>NC_138781.1:118472181-119187681 GCF_965178545.1 Coloeus monedula
TTCGGGAGGAATTCGGGAGGGAGGGAGGGAGGGAGGGAGGGAGGAAGGGAGGAAGGAAGGAAGGAAGGAAGGAAGGAAGGAAGGAAGGAAGGAAGGAAGGAAGGAAGGAAGGAAGGAAGGAAAAGACAAAATTAAAAAAAAAACAGCAGAAAAATATAAGGGATAGCATCTTGGAAAAATCTTTGTGGTCTTCTAACTGAGATGTGTTTGCTGTCTGTTTATAGATGTTATCAAAATCTATAACAAGTCACTAGTCAACCCATCTCATTTAAGATTCCTTTAATTATAGTGGGAGTTTGAGCAATGTCTTCATTCTGTAAAACTTGTATTTATGGGAACAAGTACAGATTTTATTAAGTCAGCCATCCATATGATACATATTGAGTATAAAATAGATGATTACCATATAAATTGGAGACAAATCAGAATTAAATATTGATCCATACAAACTCTTAACAACCATAAAACAGCCTAATTTTCATGGATCTTGAAGGCTCTAATGGTTTAGATGAATACTATGGCGCACACAAAGGCAAATATTAAAGCATAAAAAAAGCCCCCACAGGCCTTCAAATTATTTGTTGGAAGTTGTAAAAAATATCGTGAGAGCTGTCAGAAGTTAAAATCTAATAAAAACCAACTAAGTCTGAATAGAAAACTTCAGTGCATTGATTAGCACTTGTATGAATGAAGTCAATTTCTATCCTTTCTGTTAAAGATGAAGTACGCCAAGTCAACAAGATTACATGGGGAGAAGGTGACAGCATTAAGGTTTTGGGGTTTTTTTTAATTGATAGCACTGTATCTGGTGGCTGTTTGGTGGGCAGGTTTGTTTTATGTTTTCCTCAGAGCCTTGTGAATAAAAAATTAACCATAAGCTTTCTGTCTAGACAATGCTGTGACAGGAAAATACATAACAGAAAGTAGTTTTCTGTTCTGCCTTCCATGGTATATAGATATACAGAAATTGAAATAGCTTTATGACTTACAGGTACAGCCGTGTGTCTTACTCTTCCTCTGCCTGGATTAGTTCATTTGCCAAACACTGCATAACAGAAGATTTGCATGTTCTCTGCCATACTGAGCTGAAAGGGACAAAATTTGACCTGTATTAAACAGCCAGGTTTTGTATATTATCAGGAGCAAGCAGAGCTGTTGTAACTGCAACAAATTCAAATCGCAGTGAAGCTGAGGTAAGATAAAATGGGTCTGAATTGCTGAATAGTGTGTGTATATGGTTGGCAAACCTTTTGCATTCTCAGTCCTGTGATGGTAAAGCACGCAAAGGAGTATTACAGTAAACTGCATTCACAATCTGTTGGAATTGAAAAAAGTCCGTGGACTCTGGTGGAGAGAGAAATTGCAGTCCAAAACCAATGTGGTTGATAAAAGCACACTCCCTTTATTAGCAATCCAAAGGCACTTATATAGTATACCAGCTTGTTAACTCTTAAGTGGCTTAAAACTTATCAAAGCGAATTTCTGCTTCTACATAATTGGACTTACATTGGCAAGCTTCTACAGTTATGTTATGATTAAAAGAATTCAGAGTTCACCCTCGTCCCTCTGGGTGTTATCTCTACAGCTGTACCTTCTCAAACTCCCTTCTTGTTCCCAGCCCTGTTTTTCACACAGGGATTTTCTCATGGAGAGTTTTTCTCACACAGGCCTTTTTCTTGCAGGCTCTTGCTTGTACAGTCCTTTTATTGATCCCATAATTCTATCAATGATCCATGCCTTGCAACAACAATCCATTCTTACTTTTCCCACAGCACTTTCATCTATAAATACCTTGCCTTGGGAACAACTTTTACTGCTGGTTTCTGACTAACACTTTGACTTTAACTAAGGGCTGAACTGAGAATAAATTTCACTCACATTGTCCTTCCAGCTTAACCGCTGACACCGAGAGCTACCAAGATTAGGTTTTCCAATGTGGTGATTACCCATCAGTCAGTTCCTTCATTTAGATTTTGTTTCCATAGGCTGCTTGTAAGAACATCCAATGAAAGTGTGTGAAAGATAGTGTGTGGAGTTAAAGCATCATCCAATACTCCTGCCACAGACAGAAGTCACAAGAAAGATGTTAGCTGAACTCTATCAGCTGAAAAATCTATTCTCATCCCCTAGGTGCTCATAGATCAACAATTAAAACCATTGCTTCAGGAATTCTGCTTTCTGAAATGTTGAAATTAGCCCAATTAGTATATAGATTGAAAAGCATCCTTTTTTTCCCCCCAAATAGAATTTTGGACATGAAAACCCTTATACCTTTCATGGTCTCCGCATATTCTTGGAAATTGTGGAAACACAATATTTTGTCTTAGATTCTTGAAGAGCCGTGGTATACATTTTACTCTGTCCCTGTTCAAGAGAACACCATCAAAATTCCTGCTAATTATCTTTAAGCATTTCAATTCCTTATCTGGTCTATGTACATATGTTGTTGCTGTTGAGTGTATTAAACTTTCTGTCATAAAAACATTGACCTAGTCTCATTTCTATATGTTCATGATTCTGCATTTAATGTGTTAATTACATTAATACTAAAGCAGACTTTGGCAGAACCTTAAATGCTCAAAGTTTTTATATGTAAGTTGATCAGAGTCAATTAATATGTTGGATTTTCTTACACAGAAACTTCAATGTCAATGTTGTGCTGAATAGTATTTTGTCTTTTGTTCATGATATGAAATGGAATGTCACAAGTTCCCCCAAAATATAAACATGACAAAGAGCAGTTATGGTTAGTGATCAAAATTTTAAGGGAAGCCAATGAAAGCATCAGTAGAAAGGATAACTTTATACAGTTCTTTTTCAAAATTAAGCCAGTAGACATAAAACACATAGAAAAAATTATTTCTCATTGGTTCATTAGTCCAATCACCTTTTACTGAACAGCACAATTTTCAGTAAGTATAAACTAAATATGGCAGGCTGTGAATAAGCTGTCTTGTACTTAAATAACATATTTTAAACTATTTTTTAATGATTAAAAATCTCAGTTTAACTATTGAGGGTCATCCAGGAGAGGCTTCTATTTTGAGTTACACATTTGCAGCAATTTTGTGAAATCTTTCAAATTTGGTTATTAGTCAAAAGCCTATAAAATGGAAAAATAAATAGATTTAATCTGAAATGAAACAAGAAAACTAATAGTACAGCCAATCTATTAACGCATGGAAGAGCCCTGTATGAAAATTATTTTATCTATCTCTCCAATTAACATAATTTATGCTTTTAAAACCACTGGAAATTTTAGAAACAAGTTGAATTAAGAGGGTTTTTTTATTTATTTCCTGCTAATGAGACCTCTTTCTTAACCATTAGACTCATATAATTGCAACATGATTCATGTCAGCTGGTAAAATCGATTCTGGGAGGAATAAGTTGTATTTGAGTGATAAACATTTCATTTTGAAATTATTAATCTGCTACAGAAAATATTGTGCACTTCCTACATGGCAAATGAAAGTAATGATATTTCTGTAGTAGAGGTTTATTTTTTTTTTTAGTAAGGTTAAAATGCTGCCCAGAACTGATACCACTGAAACTGTGGATGGTACTTACTTGCATCAGATTGTTCATCACTCTCTCTTCTTGAATTATCCAATAGGAATGTGTATTCTTAATTTAGATTCCCTACTTGTTCACAAACTGACTGTCCTGGGTTGCAGTGTATTCTATTACCATCCTCATGAGCTGTTGAAATCAGGTGGGGCAGTGTTTCCTTGCCTCCTCCCCCCAGACTATCTTGCTGTTAATGGCCCATCATTGTCCTGCTGCCTGACTCAGAGATAACTCCCTCCAGACTATCTCCTGTTAATGAGCCTAATCAACACTTGGCCTCATGACTCATTACCCCATTGTGAGATGCTCCACCCAGAGGGAGGAACCAAGCATCCCATCGTGGGTATAATCTGGGACTCTGACCACCAGAGCCAGTCCTTCCCACTGGATTTCCAGAGGACAGGAGGTATGCAGCCACCACTGGACTTTCTGAGGAAGAGCAGACCCTTTTCTACAGGATCACTGCTTCAGAGGACTGCAGCCACCATTCTGCCTAACAGGGTGTCAGGTTGTACCTTGGCTCTGTCAGTTTGACAGTGTTTTCTTTTACTTTTTTTCCTTTTCTTTAATTTTCATTAAATTGTTAGTCTGACTTGGTACCTCCCACTGGTTTGTTTTCAAACTAGTACACTGACAAATCCATGGGAATAAAAAATAGCTAAGGGAAATATCATCACTTTATTTGGGAAAATGAAAAACTGAGTAGCCTTCTTTCCTGCCAAACCAGATATAGAGCTGGTGTAGCTGCCCATCAGCTGGTTTTGACCACCCTCTTACACACACATTTTCTGTTACAGAAAGCTGCACTAAATTGATCCTAGTATTTGATCACTTCTGGTGTATGTTACAATCAGAAGACATCTCTTACTACAACTAAAGTGCTGTAACTGCACAAAAAAAACCCAGATAGTGGTCTCATTTTTTTTTTTTTTATAAAACACTGTCTCCTTTTCAAGACACTGCTGTATTCGTTAACCCCTTGTGCTCACCATTATGTCATCATAACCCTAAATTTACACTCTGCAAATGCACCTGAGGTGCTTCTGCACAGCCTTCCTGATGCCTGATGAAGCCTTCCCAACACACACATGGCCTCATGCTCCAGGTTTGACAACTTTCATTTGGCTGCATGCTCACTGTGCTGCCGGAGAGATCCAGGCTAGGTGTTGAATCTTCTGCATCCTCCTGCTGCTGATACCAAACCACTGTGTAAAAGCTAGCAAGGCACTGAGACAAACCAAAAGGACTTGGGGGCATCCCACTTTACATGCTGGGAAAATAGTAAGGGTAGGATGGAGCTTGCCTAGCTTCTTTGTGTTTGCAATACTGATCTTTGCTTTCAGAAATGGGAAACAGACTTCAGATCATTACCCCTGGGATTGTACCACAGCAGGCTGTAATCAAGAGACTGAGGCAGGCACATCTTAAACAGTCTAGGTGTTTCCACTATTGATGTTGGCAAGAAGCATCCCAACCCACATGTTTCTGCATGGTGTTTTCATATAGTCCCTAATGTGAACTCAGAGCTCTTCCTTTGCACCCATTTCACCTCTACAGGATTTTAAGCTAAAGGAGTGATCACCAAATTATTGGTTCAATATTAATTTCCAGGAGATAAACCCTCCAAACTTTGGATGTGCTAGTAAAAAAAACCAATTTTATTTCTCATTCAACATTCACAAAGTGGTCTGGGACTAAGACACTACCAGTACATGATGGTGTCAATAGTCATCCTGTTGAAGATATTGGAAGGCATCAGCTCCTTTCACCACCTATGGGTACTGATACTGACAGCCATTAACACCTGCCTGCTGGCAACTTGTCCATGCCTGTGGCTCCATCTCAGACAACAGGTATTTTTGACTCATGTAGTCCTGGATCTGTTTACATTAAAAGTTTTGGTTCAGATCTCGAACACTAATAGCATTCATCTCTTAGTATTTTAAGAGTTAATGACTCAGCTTTTATTATCGAGTGCATCTGGTTAATCTAGTGAGCAGACATGCTTAAAAATAAAAATATTAAAGCAATGGTACCTCAATAAGAATGACAATTTGTGTTAAACAAGGATCTTGGTTACTTTCATAGATATTTGAAGGCATCATGAGACATGTAAAGGGCATTGCTGTTTACCCTGGCTCAGCCATCTTTGCAGAGTGGGTAGTCAAAGAGAGGAACAAAAGGAATGAGCTATTGTTCATGACCTCTTCATGTGGAGTGTATCCTTCAGGGACCAAAGCAGGGGTACTCACATACTATGAAACAGTAACTGAAAATACAAAAGAAACATAGTCAAGAATTAACTCTGACAACTTTATTGTTGTTTTGTCTCTCTACAAAATAAGTTAAGAAAAAAAATAGTCCTGGATAATTCCTTTTTCACAGTTGTTTGATAATATCTTCCACATCAATTTGTTTTTTCTTTAAGAAGCCCTGCCTAGTGCTATCTGTACAGAAAAATAGTTTTCCCAGGCAATCCACTTTCCTTCAGCAGTGCTTTGTGTGCTGATTATTTCAGAGCATTCACGTCCTCTTTTCATTTCACACTGAAGGAAATAGTTTATTCCTTTGTACATGGCTCTATCCCGTCCTCCCCACTTCCTCTTTTGCCCTCTATTTCACTGTGCTGTGCTCTGTATATTTCTATCTGACAGCCATCAGAAACCCCCAGCTGTCTCCTTTAATGCTTTTGCCTGTTGTGAGAGCTGGACAGTGCAAGCCAGCTCCCTGCCAGCTCCCTGCCCCACAAAGAAATCAAGCAGGAGGAGGTCAGCCTTTAAACCACAGAATGACTCTGAGTGAAACCACTGCTCGCAGTTTTGCAGCTTTGCAGTGCTGTGGAAGCACAGTGGCTGACTCTAAATTTGGCAGTAAAGTCTACTGGAAGATCAGTACACTCCTGCTATGCATTCATTCACTGTGTTTTCCTCCTGAAGGAATCATGGGATTATTCCTCAGAATAACTGATTCCACTGTGCTCTAGTTGATGGGCAGCAGGCAAGACACCATTTCAGCACCAAAGAGGCCTCTCACACCCATTATATATCTATGCATATATCTGTAAATAAAAGTATGTATATACATATAATGCATGTACAAAGAATAACAGACTGCTCCATCTTGCTCTGGAACCTGGTGAGCTGATTTGCCTTAGCTTCAAAATGACTGCCCACCAAATTAAAGCTATGTTGCAATAGAGCAGCAGCCATGCACACTGTACCTGAATATACTCAAGTGAGAACAGAGCAGTGTGAACTCTGCTGTTTAACAGAGGCTGGCTGAAAGAAGTCTGTTTCCAACTGTACCCGCTGACAATGGTGTTCAGAAAAATCAGCAGTTAGAAGGATTAGGAAATCTGTGAAAAAGAAAAAATACAATTTTGGATCATAGCTTTGTAATTATAATGCACAAGAATATCTAAGCTGGTTTCTCATTCAGAACTCTTAAAATAGAACTTTAAATTATGCTAGAATATTCAGCTCCAACTGATTATTTTTTGTTTATCTGGGCTATGCTTCAACAAGCATTGCAAAGAGAAAATTACAGACAAAATCCTTATCAATAGTGGCAGAAGTCTTAGTGGGGAAAAAAGATGATGTACAACATTAAAATTAAATTCCTCCATCAAGGCAAATCAGGGATATATTGAAAAAACACCACAGTAATGTTTTAATTTTGATTACAATTTTTTACTGATTCAAGAAGAATGGACATGAAATAAAGTCATTTTTCAGATACCCTAAACAGTAATTCCTCATTTTCTTCTATAATTATGTTTATTCTAACTCTTCAAATTTTGGCAAAGTATTGTAAGTACAGGAGTATACAGACATGTAGAAATGTAAAATATTATTAATGAACAACTGAAAAAATTACAATTTATAAGATACTACGAAGTCCACATTTATACCAAACCCCTAAAAATCCCCTGATGGCACTGAGAAAACCCCAAGAGTTCTTATGTATTAATCCAGAAGCCACAAAGTATTAGAAATGCTTGTGATAAAACAGGTTGCTGCAATTTGGGACCAGCTCATTAAGTCAGTAATTATTTTTTAAGCTTCTTTTTATTTAAACTGAGTAAAATAAATGTTTACTTTTATATATTATATATATTCAAAAAACCATGTCTCATAGTTTTCATTTCTGCCTGCATTTGGCATAGGATGAAAAACTCAAGCACAGATATGAAATATTCAACTTTGACATCAGGAAACAAAAAAGCAGATTTCCCAAATAAAAACCACAGTGGTCAACATTGCTTTAAATGAGCACGTGTAAACAAGCTATGCAACACTTTACTGTTTGCCTGCAGCCTACATGCAATTCTTATATTTTGCATGTGTTTGGATTGATGGCTGTTTAAATATAAAATGTCAGCTTTATACCTAAATTTACTGACTACAGAAATTCATTGCATATGCTCACCTTCAACCTATCCTTTGTCCTGTTCCACTCTGGAGATCATAATTTCTTTTCATTATGAAAACATAGGTTACAGCAGATAGAAGAAGGGAATATGCAGGAAGGCAGAATAGACAAAAAGAGCAGCACAAGACTTTTAAATATTGAAACTTTGATATGACGCTGTAAGATGGTATCAATGTTTATCTTGTATCTACCATCATACACACTGATGTTTAGAGAAATCAACCTCAGTTTTTTGTTTTGTGACTACCTTACAGTAAAACTAACATCAGAATTAAGAACAAACATACATTGACTGCTTACACAAAAATATTTGCTATTGACTGCTTACACAAAATTTCAAAATAAAATGGTTTGATTCTCATTTACTCTCAGTTCAGGGGTCTGGTTTTTGGGAAGGTGAAGATGTTTATTTGTTTCTTTCTAGAAAGCTGATGACACTTCTCCTAAAAATTATCAGAGCTTCCATTAATCTCATATTCTTTCAGAAAATATCCAGTCACCTTCTTTCAGGTACACAGTGGGAACTTAAATACCACACGGCACTAGTTTAAAAGTCGAATGAAGTTCTGTGGAGATGACAAAAGGACTGTAAGACTGCAGTCTATTTCATTCCTAGGATCAGTGAACAGGCTAACAAAAAACCAGGCACACCTGAAATTGCAGTGGTCTCCCTGAATTAGAGAAGCTGGGAACTGCCACTGTTAATTACAGTTTAAAGACCTTGGAGTTAATCCAGGTGATTAAACACACGCTTAGACTGCCCTGAGCCTGAGCATTTCCGTGGAGAAATGTCCTGCTTTTCCCACCTGATGGGAGTTTGTATTCACCCTTGAGCAGCCATGAGTGCAGAGCACTTCTGGGGAGCTATTGAGCCCTCTTCCCTTGCCAAACAAGTCAGACTGCAGGAAGAGAATTTGTGATTAATTTCCCTTTTCCTTCCACAAGACAAATAGGTACCAGACAAAATTAAGGTATAGCCAGTTCTGTAGCCTGTATGTCCACCCATATAGAGTCAATGATTGCTGAGTGCTTCCTGAAGTCCATCAGCTGGTGGCAAAGGCAGACTAAGATTCAGAGAAATCTGGGTTGCTTTTCCACTAAAAACATTTTGTGCCTATTCATTTCTCACTTTACTCTGCCCCTGATTAAGACAGGATGTGTTCTGTGTTTTGTTCTGGTTTTTAAAGACTCAGAAAATAGATGTATCTTTTGCCTCCAGTTCTGTTCCTTATGTTATTAAGCAGAGAAGCTTCAATTTTCTTCCCACTGCTAATGAAGCAAGTGAGTATTTGGCTTGCTTCTTCAATCAGAGCTCTAGTTACTGAAAGAAGAAGGATTAAAAAGTACAAAAGAGATCTCTTAGAGGAAGATGAATGTTCTGACATGCCCCCAGCCTCATTGTTTTGTAAACAAGCCAGTCAGATTTCAGACCTATAGGCAGAATTCACAATAAAACTGAGAGATTTTTCTCAATATCAATATGACCACTTCTAGAATTGCTATTAAATGTGGAAATAACTTCATTAAGGAGTTGTGTTTTGCAAGTTTTTGCTTAATATTTGATCCCTGAAAACTGTCTGTAATAGAACTGCTTTGATATATGCGATCATCACGCTGTAAAAAGAAGGCCTAACAAGGGACAGAGAACAATTAACTTCAATGACTATAGTCCAAACAAGTATTGAATCAAATCTGATAGAAACAAGGCTTTCCTCAGCTGCAGGTAGAGAGATGTAAAATGAAAAGTGTTTCCAAATCAAAGCAAAAGTTCAAAGGAGATTCAGCAAAGGAAAAATGGCTTAGGTTCACAGAATTACACAAGAACCTTTGCAAAAGAGAAAAGATTAAAGGTGTGCTTGTTCTGCCAGCTGAACAGTCAACTTTTTTTAGAAAAGGAAATCTGAAACAAAGACACTTCCTTGTTTATTAAATTCTCTCAATAATTGTATATGAGTGATAACAATACAAAATTCACTGGTTATTCAAGAAAGATTTTTTTAAATTCTTATATTTTTTAATCTCTTAACGTGAAAAAAATCACTAGAGAAAAGTGATTAATGTTATTGCAGCTGCAATGCAAAAATATTTTATTCTCTATGTTGATTTTTATGACACACTTTTCTTGCGCTGTTTTAAAATATAAAGTAAGTTTTCCTCCACAACACCAGGCTTAGATTCAGTCTACAACTGAATCTACAAGCTACAGCTACTTTGGATGGTCTGTTAGCTTAAGTTATCTCAATTTCCTTTAAGTGAGATTACAGGCACCATAACCACATAGGAAAACACTGGGTTTTATGCAGTGGAAAAGAAAGAAAGAATTGGTAGATTATTTAAATTGCATTTTTAAGGAGGTGGTTCTTCTCTCATAACATGTGTGGGTCTTGTTAACAGCTGAAGTGCGTGAAAGTAAGAATGCAGACCATCAGGTGAAGAACTTCGGTTAAAAGGATCTATAGGAAATGGTAATGTTCTCAAAATCCAAGGAGAAAAAAGAGACATAGTACTCCAACAAGAAATTGCAACTCTGAAAAGGACCCAGACTGTTTCATCATGTGCAGAAATGGAATTCAGATTCCTCTAAAATGTCTGCTACTACTAGGGTAAAATTTAAAATTACTGATGTACACTGAATGATCTCAATCAGCTCCCACCAGCACCGCTCAGAGCACCAGGTGCCCTTTTGCTTCTTCATAGTCCTTCTCCCCTTTAGACACAAATTAGTTAGAAGAGAAAAATAGCTGTCCTTTTGCTTGTGCAACTAATACTGTTTTGCAGTACGACAGCAAGAATAATAAAATAAAGCAAGCAATAATTTGTAACTTTTTCATGGATTTGCTGAACTGTAGATATATGGCAATGGGGAAATTACTTTTGCTGATATCTAAATTCATAAATTCTTTTTTAAATTGGCAGAAAGGAAATTTTCTATTCTTCCAAACACAGACATGATCTGTTTTCTATTGCTGCTTTGAAAAATAATTGCGTATGGTAAATCCCAATGTTTGCATATCCTCATTTTGGCTTTCATTCAGACATATGGAAAAAATTTACAGTTCAAAATCAGGTTACCTTGTACAGTGGAAATAACAGCACTTCTGTTAAGAAAACAACTGCAATCACATTCATGAGATTACAGAGTAATACACTAATTTTCTGGAGTAAAAAAAAAAAATAAAAAAGGCAAAGTCACAAAATTGCTATCAACTAAAAGGTCATTCCAGATTTTCTTCACTCCCTATTCCTCAGGATATAAAATTCAATTATAATAATGTACTTCATTTGTGCATTTTATCATTTCTGCTAATGTATTTGGCAGTTCATTTAGAAATTAATCTGGATCAACTTTCAGCTTTTTATAAAAGTACTGAAAAAACAGAGTATTGCACAAGTTCCAAGCAAAATCTAGGCAGAATCATAGAATCATTAAGGTTGGAAAAGATCTCTGAGATCACCAAGTCCAACCATTAATCCAGCACTGACATGTTCATCATCGAAGTGCCCAAATGCCACATCCACAGGTTTTCTGAACATTTCCAGGGATGGTGATTGTACCACTTCCCTGGGCAGCTTGTTTCAATGCAGCCCACCCTTGCCATGAAATTTATTCCTAATATCCAACCTAAAATCTCCCCTGGTGAAAGTGGGAGTGATATCCTAAGATTAGCTCAGCTGGTTAGAGCATGGTGCTAGTAATGCCAAGGTCATGGGTTTAATCCCTGTATGGGCCTTTCACTTAAGAGTTGGACTCAATGATCCTTCTGGGTCCCTCCCAATTCAAAATATTCTCTGATTTTATGATTTCCTTTGCTCCTATTGATTGTTACCTGGCAGAAGAGACCAACTCCCATCTTACTACAGCCTCCTTTCAGGTAGTTGTAGAGAGTGAGAAGGTCTCTCCTGAACCTCCTTTTTTCAGCTCCCTCAGCTGCTCCTCATCAGATTTGTGCTTCAGACCCTTCCCCAGTTCCACTGCCCTTCTCTGGACATGCTCCAGCACCTTAATGTTTTTCTTGTAGTGAGAGGCCTAGAGATGAATACAGAATTCAAGGTGTGGCCTCACAAGTGCAGAGTACTTTTTGTGTCCCTAAACAAACTCTGTAATTTTGGTGTCAAACAGATTGCTGGCAGGAATGCTTACACCCTTATCACATCAAGAGATCAAAATATCTTTACCTATGAATCTCTCCTTAAATTCGTAAAGTCTCTTATTGTAAGAAGTATTTAGAAGGAATGAAAGCTGGACTAAAAAGACTGTCTGACAATAAGAATTTTTTCTTTTATAAATCATGCAAATCACTTACATAATACTTGACAGTTATAAACAAAGGAGGTCTCTGCTCCAAAGTGCTGAAGGTCTAAAGCTCATTTGAAATAGGGAAAAAATTTGTCACATTATTGGTAGACAATGGAACAAGATCCTATCATCAAAACTAGACTGTAAAACATAGAAATTTGTGTGATACATTGAAAGTAGTAATTTTTACAAAATAGTTTTCATTTTACTAGCTGCAAATATTGTCCTGTCACATATTATTCCTTACAAGGAAAATAAGATGATAAGATGAACTACAAAGCAACACATTACAGAAGGAGATAAGCAGAACCAGTGAGAAGATTGAGTTAAAATGATATGGTATTTGACAGTAGGTACAGAAAAAAAAAGCAAAAAACCCCAAAATATTATCTATTATATAAAATATAATATTTTTAAAATAAACTCCAAGGTAAAAAAAAAACAAAATAAGAGAATGAACTTCTGGCAGGATATAGAGGCCTGAAATGAACTCATATTAAGCAGTTCTGAGCAAAAAGCTAATGCAAAATTGTGTAAATATTAAGGTGTCAAAAGGGATGCAATGCTCCTGAGGATGAGAGCAGAACTACCAACAACACAATAGCAAATCTCATGCTAAAAAGCATAAAAAATACATCAAATATTGTTAAAAAAGTTACAAATTGCATGACTCAAAGCAGTGAAGGGACACATCACAAGCAGGATGCCTTGGTCTTTCTGTTAATCTGGCTCACATCTTCTTCTGTGTGAGAGCCTTACAATGCAGAGAAGAGATGCTGTGTTCTCAAAAACCATTTGCTCTCTAAGCCCATAAGAACCTTCCTTTCCATCAATGTTTATGAAGACACAGATAGCAGAGGTGGAAGACTGAAGACCACGGGACCCAGTCGGCCTCCATGTTGTTTTATAATTCTTACACCTGGTTTTCTATTAACGTGCTAATTTTTATCAGAGGTGCTTGCAGAAGTTACCACAGGTGTTTACAGATGCTTCTGAGTGTGTTAAAATAGTATTGAATTCACAGAACAATTCATAGCATCTAAAATTCACTATTATTATTTGTAACTATTCGTGATTTCTTCTTAGGATCCGTGTTAGATGTCTTATATACATTTTAAGATTTATACAGGCAACCAATATCTTCAAAAATTTCTGTGAAATGAAAAAAGGCCCTTAACTTTAACTTTTTTTTTTTTTTCCAGATTTGTTTCATGGGGTTTTTTTAACACATAGACTGGTTTTTCATACAGGAAGAAAATCACTGATAGCAACCAAAATAAAAGCTGAACCCTGAAATGCACCAGTTCTCTAAAGAGATGAAATGGCTGACACAGGGGAAGCTGAGCCCAATTATGCACCACTTTGGGAAGACTTAGCAGAAACACTGTAAAGCAAAGATTAAACAATTTACTGTCTCAGCACATATAATATTATGCAAGCTATCACCAGCTTCAATTCTCAGATCTGTAAACCAGACATGAGATATATCCATGTGTTACTGCTCAATTCACCTCTTGTTTCTCGATGTCTTAATTGCACCTGATCTGGCAGGTGGCCAGTTTTGCATAGAATGGGATGTAAAGAAAAGCTTACTTTCTTTTTTTACACTGCTTTAAAAATCTTCTTGAATTCTTAAAAAAAACCAAACAAACCACAAACCACCACAAAACCCCCCAACAAATAAACAAAGCAAAACAAAACCCAAGTGTTTCTATTCTTAATGTTTTCTTTCCTTTTTAAGCCATAATGAGTGAGGAATAGGGATAGCTGAAGAGTCACTTCTCTATCTTGGAATTAGCCCAGAATACCTGGCACCATCCCAAGACTCTTTATCCTCAGAGCACTTAAACAGCAGCAACTGAGCAGAGAAGAGTGGGAAAAAAAGTACAGAAGATTTATGAAAGCAGCAAATGCAATGAGAGTCAGAACACAGTGAATTATTAGTTGCAAATTAATCTTATCTGAAGGTCAGAGCAATCCAACTGTTTGTAGATCACGTGAAAATTGATTCCAGTTTCTGGCAATTTGTTATTCTAAATTTTAATTGAATGAGACAAATCATCCATTTTCTCCTAACACAATTTTGCCTTTTTCACTTTTCATGTCATGTGGGGTCTACCCTGGATAGAACATGACTTCTGACTTAAAGGAAGATTGATTTTGGTACAAGCAGTCTCTTTTTTTCCATAGGTAGCTACTTCTGCTGTCATAAAGAACTGTGTGAAGTGGCTGAATCAAAGTTCTCCACAATTCAAAGGAGTATTTGCAATAGTGTCTTTTCAATGCAGTAATAACCAGTTTTACTAATGGACAAAGCTGCAAATATGAGGACAGAAGTATTAAAAGAAATTATTACATATATATATAAGTATATGTATACATCTGTATTTCTATGTTTATTTTTCACAAGTATATTCTCTCAGTTTGATTAAAAAAAGTAAAAATAAAGAGTGAAACACTTGTATATTCCTGAACACTCTTCCTCCTGACAAAAAGGAGGTAGAAGAGTTAAAATTTTGATTATTTTGACCTCAATTACTAGGTAGTGAAAAACAGACAGAAAAAAAATCTTATTTTTGATTGAGGGTAGAGGGAGGGCATCCCTCCAATTTTTCTTTAAGTTTTAATTTGAATTTGTCTGCTGCAGGGATCTTACCCTCACTTGATGCAGAGGTCAGACATGTGGTGGAAGAAGGTGGAGGAAGGGTAAGGAGAAGTATGTCTGCTTATGAAAGGAGTCAGTATGGGAGCTAAATGGTTATTCTTGTCACATTTATAGGCCTTTTTCCTTTTCTTTTACTTTTTTTAATGTGTGATTCATATCAAGAAAAGAATTATTTGATGGACTCTACTAAATCTGCTTGGGTGAACGTGACTCCATGTGATGTACTTTTCTGGACAATAACTGATTAGATTAGAGCTTTTACCAAATACGAGGACAGCATAGATTTGCATGTACCGAATTGACAGCCAAAAGCCAGCATTTTCTGGGTTTAAAAACACATATAATTGTCTCACATAAGCATATGCATCAGAGAGAATTTCCACAGGCTTCCCCACAAAAGTGCAAGAACAATAAATCAAAGTACTTTGCAGATACCACCTGAAGTGTGACCTTGTATTTGCAGGGGCTGCTTCAGGATATGAGGCTGATTTCATTTGAGAACTAGTCTTTGCAGCTCAGGAGTGGAAAAACCAGGCTTACCAGCAGTAAAATCAGAAAACTAGGCAAAAAAATAGATCCTGAAATCCCTGCTGCACACATTTTTAATTTGCTAGTTTAAGAGATGGGATCTTCCTGACAAGACAGTGTACTGTTACACGTTTGTGCAAGAGCCTGGGAGTAGAAATACTCCTGCAGCAAATAGATAGCAGTTATTTTCCTTTGACAGAAATTTTTATCTTTTTAATACACTGAGAAAGTAACCCCCACAGTCAAATAAACAAAAAGCTATTTACCGTTTAGACTTATCAGTGTCTACCTGTAGCATCATGTGCCCTGTTTATTTCCTATCCCACAGAGTACTGCTGCCTGCCAACACAGATTTTCTGCCTTCTGACTTTGGAAACACAACATCTGACTCTTTATACAAGGATTTCCATTTTTTTGAACACTGCCTACTAGAAAGGGGAAAGGGTTCCTATACTGGATCAAATTTGTAATCAAAGGAAGAAAACGGATTTATTTTCTTAAAATCATCTGACTGCCTTGAAAGTACCACTAGACACAGCTTTGCGTGGGTACTCTTTTCCTAAAATCACAGCCTAAAGGTTATCATGTGAAACAGAGAAAGTTTAATAGTCGTATCTTTTGAGGTTTAGTTAAATACAATTTTCTGAGAACTGAACTTCAGTATATTTTTAATTCCATAAATCCAATATATATCTGATAAATCTGTCAATATTTTCAATTTATTCTTTCTGTAACCAAATCTGACTATTCTTCGGAGCTTGTATGAAAAACATTTGCAATCAGAATTAATGAATAACTTGCATGAAATGGCCAAACATTAGTAAAATTTTATGCCTTTGCCTGCATTAACTCTGTAGGCATTTTAGGAGCAAAATGCATTAAGTGTTCAGTCATATGAGTAGAGCTGCCTCCTTGAGCCACTACAATATATATCTCACTATTTTATAATGTCTTTACAGACTAGTATAGACTTGAAATATGAAATTTGCCAGTCCACTGCTCTTTATATTCTACTTCCATCTCAAGAACTTATATACGTTACATGCAGCTTTCGCCTCCCTCTTATTTGTGACCTCATAAAGGCATCACATAAATGAAAACTAGTTTATTTTTTCCAGTTGCATCACTAGGTAAATTAAAAGATATTACCCACCTGAATAAGTTCTGCTATATCCTTAGACTACCATGACCACAACATCCTATTTTATTTTAACAAGTACAGTGAACTTGCAGAAAGAAATGTTGTTTACCTCTGTTATATAATGACACTTTGAGATGTAGAGACAGTTGTGATGGAAACAAAAAGTCTTATATTTGTGACTCTAAAAGAGCCCAAACATTGACCTTCATTGAAATGTATTCAGTTCTAACAGAATTAATACTGCTCAAAGCTAAGATAAGCTGCCCTTCCCTGATATGTTGACAATAATATTTCTTTTTCTTTAAATTCAGAATTAATTTAATTCAAAGCCACAGGCTTATGCAAAGTTGCCTTATGCTGGTTGAAATCTAAAAAAAACCCCAAAAAACCTTTTGACAATCTTTGTTGTGATAATAGGTCTTAGAGAACACTTAATGCTTTTCAGTGGTAAGCACGACATCTCTTGTCTGTAATCTCCAGAGTGTAGGTAAGAGTTTGGTGCCACCTGTGTGGGCTCCACCTGCCCCATTCCCTCCAGTGTTATGGGGAACCACAGCTGTGACAGGAATTTTTCACTGCGGTTCATACAAAGTAAGAATAAATGAGTTACCACAGAAGAGAGACTTCTTAGGCACCTTTCAGTGAGATAGATAGATATAGATATAGATATATAGATATAGATATAGATATAGATATAGATATAGATATAGATATAGATATAGATATAGATATAGATATCATACAAGACTAACACTCCACTGAATAGTAAAAGATTCCTGCACGGTTAAACCAAGAACTTAACATGGCAGAGGGAGTCAGTGGCAGGAAAATGAGTGCCAATCCTGACCAGAAATAAAGAATGCAAACATCCAGACAAGGACTGAGGAATAGTCAGAAGGCCCAGACTTCTGAGTGGCAGCAAACTGTTTACACCAGCTTGGCTCTACAAGGTAAAGAGGATTCCCAGGCAAGCAACGAATGGCCAGTGACGGGTGTTTGTTGAAGTACAACAATGGTTTATGGTCAACGCTGGCCAGAAAAATGGGCATTTTGAATCATGGGTGAGGTTCAATTTTCTCTCATTCCAGTATAAACATTCCAGCTCATAGGTGATAAAACAAAGGTAATGTAGAGATGAAATTGGGGATAAATTCTTAGGGTAAAAACGTAAGTAATTCAGACATGCAACTGATATTTTGAGTTTCTATGTTTGAGCCACACTTGTGTCCATTTTCAGATCCCCACTTTTAAAACTAAGTTAATGCTTTATACTTTATTAATTTGTTAGGACTATACCCCCCTCCCCCCATATTTTCCTTCTTAAAAACAAAACAAAAAAGAAATAAGGAAAAAAAAAGAAAAAGAAATGGACTAATATTTTAATGTCTTAAGTCAAAGCCTGAAGGAATAACCATGGGACTGACACATGCAAACTGAGCACAACTGGTAAAGACTGTTCAGGTATTAATCAAAAAGTGCTAGAAAGAGTCTAGATGACAAAGTAAATACCCACTGGCAAACATGATTTGAAAAGTCTTCACTTTGCACTTCAAGTTTCCATGCAAGCTTAATAGAAGCAAAAATGACAGAATCTACTGATTCTTCTTAAGCAATAGAATAGAGGACCAAGACTCTGACAGTTCAGATAACTTTAGGATGGGGCCCTGGAGCTGACAACAGCAACGAAATAGCATAACAAAAATGCATAAAATTCTTCGAGCATTCCTATTTTTATTATCTCCTGACCAGAGAGAGTTCTCAATCACAGAAAGGGGTTTGGGGATCTTGCACACAGAACCACAAGAAAATATTGAAATCAGAGTTGTTTCAATAAAAACTCTTCCACAAGATGATAGCTTAGATTCTTCTCCTGAAAAACAAAACGTATCCTGAGGATTTCTACCATACCTGAGCCAGGGGATTTTGAGGGTCTTGTTCTTGTTTGCTTCCCTTAGCAACAGTAGTAAAGTTCTGCAGATGGTGGCTGCTTTGAAAGTGACATGGAAAGCATGGAGAGGCATTTGTACCTGCTGGATCTTGGGTTCAGTGAGAAGCACCAGATAGTCTAAAAAGCAGACAAAATGTACAGTAACATGTTTCCATGGTGAGCATTGATAGTCTCCCCACTCAGGCATACTTGGGGCTTTTAGGTTTTGGGGCCAGGATCTTAATCTCCCTTTGCCAAATCCTTTGCAGGGAACATGCTTTCTGGTGTGTGGATCCAAGTGAAACAAAACAATCCGTTTCTCTTCATTGAGCCTATCTAATAAGAAAACCTGGCAGCAAGCTGAAAGTAGATCATTTGAAAAATGTGACATCTAAGAGCTTTTTTTTTTATGAGCTTTTAAAAAAATTCCATGTAATTGAAGACTTGCAAAAGCTGTAATTTGTATGCAGTAAGATTTTAATGGAAAATTTCTACCAAGTAGTTGATTTGCGGAGTGTCAAGCACAAAAAAGCTTTATCTGAAATCAATAAAGACTTCTGGTACATCCCATTTCAGGTAATTAAACCTTGCATGACTTCTTTGAGAATATTATGTGGTGTTTTATTCAGTTTTGTAGTTGTTTTCAGACTATCCCAATTTCCACAGAAGTTGCTTTTGTGGTATTTGTTTCTTTCCACCAGCCACTCTGAGAAATTAGTTTTCAGCCTACGGTTCCTTAATAAACAATTAACATTTCCATGCAATTTAGTGTGGAGGAATTTAAAAAGTAAGAGCCTATTTTTGCTGTAACTTGGTTGGATGAAAGTCTTTTGTCCTGAAGAATAATTGTTGTCAAATATCTAATGGAAAAGAGTTTAAAAGGAAGGCTGTGCTTTCTATGGAGCAAAAACAATCTTTGAACTTACATTTAAAATTCTCTCCAAAACAGGGACATTTTACAAATAGCTGGCAGTTGCCTAAATAGCTAGGGATAATAAATGATCTGAAGAATAACAGTGAGCTGGTTTCAGTTTTGCTTGCAAATATATTTCAGTGTCTGTTTCACTGATGACTATTAAAGTTCTTTCAACTTTGCAAGTTAAAAAGAGAATAAACTATTAACTAAGTTAAAGGTGATCCAGTACCCTGCAAACTGTTGGTCCACATATGTCATTCATTGCATTCAGTCTATTGAGTCCAGCCATAGCTGCACAGTATGTTGGGTGCTTATAAGCTGCAGCAATTGTGTGCACACAGTACATCATTTTCTACATCATTACATGTGATAAAAAAATCCCAGACCTTTATTTCTGTTTCTTCTGAAGTGGAGACAGCTGAGACAGAGCACCTTTGAATATGACAGTTATCTGCTTGCATTCTTTTCTCAGCTTACATCTGCCTCATTTTCTCAAGACTTTGACTAGACAGTTTAAACACTGCTTTTCACAGATCAAATTCACCCAGAGACTAATGAGGCACAACCAGTTTTTGTCTCTAAAGTGTCCAGGATGGCAGTGACAGAAAGGCATAAGGATATGTCACAGACAAGCAGCTATTGAACCTGCCAGCCACTGCCAGTGGCACTTTTTTTCCTTTCCCTAAAGAAACTAGGTAGGTATCCAGTGCTAAAAGAAATTACAGTCTTGGCAGCTCAGAGGTTGTAAGAGAGGACCTTGCCTCTTCCTACTCTTTTATTGTTTGTAGTCTTCTTGAGTTTGGCTTTATCACTTAGACCTCCTCTTTGAATTTTGGTATCCAAGAGTGTGATAAAAAATATGTCATGCTGAATGTCTAAAATGTGTCTGTGTGAAATGTAGGAAGGAACTATTCTATGCATAAAACCAATTTATAACACATTAGCACCTGGACAGATTTCTACAAAAGTAACTTGAAAGTAATGCTTTTAATTATTTTATCACAGATTTATTTGGCTATGTCTCGTATCTAAGTGAATTATTAGCTACAATAATTTTTCATGTAGGAAAGACAGAGGCTGTGATACATAAGGATGATAGGCTATATGAACTATGAAAGGTCAAGTCTAAAGTTTCACTTGATATTTTCTAGACTCCATTGTTTTCTTTCATGAAGGAAAAGAAACCAAAACAAATAGCTTTTATCCAGTCTGCTGATTTCATTTTCTATCACTTTCTTATTCTCAGCCTTCAGAAATAATAAACTGGCTGTATCTGCTGACATTTTTCTGGAAGATTGATCTTCTCAGTCACACAGATTTTGCAAACATAATATCAGCTTGCATTTATATAGCTCATTTCATCTCAAAGAATCCCAAAACCTTTTACAAATTTAATGCAGTGGAATATATACTCACCCCACATTGAATACAGGCATCTCCAGAACAAAGTACACTATGTGACTAGGTAACACCAATTTGAGAAAAGTAAGAATTACTCTATCACCTTAAAAACTCAAGCCAAAATTTAATGTGGCTGCATGATATCAGTAAAACTA
The DNA here is from genome assembly GCF_965178545.1 of Coloeus monedula. Classification (NCBI taxonomy): domain Eukaryota; kingdom Metazoa; phylum Chordata; class Aves; order Passeriformes; family Corvidae; genus Coloeus; species Coloeus monedula. The sequence continues at coordinate 118,493,213 of NC_138781.1, forward strand.
TGCATTGATCTCTGTTTTCTAATTAACGAAAGCAGAGGATGCCTCATAGTCAGAAAAACTCTACCAGTCATTGGCATTAAGGCTATAAGAATGACCTTATTGGGTCATTCAATATTGCATTTTGTTTCTGAGACCAATAAGTGTCTAGAAAACAGTTTAAGAACAAAGAATCACATAATATTGGTTTTCCCTAGGTCTTGACGAGCCTCAAGGAGGATCAGAGATTTCCCAAGGAAAAATGATGTTTGATTTAAAAACCTTCCACAGAGTTTTCCTTCATAGACTTGTCTAGTTCCTCTTCATACCCATATGCTTATTATTATTATTATTTTTTATTATTATTATTATTATATCTGACTCACTGAGGAAAGATGTTCCAAGCTTAATTTCCACACAGTGAAAACTCTCAAAGTCTACTTCGAATGAACCCCAAACCAAGTGATAGGTATTACCTCTTTTATTTTATGTCCCTTCACTCTTTTTATGAAAAGAAACAGTGAACTCATTCCTTAATGACTTTCTCCACAGTACTTTTAGAGGTGTCCACGTTGAGGCAAAGATTTGGCAAAGTTTGCCAACTGCAGATTGACAGGCATATTAAGTTCTGGGTGGGAGCTGGAGACAAGAGGCCAAGGACTGCCAACGCTTTGGTTAACAAAGGGCACAAAGACAGGTGGTGACAGCCAGGTGGATGAACACTGAGAGACACAGAAGGAGTGGAGGACTCAGGGGGAAGAGTGAGACTTGTGCAACTTGTGCATGCTTGGACTGTGAGGGGATAAAAGCCATGGGGTCCTCCTTGAAGGCACCATCTCGAGCTTTCTGTGTTACAGCACCATGAATAAATGTGTTGATGGAATGAGGCACCTGTGATTCTGCCATAGGAAACACAAGGTCAAAACTGTAAGGAAATCTGGTCTGGCTGCATGTGAGTGGAGTGTGTGGGGAGTCAAGATGGGCACCTGTTGGCTCACTGGAGCTGCTGTGAAGGAAGTCCCAGCAGCGGAAACCTCTGACATTGGGAGTGTGACTGCCAGAGAGCCTCCTGAATGGTCAGACTGGGAAGTTTCCTTAACATCTAGTGCATATAACTCTTCAGCTGTCTCTTTTCCACAAGTGAAAACCTCATATTCTCTTTATTCATTTCTCTGCTGTCAATCCATACTCTGAGATGTGGCTGCTGCCTGTTCTTATTACCTTCTCCAGTTTTATCATGTCTTTTTGGATGGAAGTAAACTGGATTGCAGTCAATGGTCAGCTTAGAAGGACATCAGGGCTTTACTCAGTGACATACTAATATTTCTATTTAGGTTTTTATCTCTATTTCTTATTTAGCAGGTTTTGAATAAACTTGAGCTGTGAAAAACCTCCCAGTTATGAGACAACAACAATAGTTTGAAGAGCAGGTGTTATCCAACACAGCACTGCAAAATTCTGTCTCAGGACAGGCATCTGTCAAGCCCTGCAGATCCTGGCTCACCCCACACCCACACAGGACGCAGCACTGCTGAGTGGGAAACAGGGAAGAGGAGATCTGTAGCAAGGAAGAGTGCTGGACAACATGGATAGGTAATCTCTGAAACTGCTGCAGCATTTGCATGGATCAAGTCCTGAAAATCAAGAATAAGAAATGACTCTGAGTTTTCAGCCACACAGCTGAGATTTCCCCTTCTATATATGTGTAAGATCTTTAATCTTTTTTTTTTTCAAAGAACATATTTCTCACAGATGCTTAATTATTTTTAGTAACAACATTTATCATTTGTCATTTTCCAGAATGAAGAGATCAGAGAATACCTCAGGCATGTTTTCACCAAAGCAGTGCAAACAGACACTATCATTTGTCTGGTGATGTGTTATTTCTCTGTGTATTTAAAACCAGTCACGCTATTTCCTTCCTACCCTGCAACTCATTCTTCCACTTTTCCTCTGCCCTCTTAAATTTTATACTTGTAGTCATTTTTTCATCCACTTCTAAAAATACAGATATTAACATTTCTAATTTTCAAGTCATTCCATCTGGCCAAAACCCTGCCATTCAGATTACTTTTTTTCCAATTATGTTGTCCTGCTCTTTTTTTCTATCTAAATGGCATTATTTTTCTACTTTTCAGTTAGACTTATGCAAAACTCCAGTTGCAATGTTCCTGCCTCTACTATAAAAATCTATGTGCTTCCTCCTATATTATTAATGGGCAAATGAAAAAAATGTGGACTTAACACCACTTCCAGACTACTTTCCCCTCTCACCTCCACCACTGCACGCTACTACATAGTTTTATGACTCCTGTTTTATGCTTCTCTGCCAATATTCATTCCATGTAACAGGATTAAAGTAACAGCAATTTTGGAATTTTTTTTTTGATAGGGTTGATGCTCACTTTGGATACAATGAGTGATGTTTTCTCTACTGGGAACAGTTATCTCTAGCACTTCTCATTCTTCAGAAGAATCTCATGCATAAACTCAAGTAACTCTTCCATGATCAAATAAAATCACATTCATTATACAGGATTCAGAAGGACTGTTTTCTATTCGTAAGGATAGAAGTCCTGTCAGAAGCAAATGCTTGGAGTAGAGCCCTAAAAGCCAAATATTTTCAAAGATGTACAAGTCTAAGAGGACTTTTCTTTTAATATGAACATTCACTTGAAATGTACACTAGAAATCTTTGTATACAATTCCTTGCACAGTGCCATAGAAAGCCTTTTAACTACAGGATTATTCCAAACCTTAACACAACTTTGCCCTCACTTTGAAAACTTGAACCTGGAGAAGTGGGAGAAACCCATGAATTACTGATTTTTTTCCTATTCAGAGCTCACTCAAGGGATCAGCAATATTCACCTAAGGTTTCTCTTACTAGATGGAACCACACAAAAGGCAGACCTGTGGGGCTGACCTGTGCAGGGCCAGGATTTGGGCTTTGATGATCCTTGTGGGTCTCTTTCAGCTTAGGATATTCCATGATTCTATGATTCTATCACCCAAGACAGGTTTCCCAGTCCTGCTTTTTGCTGGCCTCAAGCTCATTCACCTCCAGCTGACTTTGCAAATAGACCACTGTGATAAGGGGCACGTGCTGAGAATGCTAAGGGAATGAGGATGCAAAGGGAATGAGGATGCTAAGGGACATATTATCATAGCTAACACACCCTGAGGACGTGCACTGTGGTGCAATCCCTAGCTGACCATTAAATGAGGTTTGTGTTTCATTCCTAGTCATCACTTACTCAGGACAGTACGAGGACAGAAAGAGCAATTTATTCAGATTTATTAGGGCAAAATAATCAACCAGGCAAATTGTGACTACACTAGAAGTTACATCAAGTCTCAGAAAAGTTATTGCCTAAAAACTTGAAAACTTGCCAATTTATAAACAAGAATTTAGCCTTATTTTTGTTTTATTTATATGTACACATTGGAAATAAGGAAAATGAGATACATGTGTTGTAAATAAATATTTTGTATGTGCTTAAAGGCAGCAGAGATATTATTTAGGGGTTTTTTTGTATGTGTTCTTTGTGAATGAAAATGCTGATTGCAGAACAAACCATAATGGTTTAAAGGCTTAGAACACTCAAATCCTCTAGTTTCTTTATGGCACCTGATGGAATTTCTCATGTCCTGTTAAACTTCAGATTTGTTGACAAGAATGAGAAATTTTTATCTTCCCATCATAAGCAAATTCTGGGAAAAAGGGGACACAGTTGTGAGGTTTTTTAGCATGTAATGTACTTGTACTTTTTGTGTCTTAAAATGGAGAACAATGTGCTGATGAAAAGAATAGAAAAAAGAAGAAACATCTGCACCTGACAGAAATTTCACATTCTGGTAATGAAATTGTGTTGTCTGCCAGAAATTTCTCTTCTTCATTTCATAAAAGCTCCACCTTTCACAGGTGCTCAAATGCAGCAATACATATGCTACTGTGGCACCATCTGTACAAGTAAGTGACTTTGAAATATTATTTTTCAGAAATATCACATATAAACCAGGTCCATTCTAATCAGGAAAATATTAAGAACATGATATAGAGTCTCATCATGCATCTTTCAAGTGGGGACACCCACACAGAGCACCTGCTGCTCATCACAACAAATTAATTCATCCTCACCTCTGAACTTAGCAGCATAAAAAATAGAGCAGCAAACTGAAAGACTGGAATACTTTTTAGTCTGCCTGTAATGGCAGTTGGGATTAAAACTAATGACAGCAATGAAATAAAGTGATAGATATGTAAAAACTTCAGGGCTTATGGGTTGTTCATATGCCTAGACTGCCTTTAAAGAGCACCCTTCATTACATTATCCCCTAAATACTATTTAGAAAAAAATATTGTCGGTTTTATGTCAACCATTTTAGATTAAACCAGTAACTATTAAACTTGCTTATCTGACAGTTCATGGCCACAGCTTGCATAAAGGTCTCCTTTCCACAATTTCAGCTAATCTTTGGTTTGAAGGAGAACATTTAGTGCTAAGTCAAATAAAATTACAAATTTGTGATTTCTTTTTTCTAAATCATAAAGAAAAGTAAAAAGATATAAAAGGATCATATTTTGATTTTAAAATGTCCTTCACTTTGTTCCTGTAAAGTTGGAATTAATCAAAAGGTATGGAATTCAAATTCATCTTCAGTTCCTGAACATCAATATGGTGAATAAGTTTTTAGATATTAGCAGGCTGCAGAACTAGGGAAGGAGTTCAGATGAATCATTAATGAAGAAATGTCCCATCTTATTAAGGGGTTGTATTTTTCCCTTCCTCATTGGCTTTCTGCATTTTTCACAAGGTTGGAGTTTTCTATTCTTACTTGACTGCTACTGGAAGAGCAAATCTCAAGAGATGCTTCTTAAACACGGGCAGAATGAACTCTGATAACCCATAAACACAGCCCAGTTCTCAATCATTAGTGCAGCATGGAAATTCAATTTTGAGGGGAAAAGAGAAAATAAAAACCTAACTTTGGGGTTGCTCCAGTTCTCCATGAAACTAGCAATCCAGCTAATTACAGGAAATGTTCAAATTTAAGAGAGTTCAAATATAAATGTGGTTTCTATCTCATTTCCCCAAACCATTCCCCAAACACTCATTACCAGTCATAAAAACACTGCTGTGGTTACTACTGTTTTTGCAGATATTTTGAGATTAAAATAATATTAAAAAAAAAGAACAGCATATATTACCCTTGTTAAATTATTCGAATATATGCTATAAAACAAGAACATCACAATTTTTACTGACTTGAGCAGGCACTGTCTTTTGACATAAAAGTAATTAAACAAAGTCACATTTCTAATACATTCAACACTTGAACTTTTGGTCAACTTGTGCAATGAATTCTCTGCATTTAAAATCTGTCTCTGATTATCCTAGAAGGTTATGCATTCTAAAACATATATCTTTGGATTGTCTACATTTATTTTTACTGTGCTCTCTCTCAGAGAATACTAGCCCTTAGTTTATGTTATGGAATTATTCCAGGTGAGTATTTAATGTTTTATTTTCAGGCATATGTGTCTTTGACTTTCTTCAATGGCAGGTTGAAAGAAGCTTTGAGATATTTAATCACAACTTAGAAAAGTGAAGACTAAGGGATTTTTTGCATTTGTTTCTTGTCTAAGTCATACTTTGTCAAATCTAAGGGCTCTTAAATCAGTTTAAAGAATTAACATCATTTTAATCATAAAACCAGAGAATGGTTTGAGTTGGTAGGGACTTTAAAGATCATCTCATTCCAACTCCTCTGCCACGGGCAGGGATACCTTCCACTTGATCAGGTTGCTCGGAGAATACACATCCAACCTGGCTTTGAGCACCTCCAGGGATGGGGCATCCACAGCTTCTCTGGGCAACCTGTTCCAGCGTCTCACCACCCTCACAGTAAAGAATTTCTTCCTAATATCTAATGTAACCCTACCCTCTTTCAGTTTAGACATTTCCTCTTGTACTACCATGACCTGTGCAAGTCAGAAGTCCTCTCCAGCTCTTTCATAGGCCCTTTAGGTACTGGAAGGTGCTGAAAGATCTCCCCAGAGACTTCTCCAGGCTGAACAACCCTAGGTCTCAGCCTTTCCTCATAGGAGAGGTGCTCCATCTCTCTGACTGTATTCATGGTCCTCCTCTGGCCTTGCCCCAGCAGGTACAGGTCCTTCTAATGTCAGGGGTTCCAGAGCTGAATGCAGTGTTCCAGGCTGGGTGTCATGAAACAGTAGTAGAGTGGGAGAATCTGTATCATACAGCTTTTCCAGGAATTGGGGACCAGCAGCAGCTCAACTATCAGAATTCATGAATTCTATAGAAAGACCCCTGATGCATAAATTAACTACATGTCTATAATTACTTGTTAGCTAGAAACCTTCTACAATACACGTGTAGCTGAAAACCTTTATCGGCATATTAAACTATTTTTCATTAAAAGCATACTTTTAGTGAAGAAAAAGAAAATTTTATGTAAAAAATGGTGCTACCCCCAAAGTATTTGAGTACTGATTACTCCCTTTTGCCTAAAACATGAACTTATTTCCAACAGATGGCACGGCAGAACATATGCAGTTTTGAGCAATAGTGTATGTTATTTCTTAGAAAGTCAAAGTAAAATTTCCTACCCTATTCATGCCATCCTTGCTGTGAGGAGACACCAGATTCAGCCTTCCACCTCCATGCCTTTGCTTTCTGTCATCTTTGTTAGCTGGACTCCGAAGGAGCTTTTTATTATTTTGACTGCTAAGACAAAATACATAAAAACACTCTCCTTGCAAGCCAGGACATCAGATACAGTTTAATAAAGATTCTCCATATTATCTTCAAATTAGGTCATTCCACTGTAAGAAGTGAGTTTTCAATTTAAGGAAGCAGTCATTTAGATAAATGAAGAGCTGATTCTGAATCCCAAAGCATCCTATTAAACATTTGGATCATCTAATGCAAAAAAAAAAAAAAACAACAACAACAACAACAACAAAAAAAACATTAATGTCATAAGATATTCAGGCAGGGTCAGATTTTTTTTTTTGAGGGGGTGTAATTGAAATATAATTTGGTTTGTAAATTATAGGTTATTTTCATTCACTGAATATCAGTTTCCATTAATATGTCAGACATTGCAGTGCCTGTTACTGTTTGCAGGACAAGTAGGTTTTTATTAAACCAGTTAAGAAATCTGAATTCATCTCTATCCATGAGATACCATTCTTTCACTTTCATTACCATTCAAACTGCAAAAGATGAGAGCAGTCTCACTGGAATATTCTTGAACTAGGAGGCCAACTGACTCTTAATTTCAAGAGAACATATTTTTCTAACTTAAAAGCATGAGATAGTACAGTGTCACAGGTATGAGAAGAAGGGTCTAACATACAACAGAAGACTATAAAATATAAAACTCCTCCAAGACAATCAGAATTCCAGAGGGGCTTGATGGGAAATAGGTTGCCATATGGGTCAGAAGGAGGTCACTGCTCAGTTGAAATTTTTGTAGGAAGGGATAAGACAAGGTGTTGAAGTTTTAAGACATGAATCTTGAGTCCTGACTAAGACTCCCCAAAGTTTAAAATAAAACCAAACACAAAAAAAACCCAAACAAACCAAAGTAAAACAAAACCCGCCACCCAACAAACCCCAAAATCCAAAGAAACAAACCTAGACTAAACAAAACATTAGAGAAGCCCTCCCACCTTACTCAAAAGTAAACTATGAATATTTGCTAGCAATAAAGAAATAATTAGTGTTTGCAGAACAGAAGTTTTTGCATTGTGTTGCTTTAGTTTTTTATATTAAGGAAGAGAAGTTACCAGACATATAACCCAAGCTGTACTCTAAACCTTTCCTGACAGCATTTCCTGTGCCTAGCACACCTGATAAATTTTGTCATCAATAAGAAACTTGGTATTCGTCAAAACACAATTGTGTTCTTTCTGTAGTGACAAAAGTGTCTATTAATGCAACATTAGAAACAATTCAAAAGACCTGTCAGGTTTAAGAGTGTTAATCCTACATTGTATCATCTGTAACTAGATTTACAAAGGAAAACTGAGACACCTGAATCATGAAGAGTGGTTCTACAGAAGTGATGATGTCAACAGAAAAAAAAAGCTTCACAAAGACTTTTGTGACACTTATATTTCATAACTCAGACAGTCAGTTCTACATTAATTTTTAAGCAGTCAGTGCTTGCCCTTCCACAACATTTAGAGTAATGAATGCAAGGAACAAATAGAGAGGTAACTCATAAGTGCTTTTGACAACTCTAATTTTCAAACACCTGATGTAGTCATAAATGATAACTACTGTGAACAGAGCTGCAAGGTCAAGGTGTCCAGGTGCTACCATCTTAACTGACAGCTTCATTATCTTTCCCCATGTGTTGGTGGTTTTGTTTTGTTTTGGTTTGGTTTATATGTTTTTTTTAAATTAGCAATTCAAATAAAGAAAAAGCAGTTAATATCAGAATTACAAAGGCACTTCTTTTATGCAAAAAAATTATACTTATATTTTAAAAATAGAAAATGTGTGCCATATATATAATAACTTTGATATAAATGCCTAATTCTTTTATAGTTATAAAAAATGTTACAGGTTCTTTAAGCAGTCTTCTAAATTCAGGCCTGTCACTCTTTCTAAAAAAAAAAGAAAATTAACCATGCAATGTCTACTGTACATTTCTGAATAAGTAGTGTATATGTTTTAGGGCATCTGTGTACTTGAAAACTATCTATAAGTACCACACAATAATTTCCCTGATGCTTTAAAACAGCCTTTGCCTAGAGTACTTGTTAAACTACTTGCATTTTCAATTATCCAGCTGTTAGGGAATAGGCTTGGAATATCAGCATCTTAGAGGAGATTTTTGCTTTGTTCAGCTTTTGATGATTAAACATGTACATATTATTTATTCTTTCCATATCTTATATCTGTATCACAATAGAGTTGCAGTGAAAAAGACATTCAAATTTGAAGAATATTACTATGGTGTGGTTACATTCTTCACAGGAATCTTCACACCAAAACACCAGTGATATGCACTTAAAGCCACTGTTGAACAATCTACATATATTTTCCCTACTAGCAAATCGAACTAACTCTTTCATCTCTGAAATTTACTTAGTGACTGGAATTAGAAATACCAACACCACATCATCAAGCTGTCAGCTGAAGAGCACTGCAGCAGCATACAAAAGAGCTCTTTTCATTTCAAACTTCTGGTGCATTGGAACATTGACAGCAATACGAGTAGAAGGAAAGGCTTTTCCTGAGAGCATTTATTTTTATTTCACTAGGACATACTCAGAAGCCAAAGCCACCAGTAGTTCTTATTTAAACAATTCAAAAGTCTCCACATTGACAAGGCAGCAGGACCACAGACACCCTGAGAATGATCACTTAATGCTTGGCACAGCATGTGAGGGATTCTTGTGTGAGCACCAGCCAAAAGTCTGCCTGTGGCTGACCTAGACTGAGACAACTTACTCGCAAGACTGCTAATTGCTGGGTGAGGTGCGTTATGGAGAATTTTAGACAATAATCACATTTGCAACAGAAATCAAATGAGATTTGTATTTTACTCTCATGTATAAGAACTGCTTGGTGGAGAAAGTGTGCTGGCTTTAAGTCTGGTGAGAGAAGAAAGAAGTCATATGATAGAATTGCCAGTACACTTGACTAATATTATATCCTTCTGTTCAGAAATATGTACAAAACATACTTTTGCCTCTTATTTCAAAGCAAACTAAATACATGGGGGAAAACTCCATTAAAGCTGTGTGTTTCCTCTGAAAACATTGACTTGATTGCAAGATATTATGCCAAAATTACACAGGATCACTCAGCAGCATTAGGGATGTGTCAAAGAAGTTGCAATCTAACATGACTTACCACTTTTAAAAGCCTTTGTAGAGGTGACACCATGTAAGATAATCAAGCCAACACTACCAGACATTTTATGGTCACAGGACTGCTAACAACACCAGCCCTGTCAGCACTTGATGTCAGCCATTGGTGAGATGCCAGACCTACCACAGGGGTCACAAACAACCCGAAGGCAACCATAGCACACCTCCTGTGTGTGAAAACTGGCAGACATGAGAACTGTCCAATGTGAAAAAAAAAACCCAGCTATTCATATCTGACCTGGACTACATGAAAAAGACAAAAATGCATTCCTGTGACACATTATGGTTATCACATCTACCTGTGCTATTGGATCACAAATAGTCAGCCAAAGATTAACCCATGAACTTCTGTGACAGCCATCTAAGATAAGTTACACAGGTATGTTTTGAATAATTTCTTGGAATCAAAAAATGCCTTGGGTTGGAAGGTCCTTTAAAGGTCATCTAGTCCAAACCCCCAGGGACATCTTCAGCTAGATCAGCTGGCTAAAAACCATTCAACCTGACCTTGAATATTTTCAGGAACAGGGCATCCACACTCTAGGCATCCTCACAGTAAAAAAATTTTTCCTGCTGTCTAGTCTGAATCTACACTCCTTTAGTTTAAAATATGCTGTTTTCCTATTGCAGCAGATCCCTGTAGACTGCTGTAGTAAATTGTCTTCATCTTTCCTTTAAACCCCGTTTCAGTATTGAGAGACTGCAATTAGATTTCCCCAAAGCCTTCTCCAACTCAAGCATCTAACAGAACTGTATCCATATCAGATATTTCATATTTGCTCTTCTTGTAAACAAATACAGTTTTGAAAGATGCAGAACTAATTTCCTAAGCTACTCCACATCCAAAGCCAGCACTCACCCTGATAAAAGAGAGCAAGAAGAACGACTAATCCTGTCAAATACCACTGCACTAAATAAGTCTTACTTCAACATGAGCAATTAGGAAGGTAAATTTGTAAACAAAACAACCCTTCTCCAGCAGAGCAGATGTATGGCCCATGTCCAAGCAAGCATTTAGTACAGCCACGATGATCTTCAAATTTGTTCCTGCTTTGGCCATTTTCAATCCTGAACAAATTAGCCAACTCTCCAGATAGGAAAATGAAAGTTTGCTATGGAAATTTTACATTTTGCATGCGGGCTAGAAAAAAACGAATTTAAAGGAAAAAAAAAAAAAAAAAAGGAAAAAAAATATGACCAAAGCTGACCTGGGATTTTTTTCTAATGGGAAAACGATTCGGGATGTCTAAGCTCCTTTGTTATTCCCGAACTCCTTGTTTCCTTTTTATATTTTGCTGCAGAAAAATCAAGTAAGAGGATAAAGGGGCTAAAAAACCAATAAAAAAACATAAGAAGGTGTGTTTCAAAATTCTATTATTTAAAAAATGAAAATTTATTTTAGAGGAAACATAAATGAAATTAAATTTTTACCAGGTCTTCAAATAATTTATCTGACATAATAAAACCAACCTGGCATGGCTTAATGACCTAATCAACATATACAGACATTTATCCATATGTCTGTACATATGTTTATCTTTACATACACCCAGACAATGAATAGCTCCATATGAATGGATTATATAATTCATTCAGGTGTAATTTGTGTGTTTTTCCTGATAATGGCAATCTGGATAGGTAGTGAAGTTTTAATTAAAGTGGTGTAAAATCAAGTCACAGGACAACACCTAATGTGAATGGAAGTTTTTGAAAGGTGCAGAATGCAATGTGGAAAGTAACCATTCCTTAGCTCCAGCTCGACTATTACTGGATGAAATTATGATCTATAAATCACAGGGGCATACTCACATTTTACAGCAGCAAGTTCCCAGATTTTTACCAAAAAAAAAAAAAAAAAAAAAAAAATTAAAAATTTTGCATGGGTACACTAACTTGTCTCATGAAAATGCAAGTTTAGTGGCAGATGAAATCTTTTTCCTATGGAGAAAGTAATTGCTGAGAACAAGCTAGAAGTATGTTTGCAGGGGGCTCTTTCACTCTCATAGTCAGTCAAATAACAGAACTGTTGCATTCCTGGGGTGTTTTTTTCCCCATGAATTTTCCTATCAATGGGAAAAATGCAAAAAGCTTTACAAAATAAAGTTAAATAGTTCTCCCGGCAATTCTATAAGAGGTGTTTATCTCTCTTGATTCCATGTTCTTTATTCTGGATTTACTTTCACACATAAGACCCAAAAAACATCTCCTAGAATCAAGTGGCCTAATGTAAACCACTTCAATAAATATTTTCCTTTCCTTTTCCTATGAGAAAAATACCATCATCTTTGATAAAAAAAAAAGGTAACAGGACACTTTGCCTGCTTCAAACTTGCACATAAAAGGGAAGTTTGATATATGTACTATGATCATGCCACCAGCAATTCAGGAAGGGGCACATATCAGTTCCATTTCAGGTAACAGCATCTGCTTTTGTCCACCGATATGAGAAACCCAAACTGCCCATGCTATGGTAGAGAAAGAACCCTAAGTCTCCACCCTCTGTTAATATAGAGGACCTAGAAGAGTCACAGACAGTGGACATCAAGCAGCACATTTAAAAATTAATGCATAGAATCTCAAGGGAGTGATCTTAGTAATTTATATGCTTTATATTTTGAATATGTTTAGAAGAAAATAATATTAGGATGCCAAAACCCATTATCTGGAATCCGCAACTTGTTGAAATAACTACTCACAAACATGCAGAGCTGCATGAATAAAAATGAGAGAGAAGAAAAGTGGGCATGCAGGGTAATAAAACAGCCAAAAAAACTCACAAGGCAACAATGTAGCTAAAGTATTGATTGTCAACATGAAAGAAAAGTGACCCCTTTTTGAAGTTATTGAGGCCACTTCAGCTTTACCTAATTGCCCATATACTCTGTTTGTGGCAGATGAGAAAGATGGTTCATTACTCAGCAAAGTTTATGGCATAAGCAGGAGCAAGTAAAACACAATGGAATTTGAAATATCTTGAGCTTGAATAAGAATTTACATTTAAAGAGTATACTTTGAATAAATTTTTAAGGAGGGATAGAGACACCATTTTGCTAAAATTCCAGTGCATTTTCTCCCAGCGTTCAGAATTAAAAAAATCACTTCTTCCACAATGTTACAAGGCTGTTCTGAGACATCTCTGTTTCTGTAATTCCCTGACCCCTCTGTTATTACCACCCTATCCAAAGGTTTGTTTTGTTTGTTTTTTTTTAATGTGTTTTTATACTTTGATATTTTAGAAGTCTGCTGACTACAGGACTATTAAAATCTATTGGATCTGAAAGAATGCAAAGGCAACAGCAAGCACTGCTGTCCCATCCTGGGAAGGTCAGCCATGATAAATGGGCACTAAATTCCTACAGCAATACTTTTCAGTTCTGCTGTATCAGCTCCTTAAACTATTTACAGCAGAGATGCTTTAGACAAGAGAGAGCTATAGAGAAAGTACACCCAGGTAGCGATATTTGATTTATTTTACCATGCAATAGTGACTAATTCCCACACAGTGAGAGGGATGTCCTCCAAAGGGGAAAATTAATTCTGACCAAGTTTTATTTTTCCAGGAGCTTGGAGCAATTGGTCTTGTTATGGCAGACCTCACTTGGAAAAAGCAATGGAATAAACAGGGAATACCCCCAGGAACGGATAAAGAAGGAGGTGGCTGGCCGTAGTCCTATGCACATTATGAGAAGGAAAAAACACCGTGGCTATCTAAGAGAGACTTTTGGCACTTGCTCTACTATAAAGAATGTTGTTTCTTTACATTTTTGTCACACAGTTTTTGTCTTAGTTTCAGTCCTTATTAGTTTCAATAATGTGGGAGATTGTCTTCTTTTCTCTTGGCAGAGCAGACTAAGAGGAAGGTGAGATTTTAATGGGATCGAGAGCATGGCAGGGTGAATTCTCTATTAAGGATCTAGTGTGCACCACACGGCTTGTGAACCATGTACTTATCACCAGGGTTTTCTTCAGCTTTAGGAGTGGGAGAGGAGGTGTAAGGCAGAGTGCCTGGGCAGAGCAGGCTGGGAGCACAGGGGTGCTGCTCAGGAGCAGGTATTGCAGCTCTCAGTGCTATGCCAAAGACCTGGCTGGAACCATTCAAAACAAGACCAACACTGACTCAGGTTTTAATCTTGACCTGAATCTTTGCTTCAAATTTTAATGCAGGGATGCATGAGTATGATCACAGTGAGTTTACCCAGTCTTCTTTGAGAAGATCATTAACTTAAGGCTTCAAATGCATTTTTCTCTCTCCACTTAAAATATTTGGAAATGAAAATATGGCAAAATGAAGTGTCTTTGTTTCTTCTTCACACGGTGAGGGATGACAATCAGACATCATAGAACTTCATGTTTATATTATATTCTTTTTCATGACTATTTATAATCTGCAATTATTTTATGAAAACTTTAAAAAGTCAAACATATCCAAAAGAAAATAAAGGTTTGCAAGTGGATTTGGGCTAAAAAATATATTTTCTTTAGAAAACACATAGAAACACCAATTCAACTTGTGCAAGTGGATGTTTGCATCAATCCTTTCTACCGCAAGTCTTATTGTCCATAACTCACTGTCTCAAAGATCTCCTCCCTTCTTATACAGGCATTTCAGCCAAGGCATCATCTTAATAATAAAAGGTGTCAAAAAGTGTCACAGAGTGCTTTCTTACAGGTGAAGGGATGAAGAGGCAAGATCTCCTTTCTTTACATTAAATAAAATTTTCTAGATTTGTAGACATTACCAGGTTTGAAAGTCAGAAGTCTTAAATTGATTTCTGCTAAGTGGACATTAATTTGATGATGCAGCTCTGTTTTCCTAATTGCACAATTGATGGTCTGCAAATGGTTGCATATTTTCTCTCAACTTCTCTTCGACCTTATTAGAAAGCCAAAAAAGCTGAGAAAAAGTCATTCTTCGGTAAAATTGCATCTTCCAGATTAACTCAGACATGGAATTTCAGGCAAAATAAATTAGAAACAATCCTGTTGAGAGTAGCTATCATGTCCAGATCACCCCAGGTCCTGAGCTCTGACAACGTATAAAACAAGTAGCAGACACAAGAGAACACAGAAGTGTTCTCATTAGCAAATCAATACAGCAAATGGATGAAGTTTTCTGACTTTAAAATTAATGATGGAAAGCCACATCATTAACTTGGAATGAGATTTTCTATGGTCCGTAGTCTCAAGCTAGTCTTCAAATATACATCAATATTTGTGAAGAAAAGCTGATGGCCAGTATATAAATTTTAACTCATTATAGGTACATCCAAAAATAAAAAAGACTACCCTTTTTTGACTTTTCCAACATGGGCAAGTACATATGAGCCACTCCTATTTCAGGTAAGACAAATACTCTAGCAAGACTTTGACTAATAAATTGTTATTTCCTTTCATTATGACATGGAGATTTTAACACTATTTTGTTGTAAATTAATGCCATTAGATCATTACATGATAAAGAAACTTCACTTGACCTTTAGCCTGTATATTGCTCTGACAAATAGAAATATTTTTGAGCAAATTTAACATCCTAATGAAGAATTTATTTTCATGTTACTACCCACAAAATCAACGCATTCAACCAGTTCAACCATGAAGCTTTAAAAAAAGAGAAGAGACATATGCATAGAGAACTGTCCTTATATATGTAAGGAATTGCCAAAATCAGAAGCAATTTTTGATGCTGAAGTCACACTTAATTCTTCAATCCCAAAGAAACTACTTTGAAATTATGATTAGACCATGAGGACCCAAAGTAGGCACTGGGAAATGAAATTGCTCTCTCTGAGTTATTAATATGTCACTTTTCTTTAATGCAATTCATTTAATGCTCTTTTTTATACACATAAATTGAAATAATCCCATCATTCAGTTAAAAGAATAAAAGTACAGCAGTTCCTAGCTATAAAGTAAAGGACTTAAATATCAGGAGTTTAAAAGTCCTTGAGCTTCATTGCATTTCTGTATCTGGAACAAAATATACTTTTATCCAACTGACCATAATTACTTCAGTAGTCATTTCAGGTTCTTGCATGATTTCACTATGATGCTGCCCTTTCACAAAAATTTTATGTGTTTACATAATTAGATCCCAAAGGTATGGCCTCTCAGCTTTCAATGCCAAATACAGAAAAAAAAATGCAAATACATCATACAGTTTTACATAAATTAAAGACCAGGTTAATGTTTGGATATGCTTTTCACCTTATAGCCATTAGAAAGATTCCATATGGTGTATAAGAAACTGTTAAGAAATTGCACTGTAATTTGTCAATTTTGTATTGAGCTCTGCATGAATTCTAGAGATAAATGTGAAGATCTACAGCAGTGGGAGTTGTACTCCCTCTTCACTGCCTGATGGAAACAAGTAGGGAAAAAATAATAAATTCAGTGCCAAAAACAAGAAAGAAGGGATGGAACTGAAGTGTGCTATTCTTGTCAGATTTTGATCCTATAAATTTCAAGAAAAAGCACCTTCATCTAAGCCAGCTATCAAGTAAACTATCAGGGGGAAAATACTCTAAAGATCTACTGCAGTAGATAGCTTCCTTTCTCCCCTCTTCAGGAGACATTAGTGTAATCCCCAGTGCCTGATCCTAAAAGTATTGGGGAAACAGAGTCCTGTCACTGACTTGAGTTTCTCACTATAAGCCTAATAGGAAACTGATTGAGTCAGGGATACATTTCCCATCTCCAACCACCAGCCTTCCCTTCCCTTGGGCAGAGACTATAGCTAAAACTTTGTGCTACCTCCTCCCAGGGAGTGAGCAATGAAGCCATGATTAAAATCCAGAAAGGCAAGCAGCACTGTGATCCTCAGGTCATGCCCCAAGACACCCAGGAGAGCACCCAGTACAGAACAGATGCAGCTGTGAATAACTCTGCAGTAAGAACATTGGAATTATATACGTGAGGATTCTCCCTAAAAATTGTATGACTTTCACCGTTACTTCTCCACACGATACAGCCACTTTACAGCATAAAAGGAATATCTATTAGCATTTAATAATAATTATAATTGCCAAGTAAGTCAGTGAATTAAGGCTCTCATAAGCAGTACTACTATGTAGGAACAGTTTAAAATAAATTACATTTATTCATCTCAGCAAAATCAGAGGTTAAATCCAGCTCTTTGCTCAGTCCACTCTGGATCATCTAGAGGTTCAACATTTTTACTAAACTAATTCACCCTTCTGATGAGCAGCAGCAAAATTCTGGTGTCTGGAAGGAATCATTTCTGCAATGGCTGTTTCATACACAGTATGTAGCATCAGGACTTATAAACTAAACACTACTGCACTTGTCTGCTCCAGGTTTACTCTACAGAAGCAAGATTTCTGCAGGTCACTCTACAGTAAAAATTGGGCAGTTCAAGGATGGTTATCTCTTATTGAGAAATGTGTCCTATGCCACATTTAATGAGAAGAAGAGACAAACAGACATTTACCTCACAGAGCTGACAGGCGGTGATTCAACGTTTGCTCTATCTTGTTTTCACAAAATGCTGCAACCCACAGTGCAGGCCAATTTTTCTGCAATGTTGTCAGCAATTAGCAAGATGACAGTCAAGCCCTAAAGTTACACCAAATGACTTCCAAGAATGGATAAAGAAGCAAGGAGTGAAGTCTTAGTTGTGGGAACTTCTTTCTAATCAGGGCTGAGAAACAAAACAACTAACCCAAAGCATTTCCAAAAATAACAACTTAAAAGTTATGAAATAGAGCTTGAACTTCGACAAAAAATTCCAAGCAACCTGTTTGTAAGTAGAAAAAGTATTAAGTGAAAGTACTTGATGTGCAATGAATAACAATCAGCTCTGGATTCTTGCCCTGTGAAGATCTCAAGTACAACTTATTGTGTATAGAGCCTGAAGTAAATATATATTCAGGAAGGACTAGGAATGAAGGACATGAGAGTTTCCCCTCTTCCTCTTTGTGTATCAGTATATCTGATTTTCTGTATATCTTGGGCAGAGCACCTATTCAAAGGCCATGAGGGCAGGGATTGCATCTGCTCAGATAAATCTTTCTCCAAGGAATAACAGTGAAGCAGCACTGTGTCTAAACAGTGTTGGCAGCACTACAGTGTCAGTAGATAAGTAGTTCAGAGAAAGAAAATACTTGTGTAGTGTCTGTTAATGATGGAGATGGAAAATGCTGCCATCTTTACATCCTCTCTCAGTTATTCTGACAACTGTGAAAAGAAGCAGCAGCAGTAGCACAAAGCCAAAATAAAGTAATGGTCAAATATAAAGAAATTCAGGCAAATTCTGTACATGTTTTCCTTGACCAGAGGTAATTTATTAGTAAAGCATACTAATATACCTCATTTTTTTGCTTTGATGTTGGGTTTTTTTTGTTTTTTCTTATTTTTTTTCCACATACACACACACAAAGTATTTCACACTCTGCATACTTTGCATAATGATAAATCCTTAAAAGCAGAAAGACAGTCATGGAACAGAACAGTCACTTGTTCTCCCTGGGACACCTGGGAGTACCAACCATATTCACCTTATTTCTGGTTATTTATACAAAAGGATCTTTGATAACTACAGTGACTGAGGGATACCCACTTCAGAACATCCCACAAATTTTCAACGTCTGGTTTTTGAACACTTAGAGATGATGGAGCAGAGAACCCTAAAAAACCACTGCAGATATTAGCTTCAAGAACAAAAGCAGTTCCTGTGCCTGTAGAAACTTCCAGGACTGAGGAGCATCAACTTGCTGGCAGACACCAAACCACGGTAAGCAGTCCAGTCCCCAGTCCCTGGACTAGATGAGGCAGAGCAAGTCCATCAAGCCCTTTAGTATTTCATACCCTACAAAAAGGGCAACTCCACCTTTCAAATGTTTTGGTTTGTGATAATGTAAAGCCATGAAAATTAATTAGAGGACAGCAAATCTATGTCTACATCTGATTAGAGCAATGCAAAGATTCATGGATGCCAGAAAATCTCACAATTGTGCACTGCTGTACAATTTGCATCATTTCTCATTTGCTTTCACACACACTCTAATAAGATCATTTCTGCTTCAGTTTCCTGAGTGGGAGTTCCCTGAGGACTGGATTTCATTATCTGTTTTGATGGCTCAATGCTTTCAACCTTCAGCTTACATCCGGACAAAGCATACATTGAAGAATAATAATACAATAAATGTCCTGTCATCGCTTACTGACAAAGTACAGTGATCTAGTCTTTGTATGCTTTTCAATTTTACCGAACAGTTTTTATTACGTTACTTGCACTTATGTTATGCATCATAGTCTTTATTTTTCATATTTCTCATCTCAGTCATTCAAAAACCACAGATCCCCCTACTGTTAAAGCCACTTTAAAAATAATTATTTTGAAAATACATTAATTCTAAATCCTTCTATGTGCTTATGATCTGTCATGCCTTTCAAGTTCAAATGCCTTATGTTCAATATACAGACACTAGGGTTTTGTTTTAAAAATTCAGAAAGAAGAAGTGGGGGACTAGGAATTCAATAAAGTTCATAATTGTCCTTTTAAAATAACAAGGCATTGTAGCAAAGTTTCTTGTCTCTTTCCTCACCCACAGGATTATAGTCATGTGTAGGTTTCACCCAACCTCAATTAAGCAAGACATTTCAGGATCAGAGTCCAACCAAGTGGTAGAGTGAAAATGCACATCAGTAAATCAGGAGACACAACTCATTGTAAAAATCAATGTCCAGAGTAAAACTGGGCCACTCTGAGTTGAGGCTGTAGTTATTAATCTGTGGAACAAATATCTCTAACAATTTGAGTGTAAATCGTTAGCCTTTTCCTCTCCACAGTAACAGACAAACACTCAAATATGAAGATGAGGAGACAAGACTCTAAATTTATGCATATTTTTCCTCTGAACTTTGCATATTTTTCAAAGAGAGGATGTTCAGATATCTTCTTTGTAAGACTATCTGAAGGCTATTGAGGATAAGCTAACTTAAAATTTGTTCACCATTAAATTTTAAGAGGTAGGTATTGCTCAGATACCGCTCAGCACATCAGTTTGTACACTGATCTCAGAAACAGAGGGCTGTGCTCCAGTTCCTCACCTGACTTTGTCCATTGTAACACCTGAAATGTCTCCTCCTTTCTCTGTATCACCTCTCATGAAGAGTCTATGCTAGGGAAATTTTTTTTTAACTACAGGATTAAAAGAAACAAACAAAGAAAAAATAATGAATCTCCAATAAGCGGTATAATATAGAATACTCATCCTGGAGATACCAGTAACTTTAAAAAAGAGAGCAACTACATTTTTGTTTTTTCCAGGAAGTCATCTGACAAATGTTTCTTTGCCACAATAGAATCTGATAAGAAACTAGAAAACTTCAATGAAAACAGAATATATTATTTTACTATAAGGGCCAAATCTTCAGTGGCAGTCACAACACTCATACTAGTAAATTAAGGGGTGTTGGAAACATTCCCAGACCCCTAGGCCAAATGACCTAGAGCACCCTGAGTATATGCTTATGAGCTGCCTTAGCATCCAAAAGTGAATGGCTTCATGCTCCCTCTATTTCTCTCAGGAATTGTTCCTAGAACATTTTCACTGCTGAACCTTACACTGAAGAATTACTTGTGAAAAGACAAGTTTAAACCGTTTAGAACTAGAGTCCAGAATAATCCTGGTCACTTTTCTTCCAGGGCAAATCATCGAACTGAAGAAAGTCCTCCACACAGTTCCTAGATCCAGCTGGAGCACCATTTTCCTTTCGGGCTTTGCTCATATGGTGGTAAAGCAGAAGAAGAAGGTCTGAGACGGGCAATAAGAACAGTCAGATTTTAAGAACAGTCCACAAACAGATATTTAAAGTATTTCAGCTGGAATGAAACACAGAATTTTAAAAGAAATATAAACATTTAGTTAGAAGGTTAGCTGTGCTGAATTTAGTTACCATAGAAGTGAGCTTAATCAATTAAAAGTTACTAGTTAATTGAGAAGAGCTGGACCTGAAATGAGTTTTCAAGATGCAAGTAACTGATTACTAAATAACTGATTACCTTTTATATTTGTTTAGCTGTGCTTAGAATGAGAAACAGAAACATTGACAAATAGATTTAGGGAACGTAAACAATTGTCAATTTCCTCCCTATCTGAGAACCTATTTAAGGTCACCCAAAGAGGAACTGGAAGGTCACCAAAAGTAATTGGTATTGTTAAAACCCAGGAAGGCAGAAAGGTCAAATTGAGGAAGACCACTTCTACTTCATCTTATGAGACCACTCCCCTAATAAAAAGACCACCGACTCAATTCAGAGAACATACTACGCATGCCTAATGACATTTAAGCTAATTTCCACATGAAGTGGAGAATGAGAGGTGTTAATGTTATAAATATGCATTTGTATTTTGGTTATTCATAACTTTTGTAGATAAATAAACTCTGTATTGGCTTGTACCTTTGCACAGCGTATGAGGGAATTACCCCGCGCAGCTGCCTGGCGCTGGAATAAACATACACTTTCTAACTCTAAACTCTTAGAGAGTCCTTGTCCGTCTCATTTGGGTATTGATATTAGATCCCTACCCATATTTTGGTAAATCAGGAAAGCCAAAAAAGGGACATCAATACAGCTTTCAAGACTGACACAAGAAAATTATGTTGCCCTTCTGCCACAGATAAGTCAGTAAGAAGTAGATGTAATTTTTGACATAGAAGATATTTAGGTTCACCCTTACAGAACAAAAGAAGTATAAAAAATAAAAAGAAGACTACCAAACACTTTTTTAGGCAGCAAATTTATTGACAGATGAAAATCTAACACTGGAAGTTTGTAAATAAAAATTAGGCACACATTCATTAGGGACTATTTAGGTAGGATCAGCATTATCTGTAGGCAGGGTAATGGTCTAGACTGTCTTCTTCGGGTCTACTCTAGCCCTGTTTTTTATTATCTACTTTGTACTTTCTTTTGCCAGAGTCTTAGAGATAACATTGCAAAAAAGATACAGTTAATGTCACTTAAATCTAGGGGAAAAAAAAAAAAAAGTCTACCTGTACATAATTTTCCTTTATTTAATTTGGAGTTAGAACTCCAAAGCTTATAGCAAGAAACATAGAAAACAAAATGTAACTTTTTTTTTTATTGTAGAATAAAGCAGTAACTTTTTTCTTTGTTTCTCTCTCTCTTTCAGTTTTTTAATTCTCCTCCATAGTTTAGGGACACAGATCTCCCAGGAGACAAACTGTCTGTCCTACACTGGCAGCACATATCGCTCTTACGGTATCATCTTATTTCAACTAAGTTGAATAAACAGAATGAGTTATTGCACTTTTTGCCTTCCAAATCCTAAGGGGACCAAGTGTATGTTGAAACAAGAATTAAAACAACAAGAAAAATACCATAAGGAAATTTTCCCAACCACTTGTGGAGTTTTGCTGTGTGTACAATAGAGCGAAAATGCCAAAAGACTTCTCTCTATGTTTCCAGATCCCTCCCCTCCACATTCCCTGTCCACAATACACACCTTGCTGAGCATCACCAGGACATTTGCCAGCTAAGCTTGTTTGGCTTTATCATTTTGCAGATTTATTTCTGTTATTTTTGTCCACAGAGTGTGCCTGCAAAATGTTTCCTAAGATCTGCATCTCCAGCACTGTGTTAAGGTGTCTTTAGGGTGGTTGGTTAAAACGGAAGAATTCCATGTGTGCGTAGAGGTTTAATTGGTTGTCCTTATGTCTCACCCTTTTCTGTGCTTGAAAGTCAGATGATTCCCTTGGTGAAACACGAGTTCCCAACATTTCACTGTCACACTGATCAATGAAAAGGAGATCAATGAAATGCACCCGGTTGAAGGTGAATGTATCACAGCTCCTGCTGTCCAGCAGCTCCGTAACTTGTGGACTGAGACAAAGATGTTCTGCCCAAGCCTACCAAGTGGTTGTAGGGAAGCTGAGGACAACTGAACAGGACCAGTGAACTATATGCTTGAAAAACTGAGGGACTAGGTTGCATGACCAGACTGGGGATACCCTTCATTCAACCATTTCACTTTGGCCAGTAGCCTGACTGCTCCCAGGAGAGTAGAATCTTTATAAATCAACTTCAAAAGACTGCAAGACTTTTGCACAGCCAAATAAAATCTCATCCAAAGACAAACATCAGCAAGCATAAACACAAATGCATATACAGAATTGATTTTGGAAAGATTTTGGATCCCTTAGGCACAGCCTTGAAAATTCTCAATAATTATGCCACAACCCTAATATAAAACACAA
This sequence comes from Coloeus monedula, assembly GCF_965178545.1. Taxonomy (NCBI): domain Eukaryota; kingdom Metazoa; phylum Chordata; class Aves; order Passeriformes; family Corvidae; genus Coloeus; species Coloeus monedula. Next base: position 118,516,347 of record NC_138781.1, read on the forward strand.
ATTATATGATCAACAGTTCTCATCATGTAGAAGACTAAATATAAATCAGGTGTAAGGCTTCCACAATGTTTTCTGTTTATGCTTCATATATGAAAACTTTTTAAAAAAAATTTCCTCTTTGTTATTTCCCTTTTCTTAAATGAGCATACTGACATTGATAGAATTAGAATCAAGTGTCAATTAAATGTCTGACCTTCAAAATGTTACAGAAGTAATGCCATGAATGTATTAAGCATTTTTTACTCATCTCAGCAGGCATGATACTATGAATTATGTAAAAATGAGCATCAATTTTTCAAAGCAATAGATGTGACACCACTATATGGTGAAAACAAAGTACTTACATTAAATGAGACATGCAGTTGGTCCAAACTAATGTGATCTAAACAGTCTTCACTTAAAATATTTATTAGAAAGAAAAGATTCCATAGCTGCACCTGGCAGTACGCATTTTATAAGCAATCTTTTCCCATGGTATTTAACGTAGTTATTCTGATGCTGATGTTTTAGCATCTTGACAGCCAGGACAGATTTCACCATTACTGGACTCAGGCCACTAATGCATCTCTGTTTGTGTGGACTGTATCTATTTCACAATTTTATTCAATTTGCAGGACATCAGAATGACAAAAAAAATGAAAATAATGCCACAGAACCTAAATTTTAACGTCCTTTTTGCAGATAAAAAAGATGATAAGCAATAATTTTAAAGAGTTTTTTGGTCACTAAAAGTTTACTAGAACACAGAAAATGTTACCTAATAGACAGCAATTTTTTGTACATATTTTAAGAAATAAAACTCACTTTAACCACTATGTTTTCTGCTTTATTTCTTCGGAATGCTACTGCACATCATAGTGAGGCCTATGATGTGCAACCAGTAAAAGAAAACAAAGCAAAAAATAAGTCTCTCAGAAAATTTCTCTTTTCTTCACAGATTAGTTCTCAGCCTGAGAAAAGCAAGAGTATGGTAAAATTTTGGTATCATAGTCAAAACGTCCATCATTAAAAATATCTCAATTTTCTTGGGTGTTATGAAATTTCTTCAGCAACAATGTAGTCAAGCATCTTCACCAAAAGGGTCATCAAGCATTAAAACAAGCTGCCCAGGGAAGTGCTGGAGTCACCATCCCCAGAGGTATTCAGAAGATGTGTAGATGTGGCACCTGGGAACATGGTTTAGTGGAGGATTTGTCAGTGCTTGGTCAATAGTTGGACTCAATGGTCTAAAGGTCTTTTCCAAACGAAATAATTCTGATTATTGTTATCAGATTATGTGATGAATATGATTCTAAACAACCAATTTTGATTTAAGATTTTTCTATATTTTGGAGTATGTTCCCCAGGACATATGACAACAAATAATTTTCAAGAGTAGTTTAGGAAAGCAGTTCCACTTTCAAAACTACCTTGGACATTTAGAAACATATATCTCCATAACTTAGATATGGACTACTCAGTGACTACAGTCATCATGGATGTTTTACCCAAAAATAATTCATCATTTTTCAAAAGTTATGGTTGTACTTAGGAGACAACAACAGCAAACTACACTATAGTTGAAAATAAGTAAATGACACCTCACTCTGCATTTGGAGTATAAAATAATACAAATTCTTACTACTAATAATGTATTGACTGATGACAGATTCTCAGGAATTAACATGCTAAACATAAAAATACAAAAAAGAATTATGCTGCTCCATTAGGATTAACTTGAAAAAATATTGGATGACAGCCCAAAGATTCATTGACAAACACCAAAGATGCAAAACTGTAAAGAAATACAAAGTCAGAATCATAGGTATTGCCCCTGAATCACGTATTGGTTTATCAGGAGTTCTGGAAAATAGGTGATTTCTAAGCTCAACTCTAACCATACTTCACAGTTACACATAAAAGAGAAAATGCGTGTCTGAATAGCTTTATATGTATTTTATATACGGATATGTTAAAAATGTATTTGTATACATACATGTACAGTTATACATATATACATACATGCATACAAACCAAACACATACAATATGCAATTTAGTGTAGTCTCTATGCTGTCTCAGACAGATATTCCAATGCAATTACTTTTAAGCAGTTGTGGTTCACTGGGACTATTTAACCCAGAAAAGAGAAAGCTCAGGGGAGCATCCCATCAGTGTATATAAGCACTTGCAGATATTTAGGGGCTAAGAAGACAGAGCCAGGCTCTTTTCAGTGATGCCCACTGACGAGACAAGAGGCAACGGGCACAACGGGCACAAATTGAAACACAGGGAGTCCCTTCTGAACATCAGGAAACACTTGCTGAGTGTGAGGGTCACCAGGCATGGCCACAGGCTGCACAGAGAGGCTGTGGAGTCTCCATCCTTGGAGATATTCAAAAGCTATCTTGACATGGTCTTGGGCAGTCAGTTCAGGGTGGCCCTGCCTGAACTGTTGGACCAAGTGTCCTTCAGAGGTCCATTCCGTCCTCAGCCACTCTATGATTAGGTGATATTTTGGCAGTTTCAGGGATAAGAGTTCTCTGCAGTACAATTCCTATCAGAAAGAATAGGTCCATCAGAAACATATTCACAGAATATATAATTCAATATGAGATTTATAGTTAAAAAATAGATGTAGATGTCAAATTTTCAGAAGCTTCATAACTCTGTAGCACTAATTACCATTTTTGTGGAATTATATAACACAACATGTTTTTAGTTTGAAGAAGAGATCATGTTTAGCATTGTTAGAACACTGAGGCTACATGCCTAATTAAGGATGCAATTCACAGAAAAGCAGGGCATTAAACAACTTTAATGGTACATATTTGTGTAATTAATGACAGCATTGATTTTTCAGTAGTTTAGCTTTTGAACATAGGGCAGCTGGCTTACTGTTATATATAGTTTTAGCATAGTGCTAGAAGTATTCATCATGAGCAACAAGCAAAATAATTACTTCTGAGACAGGGGAATTGAGGCCGTAAATATTGAAGTAGCAACACAAGGTTTTAAGAAAATGCCTGAGGGATATATAACACAAATAAACCTCCGTTAATTCTCATGGCAAAAGGTGTTCTACTTCTTGTAGTGTGCCAAGTGCTGTCACAGAGACTCAAGACAGGAAAAAAACCTTCCAGTACATATCTGGACAGGAATCACTCAGTTGCTAAAGAACAGACACACACTACTACCCATATAAAGCTATTTTTTATCACTCAGTACTGTGATCACTGGGCTGAGATTGCATGTTCACTACCATGTTACTGAGCACTACTTCACCATCCAGCAGTACTAATCTGCGTAATCAGTACTTTACTGCGTAAAGCAGTACTAATCACGTAAGGCACGTGAGGAGGGCACAATGTGATTTCTGACATGGATGACAGACCAAGGGCATCCCAGTGCCCTGAGCTGAAGGGCATTGCCCATGACTGCAAGAAAGATCAGCTACCAGCTGACCCTGAAATTTTGTGGAATCTGTTGCTCCAGATGGATCCCTACAAATCTATGGAGCCTGATGGGGTCCATCCAAGACTCCTCAAAAACTGACTGATGTCATTGCAAAACCGCTCTTGATGATTTTTGGGCAGTCCGGAGAGTTCCTGACAGACTGGAAGCTGGTGAATGTTGTCCCAATTTTCAAAAGGGCTAGAAGGAGGGGCCCAGAAACTACAGCCCTTTTAGTCTCACTTCAGTGCCTGGACAAGATTATTCTGGGAGGTATTGAAAAATGCCTGAAAGACAACACAGTCATTGGTCACAGCCAGAACATCTTCATGAGGGGAAAGTCCTGCTTATCAAAGCTGATTTTCTTTTATGGCAAGGCAACCCACCTTGCCAATCAAGGGAAGCCAGTTGATGTAATGTTTTTGGGTTTCAGCAAAACTTATCACAATGTCTCTCACAGTATCTTCCTGGATAAAATGTCCAGCACAGAGCTAGATAGACACATCATGGATGGGCAAGGACCTCGTTTAGGGATCAGACTCAACCCTCTGGGAACCCTCTGGGATGATCTTCGTTGTGGTGGGTCCTAATATTGCCCCTTTTCTGTTATACAACTTGTTACATACAGCCACTGAAGAGATGCTCTTCCCCACATAGCCAAAGTGTGAGTCTCATACCTAACCATAGGTGACAAGTGCCATTATGAGCATCCCAGGCATTCCCAGAGATCAGACCAAAGACTTACTGGAAACCTGGGCCTTTCTCAAGCAGGGTTTGGTGGTCAGCTAAGGCATGCTTGGATAGGTCATGACTCATGAATCATTTCTCCAGTTTCTCAGTAATTTCTCTAGTTGCACCACCTGAAAGCTTTACGTTTGTAATGGCTACAAAACAGCTGCACACTGTACCAGGTCTCAGGCAATGAACTGTAAAGGGCAGTTCTCAGCTGTTCCAGCAGCTTATTGCAAGTAAAACGATGCACAAAGCTCCACAAGTAGAAATAATTAATGAAGACAATTATAATAAATTTGCACTTTTTTTTTTTTCAATTACAAGTGTTGAATCCAATTACTACATTGTAACAGATAGTTAAACCAGTTTTGTTCTATAGCCAGAAACCACGATGGCAGCATTTTTTCTAAAAACCAGCTCTTCCATAAATAAATAAATAGAAATTAAATATTAATTAGCCACTTGGCAATAGAACTCATTTCTACTAAAGACTAGTTAATAACTTTCCTAGGACTATAAAAACAGACTTGTATCACTGGTGAACAACAAATTTGTTTAAATTTGTTTTGCTATTCTGGATTCAATTCTGAAAATGACAGAAATACCCATCAGGTTTATAAGTTTATCTATATTCCTGAGCCCACCATCCTCACCTTTTTCTTTTCCCCAAAGTTTAGCTGTCCTTCTGCTGTTTTTCCCAAAAATATTTTGTTAAAACCCAAAACTTCATTTTCATGCTAAGCAAGACACTGTTCATGGCACACAAGAAAAATACACTGAGTTATATCATGCCAAGGTTACTTTAACCAAGGATAACCAACTTCAACAGGACCTCCAATTCAAAATGCAGTGCTTATCCTAAGACCTGTCTGGCTTTGGTTACTGGTATGAAATATCTGTGTCATTTTAACAGTACTTCAAAAAAGTTCTAGCAAGAAAACTAGGTGTTAAAAGAAAAAGTTAACAATAAAAAAAGTGTAAATATTTGGTCTAATTTTTTCTTTCTAGAGAACAATTAAATTTTTTTTAGCTGCATCCCACTTTCTGTATACTGAATATAAATGATATTTTTTTAAACCATACAAAGCTTATAAGTAGAAGCTTAATTAAAACCTTTCAGAAAAGATTTCAGGCACATAAGAGGGGTTTTTTATGTCTCATTAGAAACTGATGCATCTCTATTTATGGAAGATCTACACATTATATAAAGAGGTTCATTACAAGAAGAATTAATTATCCTGAGTTTATGGCAGTCAGGTAGTCAGCATACATGGACCCATTTTGCCAGAGCATACTCCCACTCAAATTCATGGAGTCATAGAAAGTCTTGGCTTGGAAGGGACCTTAAAGATCATCTTTTACTAACTATTGACTCCCCTGCCATGGGCTAGGACACCTTCCACTAGACAAGGTTGCACAGAGCCCCCATCCCACCTGGCCTTGAACACTTCCAGGGGTGGGGCATTGGCAACTTCTCTGGGTGAATCCATCCCAGCCTGAAGAAAAGGGCCCAACAAAAAACTTGCCTGACAGACTGATAGCAAAGGCTGGGCTTCCAGGAAACAAAGTCTCTTCCTCACATAGCCCCAGTAACATCACCTAACATCTTTGCAGCTAGGCAGTTTGTCACTTAGGACATACTTAGGAAACTAGTAGAGTTTTTTGGTTGGCAATTAACAATTTTGGAAATAACTACTAGTTTAGACATTACTGAAATACTTTCCCAACAAAGTAAAAACAGAAAACAGAAAGGAATTTAATTCAAGATGAGGTTAACAAATGACTATATATTAAAGCAAGGCTGAGGTAAAACGTAATAGAGAATGCTATGCAGTATTATGACAAGTTAGTTATAGCTGTTCCATTAAGAATTTATGTATGTTTTATAACCATTTTATTTACACCATCTTCATTTTCATCCTCAGAGATTATTTCCTCCTGAAACATCTCAATAAGCAATAAATACATGATAAATGAAGGTTACTGCACTGAAACTGTAGAAAAGTTGGTGGTTTGAAAAGCTGCCAGTCATGGTGTCACAGTGGGGAAACTGCAACACGCGTATCAATCAACGAGGCCCATGGAAAAGAAATATCTATGGACCGATTCTTGATAGCTGTTTCAGAGATGTTTATTTCTCCAGCCACATGGCCGGGGCTCTGCCGAGGAACTGCGGCAATCACGGGACCCGAGGGTCCTTCTGCCTGTGCAGGGGAACACAAACCAACCAATGGGAACGAGGCTGACCAGGGGCAGGGAAACCCCGTGTCTCCCCCCAAGACCCCTCTCCCGGGGCCACATGGCAGGGGGGAGGGACCCTGACATTTCACCCGTTTATTTTTAACAAAAAGATTTAAAACTTAACATTGAAAACAACTGGATAAACATGAGATAATAAGAACAGTTTCAAAACAAAACAAGCCACCCTCCTGAGTCTTTAAATGTCCAAACAGATTCTGTGGAACATCTTAAGGCTGACAGAAGGGAGACAGGACTCTCCGAGCATGCTTTGTGGGGAAACTGAGGCAGGAGAGGGTTTCTTCCATTTGTACCTGTTGGAACTCTAAACAACAATAGTTAATTTCTTCCCTCCCCCTTTTCATCCCCCACTCAGCATTGGAAAGGGATTTTTGGGGAAACAATTGGCAAAGGCATGGTTTTGTGAGGGAAACCATGGGTGAAAAAACAGATTGGGAATACACTGGGGGTAATAGGATATAGGATAAAAGGGAAAGGTGGGATTAGGAAAGGGAAACTGTAGGGGGCGCTTATAATGGAGATATTGTCTAACATGACTACGATTTTTAGCATATATACTGCCTTTTACAGAAACACCATCAGGCCCAGTGACCTCTGCTGCTTGTAACCCTTTTCTACCTTGCACAATTTTTAACTCTACTACTTCTCCATCTCCCAAGCTTGGGACGCATTCTTCAGGGTTATTCTTTTTAATAGCAGTTCTATGAACGAATATGTCTTCTTGGTTGTCACATCTTGTTATAAAACCATAATTTTCTTTAACATTATACCATTTTACTATTCCTAAAACCTTAGCTATGGCGATTTTTTCCTTTTTTCGAGTGGTTGCTCTTTTCTGTCTCTCTGAGTTTTTGCTTTCTTTTTCGCTTTCGCTCGCTCCCATGTTGGAACTGCCAGGGTTGTCAGTGCTGCCGGGGCCATCGGGGCTGCTTGTGACTGTGTGCTCTTCCTGGGGTCACATTTGGGGTCACGCGGGCTGGGCCGGGACGCGCCGCTCAGCTCCCCGCACACCGCCGCCGCTGCTCTCAGCTGCGCTGCCTCTGCTTTCAGCTGTGCTGCTGCCGCCTGGGGCTGTGCCTACATCTCTGCCAGGCCCCCGAGCGACGGCCCCCCAGCACCCTTCTCCAGCGCGTGTTTTGGCTGGGCACGGCTCTGCTCCACCACCACCGCCACCCGTGTGCTGCTCCTCTCACGGGACTCGCTCCACCACACGCTGTGTGGGGCTGGGCGGGCTCCTGCTACGCCTCGCTCCGCTGCTGACACTGCAGCTCGCGTTGCTCCGCCCATGTGCGGGAACTGCCTCCCTGCTGCTCGAGAGTGCTCGGTCCACGTGGGCAAGGCTGCAGGGTCACTGAGGCAGGCTTCCCTTTGCCAAGACACAGCTGACATTGCTAAACAGTCTCAGTAATTAAATAATATTCACGAAAATATTCTTCCATTGGCGTATATTTTGACTCAGAAATTAAATGTGTCCAAACAGTGTTCCAAAAGTCTTTGGCAAGAATCAAATCCCAAGAAATGTAAAAAAAGTTCTTAAACAACCATGAAAGGAAATGTTTCAGTTCTTTTTGAGCTTGAATTAAGCTAAAATTTAGAAATCATTGCTCAAGAATCTTTTCAAGTTTAAGATAAATGTCCATATGTGGCTCTGAGAGCCAAGAGTCTTTCCACGGTTCCTCCAAAATTTAGAGATGGAACAGCAAAACAAAAACAAGAAGAGAAATCCAGAGTTTACTAACAAATCAGTCGCTGTCCTTAGGGATCAGGGATCGTTCTGCCTGCATTATCCACCATATGTCACAGTGGGGAAACTGCAACACGTGTATCAGACAATGAGGCCCATGGAAAAGAAATATATATGGACCAATTCTTGATAGATATTTCAGAGATGTTTATTTCTCCAGCCGCATGGCCGGGGCTCTGCCGAGGAACTGCGGCAATCACGGGACCCGAGGGTCCTTGCCCGCGCAGGGGAACACAAAACCATCAATGGGGAATGGGGCTAACCAGGGGCTAGGGAAACCCCGTGTCTCCCCCCCAGGGCCCCTCTCCCAGGACCACATGGCAGCGGGGGGGCCCCAACATCATGGTGAATCAGTTCAGACAACTTGCAGTGATTAGTGTTTCTGTCAGAAGAGACTATTCCAAAGTTTGCTTTGTCATCCAGCAGAGATCAGAAATCACTATATGTTCTTTTAAAATACAGTAGGATCAGTTGAAATATGTCTAATGTTAAAATGAAAAATAAAAGAGCCACTAGAGATTAAACCAAATACACATACTGTCCTTGGCATCAGCGGGAATTTTAAATGTGGAATTGGCAGAATAATTATTTGCACAGTTTTCAAACTGACTGCAACAAAATACCAAATTATTAATATAAAACCATTAAAGGGGGCAAAGTAAAGTTGTGGTACCAGTAAAAGAGGTAACTTTTAGTTCAACTAACTTCATCAGTACATGATGCTTTCTGAAATACTGTAATCACCATTATTCAAAAGCTAGAAAATTAAGCAACAGATGTACTAAACTAGAATGTAATGCAATGTAAGTGCAACTTACATTCCTCATACTTTTGATAACTGACATATATTTTCAGAAATATTGGTATAGAAATTCAAGCCATGTGTTTGGAAATATTTCAATCAGTGCAATGCAACAGTATCTTATAGAAGTCTATTTTATTAATACATTTGAAATGGTATTTTAATGCTGCATAATATACTTTTTTGAGGGATAAATCTGTTTCATAGAGCTTTTGTTTTCAGTAGACAATAACTCAGATGGCTTTCAGTAACAGTACCTCTATCACAGCCAAATGACAATGTTTCTATTCATACCTTCCAGGTAGCTGGTCTGGCTGCAAATCTTACTGGAGTCAAACATAGCTTACAACTAATGAAAGAAGAGGAATGAGAAGAAAAAAACCCAAACAACAAAACACAAAACGAACCCTGTCCTCTTGATTTTGCCCCATTAAACCTTTTAGACTGCCAACAAAATTCTGGTTTTCCACTCTGATGCTATTGCAGTAACAATAAAGTAAACACACCATAACCTCAGAGGGCATTCTTTGCACTTATTTGTATTTGCAAGCACCAGGGGGTTTTATTGCCAACGAAAGAAAATTTTACATTTCATGAGACTAAAACAAATCTGCTAAAGCTTGAAAGGAATATTACTTGATGAATCTGCCAATTTCATAGTTCAGTTATTTGTCCTTTTTCAATTGCAGCAGATGTAATTTGTGTCCATGAAGTTCTGTGCAATTCTATTTCACTCTCCTTCCAATCTCCTTTCTCCTCTAAGCCTCAAAGTACTTTTTGCATATTCCCAACTGAACATGAAAAGTTCCAAATTCCTTTGAAAATTCAATGTTGTCAAATTAAACTTGATTATCTCAATTTTTTCACTGATATTTCAAAGGCAGCTATACTTCTAACACAATAAATAAATAAAAATGAAAAAATTCATTAAGGTTTTTTTTTTTAAAAAAGTTCTTTTTCCAAAAAAAAAGTCTTACATTGTTTCAGAAGTCAGAACACTTATAAAAATATAATCTTTTCTGAACAAGAGTATCGGTTCTGTGGTTGTCTGTTATACAGAAATCTAACAGTATTCATTATCCCTAGGTCCAGTCCAACTAATACTTTTGTACATTAGTATATAGCTCCAGAGCCATGATAAAAACATGCTTATGAAACTTCTCTATATAAAGTACGATTTATCACACAGATTTATTTCCACCTTGAAATTGTATTGTCACAGTGAAAAAAAGTTCTCTTCTTCAACAACCAGATAGTGAACTGGAGAACAGATGAGTTCAGTTCAGAAGCAACGCTTGCAGCTCACTTTTATTAGCTGCACTAAAGACTTTCAGCATTGAAAGTGATGCTGTCAGCTAAGGAAGTTAATTGCACTGATAACAACTGACTTCTGAGGCTTCCTAACACAGACATATTTTCAAGTGCTTCTTGAAGACTTAGAAGGAGATGGTGAGGTTGCTAAAACTTGGCAACCAATATATAACCTCCTTTAGTGGATAATTTGATCCCTATCTTGCTTGGTTTCTGCTTTATTCAGCCCACTAAACTATATCACTGAAACATTAGACATATTTATGTATCACAAGCTCTTTAAATTCCACTGAATAACAAAAGGAGGACTTTTTGCAAAGCCTCGCAGATGGCCCAAAAGGAGAAGGCTTGTAAATAACAGCCCTTCTAAAAGCTGATGCAGTAGCTGTGTAGTTTCACCAGCTCAGAAGCTAGTAATCATCTCCTTTTTGAATTGCTGTTCATTTTTAATACAGGGCTGAGGGATGTAAGTGTGGAAAAACTTCTGAAATGGTACAAAGCTCAATAAGGCAAGCATGAAACTAAGTGCCATTAGCACAAAGTGAATGTGAAAACAGAAAAAATTCCAATTTTAGTGAAATGGCTGTGTAGGGAAATGTATCACATGACTTAATGACTTTGCCAAGAAGTTGCACAAATTTTGGACCTGCAACTGGAGTTTAGAATAATGCATTCTTTTAGGAATAATCAACTGTTTAAGTTGATTATTAAGTTGATTAAATAAACCCCAAACATCTTCTGCTTTTATCACAAAACCAGAGAGTTATAACAGGTCACAAACTGGAGGGAAAGGATGCCATCCAGAGGGACCTTGACACACTTGAGGGGTGGGCTGATGCAAACCTTGTGAGGTTCAAGGAAGCAAAGTGCAAGGTCCTACACCTGGATTGTGGCAATCTCAGACCCACCTACAGGCTGGGCAGAGAAGTGATTGAGAGCATCCCTGAGAAGAAGGATGCGGGTATGTGGTTGGTGGAAAACTCGACATGAGCCAGCAGTATGAACTCATGGCCCAGAAAGCCAATGGAATCCAAAGGAGCATGGTCAAGCAGGTTGAAGGACATGATTCTTCCCTTCTAGTCTGCTCTTGTGAGACCCCATCTGGAGTGTTGCATTCTGTTCTGATGTCCCCAGCAGAAGGACATGGTACTGGTGCAGCAAGTCCAGAGGAAGGCCAAAAAGTTGATAAGAGGACCAGGGAACCTCCCTTAAAAAGAGAGGCTGAGACAGCTGGGGCTGTTCAACCTGGAGAAGAAAAAGTTATGTGGAGACCTCATAGAAACTTTCCAGTGTCTGAAAAGGTCCTACAGAGAAGCCAGAGAGGGACTCTTCTTCAGGAACTCTAATGATAGGACAAGGACTAATGGGTACAACTTGAAAGAGGGCAGATTTAGGTTAGGTATTAAGAAAAAATTCTTTACTGTGAAGGTGATGAGAAACTGGAACCAGTTGCCCAGGGAGGTTGTGGATGCCCCAGCCCTGGCAGTGTTCAAAGCCAGGTTGGATAAAGCCTTAAGCAACCTGGTCTAGGGGAATGTGTCCCTCCTCCTGTCAGGTGAGGTTGGGACTAAATGATCTTTAATATCCCTTCTAATCCTTAACATTTTATGATCTAGACTAGATAAATTGTTTTTCAAAGCATATAGAAACACGGAGAGTAGGTGAATATTCTTCTGATGGGATTTATGCTTGAGAGATATGAAATACGTTCTGATTTGGTTTTCTTTTGTATTGATTATAATATTTGCTAAAAGGCAAGTAAGCCCACGCTTTCTTCCTTTTAAGTGTTATCTCAATTGGAGTGATCTCTTTAGCACACCTGACTTTTCACTGTGCTTATTTTATACTTCTTCTTAACTTTGTAGGTCTGTAATTAAGACAAGGCAAAAAGCCAGTAAATTATATTGGATTCTTTTCATAAACTATGGATTCTTCTTGAGTGTTGCATATTTATCTACCTCCTACTCACTCATATGCTGTAGGTGTTTTTTTCCATGCTCCGTGTATGGGAAGGAAACCATCTGTATTTATCAAAATCTGTCTAATTCACATCTTGAGACACTACTGACAGTTTCATAGAGGCTCACTACAGTGACAACCTTTACTCTTTATGCAACAAGTGTACACAGACAAATCATGCTCATCATAAGATGAGCCTAACACCTTCAAAAATATTCATATGACTGAGATGAGAAAAATTCACATTTTTCTGTAAGTAGACACAAATCACTGTTCTTGTCATGAAATATCCATACATCTACAATAAACTAATTTTATGGAGGAACGCTTCTGCTTCACTGCCTTTGCAACCAAAAAGTTGTTTACTATTCCATTAACTGCAGGTCCGAGAACATTATGCAGACATTAAAAAGCTACACCTCAGACATGTTTCTAATGGGCCTGTATTTATAGACAATAAGTAGGGACAGTGTTTTGTCACAATAAATTATACATGAAACAGTCTAGCCACGGGAGAAAAAAAAGGCAAGTGTCACAAATTGCTAGTAAAACTGCCAGAGCTCACAGCCTGCATTTTAATCAAGGAACACTTTATTTCATTATAAAAATCAAGTAAAAATGTTTAGCCAAATGCTTAAAAAAAATTTTAAACTGCTGCTATAAATGACTTTTGGCATGCAGATGAGAAATGAGAACAGCTTTTTGTTTCACCTTTGCCTGGGAAGATCATGTCTTAAGCTAACAGTACTCAGCAACCTGCAATCTAACTTGAGTAAAAGAGCCTCTGAGAGCCACCAAATGAGTATTGTGTTTTAGGTAAGGTTTGTCAACAAAAGTAAATGTCATAGGTTAGCAAGCATAGTCCCAGAAGGGATGTCCTTGCTAAGGGGTGCTTACAGCTTCCTCTGGGACCTGATAGAACCTATCAGCTGGCCAGTTTGAATATGGACAATTCTCTAAGCCACTTAAAGTTGTGAACACCTCTGTGATACACATTTAAGAATAGGCAAACTCCCCCCCCAAGCTCTCTCTCGTTTCCGGCACTGGCACAGGTGGCTGCGGGCCCCGTGTGGGGGCCAGCGGGCCCGGCCAGGCCCTGCTTGGGCCAGGCTGGGCCGGGCCACGGCCATCCTGGAGCCATGGACCTGTTCCAGCCGTGGAACCCCCCCCCACTGCCTTGCCGTGGGCAGCCGGAGCGGCTCGGCTCTCCCCCCTCTCCACTGCGATAAGAAAAATTCAACATTCCAGCTGCAAAGCTGCAAGGCCAAGGTGAGATTAACCCTTTTACTGCTGTGAAGAGCTGAAAACCTGAGGGAAGAGAGAGAGGAGATGCTTAAAGCTGAAATTCTGTTGTGAAGCTATGATATATCAGAGTATCCTGTTGTAATTTCATGAAGATATGGGGGGTGGAGTGTTCAACTCGTAAGCAAAAGCACCTGCACTGAGATAGGCAGATGCTGATGCAGCTGTAATTTCATGAGAAGTTTGGACAGGGAGAGATGAACCAGATGAGGGCTTTTGCTCCAAATGGGAGAGGAGAAACCTCGGTTCCTAGAGATGCTCCCAGAGATAGTCCTAATGATGATGAAGACCCTTTGCTCCCAGGGAAGGAGAAGGGCCTCTGTTCTTGTTCCTGAACGGCTCAACCTTAAAATTGTACCCCAAAAAACTTCAAGAGTGGACCCTCGAAAGCAGTTGCGGGAAAAGCTGCAAGTCGGGGGGAAAGGACTCACACGCAGGCAGAGAGACTCCTCTTCCTAAATGGACTGAACGATATTTGGAAGTGGGCGGCTGTCTTGTTGTGATGTTTTCATAGCACAAGCAAGAAGAGACTTCTCTTTCTAAATGGACTAAGCAAGGTTATTATGGAAGTGGTAAACAGACTGAACATCTTAAGGGTTGTCTTTTTACATTGTCAGTGGGAGAAGGGAGGAAGGTGGGGGGAGGAGGAGAGTTCTGAAGGTGGTATAATTTTTTTTTTTTAGGTCTGTTAATAAACTTCTTTATATTCTTTCAAGTTTTGTGCCTGCTTTGCATTTCTCCTAATTCTTATCTCACAGCAGATAAACAGTAATGAGTATTTTGGACCAAACCACTACCCTAAATTGGTGCTTCTGCCCAGTTATAAACCCAACCCATGACAGTAAATTAAGTGTAGAAATATTGATGTTCCACTTTTATGCAAGTATGCACAAGATGTCTCTGCTGCTCAAGATGGTCAGTTTTCAAATGTGCACAAGCACCCATATTTTTAAAATTAGTTCTGAATAGAGGGAGCACACATTCTCAAAAATATTCTACTACCATTACAGGCATAAAATTTTTTTAGAATAGATGTCGAAATGCACATTTGTTGGTTCTGCAGCAGAAACCACCAGAATCCACTGAAATTCAGAGCCTGTCACTGACCTGTAGAAACATGGAATTTAGCTCATATTTGACCTTGGTCTTGCAGTCAGGTCCACCAACATTCCTTCCTTCAGTATATAGAACAATGAAGCATACTGGTGCAGAAGAAACAAAAATGACAGACATTACCAATATACTACCACACACTTCTTGCCTGGAATAACTCATCCTGCTTTTTGATGTTTGTGGAAGTCAGTTTATGGCTTGTACTGCCACCCTTAAAATGGCCTAGCTATAAAGTGTTACTACTAGTGATGAAATTAAGTCCTTGTATGATCCTGAGGCAGTACGAGTAATCTGCAGGGCCTCAATTTACTAGACCTCACCATTAAGGCAGAAGAGTTGTCACTCCACCACTTTGGAAAAATTACAAGGCTATAACCTGCCAAGAATAATGCACTAAGGAGTTGAGAGTAATACACGAAGATTGAAAGATGCATTTTTTGCACTTACTTAACAGTACCTAAAGAATCATCTTTTAGTCCACGTGCCAATTGTAAGGGGCTATTACACGCAGTTCTTGCTCCTAGTTCCTCTAGGAATTGTCAAACACAGATCTCTTCTCCACTGGAAGGTAAGGCAAGACTTGCCATCTGTCAACCTGCACTATCTTTTTCCATTCCACTTCAGTGTGTTTTCCCTGTGCTACCGATTTACACTGATTTTTTTTCTACTGATACTGCTTTTTACCTCTTTTGCAAAAGAGGTAAATCTGTCTCTGTCAATCTGTATGTCAGTGATCCTTGTGGGTCCCTTCCAACTTAGCAGGTTCTGTGGTTCTGTGATTCTGTGGCTCTGTGATACGGCAAACAATCCTTTTTATTTTTACTTTATATACTAATACTCTACTACGTATTGTATATTAAGAACTATGTTGACCTTGGAACTTCAGGAAATGTGTGGGAAATTCCTGCTGACTTAAACTGGAGAAGAACTTCCATCATGTTTCAGAGGGATGATCAGGGTCAAGTTATTCAGACTTTGCTCTAAAATTACTTCTAAGTTTCCTGTATGTTTGCAGCAATATACTCATACTAGCTAACCATACCAAAATACCTTGTCTGTAAGAGAGAAATTTTGCTGGAAAGATGTGTTTCCCCAGCAGTTCCAGGATGATTTAAATTTAAAACCTCAATTGACCTCAGAGTTCCTTAAGGAAAAGAACATTTATTAATATTACCAAGATTTGTAATAAACTATTTAATTCCACAACCTTAAATAGAGATTTTGCTCTTTCCCTTCAGACCACAAAATCTGTTCTTCAATAGCAAAGGCATCAGGGTTGGTTAGGTAAGCACGTAAGAGAGGGAAAAAAGAAATGAAAAAACGTTTCTATTGAACACGTGCTCAGAGTAAAACTGCAAAACAAGATTTTTATTGTAGGTTCTCCAAGCTACTTGGAAAACAAGGGAGAAAGTTGACAGTTTCATTTTTAATACATCGGCCTCAGTTCTCACCATACTGTAAGACAAGGGAAGCCTTACCCCACTTTTCGCTATGCAGTCAATTGAAAAGTTCCTGAAAAGGGGCATAAATGAGTGTGCAAATCCATCTACTATTTGTGGTGGTGCAATGTTTTATTGTATTTTGTATGTTCTTTGTACCCCAATGGTTCATCCCTATCTCCCCCACTTCTATTCCCAGTTGGGTTGCCCCATATCCAAGCCGCTCCTCCAGTGCTCCCAATATGGTGTACTAGTTTGAAAACAAACTAGTGGGAGAAACCAAGTCAAAATAACAATTTAATAGGGAAATAAAAGGAGGGGGAAAGAAAAAACAATAAAAGCGGATAACACTGGGTTAAACTGACAGAGTCAAGATACAACCTGGCACCCTGTTAGTCAGGGTGGTGGTAGCAGTCTGGTAGAATGGTGGCTGCAGTCCTCCCGAAGTGGCGATCCTGTAGAAAAAGGGTCTGCTCCTCCTCAGAAAGTCCAGTGGTGGCTATGTAGCTCCTGTCCTCTGGAAATCCAGTGGGAAGGATTGTCTCTGGTGTTCAGCCTCAGATTATATCCACGATGGGATGCTTGGTTCCTCCCTCTGGATGGAGCATCTCACAATGGGGTAATGAGTCATGAGGCCAAGTGTTGATTAGGCTCATTAACAGAAGATAGTCCGGAGGGAGTTATCTCTGAGTCATGTGGCAGGACAATGATGGGCTATTAACAGAAAGATAGTCTGGGGGGAGGAGGCAAGGAAACACTGCCCCACCTGGTTTCAACAAGCTCATGAGGACGGTGATAGAATACACTGCAACCCAGGACATATGGTTATCCCCTCCCTTTGTTCCGGCACCTTCCCTGCCAATCGCCCAAACCCCTCCTGGAGTTCTGGATTGTCCTGTGCCCGTCACCCAAACCCTCCCTAATTACCCTAATACGGTCCCTGTCAATCCCCTGATACTCTGCCCCCTCGGATATCTCCCCTCTTTGAAATCCCCTAAACCTCGATGCCCATTGGGGCATGTGACCCCTCTCCCTCCGCCCACCAAGACCATTGGATCAGGTGTAGGTCCTCCCCCCTGGCGCCCCTTCCTCCTAATCCTCCTATTGGTCTCTAGTCGGGTTACTCCCCCTGTTCAACCCCCCCCTTTATAAGGTATGGTCACCCTGCAACTGTCGCTTGTTCACTGCGGATGCCCTTCAACGTGTCTTGGGTTATATCTAGTGGCAAGCCTCCCTGCTACTTTTTATCTTTCCCTTCTTCAGTTCCTGGAACCTTTTCTCCCCAAGGTAGAGCGAAGGCTTCAGAGGAGCAGCTTCAAGGCTCTGTGCCTCCAGCTGCTCCCCACTCCTGCGACACACCGCTGGAACTAGCCTGGGCCGTGGTCAGTAGCGGTCACTGTGACAACTACTGAAAGAAAATGCTGGCCAGCCATGCCATCAAAGGATAAGAAAGCTTTTGGCACTGTGTTCTCTTCTAGTTTTGTCATTGTGGGCAAGAAAGGACCTTAAAAATTTCAGTGTACTGCTGCAGCTAATTAATTACACCCGTACATTTTCCAAAATGGTGTTTACAATTATGTTACACCTACACTTTCATTGAAAACTTTGCTTGCCTCTTTCTGCCCATGGTGACCCAGATACTTCAGGGTTATCTGCTAAAGTCTCCTTAGAGGCATTTTCTTGTTCAAGTCAAAGAAAATACAGTTCACTGAGAATTCAGCAAAGAGAATGAGACATCAGGTCTGGAAATATGAGTATTTTTAATATTAGAGGAAATTATTTTAATTTGGCTTGATTTTGTTTTTTTAAAAACTATTTCCACTCTCAGTGTCTTGTGTGTGTATACCAGCAGAGGTATATGTGTGTATGTACATCTATAGACACATGTTTTTCCCACATTTGCCCATGTGGTTTGATTTATTTGTAAGATGTGGGAAAGTAAAGATGGCTTAAATTCTCATTCAAGGGTTTTAATTACTTTTAAACTCTGATGCTGCATAAAGTTATCAATACAAAACCCCACAGGTGAGTTATTCACATGATGCACAGGGAAATGTTTTGGTTTATTCTGTTTATAACAAGAATTATGAAGAACAGAAAATACAAAAGAAACATTACAATAGAGACAAGAATTTTTTTTCCAAGGGATTGCCATATATTTGTACCCACCAACTATACACAGAAATTAGAATGAATTATGTTTATAGCTGCCTTTGCAGGTGACAATGAGAATATTTAAGTGAGTTAATTATTGTCACTCTCCTGATTTAAACTGACAATTAGTTTCCTAAGAAACCATTAAACATTTATCAACCAACAGAAATACGACAGTTATTATGCACAGCAGTTCATCTTCTACTGGATGGGTTGGAACAACATTTTTGAACTTATAATTAGTATTTTCCTGTACTTGAAGAGTAAAATAAACAAAATCACGTAGCAAAGTCTTACAAGGGATTATTACAACAGATTCTGTTACAGGGAAATTAATGACAGAATTCTTATACAAAAGTTTCAATCTGATTCATGCACCCATTCAGCCAAACTGACCCTCTGTATTTCAATTTTTTTTTATCATCAGATGCTCAAGTTGTGCCCTGTAGTGACCCTCAGTTGAAATAAACAGCATAGAAGTCCCAACTGTACAGGTAGATGATTGTTCATCAGTGTCATGAACAAACGACTTCATACAGGGTGACTGACTTCAAAATACTGAATCCCCATCTGGTGACACCTAATGAGCAATGGAAAGGTTTGAAAGTAATGAAGCAAGTCCCTTTTTGGCAGATGTTACTTGACAGCTGCCTCTTGGGATCCTAGCAGCACTACTGCTGGCTCATATTAATATACTCTTGAAGATATCATGATGAAACTTGTAGAAAGGAGAGGATCATTTTCTCTTCAATGGGCTGCATTTTGTGTTGCTCTTCTTATATCTAATCCACTTACTTAATTTTGATTTCAAGAGCATGTTCAAAGTTCATTGAACTGAGTTTTTTCAAATGCTTTAGTTCATGCTTTAGCTCACATGCTGCAGGCTGAATCCTTGCAGAAAATAAAATTGACCTAACAGGCATGTCAAGGTGTTTGTTTTTATTTTTTCCCCAAAGGCAGGAGGGAAGAAACATGATTCTGGGTCACTGCTCTTCACTTGCACCTTGTGACATACACATGCTGCAGTGGGTTCCCAGTGAGCTGCACAAAGCTCTATTCTCTCTGCATCCTGTTCAGCAGCTCCTCACTCTTCCAGGGGGAAGAAATCCTGATTCTGCTACTTGAATTGCACACATACAACCAACACATACAGAAAGAAGCCAACATTAATAGTTTTCCTTGTTATATAATGAATATCAGACGAATACTAAGTTCCTAGCGTAATGTAAAGTCTTCAAGGGGCTAAAGTGGAATATAAGATAGAGGCAGTTTAAGCTGCAAGCCTTCCAGAAAGTTGTTATCCTTGGTGGTAAGGACAGAAGCAATGGGAAGGAAACACTGGTGGAGGCCAGAGACATTCAGCCGCTGTAGAATTTCCTGTTTAAAAAAGCAGAACTTTGCATTTACTTGAAGCAGCTGTGGTGTTAATCTCATTCTACACCTGTTACTAGGCTTTTTGGTGCAATGCCCAATGCGAAACATTAAGAATTCTTGATGAGAGGAACCACTCAAATGTTTCCAGGTCCGTCACACCTAAATACCTTCTCCTTGCTAGCTATCTTTATATATTATAGCCAAAGAATTTTTTTTCTAGAAGAGTCATTTATTTTTACTTTAGGAATCTTACATAATTCCTCCTCCTACTGATCATCTTTACAGCTCTTTTCTATTCTTTCTGCATACTAGTTGGTCTTCAAAGAATCTGGTTTTCTTCTGTCTGTTTACACAGTATCCTACAGACTTGAGTTATCTACTTCTCTAAGAAATTTGAAAATTATTTTACAGGTGTCCTAAAGGAAATTATTCATTATCTTTTTCTTTTTATAAAGAGCAGTTTTGTGTTTCACTGCAATCCAAGATGCACAGAATTATCAAAATAAATGTCAGCTTTGCAAGCTTTAAAAGTGGTGACAGTACTAGGTGTGGATGTGGCACTTGGGGATGCAGCTTAGTGGTGAACATAGTGGTGCTTTGTTCATGGTTGGACTCAATAATCTTAAAGGACTTTTTCAACCTAAATGATCCTATGATTCTGTGAGATATCAGGAAAGTGAATTGTTAAGCCAAAGTCTCTCAACAAGCTGTTCTGAATAAATACATAATTTATATGCTATTATATTTATTAAAACAAAGGCATGAAGCTCTGTCAAGGAAGGTTTAGGTTAGATATTAGGAAGGGGTTCTTTACTCAGATGGTGGTTGGGCACTGGAACAGGCTTCCTTGGGAAGTGGCCACATATCAATATCATCAAGTTAATGGAAGTTCTCTTGAACAGTTTAGTATATTTTCATCTCTATAAAAATCAAAAAGCCAAAAAATACACATGGAGCGTTCAGGTAGGTATGCTTATGCCAAGGCTAATTAGCTATCATCCTCTCCATGGACAGCTTCCTTTTTTTTTTTTTTTAGATACTGAGTCATCTAGACATATCAGAATATTTTTGATGATTCCTTGATTAATGACCAGTGGGGAACAGAAACAGGCCCAGGATGTGCTTGCATTTTCCCAACCTAGAACAGGGCCAGGAGCACCAACTTCAGACAGCCACAGAAACAGCACTCAAGAGCCCTGGCAGAGGCCAATACAAGCCAAAGAATAAGCAAAGCATCTCCCAAAATCTAATGGTCCATTTTCGATGAGAAAAATTAACTTACTGCTTACTGGTGTGCAGGTGGCCAGAGATATCTAATGCTGCACCACTGAACAGCTTTAAGTCTACCTCCTTCCTCAGCTGCTCTGAGCACAGCTATCACCAGTTGCTGCCTTTGTTCAGACAAGAAGAGAAATTGCTAATTAGTCTTACAAGCATTTTCATGAAAATCTGCCAGAATGGTGCCAGAAGTCCCAAGCCAGGTAGTATCATATAACAAAGAAAAAATCCTTCATAAGGTAAATGCTTTCTCATAGCCTCCTAGAGATGGAACAAAAAGAATTGAGAACTATTCTGGATTTTATAGCTGCTGCTATTTCCTTTAGAACAAAGGGAGAATAAAAACCACATTTCTAATGTATGACCTCACTTTTTTTCTAACTATCTACAAGATAAAAGGATGGTTCAGTGGAAAAGATCTGATGCTTTATTGCATTTCTTTTCTGATACCATCCTTTACTTAGACAACCATTTGCCTGTTCATCTACCAGGGGAATTCCAATGAGAACATTCAGTTCCTTTATTTTATTCCAGCACCTTCATAACAATACATATGAATCATAGTGTGCATTACATTGCAGTCCTGCAACTTTGAGTCCATTTTTTTCACTTTATTTTCATGATGAGTCTACAAGGAAGTATTCTCTAAGTGCTATCTCACAAATTAATAGCTACCAGAGACCTGCTTTGTTTCTGTGGCTTTGTCTCTTCAGACTTAAACTTTCTGCTTTTGAAGTGTTTTATGAGAAGCATTGTTTAACATTAAAATCCAACATATCCAAGTTAATTCTGACTCAGGGTCTATTAAATTCAGTGCACAGTTCTAGCAATGTGAATGTGTTTGAGGCCCACTCATTACTCTTTGAGGCAATTATGAATTTTACAAGACAGTATAATCACGAATTCAAAAAACTTTACAGGTTTTGTAGTCCATTAAAACTTTCTTGCTGATCTCCATTTGTTCTAAAAATAATGAATACATTTCTTTCAAGCACTCTGCTTTATCAGCATAATATCTTTTTGCCCAAGCAGATTTTATCTTGGATTTATGGAGAGACATGGTTTGGTTTGGGGGTTTTTTGGTTGAGGAAAGGGGAGAGCAATGGACCCTGCCCCAAAGCTTATCTGTTGCTTGCTTTATTTTTCCCAAGCCAACCATGTACTCAATAAAAAATAAACTCAGAGAACCCCAAATTTTGGTTGTGTTGGCACCCTCAGTGTCACAACTACTACAGTGACAGCTTAAATGACGTGTGGATGACAGTCTCATATATCAACTTATATATCTCTTATATATCATTGCTGGCGGCCCTCATTGCAAACTGAAGCAGGCTCAGGTGCTCCAGTCCTGCTGGATTCACCAGACCAGGAGGAGCACCATGTCAGTGCAGTTCTAAACTGCTACAATCATCAAGCCCTGCTGGACTGGCTGCCTGCAGGTCACTTCAGAGCCTTATTGCATTTCTCTTCATTGCTGGGCCAGGCAGTGCCACAGCACCAGTGGCTCTGCTGAAACCAGCTCAGGTCAGGCGTGACAGATGCTGTGCTAGACCATAACGCAGTTCTGTGCTCGTTGCACGAGCTTTGGTGTGCCCTCGATCAGAGAGTCCATCTGTGTTACTTCTGTGCGTCGCAGAAGCGACTTCGGCATCAGGAAAAGCGCTGCGGGCTGAGCTCGCTGGCTTCTTTGCAAAGGAAACATGGCAGGAGCGGATGGGATCGGCTCACATTAGTTCGGAGGTAAAGGAAGAGAGAGGCTGTTCTGGTCTGGTTTCCAACAGGTTTATTGTCAGAAGTTTAGCAACCAGAACATGGCAATGATCTTAATCTGGGATCCCGCCGAGAGGCTTCTCCCTCAGTTTTATGGGGGGTTTGAAAACCGCGGGGAAAGGGGAAAACAACCAATGAGTTACAAGCCAGGGGGAGGATACAATTCAACAAGAGCCACTGGGGGAAACCGAGAGGCGGGAGTTATAACAAAGAACCAGTGAACAGCCGAGTAACTGGGATTTTTCCCGAACGGGGGGAGGCAGCTTGGACCCGGGCACAGCCCTGGGGGGATGCATCTTAGGCTTCTGAGCCACCCATCGACCCACCCTCTGAGTCTGTGTCTTGGGGAAACTCGATCCACAGGAGGGTCCGGGGTTGACTGGCATCTCGCTGTCCCAGCCCTGCAGTGGGCTGGGTCATAGCAACAAGACCAGGCTGGATAAGCCCATCCAGATGCCCACTGGCTTCAGGTAGGGTCACTTGGATGTAGCTGCATCACTCTGCCTGTGAAATGGAGTATTGCCTGAAGCTGGTGAGAAGCCTGCAGGACAGGCATCAGTGGTGGCACCAGTGCTGGCATTATTTTGCAGTGCTGTCCCATAGAGAGCATTTACCTCATGGGATTGCCCTTCTGACAGCAGGAAACAGGGCATGAATAACACAGCATTTCTGCAGGAGATGCAAGGTTCTGCACACTCCGTGATCTCCATCCTCAATTATCATGTATTTTCAGATGTTCTTTGGGAGATGATCTGAAGAAGATGACACACTTGAGCTATTACAGATCAAAGACAAGAGTATATTCCATGGGGAAATGGTTCCAGAAAAATAGACTGCATTGTTAGCTGTTCTTTCCACTTTATGCCAGCCACGCATAAACAGACCTACTCAGTTCTCCTCCCACAATTAGTAAAAGGTACATCAATACCAAAAAGTATGTTAAAAACCTGAATTTCAAAGTTCTCAAAAGCAGGCACGTAGCCTGTCCCATTGCTGCCTAAATTAAGATGAAACATCTTGTTCAGCACCACAAAAAGAAAAATAAAAAGAGTGGCAGAGATTTTTTCAGATGCAGAATGAAGTGCTCCATCCACTGAACCATGCCCCATGCATCAGCTTGCTTTATTTCTGATACACTTGACCACTCAACTGTTTCTGGTTTGTCATTTCCTTAGGAGACAAACAGAAATGAAGGGAAGAAAACAGCTGACGAATAAAGCAGGCAATAGCAAAATAAAAATCAGGGTGAGCTGTGCTCTGAGAAGAAAGGTTAAGTAAGGAGAGAAAACAAATACTGGAGGGATGTAAAGGAAACATTTTAGCTGTAACAGATCTGGCTATACACAGAATACATTAGCTTGGCCAAAGCTCAGGGCTTATACCACTAGCTTGCTTTCAGAACTTTGTAATAACAATGTATTTCTGAGATATTAAGGAAAGACACATCATCTAACATCCCACTGTTAATTGTTAACAAAGGCCATCCACCTGTGCTGTTGTGATAAAAAGCACTACCATTTCCTACTGTCTCAACACTTGTGTGCCAATGCAGAAAGCTGACATGCAAATGTTTCTGGGCTCCTGGAAGCATTCATTCATGCATACATAAGTGTATCTTTAGAGAAGAGACTTGCTTTCTCTGCTTGAATAGAGGAATATGGGAATCATCCTTGAAGATAACAGGAATACAAGATCAGCTCTAAATTTGCCAAGTATTCTCACCATGGTGACTGTGTAAATTTATTACAAGTTTCAGTAGTATCTTAATCCTTCAAGTAGCACCTAATTTAATATCCTGATTCATTACCTGAAACAAGCAGGAGAAGGCAGTTTTTAAAGAAATACAACTCACGGATGGTAGTAAAAAATGACAGTGTCAGTAGATTTTTCATGCCCAGGCCTCATAATTTGATTTTTAAAAAAGACTAAGGAGACTTTAAATCCAAATAAATCAAGAGGTACACTGCAGAGACCATGAACATTTTGGTGGTCACTGAACAACCCAAACAATTCAACCAACCAACCATCCAAAGAAAAATAGCCATAACAACAGAGAAAATAAAACTCTATACCCCTTAACTCTACTCCAATCTTTCATTCATATTAAAAAATATTGACCAAGTTAAGTTGAAAAACACTTCTATTAATCTAATGAATCTGTTACTTTGGGTTATCTTCAGAGGTTTGGTTTCCACAAAAAAACCCAAAAACAACAACAAAAAAAGGCCCCCAAACCTTGATATCTAGTTTTGATCCAGTAAAGAACATATATGCAAGCTTCATTTTCTATTAAGAGTTCTTTTCCTAGATCAACAGATCCTAAAGTAAAAAACCAAAATCCAAAAGTGGTAATTAGAAGTTGAAGGACATATCAGCCAAAAATAAGAGTAAAAAAAATATACCATTAGTAGAATTAACATAAATTTTAATGGGGCTTGTAATCTTTATTGTAGGCTCATTTTCAAACTACTTTGCATTGTGAATATTTTCAAGTAAAGATAAAAAGAAAGAAGCTTGACCAGGGTTTGGCAAAGTATGACTATAACTTTTGACTTAATAGGAAGTATTTTTGAAACTGTCATACCTGCTATAAACCAGACATGCAGCAGATACAGTTGCACAGACCATTTAAATAAGCAAAATACAAGTTAGAAATCTTACCTTGAAGTGTTCTTGCTACAAGGCTTATAGTATCTACAATATCATTCATTTGTCCCAGAAATATCAAGGTGCCCATGATGATGATGATGATAATGATGATGATATTCTTATATTTCCTATTATGTGACCACATTCATGCACAAACAAATTACTATTTCTTTAGTGATACCAAAAATATTTTCTTGATTATCAATTAAAAACTGAGAACATAATTCACATATACCATTACATAGATATATGTTAATCTCAAAAATTGGAAAATGCGTAAAGTCATCCAAAATATGTTCACCAACAGTCAGATAATTTAAATCTAATTTAAATCCTACAATTTAATCTAATTCTTCGATGCTTAAAGTTAGCAAGTCCACTAGTAAGGTAGAGTTGGAAAGCAGAACTGATTCAGCTACAGTAATTTTTAAATGGGTCACAAGAAATTATTAACTACTTTTAGCTTTCTGTAGCAGATAAGCCATGAACTGATGCACATGGAGGACAAAAAGAAAAAAAAATCTTCTGAAATGGAAATAAATTACCTCAGTGGACTCTTCCAGGCATACTTCCCTGCATTTGGAGCAATATTTTGTTATCTCTTTGACTCCCGGGAAAGTGTTTACTCTGTACCAACTGGCATATACAGCACTGTATAACAGAGTTGCCTTAGCTCATGAAAACGTGTTTCATTGTAGATGCTCTTCCAAAGGGTACAAAGCCTAGGTTTCGGAGCAATTAGACACATCACAGGTGACACACTTGGCTCTGAGAAG
Source organism: Coloeus monedula (assembly GCF_965178545.1). NCBI lineage: Eukaryota > Metazoa > Chordata > Aves > Passeriformes > Corvidae > Coloeus > Coloeus monedula. The sequence continues at coordinate 118,542,440 of NC_138781.1, forward strand.
GGGAAAATGACGTTTGTTCAACACATAAGCACTTTATGCCAACGGGTTCATTCACAGGCATTTCCTGCCAGAAAGCCTGAAAGGCATTGCTTGTACCACTGGGATTGCAGCGTAGGAAGATGAAATAAAACAGAAAGAAATATTGTATTCTAAACTGAGAATCTTGGCTAAACCAGAATGGCCACTGACTGTTGTGGTTTAGGAATGGTGCTCCCCAATGTGGTGTTCACAATGAAACCACTCCAAACCATGCGCCGCGTGCTCATTCCTCCCTCCCTCTCCCTCTCCCTCTTCCCTGCAGCTGGATGGAGAGGAGAACTGGAGGCAGAAAAGCTGAAGATCATGGATTGCAATATGAAAATTTACTGGAAAAAGCAACGAGATAAGAAAGCAAACAGCAACAGCAGCAATATGAATAAAAAAGTGTACAAGAGAGAGACGAGCAATTCACATGCAAATGGTCATGGCAGAGTCTGAGCCGACTGTCACCACACTCCCCCAGTCTGGGAGAGATCCTTTCCACCTGCCCTGTAAAATGAAGTGAGGTGGTAGAGAATAGACTCTGGGTCTCAGCCATATCCCCTCCTGCCTATTGCAAAAATGAGCCTTGTCCTGGCCAGAACCAGGACATAGACACAGGTACAGGGTATACCTGACAGACAGAAAATGGCATTAAAAGAGTTTTGCCACCTTGACAACTTCTTGTTTATTTCTGACAGTCCCACTTGAAAGAGGGCAGTCACAGAAACAACAAAAAAATCAAAAATTTTCACACAGGTTTGAAGTCTTGAGCTCAAAACCACCCCACACAGGAACACACACCCTTCAACCGCAATCTAGAGAGAAAAACCAAAAAATCCTCTGTCTTTCCCAACATTTTTGACCCTGTCAAAGAAAAGAAACAAGTTTTCAACCCTGTGACTTAGGAAAGCAACAGTATTATCATCAGGGAAAGAAACTTCTCTGCTAACAGAAAAGCAGAACACAAACCTTGCCCTGCAGGGAGCAACAGGATGGTAACCAAAAGATTCCTGGGAAGGAGACTGCTCACTCTTGACTTCTGAAGCAACAGGGATCAGACAACAGGGATCAGACAACACCACTTAGACAGATTTTCTCATCAACAGAACTCAAACTGCAAACAGCAATTGTTTTCTAAGCCTATTTTATCCTCCTATAACTCCAGTAGTCTATGTAGTATGTTCTGTTGTTTCAAATGTACATCTTACATGTGTTTTGTGGTCAGTACACACAGGAGCAAGAAAACCAGAAAAATATGGCTATGAGTGTCTTCCCACACACCACCCCATGAAAAGAAGAGGAATCTAAACCTCTGGTCAGTATAGTTCCAGTTAGTTCCCCAGCTACATCTGCTGTCATTCAAACCACGCAACTCTGGCCTGGCTGCAGGGATCCCTAGCAATCCTTGCTCACCCTGCCTAGGATAATTACTGAGCTCCCTGGTAAGGGGAGTTGGCAATGTGGTCTCAAATTGAACAGCATCACTTTACAGAGCACACAGCTTCCTGAGATCTGGCACCAGGATCTGAAATCCCATCATTGTCTGCCATGGGTAGAGACTGCAACATTTATATAATGCACTGGGAAGACAGGTAGCTTAGTTAAGAAAAGCTTCAGGAAGATGCTAGTGTGATTCTAAAATGTGCAGAAAAGACAACAGTATATAGAATTTAAAACTGGGATTGCCACCATATACATTATCAGAAGTTGACATTACCACATACTTGAAAAGAAAGACCTGGAGCAAAGCTCAGGTCTCTGAATAAGCAAAGGTAAATAATTAAATAGCCAGTCTGGGTTTCAAGGGTTTGGTTTTGTTATTTTGTATTTTTTTGTTGTTATTTGTTTGGGGTGGGGAGGGAGTTGGGGGGATAATATTAGGGAATCAGACTCACTATTTTATTTGCAGACATGATACAGGTGCAATGGAGAAATCTCTTGGTTAGCAACATAAGCTTAGAACCCTAAATTTTATGTTTCTTTAATAGAACTAATGATTATTCACTGGAAGCAGATCTGGAAACCTCTTGGGTTTATAACGTACTGCAAAAAAAGCAACAAAACCCAAACCCCAAAGGGAATTACAGTAACTGCAACATATACCTTAATTACATTTGCTTAACCTCAAGTGTCCATTACTTCCCTTATGCAAATGGAAAGGAGCACAAACTACAGAGGGGAACTTCATTAAGGGAGGCAATGGGCTGACCTTGCCAGAGAGGCAGGGGGTGGCTGCAGACAGCCCTTCGATCCAGAGCTCATCAGGATCCATCTTTGAATTTAAGGAGTCACATAACTCAAAAATGGCATGTACAAGATTAAACAGCTTCAGATTCATCCTTGCCTGTTTACAGTTCCAACAAAGAGACATTATATATATATGTATGTGTATATGGATGGATGTGTCCTTACTGTGCAGGATCCCTCCCCAGCAGTATACAGCTTTAAACCACTGCAAACAAGAGACATCTCAGGAAAATGTTTTAAGATAATTGATTTCTCATTTTTGTTTGCACAAGTCTTTTTTGCCAAGCTTGTTAGCAAGGTACTCTGTGAATGATGGATATAAAGGGGGACTGCATGGGAGTCATGACTGTTTATGGGAAGGTTAATAATGGAACTGATCATGTCATCACTGACATTTTTCCTGTCTCTATTCATTTAACATACAGAAAGAAAGTCAAGGACAGAAAATGAAATAGAAAAGGAACAGCTGAGCTCCTTCCTTCATTGTACTTAGATGAGCTGAATAATATGGAGTCATTCACTGTGAAACAGGGCAAAAAAGTCAACAAATGCTAATAAGGCTCCATAGGTTTTCTAACATTCAATTCTCTATAGTCTTTACTGGTGTCTCTTCTGAAGCCTTGTGCTAGCAGTAAAGAGAAAACAGCATTTTGAAGCAGTACTAGAGGTCAGAGCCTGCTGTGTTGAACTTCTCAAATTGCTGGGAATGAGGACAGCTTTAGTAGTTCCCGTACAAAATTTAAATCTATATTTCAAGTGGCATTTCAATAGCCACTGAGCTGCTGCACAGACTGAGTGGACAGAAGAAGAATGCTTCACATCCTTGATTATTTCCTCAATGGCCTTTGAACCATTCTGTGGAGTACAGCTGAACATTTTCAACCTGTGGGCAAAACTGAGAACATAAATAAGAGTATAACAGTGAACAAACATTGCCAACAGACCGTGTTCACGAACGTGCTCGGTCACAAGGACAGAATACTTCTTAGAGGAGAAATAAGTTATACTAAAATTGGAAGGGAACCTTAGAAAATGTTCCCTGGTGCATGTGAAGTACAACTTCTTTAGAAACCCTAATCATATACCAGGTGACCTCATGGAGGGGTGTAACCCTAATGGCCAAAATCTACAGTGAGCAGCTGGGTCTGACAGTGCGCAGCTACCTGCACCACACAGCTGCACAAGTGCCTTTTGGGATGGAATCCTTCACCTCTGCCAAGAGAGTCTGGTGTCTCCAAAAACTGTCCCCACCTGTTCTGCACCTGAGCAAAACAATGCTGAAAAAACAGCTGCTTAGGAAATAGGTTCTTAAGACACACAGTAACCTAAATTTCACAAGATGAGACCAACCATTTAAATCTTCAGCTCTAAACCTATGTTTTAACTCTTCAGCAAGAACCCTATTTTCTGAAGAATCTCTGCAGTCCTTGGTTCTTACACTGGGGACAAACTACTGTCCTGCATTCACCAGGTTCTCCTTACCACTTGCTAGTCAAAATTCCTATCCAAATTTCCTTTGGGAATCTGGGATTAGTCGCCAAGACTAGCAGGCTTATTCCACAACTGGAAAATAAAATTTTTTAAAAAGTGTCACTAGCAGTCAGTGTCACTACATGCATTTATTTTTCATCTCCCTGTATGCTCTGCCATGAGACAAAAGAAGTATCTCTCCTCTGGGAGTAAGGGAGCAAAATAACATTTATCTTCTGAATGCCTACTCTACGCTCCTTGCACATGCAGAACTGTCCTCATGCCAAAATTTTTTGTTTCAAACTGTTTTGGTGACTCAGCTGGGGAGTGGGACAGGATAGCTGATTTCTCTAGGGATTTTATTTCACGTAGAGACAAAGTTCAAAAATCCCTGAGCATATGCTGAATGAAAATACATGCAGACCATGCAATTCAGCCCCATGAAGCCCCCAGTCACACATTCCAAAAACGATAAGGCTATGTTTTTAAGGTGAGGTGCATAAGCTAATAAGCTCAGCTGTTCCCATGCTTATTAGAAGTTAATTCAAGGATCTGTGCTGTGCTCCTGCTGAGCTGCAACATTTGCCTGATTAATGTTTTTCAGTATGAGCTAGTAGGGAATGATTACTTTCCTCTGTTTCTTCAGGCAGCGAGTCTACCTCTGCTACCAAGTCATCTGCAAGTGTTTAAGAAACATTTCCTCTCAGAGAGAGGACCCAGGCACACTGTTCATCAAAGAGTGCTGTTAGATCATGGTCTCAAGGTCCCACTTACCAGTTCAGGTTCAAATTCAAGCTGTCCCAACGTTATTTAGTTTCAGACTTTTGTTAATGTTACCTTGAGAAGGAAAAAAGAAAGAAAAGGGAAAAAAAGGTTGTAATTTATGTTAACCACCCCTTAGCTCCGTTTCTGAAACACCAGAGATGAATACTGATCACGACTTCCTAGCAGCTGCTCCTGCTTTGAGCAGAGGAAATGGCAGCTACCTGAGCTCTCTGTAGTGATCCAGGATTTCAGGACTTCGGTTTCAGTGCAGCAGGTTATGGTCCCCAGGTACAAAACTTCAAGCAACTGCTGGTGAGACACTCTCCTGCAGGATCTGAGTCATCTGAGTCAACACAGCTAGGATTTCTGTAGTTTCCCACTGCTTTTCAGCCTTCCCCCTCATCTTTAATTTCATTGGCTATCCACACAAGTTTTTTCAACTCGTCAGTCTGGTTTCATTACAAGGATTCAACAAGAATTCAAACAGACACAATATGTTTTACCTCAGACCATTGACTCCTGTTTGATTATCTAGTCTCTTGAAAGGAAACCCAGCAAAGTCTCAACAATCCTTTGTGGAAAAAAAAAAAAATCTAAGAATAGGAAAACAAGTTATATTATCCATAAAGCTCAGAGGGGAAAATATAGAATGCACAAAAATATGATAAAAAAAAATTTAAAAATTATGTCCCAAAACATACTGCAGTACATTCTGTCCTTCACATAGTAGCACCAGAAAGTTAAAAGCATAACACTAAAACTGCATAAACTCCTGGTTTATAGAATTTACTTTACTTTAATTTTGTCAATAAATTCTAGTACTAACAGTTATTAGGAAAAAAGAAAAAACAAACAAAAAAAAACAAATTAGGAAGATAACAGTAGCCTGGAAGCATTTCAAAACTGAAGGGAAACCTGGTCATTATTTGCTGGAGAGTGTTGGCAAGAGGATATAGCATTAATGAACAAACCTGCTTTGCACTAGACAGCACATTTTTGCTATAAACACAAATTAAAGCATTTGTTTCTAGAGTAGAAATCTATCCTATCAATTTTTCCTCAGGCTCTATTTTCTCACTCCTCAGGGTGTCTGGCTGTTGGAAAAGAAAAGCATTGATTTAAGACTCAGTTCTGCAACACTGTTAATTGTGGGAGTGGATCTTACCCACAAGTCCATCCCTATGAAGCTAATGGAAATGCTTGTGGGCATAGGAATTAGAGCTGGCTGGGAATTCTCCTTTTCTCTTTTCTTTTCTTTTCTTTTCTTTTCTTTTCTTTTCTTTTCTTTTCTTTTCTTTTCTTTTCTTTTCTTTTCTTTTCTTTTCTTTTCTCTTTTTGCTTCTCTTTTCTTTTCTTCTCTTTTCTTCTCCTTTCTTCTCCTTTCTTCTCTTTCCCCTGGAGACAATTTTTGCATGGATACTGAAACTTTTGACAAAATAGATCAGTTTTTACACCAAACTTTCAGTCAGTTATCATTTTACTGGCCACTCTGGAAGAGAGTAAAAACAGGAGTGAGGAACTTGACTGTTCTCAGAAACACAGACATGTCTGAGGCATGTCCCCTTCCAGTTGTCAGCTGAAGTGTTCTGCCTTTTATAAAATACCTAGTTATTCCCAGGGCTAGAGAAAAAGAGATGGAGCAGTCAGGGTGAATGTCTGAGCTGACAAGCTCCCACGCTGAGACTACCAGACAACATGTACCTCTGCATGTTGGATAGGGAGGAAGGCCTGAGAGGAGCAACTTCCACTCTGGTCTAATTTTTAGTCTAGAAATTAAAGCACTTGTCAGGCAAGTGGGAAAATATTTTAACAGAGGCTCAGTCGCAGTCTCACATATCCCATATGGATTTTTTTTTTTTTGTTAAAGCACCTTTTCTGAGAGGTGGAGTGTTTTGGCTGGTATCTGCTTCTTTCACAGACTTGGAATGGAATTTTCCACACAGATTTGCACACAAAAGCTTGGGGTCAGGAGTATTTTATATTGCACTCACACAATACACACAGTCCAGCAGAGGTCTCCTCCTGGGGCTAACATTGCTGCCCTAGGAAAACTAGTTACATGCCACTTTAGTAGGGTCAAGAATAGGAAATTTACACTTGCTTTACAGAACTTTACAAAATAATATTTTAAGTTATGATGAAGAGTAAAATACATTCATGTTAACCCGTTCCTGTTCTGGTCATTTTGTTGGATCAGCACTTGCAATATGCTCTTCCATGCCTGTGTGGTAGGCACAAAATGCCAGACCATCACTCCTCAGCAGCAGGTTCTTCAATGGCTGAAACACCTTTCCACTGACAAACCAAACTCTGTGAATTCCTTCTCCTTGCTTGGAAGGATGGTGACATTTGGTATTTGACTTTAATCATATAAACAGACATGTTCTTTTCTGTTGGCCACTAAACTGCTTGGGATTTAACCTCCCATTTACCTGCAAAAACAGCTTCATGCGTAATCAACATAGAGAGATGCTATAAAACTGTAACTGTAATTGTTCAACTTCATTGTGTATTACCACGTGCTGTCAGACAACTTTATCTGCCCTTACTTACTATGTACTGGTCCAAAGCATGCTGAGTTTGAGATGTAGCACAGCATTGACAAACCAGGTGTAACCTAATTTATTCAAATATATTTGCAGGTTCAACCACAAATTTAAGAGCACACCAGAAGTCCAAAATCTTTCTCTGCTACTCCAGCAAGTCTTGCAGGCAGAGCTGATCCAGGTCTTCCAGCTGTGCCCAAGCCAGTGCCCAAGCCAGCTAGATTAAAAATAGGAAAGCTCCAGCATTGTGCTAAGTCCTGCATGTGTGCATATATACATGTATGCACACATACAGTCCAGTAACATGGTTTTGAGGTTTTTTTCTTGAATCACTAACCCATGCAGGAAGCTAAAATTCAGTACAACTGGAATTTTTATGTAGATATGCCCATCTTTTAATAATTTCTGTGGTTTAACTCATCAAAGTTAAAAGGTCTCTTTGCAACCAGATTAAACCAAGCCCTTCTATAAATACAGATTCTTTGTGGGAAAAAACCCCTAAGGATTACCCTGCTGTTCTTTTTAGGACTCAGTTCACTGTTCAATGTTATGTTAGAGGTGTGTGAATGGCTTCTAAAGCAAAGTACATTTCTATAGGCCTGGCACACAGTGATAAACTGAGTCCTATTCAAGAAGAAACACAACTTCATCAGCAAGGACTTGGATCAATGCTAGTACAACAAATCCCCTGACAGGAGAAACAGGGGGTTGTTGTGACCATCACATGCATATACTTCATACAGATGAGGTTTTCTATTGACATCTGTTGTAGAGGAAAAGGATTGGTCTAATTAAAGCTGAGGACCTGGGAGAGATATATTCAGGTCTCCTCATCTGGGATAGATTTGCTGTGGGACTTGGCCTATGGCAAAGTCTGACTGTGCTTAAGATTCCCATTTATAGAAAGTGGAAAAGTAGCTTTTTCATTTCTTTTAGGGATTTTGTGCAGACAAATACATGGTACTTACAAGCACCGTGTAAGAATGTAAAACAGAATTTGAACAACAGCCTCCAGAAGATGAGAATGATACTTATTCTTTTAAAGCAAGGATATTAAACCAGTCAAGCAGAAGTATATCATTAAACTATTCTTCTTTCTAAGGTTGTAAGGGAGCTCATTTCCCTGAAGGTGACTTGTCAGGAACATATGCATTTTCTGTAAGCTACCGATCTCTATTTGCAGTTTGTTAAATATTACTGGGAATAGAATTAAAGCATTTATGCCCACAAATGTGGTATTCTCAATGGCTACACACAGAATCAACTACCTGTCAAATTTCCCCATCTTGTACCAAGAAGAAATAAGGTAAGAGGAATGGGATTTCTCTTCCCTAATCTAATAGCACAGACATTTAAATCCAAGCTAGTCACCCCAGGCTCCCCTCTCAAGTTCATGTCGGGAATACATTCCTTCCAGCCAGCGATTCATCCCATCCTAAAGCAGACAAGTAAAAATAGGTCAGAACTGCAGACCAGGAGGGCTTTTACTTCTGTCAACTGCAGCAGCAGGTTAACATGAGAAGCTTACCTATAAAGGTCTATGCAGTGTCCCACCATGTATCAATTTAGTGCCAGTGTTTTGTGTAGGCTTTTTCTCAATTCTCTTGCATGTGTTTAGAAAGTCTTTTAGCATAGTCTAAAATAACAGTTTGACAAAATATAACATGTTTAGAAAGAATGTTAAATGCAAATTATACCTCTAACATCCTATGAGATGAACACTTATCTTGCAAATAAATGGCACTAAAATTTTCTGGAGCTTGTCATCTACAGCTAGGTAAAGAACAGAGGAAGTTAAAACCCTCACTGGTCTTTTTCTTCCTCCTAAAATAGTAGACGTTCCTGTTTCCACAAAAATGGGGAGCTTCCTAAAGCCAGGCTTTACAAATTATGGGAGAAGAAAAGAGTATCTGTCAACCCGATATGATTTCTTTTTTGATAAACTATATTTTTCCAAGTTCCTTAAAAAAAAATCTGTATTTCTCTTCACAGGGCTTATATCTGTACATCTTGTACCTTATGTGCAATAAGAAGGCTCCTTCACCCCTCTGCAAGGAAAAGCACAGCTTTCCCACTGGATCAATCCCACACAGGATTCAAAGTCTTACCCAAAAATTTCAGAAGCAACAGGAAGATATCTGTGCAAGAATAAAGCTCTGTCAATAGTAATTAAGAGTAAGGTACATGCTGATAGTTTTAAAAAAACCCCAAAGATACATTTTGCCAGAGAACACTGGGATTTAAGACAGCATTTGTGCCTTAAAAAAAGAACAGCTTCCACAAATCTTGATAAATTTTCCTAATTTTACTTCAGTGATCAATAACGTGTTCAGTAGAGGCACTTTGGGAAGACCTGCTAAATGAGCAGTCACATTCACCAGATATACTCTCTTATTAGTGGTTACTTTAGAAACAATTGCTCCTGAAATGAAAGATGAGTAAAATTACATTTAAACTACTGCCTTTATCACACCAAAGAGGACCTTAAAATGAACTGAAGAGGAAAGGTATCATATGATTTTGTGGCTTTTTCACACAGCACTAATAGAAGAAGGAAAACAGAATTGTAGTTACAGAGCAGAAGTACCAATCTTCTTGTTGTTTTCATGGTATTAAAAGGATGGAAAAAAAAGTATTGTTTTTAAACCATTTCAGAATAGAAGAGAGAAAGGAAATGGATCTGATTTTTATCATCCTTGTTGAATGTCCAATTTATCCTTTTACTGACTAACCTCTTCACATGTTTGAGAGATCTTAGGGACCTGTGAGCTTCCAAGAAAAAGCAATGCCACTGTTGAACTTATAAGCTGTGTTAAAAATACCACTATCACCTTTTTTTAACAGCTGAATTTTATCTCTAGAGCTCATGCTACAACAGTAGGTGAGGGCCTGACATATTCCTGACAGGGCAGAGGAGGCACCAGGCATCTGGAGATCATTCCCCATGCATGCCAGATGTGCTCTGTGCTGCTTCCCATACTGACTGCAGGTGCTCAGGTGCTGGCAGTGGGGAGCAGCAGACGAGGCCTTTGTGAGGAGAGGCCAAGGCTGTCCCATGCCAGGCACAGCCATCTCCAGGATACCCACTGCAGGGCACAGCTGAGCCCATCAACAGCACTGCTGGCTCCTCTGTGGTAATGTATTTCAGATGGTAAAAAATGCTGCACAGCATCAGTGAGAGAGGAGTGAGAAAAACATGAGAAATAGCCCTGAAGACACCAAGGCCAGAGAGGAAGGGAAGGGGGTGCTCCAGATTCCACTGCAGCCCCTGGGGGACCCACACTGGAGTCAATGGAAATTCCTGAATGACTGCAGCTGATGGAGAGTTCATTCTGGAGCAGAGGAAAGCTGTGGAGAGTAAAGAGCAGCAGAAGGGAGCTGTTATGAACTGAGCCCAAACCTGCTGCATTTCTGTACTGCTGGCTGAGAGCTGGTACCATACGGAAATTTCAGTTCATTCATCAAACTTTGACCATCGCCATTCACTAACTTAGGATTTGGTCCTTTCAGCCTTGACTAATAGGAGTAGTACTCATTGAAGTCCACATCCACAGGCTGTGGTAAAATAATAGATAGAGTGCTTTTAACAAACCCTGTACAACTAGCACAGAGCAAGAGAGATAAAATAGTGGCTCTACTCTAAACTGCATCCAGGCCCTTGTTTAAGTCGAAAGAAATCTCAAAGATCATTTCTATCAAGGAACATTTACCAGAGCTTAGGTACACACTCCTCACACATAATTTTTGTACAGTGCTATAGAAGAGGCAATAGAAATATCAACTTGGGAGTCTTCTACCTTTTGTCCTTCACCAAAAGGGAATCGTGGAGCAGTCAGTGAGGTGGGCTTAGTAGTGGCTCCATTGGAAAATCCGTAATAGAATATTTTATTCTGAAAAGACATAACTTTATCTGCAGTAAAAAAAAAAAAAGCAACAGAAAAACCTTTCTTCTTGAAAAGTCTGGTGTTTTCATGGAGTGAAGCCACATGAGGATGCAACAAAGGATTTAGACATAGATATCTTTTTAAGAACCCAGTGCTCTGGTCCAGTACTTCACAAAAATCCAGTCTCATATGCATGCACACACACATACACAGGCCTTGTACATTTGTTGATCTCTAATTTCTTTTTCCTCTTGACAGAGCTTATAATAAATCAGAAAGGGTAACAGGCAGATTTACCACACAAGAGAAATGAACTGGAAAAATGGATAATACTGTTTATGTTCATAATTTACATTCCATTTGCAGCTTCATTCAGAACTGCAGCCTGGTAGCCAGTTGCAGTCTATTCAAGTGAGTCAAAAAAAAGACTTTTATTTTTTTTGTTGAACAATCTCTCAGTTTTCCTGTAAATAAAATTATTTTTGTTAAAAACTATTGAATTTGCTCTAGGTAATGAATCATTTGTGGCACACTCTGAGCACACTAATACAGAGAGATGCCTGGACAGGTAATTTTTATCTGAATTGGTAGGACAGCAGCATCAGTTCTGGCACTTCTCAAGTTTGCAATTATGGAAAAGACTTTGTCCAGAAAAAAGCCTTTCAAACTTAAATTTAATAAAACTGAAGAGGGAAGGACAACAAAACTCAACACACACCTCCACTCACACCGGAAAAGGAAAAAAAAAAAAAAAAAAAAAAAAAAAAAAGAATTTCCGGACTATTGCACCTGGCTTTCAAAATGCACTTTTGCAATTTGTTACCAAGAAATGTGAAATACTCCTAAGTGTATACAGCACATTACCAAATAAATAGGTTTTCTGACAGCTTTTTCAGACAAACAGATGAATTGACCTATGAAAAAACATAATAAGTTATGTCAGATATTAAAACATGAACAAAATGTAATTTGTCATGAAACTACATGGCAAGTTTTGATCTCAGCTGGTTCTAAAATGAAACAGTGTTTTTTCAAAAAGAGCCATGAGCAGCAAAAAAACCCCAAACAACTGTAAACCATACTGCAGACAGGGTTAGTCATAAATACCCATGTTGCAGAAGCAACACACAACTCAAAGCTCACTAGCTGACTGACCTTGAGAACCTTTTGTCTTTTCCATTTTATTTTCTTGAGAAGTGAGACTGAAAACTCTTGCCTCACACATTTCCTGATGATTTCCCCAGCCAAGCCACAGAAGAGACACAGTCAGGTATCCTGCTCCCTCTGCAGTTCAGCTGCAGTACAATTCTGGAAAATCTAATTTTCTATTTTCTTAGGGGAGAAAAGCCAATATTTTCAATCAAAATTCCAGTTTGAGAAAATATGCATTAATGCATAGCATTCCAATAGAAAATTTTTAACAGTTTTGCTTTTCTTCTGAAAACATCTGTGGGAAAATCCCCCTCCCCTAATTGCCGTAGAGGTTCACAGGGCCCCTCAACCCACTGCCATCTTTCCACCCCCCACACAAGGAACAGGTATCTGGACTGTAGCCCTCATCTTTGCAAAACACTCCTGGTTTCTCAGGAATTCCTTGGACTTTGAATCTGCTCCTTTAACTTTCACTCCAGACCCATAATTTGCAGCAATGGGAATACAGGAGGCTCTTGCTCACAACAAGCCATACATTTCACTCCACACCTTCTGCCTGCAGATCTCCTGTCCCTCTCTTGCCCCTTAACTCCCTGCCCAAATTTTGTTCTTCTTCAACAACGGTCCAAGTCATAAATGGTACCTTTTAACTACTGAGAAACCATTTTCTAGCAAAATTTTACAGCTAAGAAAACATTACCATTCAGCCACCTAGAGCAGTGATGGGACTTAAACAGGTGTTTGCTGCCCATACAGTCTACACTTTCTGTTACAGGCAACGTTTTATCACAAAGGAGAGCAGTTTGCTTCAGCTGTAATCATGAATCTGTAATAAAGGACTCAGTCAAGCTGTGAATATGCTACATTAGCTACAAATTATTCCTAATCTAATACATTCCCAGCTCTGGCACTCAGTAGATAGGGAATTTGTCTTATCTCCCATACTGTGCAGCTATTTTGTTAAATAATGTTGCCCTGCTCCTCCAGAGACAGCCCAGCCTGAAGGGTGTTCAAAACCATGTGAACTGAAAATATCCAAAACTTGGGCAAGAGCTATAAAAGCAAATGGAGAAGTGGTTGGTAGGAGCACAGTGCTAAAAATGCCAAGATCGTGGGGTCAATCCCTGTATGGGACATTCACTTAAGAACTGGACTCCAGGATCCTTGTGGGTCCCATCCAACTCAGATCATTCTGTAATTCTCAAGTGAGATTGCTAAAAATAAGAGTTAGGTGAACAGAACTTCTTCATTTCCTGAGAATGCATCCTTACAAAACATTTTCTTGCAAGCCAGACCAGCAGGCCTAAAGCTAACTCTTCTTGTTGCCCGTGTGACACACGAGGATAAACTCAGATATTCTGCAATAAAGCCAGATCCATTTTCCTTCCCTTACACAGCTATACAAAGCTACCCATACTCCAAAAGCTGCAGCTCTGAATGATCGAATGCAGCAAATTGTCAGTGGTCCTAAAGCAGCTTCACCAAACCCATTCCTCAGTAACAAAAAACTTGCCCTAAAGTTCAGCTCCCAGCAAGAGCTACGCAGCAGAGCCCTGTATATACTTATCTAGGGAAAACATATTGCAATACAGCACATTGCTATCTCATACTCTAATTAAAGGTATGCAAATATACCTGCAATCTTGCCCTAGAGACCCACTAATTTGCATTTTTTCCTCATAGAATCCTTTTGAATTATTGGCATGACTGTAAGTTATCTGAAACATGAGGTGATATCATGAACTCTTTCTCAAAATTGCTTTCAGAAACTGGAAGAACCTTTGATTTGCCCCATTACTAAGTACCTACTATGCAATCCACAACCATCAATTTAGAGCAAAATTCTGGACCTGAGGTGAAAACTTATTTTTCCTCCATTCATCAGAGGAATGCACTTCACCATACAATTTTCCTGAGGTCAAAAAGAGCTTACTTGTCAAAGCAAAGCATTTAAACAGATGTTTTCTATATGTTAGTATGAATTCAAGGATTTATTTATAAAATTTTAATGTTCATGTTATACTTTTAGGTCAAATTAGAATATTTCCATATAAGAAAGATACATCTTACATCTCTCTCTCTCTTAATTTGTATTTTTACATACAATTCTTCATAAATTGGCTTCAAAATTTGCCTTTAAAAAGAAGACTTAATACTAGAGTGCATTAGCCATTTTTGTGGCTTTTCCAGCCCGTGTTTAAAATTTTAACTTTGCTCAAACTTGGAAAACAGTTTTTCATCATACGAGAACTAAAGTTACTGGATACTGCAGTTCAAATACAGTGCCCTTCAGACCAAAATTAAAGGACTTCATTTCTACTTAAGGAGAACATAATTTAAATGTGAACAGGTAGGAGAGAAAAACATCTCTTCTGTGCTTGTTTCACAGCAAATGATCACTTAGGAGCCTGTTAAAGTTAACAGTGCCTGTAGAAGCAAGTACAGCTTTGTGTTTAAGATAGAGGACCAAATACAAACAGGCAAACAGTCGTATCTTTTCTGTTTCCCTTTATTTCTACCTGCATGTGGCTTCAGCATTTAACCTGTTCAAGCTCCATTTCTTTAGCTGATGACATTTGGATTGTGCTGGTAATTAGCCTGGGGAGGCAAAGACTAATGACCCCAATTATTGCTGGAGGCACAGCTGGAGAGTCTTAAAAGCTAAAGTTTATCAGAGTGTGTGTGGGGGTGGAGGGTGTTTCAAAGAGAACAGATTTCCACAAGCTAAGATATCTAAATATGGTTGTAGTGTTCTTGCTCTGTATTGTAAATTGAAGTCTTTCATTGGCAAAAAGCAGGGGTTTTTTTCTGCAATGTTATTTTGTGACAAGGAGAACTTTCGAGAAGTATAAGCACCCCGTTAAAAATGCCCACATGCATTCAGAAGAGCCTTTTATTTCTGTAACTGCGTAGCCCTGTTAATAGAGTACTGCCACTACTAGCAGCAGATCACATTCTTTTAATGAGTTTGAAAGGCCTCTGTTGGCAGAAAGAGATGTTTATGACTCACCCACAGTGTGGTAGTGCAGAAGATGCAGCCTCAGTATGAGAGCAGAGTCCCTGAGAAATGGGGATGCAGGAAGTGGCAAACACTGACATGGTGTGGCAAGAGGTGGGTCCAGTGCTTGGTACAGATGACCCCACAACTGTGCTCTGGTCTCTGTAACTTTCAGTTAAAAAACCATACAAGAAAAGGAAAAAGAACACCCGAAGCTGGACAGAACTGGTCTTTGGGGTAACAAATAGAACATAGAAATAGCATCTAACACCGGCAAGGAATACCTTGTATGTACAGTAAATCCAGATATAACCTGGCAATGAGGAGCAATGAAGAAAAAGAACAATACAGAAGTGTTACCAAATACACAAATGGTGGATCCCAAGAGGGTCATGGGAGTAGAAACCAGTAACATGAACACCATACTCTCCCTGGGAAAGGACTCCAGATACCAGTGATGCCTTCTAACACCCCTCCACACACCAAACCCCAGAGTGAAGCCACTGACCTTTGGATCCAATGGAGTAGGGGAAGGGTGAGCATAACCCTACGAAAAGGGGTAGAAGCATCTGTTACAAATTTAGTAGTATCATTGCTATTGTTCATGACATTTTTCTGTATCAGTATTCTGGTTACACTATTCTTTGTTTTTCTGTACAATTAGACACAAGCTAATGATAGTGCTTGAATTAAACTCCAAATATTTCCACTATATCTACACTAAATTCTTTGCTTTACAGATAGATAAAATTATATGTATGCCATATTTTTAAAATATTTATTTATATAAGGCATGTTTGCATTCCCCATAAACAAGGGTCTGAGCATTGCACTACACAGTTTATTAAATAAACACTATGTCTGAATTCCTTACTGATAATTGTTTGCTTCACAACACAACTCATGATCTGCCAATTCTTAGCAACATGACATCTCTATTATGGTTGCCCTCTTGGACATTTTGCCTCTCTGACCACCCAAAATGTATGTCTTGCCCTTATGACCTCTGAAAAGAGATCCAAGGACACAGAGTGTAAGGGCCATCTAGAAGGAGAGGGCTTGCAGCAGCTACTCAAGACTGGCACTATCAGTTTCTTGTAACATCATACTTAAAAATATTGGAAGAGTTATAACAAAAGTATTAGCAGAAATCATTCACCAAACTTTTCTGAAGAACAAGACAGGATTCCATTTTCTCTTAGAATATGACTGTTTTCATAAAGAGAACAAGCAGTCTTCTCATTGTATCATAATGAAAATCTAGGTATAGTGCCGTGTGAGTTTGTATGGGATGACAGTCTGAAATATTTTTACATGGCGTTATCTGTTAATGTTCTTCTAAGAACATCAAAACTTGTCCCTCCAGGTTTCAGTCCAGCTGTAGGTTTTGCCTCTGTTTCTGAAGAACTTTGTAGTGTCCCATGCAGACGAACAGGGGCCAGCCCTGCCTGTTTGGGGAGCTCAGTGAGTGCACGCCCTCCTCAGGCATGTTGCACACACAAAATTTGTGCTCTTCATTTTGCTCAGAGGAAAAATCACTCCAAGCCCAGGAAAATGGTGAGCTCTGTGTGTCCTAGACCTACCTACAAGGATTGGGTGGGTACCATGGAACTCCATTTTAAACCTCCATTGAGAAAGCTGCTTTTGGGAGAGGGTCTCTTCCATGGTACTCAGGCTCCATCAGGGTGCAAATGTAGACGTCTGAACCATCTTCCCAGAGACATTTTTTATTTCACTGTCAGTAGTATAGTATTCCTTTGAAGTACAAAACTATTTCCATTGTCTATAATGAGACTCTTCATGTGTGAGAAGAGTGCATAGATCGTGCACAAGTATAAGCAACAGTGGGGTATTTCAAAGATAAGAGAACTTGAAGATATACCTCAGTGACATGAGGTGACATTCCACTTGGTGACATGATAGTAATCCATTTCAAGACCCAGAAAAAAAATACAAAGAGACAGCTACCTTTATATTTTCCTTCTGGAGACAGCATTTCTCCAACTATTATTATACTTTTGACTCACTGAACTTGAAGTCTTTTTTAGGACTAAATAGGCCCAATGCATGTTTAGTTTTTTAGTTAAATGCATGTTCAGTTTTACAGATCATGACCAGACATGTCCAAAGCTATCAGTGAATTAAAAATACACTATTCAGACAAGCCCTACCTCTGAATTAACATCTCCAGGAATGAAGGCATTTCAAATAAACAAAACCAATGGGCTAAATATTGTACACATACTCAACAGACAAAGGGGGAAAAAAATTCCACATTTTAGTCTTTTTCGTCTGCATGTAATTAGATTACACCGAATTCAAACAGTCATGTAAGAAGAGAAAATTAGCCAAGATTCATTCACAAACTACACATGCCGAAGTAACAAAGTTAGCTAATATGATCCTAGGAGTGCGTGTTCCTCCTAATCTCCGCAGCTGCCCCTGTGACACAGCCCCTCGGGCAGCAGTGGGAGAGCTGCGCTGTCTCCTGCGGCGGAGCGGCTCATTAGCACCGCTGCTGATAGCATCGCACACGGCAGCGCGCACCGTGCTGCAGCCAAAGATAAGAAAGAAAATGAAAGTAGTAATTTTCTTTAGCTCAGGCTTTTTCTCCGCTTTGATGTGATTTGTTAGAACGCACTCAGTGATTTGAGAGCATTCCTTTTTTTCCCCAGTCAGGTTCCAGCAGTACTTTCACGGTGCCCTGGGGTGCCTGTCGCTCTCTGACATCTGTTACGGTTGAAGGCCATCAGCTGGGTTTGCATGTCGAAAACAAATTCTCAGTGGGGTCCACAATTTTCCTGCGCTGTTGCTGTGCAGCAAAGTAGTATCTATTGATCACTGACTGTAACTGTGGTAGGTCAACAATTACTGCTGAAGGGAGCTCTCCCGCGCCTCAGTGCAGCAGCACGCATTTATGCGGCTTTAAATGAGCAGGTGGAGGGGAGGGGACTTGGGTATGTGAGACAAGGAAAGACTTTGCTCCTGAGCAGCACGTTTATAAACAAAGAAACTTAAAAGCACTTAAATGTATAAAAAGAAAACCACATTACCTAATACAGAGTATCCATCTGACACAGGAAAAAAAAAAAAAGGAAGCTTGCACAAGATTAAATGTCTACATCAAGAAGTCAGAGATGATAATGGATTATTCCTAAACTCTCAATGCTTCATCCTACATCTGATGTTTCAAATACAAACACACACACACGCACAGAATTAAAGAAGAACTAATGTATTTGGGAAGTATTAAAATAATTTCTGCTTAGATACAGACCTATTTTAGACAGTATTTCTTCCCTTACTTTTTAAAAAATTAGAAGACTTTGCAACTTCAACCAATTCAGTTCCACACTATAGACAAAAATCACTGTTTCCTATTTTCTAGGAATTAATTTCTAGGAACTAATTTCCTACCTAATTGTAGGTAGGAAAATAGCATATGTGATAGCACATTTTTAAACAGCCTTACATATATGTAGACACCTAGGGGGTTTTAGGAGAAAATAGGCAGCATAGAATTCAAGCCAGAAATTTGGTAATGATGTGGAATAACATATGTGGCTTTGTAACAGGGGTGAAAATCTCTAAGTGTCAAACTGGTATCACTGCCCAGAGCCTTTGTACTACAGTGATTAGATTTCCCAAACCAAGAACTTGTTTTAACCATGGCTTCTAAGACAGAGTGCAATTGGCCACTGGCACATACCTTGAAGGAGGTGCTGTTTGTGAAAACTCCCTGTCAAGTCAATCAGACAAATAAAAAATCTGATTTCTATCATTCTACCTCTTTCAGTTTGGAAAGAAACAAATGGTGGTTTAAGTATATACTCTACCAACCATGCCAAATGTATTGCTGTCAGAAACAGGACCAGGAAAGCTGTTCTCCAGTTCTTTAGGCCATCTCACACACTGTTCTGTGCCTTCTCCCAGTATGACCAAGATCTTAGTTTCTGTGCCCCAGGATCTTCTGGTCAGAAGACTCTTCTCATGCCAGGCTACATGACCACCAGTGCTCAGAGCTCCTAACTTCTCTCTGGGAAAGAAGGTCTGCAGCTCTGATCTCCCAAATAAACCTGCAATCATGAAACAATGCAAGTCCTCTCCTCTCTTAGCAGAAATGATTATTTTGTCTCTGAAATAACCCCTAACATGCCTTGTACTGGTACTTTTGGTAAAGGGCTTCAAATAACCCTGTCTTAACCTTATAAACCACTCATGAGCAGAGCAGAGCTACTCACTCTACTGCACTCATGTTTTCATCAACTCTCTTCCCGATCTTGACATGAAAAGGAGACTAAGAAACAAACACACAGAGACTGACACTTGTTATTCTGCAAACAAAAAAATCCCTTCACCCAGAGAAAAAATTCTTTGCCACACTTACCATGACACATTAAAAATTAATTTGCTTCATGGCACCTCAACAGCGACCAGGGATGGGTGGAAACAGGAGTTAGGCACTGGTATTTTTCCATCAACAAGAAAGAAAATAGGAACCAGAAACAGAGGTAAACAGAAAATGAAAATCATTTTTTGTTCTAAATCATACAGACAGTTCTAATGTTAAAGGCTGCACTTGAAATATCAGAAGTGCCCAGAAAATAACAGGACAAGTAACTGATAGAATCAAATGTAAAACTTAAGAAAGTGCAAATGAGAGATCTTTGAATTACTAACACCAGTAGGATGTAGGCAAAGGGGCTAAAGCATTTCCACTAATTACAATGATACACCATGGAATTAAACCGTGGCAACAGTCCTGTCTCTTTCAAACAAAGGACATGATTTGAAACTTGTGATAGGAAAGACAGTAAGGGATAGAATTACAAATGAAGTGGATTGGAAAGGTTTCTGGATTCAGTCATACCCAAACAAATAATATTTAAGATGCTGCCTTTTGGAAAAATAACAACACGGCACTTCCTCTGCATTGCTTAAAACTTTGAAAGCATAGCAGGGGAATGAATTTTTTTCTCATATATGTACCCCTTTGTTTCATATTCAGCAATTCTAAAGACTGATTGAATACATGAAAACATCTTTTCTGTATCTCTACAAAAAGTTGTTTTCCCTTCCTGTGTTTAAAAGAATACAATAAAGTACAAGTAACTTGGGATACAGATCTAGTACCAGTGCTCCAGGGGCATCAGTCATGGCAAATACAGTTAAATGATCATAAATCAAGTCAAATGCGGAAAAAATCTGTTCAGGCTGTGTTTTTCTCTTCTCTTCTAATAATTTCTGGAGCTTCTCTCTCATAAGGATAGGCTGAGAGATTTGGACCTGTTCAGCCTCCAGAAGAGACAACTGAGAGGGGACCTCATCCATGTCTGCCAGTATCTGAAGGGAAGGTGAAAAGAGGATGGAGCCGGGCTCTTCTCAGTGGTGCCAAGCAATAGGACAAGAGGCCATGGGCAGAAGCTGATGCACAGAAGTTCCACCTGAGTATGAGGAAGAACTTCTTTGTTGTGCTGTAACCAAGCACTGGAACAGATTGCCCAGAGAGGCTGTGGAGTCTACCTCACTGGAGATACTCTAGAAGCATCTGCACATAATCCTGTGCCATGTGCTTAAGGATGACCCTGCTTGAGCAAAGAGGCTGGACCACATGAACCACTGTGGTGCTTTCCAACCTGAACCATTCTGTGATTCTGTGATTTCTGAAGTAAGTTTGCCATGTGCAACCACAAACACTACTTTTGTGGCCTCTAATTGTAATCACCTCATGCCTTTCTGCTTCTAGATTATTTAACTTCCAATTCACTACTATGTTTCCAGTATAAAAATGCTTCAGTTTAGCCTAACTTGGGGGTATTTTTACAAAAATTTAACCTTCTTTGTCAAACCTTATCTCTGGATGTCACAGGAATCTACCATGATAGATTTGCTGCACTTCTATATATGTTGTTTTCTTCCAGTACCATAAAACTATCTCTCAACAACTTCAGCTCACTTTCAAAATCTTCTACTTTCCACCTCCTTCCAAAATGCTTTATAAATCTTAGTTTTTTGTACTTTGGGGCTTGGGGGTGGAGTGAGTGGAATATCATTGACTGGGGTATTTGTGTTGTTGTTGCTTTTAATTCTTATTCTCTTTATTAAAGTCTCTGTTTCCCAATTAAATAAAAATAAAATAAACAAATAACCCTGGAAACATTTTTACTACTGTTGATCACCTTATTCTTTCATTCAGGTAGTTTCTTCCTTTTGTTTCTTCCTGGCACCCAGTGGGACAATGCATGCTGGTTCACCCACTGCTTTAAATACACCCAGGGAGAATCTGCAACAATGAAAGAAAAGCTCCAGATTCTTCTTCCCTCGTTTTGCAATGTGATCAGCAACACAGTATTTTAAAATTTAGTAAATTCCGTTTTTAGTCTATACTAGGAAGTTTCTTTTAAGAGTATAAACCAATCTAGTCCCCTCATTAAGAGCTTTAAAATACATGAATAAAGCTAGGGTGTCATCTTCTTATATAGTAATACCCTGACAGAAGATTTATTTATTGTATTTAGGTATTGTTTCTAGACTATTATTTCTACTTCCTTTGTCTAAAATTTGATTGATTAAGAGAACTGTCAGGTTACAGAAGTGTAAGCCTTTTGAGTGGTGTAAAACATGGCTGGATTTCTCACACTGGCAGTAACAGCAGAGCAGAGACAGAAAAAGAATAAGATTAACAACTGTTTAATTGCTGTGTGGAAATGGGTTCTGTATGGTTACTGATCTGAATTTCCCAATAAGCACCTAATGAACAAAAAGAAAAAGAATTTGAAAAACCCAATTTTTATCAGTCAGGTAATCTGCATGAAATGCATTTTTAGGTCTCTGCAATATTGCAAAGAACTACCATATGGACTAATGCTGCTAATCCTACTTGAGACAATTAAGTCTACTTAATGAGACAATTTAAGTAAGTCAGGAGATAAGATGTGCTTTTCTGTTTGGTGTTGAATTTCATGAATAACAAGGAAGAATTATCAATAACAGCCTTTGTAAAAGTAGCAGAAATACTCCTAAGAAAGCAGAAGCAATTGAAATTGCACAAAGTTCATGTCATGCGGTAGATTAAAGTATGTCTGGAAAGAACCAAAAATTGTACTTAAATTGCATAAATGCAGCATACCTTGCTCTTTTGCAGTTTAAATTGCAATTCAGTTCCTAATCAGTCAGATAATTTCAAATAGGAATTAATAATGGAGTCTGTTTCCATATCAGTGACTACATGCAGAGCAAATTTTGCTGAAATAATCCAATTATTCTTTCTTTTTACTTTGATATCACGCTGCCTCCAAGTAATTACCAGAAAAGTTGGACAGATGTAGTTCCATAGGAATTATGCTGGTACCAGCAGCTAGCATTCAAATACCATACAGAAACTGGGAAGTGAAACACTTAATTCCTGGATGGTGTTCCTTGTTGACATAAAGATTTTTGCTGAGAGTTACTTGGGGTCTGGCAGTTCCTTTGATGACCTTACTGTGGTGATCTGAGATTTTATTCCCCAAATACTTGGCAGATGTGGTTTGTGCCACAGGTGACCAGCTACACTCAGACACTCCAATTCCTTGACTGGCATTTAGGGCAAGCAGTCGAAAAGGGGCTTTGCTGGCCCATCAGCAGGTGGGGTGTAGAGACGTCCACTTTGTCCTGTTCGAGCTGCCATAGCACAATCCATCAGGTGTTGTCTGTGAGGGACCTGGACCTCTGCTGGGAGGACACTGGAGACAGTGTTTGCTGCAGCGGCATACAGGAGCTTTTCTCCTCTGGACCTGACATTTCAGCACTACATGACATGTCAGTCATGGCTGCACTCAATAGAGGAAATGTAAAAGGGTGTAAGAGCTCCTCAGGGATTGTGAGTATTTTATTTTTAACATAATGTTTAGTAGTGGGCCTATGTTTATGTAGAAGAGATAAAAGCTGCCATACATCTTTCTATTTGGGATCCAGCATGACTTCTACTAGCCTCTGACAGTTTCCATTTGACAAAACACAAGAGACTTGTGTCTTATTAGTGGCTTTTTTTTCTTTACTTTTTTCCTTTTGGGATAATAATAGGGGAAAATAATTTTAAGAGCCTTTGGAGACTGTACCTCTTGCATAGGCTTATGCAAGAAAACTGATTTATCAATCTAGCTAGTAAGTCAGAGTTCTATGACTTTTTAAAAAGAAATTATCAATTTGAAATGAAAAGCAATTCTTCATCCTACACTAAATTAGAACTTTTTGTTAAGAAAATGGAAGTGAAATGGAACAATTCCTTGTATCATAGAAGCCAATTTTTCTGTCATATCTCTGAAGTATCTCTCTTGCCAAATGTATAAGGGAAATATTTGTTGCTAGGGTTGTGTTATGTACAAGTTATTCCTAAGTAATTCAAGAAAACAGTTCATGCTGAAACCTTACAAATCTACTTTTTAATTCCCTGTCCATATTCATCCATTCAGTCCAGTAATTCACCTTCTCCCTATTAGACTGCTATTAACAATGAAGGCAAATATTGCAGCAGTGCTACTTTCATGCAGCCTTTGACTTTTTAACTCTTCAAATCCAGACGACTGACACATTTTCTTCACCTTTACTCTTTTATATATCCAAATATTTCTTTCTGAAATTAGTGAAACAAATTCTTTTAATATTGCTTAAGACACAACTTTCCCATGAAAGAATATTCAAGAAAATTGAGCCTTTTTATACACAGCTATCATTAGGTATTTCCCACTGTTAGTCTAAACACACAAATTACAGTCTGTACTCATGGTTACTGAAAATACAGGCTTCAGTCCAAGAGATCTTCAAGTAAAATTCTCCACAGTAAACTTCAGAGTCTATCTTATTTTACTTCCACATTCCTCCCCTACAAAACTGATGGTGGAGTTTATTTTCAGAGGGTGAACCTGCAAAGCCTTCAGCAAAAACTTCAGCTGTAGATGGGGAAATGTTGCCCTCTGTGTTGTGTGCTTATGCAAAGCAGTCATTTGCTCTTTGGTATGTAGATTTTAGGAGTCTGACATCATATTTACTGTTCCAAAATCTGAACTGGACTCTAAAAGATCATTAAAACCATCACCAGGATTAAATAAACAAGAAGAACAACAAAGGTATGATGCACTTGGCCTTGCTGAAAACCGATGGAGGCAGAGTCAGTAAGAAAAGATTCCTCACTTTCAATGAAATAAGGCCACGTATTTTCAAAAAACCCCAAAAGCTGTGAAATACAAGGCCACTTTGCACACACCAGAACTGATATGGTGGGCCTTGGGACTTAACCCTTTCCAGAAATCAAAGGAAACAGAACCAGCAGTGTCCTCTGCATTTCCCTCTTTACTTTTTTCTCTACATTCCGCTTTTTTGCCATGTGAAATTCATTCAGAACCAAGAATTTCCTTCAGGACAGACTTACCCATATGGGTTAAGTAAGTCTGGAGAAACACAGAAATTTGTAAATATAAACAAATATAAAATAGTAAGCATGACAGTCACGACAAATTCCAACCTAGCAAGAGAAACTGCCTTAAAATAGTCACATTTTCTACCAAAAAAAAAAAAAAATAATTTGGAGACAAATGCCACAAACCCTACCCAAACCTTCCTGTAATCCCTGAATATGCTAGTTATTACCTCAGGCTGTAAGCTGCACTGTTACTCAAAGCTAGAATGAATTATCAGGCATTGACACCATTACAGCAGCATACATTTATGAGATCTGTACTTACACTAAATCTGTTTTGATCATCTCCCATTAAGTGAAAGATGACAACCTAGGACAATTTCTACATGATTGGGGTTTTTTTTTCATTATTATTCAATAAAGAAAAAATCCTGGAAATATTTTACAAGCTAGTGAACCAATTAGAAATTTGAAAGCACGCTCTTCTCGCAGTTTTTCTTTTCATTTTTTTCCTAAATGAAAGTGAACTCATTAACGCTATTCCTCGCAACTGTTAAAAAACCTCTACTGATACTTGTTGCACATGCTCAGAAATCTTGTATTGTATTAGAAAAGCTTCAAGAATAACATCTTTCACAACTACTATCCAACTCCACTGCTTTGTGATGGGACAATTCTCGAAATAACTTAGTCTTCTGTTGAGCCTCAGAGGAAGCTCAGCATGGACATGGCCCATGGAGCTGCTGGCAACCCCCTGGTGAATGTTCCCATCAGAACCTGTGCCTTCAACCACCCCAGAGCCCATCTGCAGCACCATCGACCCCCGTTCCCCAACAGGTCTGTAGCCACCAAGACAGCACCAGAACCCTCTATTGTGCCTCTCGTTCAGTGAATTCCCATAAAAACCTTCAAATTCAACCAGTTTACCTTAGTTTTGCAGATGAAGAGGTTTGCACATAGTCATTCACTGTTGGCTGTAGTGGATGATGACTACCCAGTCATCAGCCAAGGCTTGCAGGTGGCTTAGAAACACGAAATGGGAAGACCTGTAGCATCAGGCTGACTGTACAATCAGTATAGGATTTATCTACAACTGGGCCAGTATTATAAAAAAAAGGAAAAAAAAAAAAAGTTTAATAAAAGACCAGTGTGATAACCCATATGTCAATTTTTAGAAACTGGATAACAGCCTGATGAAAATTTTTTTCACTCCTCTTGTACCAAAGAGCAGCCAGCCCAAAATTATTCCAAGAACCTTTATTTCATTTATATATTCCATGGACCTGATTCACTGCTACCCAGTAACAAACTAAGCATAAAGAAAAGTCATGACAAAGAGGAACTTATTAAACAGTTAGCTCATAACAACATAACACTGTCACCCAGAAACTGAGTTTATAATTTTATAGATCATTACTAGCTGTCATTGTAACTGACAATTTTTGAATGATGCTCTAAAACAACATTCTTTAAATAATTTCCAGTGAATCGTATAAAAACTAAAATAAACTATGCTTCTCCCTATTCTATACAATAAAATCTGTTCTCAGTTTAGTACACACGAAAGGAACAGAGTGTAAAAATGCAATCTATTTCTCTACTAGAATAGTCAAACTGCAAAGTTTTGCTAAAATATTTTTCTTTTTCCACTGGAAGGATTCTCTTGCAAAGTCCCAAGATTCCTCTGCTATCCATCTCTCCCTGCATATTTGCATGAAACTTTTCTGGTTATATATTGCAAAAGGAAATGTGTCATTAAATGCTTTTCAAAGTGACATTGCTGAGTATGTTGGAAGTATATTCTGTGCTCTTCATGAACGACAGGCTGCACATCCCAGGCATCAGCTGCAGTTCATTAGTGCTACAACTGCAGCAAACCAGATGACTGCTCCACACGGCTTTTCAAAGGCAGCGATGATAAGCAGCCAGCTCTCACTGATGAAGGAGAAGATTATTCCTTCAGCTTTTTTAAGGAAACAAGTTGTCAGCCTGGGAAAAGTAGAGTGAAAAATAGATTTCTAAGAAACATGGAAGCACTAAGAAGAAACTTCTCTGAAGTGGAGAGTGGAGAATTGACACTGTTGGGGCTGCACAGCGTCCAGCTGGAGACATCCTTGGCTTCTGCTGCTGCAGGCAGGGGTCGGCTGCAGCAAGGAGGGAAAGCTGGCAGCTGCAGCAAGGAGGGAAAGCTGGCAGCTGCAGCAAGGAGGGAAAGCTGGCAGCTGCAGCAAGCAAGGAAAGCTGGCAGTTGCAGCAAGGAGGGAAAGCTGGCAGCTGCAGCAAGGAGGGAAAGCTGGCTCCTTCACAAGGAGCGAGCCTCAAACAAAGGTGGTGTAAAAGTGTTGGCAGAAGCAAAGGATGACAGAGGTATCTCTGTGTAGGTTCCACCTGATTTATTCCTGGTGGAGGGTCCAGGGACAAAGACCAGCAACGAGGGGAGAGCACAGCATTTTATAGAGGGGTGGAACAAAGGGAAACAACCAATGGGGATTGAATGAGGAGGAGTTAACAGAGGAATATCCAATAGAGATAACTTAAGGGAGGGAATTACATGAACTAACCAATGGGGCATAGAAGAAGGGACAACTTTCCAGAACTAATACATAAGCAATTAAGGGAAATGCATAAACATGAGCTTATGCATAAAACTTGATGGAGAGTTCCTGACCCAATAAACTTAAAACATATAAACTAAGAACCACTAGGAACATGGGAACTCGCCGTAACCACGGGGTGAGAATCAGACCTCTGTGTTCTGGAGGCCTGTCCACCAGTCCTCTCAGTGCTCTGCTGCAGGGGCCACTGCCACATGCACTGCAACAGGGAACTGTTTGCTGAAAATTGTTTTGAAAAAAACCCTCTTTATTTCTTGATGCTTTGATTTTTATAATTGGTGGAGGTTTTTAGGGAAATCTAACATGAGCTCAGAAGCGCACAATGCCTGCAAAGGGTATACAGAAGTATACTTCAAGTTTCCTCACAGGTATTCATATTATGCACTTTAAATTTGACTCGTATGAGTGGGTTCATTATTACTAGTAGCTCAATTTCCTCTAATGGTTTCCTGCATGACTAGATTTTCATGAACAGAAATTGAATCTGTAGATTAAAATCTTGCATGCACCACAGTATTTTTCAGGTATGGTTTGGGAAAGATGAGAGCAGGAGCCTCTTAGGTCTTGTTGATTTAAAACCATTCTGAAGATTAGTTGTTCTTACACTAAAGAATGGGATATTCCTCACAAAAACCAACCAACCAAACAAAACCAACAAACAACAAAGAAAAGCAAAAAAACTCAAACCAAACCAAAAAGAAACCCACAAAACAAAACAAAAAAAAAACCAAAAATCCCCAAACCAAAACCAACCAACCAACCAACCAAAAACCCTGGAAAAAGACATTTTAAAAAGGTACAGGGGAATGTTTAACAAAATGCTCTATTAGTTCTCTAAAACAAAATTGCCAAGTTTAAACCTGATGTCACAAATACTTTCAGAAAGCCTTAGAATTGTCATAGGATGTTGGAGGGGAGACAAAACTGCTCCTCTGCCAAATCTCACTGCTAAGAACTACAGAATGAGATGCGAGCAGGTACCTACAGAAGTTTTAAGCATAAACATGACCAGTTTCTGCATGCATTGCCATAGCATCCCACATCTCCTGAGAGATGTCTGAGAAGCTGTCCCACAATCCAGGACACTGGCAGTACCAAAGCAAATCTTTGCAGCCACATGATACCATAAAACTAAATAGACATTGAAAGAACAAGAGCATGCCACTTGTGTTAGCATGCTCCCTTGAAAAAACAATTGCAATCCAAACTTGATCTTTTTGATGGACCTCAAACCTGAGCATCAGGAACTCCTATTATGAAACTCTCATGTCTTCTTTGCTTTTTCCTTTCAATTTAGAGAGGTAAGATGTCAGGAATGTTCATAACAAACTGTAAACTGCAAAGCAAAAACCTTCAGGCTGGATAGACACCATCCACACTTCCTTTGTTTCTAAAGTCAGTTCAGATAAGCTTGTGACAAGACATTGCTCAGCTGCAGGAAGGTTTGTAATTAGACATAATTAATAGACTGAAAAATGCCCAATACATTCTTGAATGGCTATCAGAGAGTGGAACATTTGACAAGACATCAGGTAAAGAGGGATGGATGAAGAACACAGACTCTATGCAAGAAACCAGGGATCAAATTGGGTCCAATCCCACAACATTTCTACAATTGAGTAGTTTCAGCTCATACACACAAAAAAAATGTTTGTCCACGCTGAAAGGGTTTCCAGCTCAATGAATAACAGCACACAATAAAAGAAACAAACCCCCCAAGAGATGATCACAACTTTAGACATATCATCTGAAACATGAAAAACAAAGTTATATTTGATGCCCTTTCCTGCTAAGGAAAAGTTAACTTCTAGCTGGACTGAAAACTCTCAAATCTCAAGCAAATCCTATTTTGTCATTGACAAAAAAGACGTTATTTCTTCACGATGGAAAGCATCTTTTTGACCATCCTTACTCATTTTACACTTTGTATCATTGCTTCACAGGAATAAGCAAACTCTTCATTTCTACACCAAGAAAAACATGCTAGGAATAGATCAAACATGGACTTGACACAATCCAAGTGAGATATACAATACATAGGAGAGATTCTACAATATATGAAAGGAATCCTAAAACAGGAAAAAAACCCCAACTTTTAAATAAGTATTTAAAATTTATGTCTGACAAAGCACTGCCTACATTCAAATGCCAACTACGTATTGCACTTTCTTGACTTTTTCTTTAGTTGGTGTTTATCTTCTATACAGATTCCCATACAATTCACCGGAGGATTGCACAACATATTGCAACAATGCAGAGCACTCATCTGAAACATTTGAGACAATGTTAGACTCTCTGTTAGCAAGCAGCTGTTTTGCATCTAAAACCCCTGTGTTTATTACCAAGATTTTTAGATCTTCCAGTGTTCTGATCCATTGCAAAAAGCAGAAGATTTAGGCATTGCTTAGTTTATTATGGGAGTTCATGCTCTTTGAGGGACTATACTGCATGCAATGTGTACGTGTAGCCAGGTTAATACTGAAGATAATGGATAAAATTTCAAGCAGATGTAGTTTTGCATTTAATTTTAGTTTATTTAGCTTATCCTTAAACAGCTCTAGTTTTTGTACACTCTGACAGAATAAGGTTACAGTTTAAATCGGTAAATAAAGTAAACAGGGACAATTACACGCATACCAGCCCTTACCTAGTGTGCTTGTGGGTATATTTTCAGGGCTGGGTGATTTTTTTTTTTTTATTTATGGTAAGTAGATATGTTCCAGAGCAGAGGTTTTATCACTTGTATCTTCTTTTCTCAGGTCACAGGCCTGAAAAACGGCACACTGTAGGAGTTCAACTCATTTCTTATAACACATTGCAAACCTTTGTTACCATTAAATTAATTTAAATATTTTAAAATAAATCTCTCTGCTCCCAGAGGTTTCCACTTCCTACATGTATTCTGTTACTGAGTCCCCTGTGGCTCCATGGCTCACATACATGAGCACACAGATGCAGGGATGGCTTCAGTAATATTAAGCCGACAGCAAGGAGTTGAGAAGGGTTCTTGCTTAGAGTTCCACAGAAAGCAGTTTATTGCTACAACTTGAGAAGGTTTCTAGAGGCAAATGACCCCAAACATGTGACAGCTCGAGCTTAAGTACAGGGGTGTGGCTAACACCAGGAGCCAAGCGGGGAAGCAGAACTGGGGTACATTACCATAACCAAACAAGGCATCCTGGCAGAGGCTCCTTTCCCTCACCATAACCCATAAGTCATTGGCACCAGAGACTGTCTTACCAAAAAGCTCTCTCTGTCTTTTGTACCACTGGTCAATCGGCCACCACCTTTTATGGGGAACATAGCCTTAATTATCTTTTAAGATCCCCCATTAATATTGTGCAAAGCACTGATTAATTGTACAGCACCAATAATAAAAAGAACTGCCAAGATAAAACCATGTTCCTTTTTGTGGAAGGTATACAACAATGATGATTATTATGGTAGGTGGTAGATTCCTCATATGCCTCAGCCTGGAGGGGGCTGGTGCCCTCCCAAGTGACAACTCTTGACCAAAAAACACTCAGAGGCATCCACTGAGGAAACAACATTTCAGTGATTTTCTCAACAGACTTTTCCCCCATTCTCTTCCATACTGCATCATATGTAGTGTCTTCCCAGTGCTATTCCACTCCCTGCACTACACATTTCCACATTTCTTTCAGCTTGTGGATAATACCTTGCCAGGTCCCTGGCTCTGACAGGGCAAATTGTGCTGCTCAGGACACAGGCAGAATTTCCATAGGAAATTTCCACAGAAGAGGCTCCCTCATGCAGGAGTGATGGGCAGGGTCTGACTTCAAGCTGTCAGCTGGTACATGGACTGTGCAGTGAGCTCAACATGTGGGCCCTTCATGAATGATCAGTGACTCGAACAGTACCCACAGTAGCAATGTTTTTGATAATCATATTGTAATTCATCTCTTAATGCCAATACAATCCACAGATGACTTCACTTCTTAACTAAGGCCTCCAGCACCCAGCTGTAGGTAGGTGCTGTGACTGTAAATTGCTCTTTTCTTTTTCAGAAGAAGTAAGTGGGTGTGAGAGGGTGAAATTTTCATTGATCTGAGCTTCAGGAAAGAGAATTTGAAGGAATTTCAGTGTTGTGGTTATAAAACTTACTGCTTAGCAGCTTCAGGTAATATACTGTACTTGAGAAGATTAATTAAATTGTGATCAAATCCAACCCAAAGCTCTTTCATTCCCCTAAAATTTCCTGCCCTCCATTTTTCACCCTTCTATTTGGAGCTTGCTTCCCAGACTCCAAAAAAGCATCAGACAGATCCCTATTAAGGCTATAAAGACAAGAAAAATGATTGCAAAGTTCTCAGAGACGCTGTAACTCTTTCCTGAAGACAAACACCTGACTCAGATCATCCCATACACACACACAGAACTGGTCAGGAAAACAAGGCATATTTGACCACAATAGTTTTAATCAGTTACAATCAAACTAATTTTGATTTTAAACAGTTCACGAGGAGGTGGCAGGCTCAAAAGTCTAACTGATTACAAACACACAGTCTAAAATAATAGTAATTGGATAATCCCATGCTGCTGTAATCATTATCCAGTGTTTCTTGTTCATATTACACTCCCACAAAACAAGCATTTCCAAGCATCCCCTTCTAATGTACAAACATAAGGAGAGCAAAAATTACATGTGGGAACCTTAACTAAATGACAGTAGAAGTAATCAAGCTGAAAACCATCTGCCATTACTGGCTGTGCAGTGAAGTTTGCTCTGAAAACTAGTGTGGGAGGCTTGTTTTTTTGAGCAGAGATAAAGGTATCCTGGCAAGGAGAGCCAGCAAATCCCAAACCTTCAAATGCACATCAGCCTCCTCCACCAGCAACTGCTCTGTGTGGCCTAAAGCCTGCTATCAGCTATGCTTCGGCTTCCTCAGACATAAGGACATTACCTTGGACATTACCTACTGTTTGTACTAGCAAAGTATCCAGCACCTTTTTTGTTCAGCCAGGGCACCTGATGCAGCCATGTGGTGCAGGAAACAAGCACTTCTCAGTTAAGCAGACAATTTTTTGTCCTCCTGCTGCTGCTTTTTATTCTGCTCAGAAGTCCTGCCAGCACTAGGATCTTTGGAGCTGCTGCACTTTCACTGCTGATATATCCAGAAATTCAAGCATTTCAGGGTTCTGCTGTGACTTTTTAAAGGGAAAGAGAAAGCAGAGGAAGAGCTTCTCCTCCCCTGGAAGGTAATGAAAGCAAGGCTGGACAACTCAGCTGTGCACAAGCCTACAGGAAAAGGAGGAAATATTACTGATGCCAAACTGTCCTGTAAGAAGAAATCTGCCAAATATGGTCTGCTTCCAGAATTCCTCAGAGACAGTATCAGTCTCAGGCTGTGATAAGCAAGAAGCTATCTAGATTCAGAGCCTAAAAGCTACATCACATTCTCTGTAGAATGGGCAGGTTACTCCCTTCTCTTTTGCTCTTGCTCATTCTTCCTTCACTGCTGCCTTTCCCTGTTCCTTCCCAGTAAGAAACCAGGAGGAAAGCAGATCACTGACTTGGTTTGTCCTGCACCAGGATCTAGGGCCAGCTGGGTAAGGTTTCATTTAAATAACAAAATGCTTTTTATAGGGAAGAAGTTCTCCTTGTAAAAGCATTTGCCAAAGGGGTTAAGTGACACAATGCATGTTTTCCCAATGGGTAAACTGAGGCATGGGCTAATGACATGTTTGGTAACCTACAGACCAGGAAAGGAATCTTCAATTCCACTCAGATTTTTTCCATCCCTCTTACTAAGATAGGCTGTTTCCTCAGATCTGCTGACAGAATTCAAAATTTGTGGTCAGATCTGCTAAGCAACTTAGATCTCAGTTTTAGCATAAGCATTGCATAGTACCCCCTAACTTCTGGACATCTTGCATACAGATGATAAATGTTCCTATTGCCAGGCAGCATTTAAAAGCTTGAAGAAAATTTTGGAGACGAGCTCTTTGTTTTCAGCCCTGCATTTTCATGGAAATAGACTGGCATCTTCAGAGGAAATTAATATTGTTCCCTTGGATCACAGCACAGAGCATCTATATTTATTCCCAGACTGCTGTTGTGCCTCATACCAAAGAGCTATTCCACTGCAGCACTTTTGCCACCTCCAGTCAGCTCTTTTAACAGCAGATTTTAGGATATGCATGGTATATGCATTAAGCAGGCACCCTCCCCTCTGTAAGGCCCCCAAATTGAGGCTGGAGCCAAGGCACAGGGGAACTGCAAAGGCTAGGGACTGTATTCAGCTAAAAGGAAATGCTGAAGAAAAGGTGGGACTGGAGGGCAGATCTGAAATATTACAGTTCCAGGAGCAGGGTATTTCATTGTGTCTGACCATTTATCTTCATTGAGACTGAAGGGGCTGAGCACTCACCTGATAGAGGCTTGTTCTGCTCCTTTCTCATGAAAAAAGTGCAAATGCCAGCACTTTCTCTCCTCAGTAGTTGAATTACTACAGGAACAGTTTTCTAATATTTTCTCTGCTCCCCTGAGGGAAATACGCTGTACTGGGGTGAGATGGTGATGGTGAGACTGTGAGCCCTGGCTGGGGAAGGGCTGGACAGACCCCATAAAAAGCAGGAACTGGTGGCCAAATCACCACTTAGTGACTGGAAGTTCATTCTAATCCCTTTTTGGAGGCATCCGCAGCCCTTCCTTCCTCCCCATCTCTGCATATCTGTTTTACCTGTTTGCAGCCAGGAGGCAACAGCAGAGTCCTTACTGACTTGAATGGAATCAGGATTTTATCTTTTTCAGGTACTCCTAAGTAGACTACTGCTTTTTTGTGCTCGCATCATTGATGTTATAGGTAAAATCCAAGTCAGAAATTTCTATTCTGTCTGTTCTACTCTGAGGGAAAGTTTCTAAAATATTTACTTCTAGGATGTCAGAGAACAATACAGTGAGAAGCTTACTGTTCAGCTATTTTCATTAAAGGTTTTATCATCTATTCTTAGCCATATCCCCAAGTTCTAATTAGGAAATTGCTTTGACACAGAGCTTTAAAAATTGAATTGTCAAAGCAGCATAGTTGGTGTTTTTGCCATTCTTGTTTGTGACTAAACACTTTCAATAGCTTTTTCAATCTCTTTTTTAATACTGATCCTGAAATCTCCAAACAGCTTAGCAGCAAAGCAAGGCTGCATCATTAAAGGCAGTTCACTTACAAACACTATAATTTCTGGAGAGAGGGGAAAAAAACAGATAAGATTTGAACCTAACACAGAGCACATGCAAGCAAATGTAAGTTTTGCTGTGTGGTGCCAAGACCACAGTGGGACTTCTTTTCCCCAGAAGGGTTAAACAGATTAACTGAGACCTGGTGTCCTGCTACCTGTCCACCACACATCTGAGATAACTTGTGGGGACAGCATGGGATTCACAACAGTCAGCATGATGGCACGAGAACTAATAAAACCAGCCCCATATATTGAAGTCTAAGAGAGCAAAAGATGATTGTCATTCACTTCCACAAATTCTCCCAACATGGAATTTAGATTTCTTACCTGTCACAGGGGAACTTTCATTGAATACCTTTGTCTTCCTGGTTTTGTGAGAGCACTTGCACCAGTATCTTTTGTTGTTTACAATAGCTTCATTCACCTTCTCCAAGGCCTAATCCAGCAGGAGTGTTTTGGGCTTTCAGTGATGCCATGAAGATTTTTTGCCTTTTCTTTTATACCCGTGTTATACTTTTTTTACAACTTCTGTATTCTTAGTGCTTTTTGCCTACATTCTTGGACTTGTTTGTCAAGCTAGGAGACTAAACATCTTGGAAGCCTCGTAGTTAGGGGTCAGTGTGCCCCAGACACCAAGGTCCTCTCCAGAACACATTTTGTAAACTGAGATAGAACCATCCAGGGGAAGGTTCCTTGGGGAGGAGGAGCTCACTCGAGCCTCTCACTGGGGAATCTTTGATAGATGTGCTAATTAGCAAGACCTATAATGTTATACCAGATCTATTGTGGGTGTGCATTGCAGTGTGCATTTCGGCGCATTCCGCCTGGATGTGCTGCACCTAAGGGTCCTTAAAATAAATACCGAGGTAAAATCCCTTTTTCCCTTCTAACCATGTTTGACTCTTAAGACCAGGAAAAGGCATCATCAGGACAAACTGAACCAGGAAACAGCTGCTCCATGATCCTTTGTTGGGACTTGGGCGACAATTAAGTTACATTAAACCCCAAAGCAAGCAGGTGGGAATTTGAGGTAGCACTTAAGAAGCTATGGACATACAATATTTTACTTGAGGTACCTCAAGAGGCAACTGGACACTTGAACACCATTGTGGACCTTTGCCTATATGATCTATTGATTTTTAAATCTCAAGTTAGTATCACATCACTATCACTGCCTTCTCCACAAAAAAGGAAAAAAAAAATAAAAATGTGATATACTTTTGTGTTCAAAGGGAAAATAGTCTGCTTTATTTTTAAACCAAATTTCTTGAAGCAAGATAAGGTCCTGGAGTTGCATGTCATAATTAAAAAGATTTAGTAAGAATTAAACAAAACCTAAAATCCTGGTTCCTCAATGGGGAGAAGTCACTTAGTGCAGTACTTAGAATGGCAATCCTGTAACACCTTTGTACAACATATTCATACCATCCCTACTTTGGGGAGTAGAAAAGAAGAGCCACTATGAATGAAGCACTAGAGGTTTTCGTAAGGAGACAGCTCATTACCCATTTCCCGCATCTCATGTGTCTAGTGGCACTTTGTGCTATTTGGGCTAACAAGCCTGACAACATTTGTGCCCCTGCAAATCCCCACTCCGGCCTTTGAACATTCAGTATTCACGTCCTTCCTCTGCTATTACAATTGTTTAGAAAGGTGCTGGTTTTATTGTTTTTTTCAAGAAAAATTGAAACTGCATCTGAGCAAGATTGTTGCCAATGCTCATCTCGGCACTGGCATCATTAGCAAAACTGATAACAAGCTGTGGAAACAGTATGATAGATCGGGTTTATGCCTTAAATATGACACTTGCTTTTTTGGCCACCTTTTCATATTTTGCCCAGTTTTCAGAAAGTAAATCAACAACTGTCAGAGACTATAAGCTCTTAGGACTGAAAAGCTGCCAGCTTGCTGGATAGTGAGGTTGGTTGTTGCTGAAAATGCTGAAGGTAGGGTTGGGATCTGTTTGTGGCATAGCTTGAGTATCTGGAAGGTACACAACAGTTTTGCTGGGGCCCTGGGCAGCACAGCAGCAAGTACAGTTCTGAGGCACTTTCCTTCAGATTACACCTCCTTCTCGGGGAAATGTCCTGCAGGGGCCAGGCTATAGTTCTACAGGCTTCAGAACATAAAATGTGTATTTGTTTCACAACTCTGGCTTCCCAGCCTATGCCTCTGCTCCAAGCAGGAAATGAGCAGCAGCACTGTGCAGCAGGAACAGCAGCTACTGCATTACATGTCTGTAAGTCATGCACAGGCACAGGGCGTGTCAGCCATGGCAGTTTTCTGCGCAGGTGTGCTTTCCTCATCTGCCCAGATGTCCAGTTCTCAACAAAAGGTCTTAAGTAGGCATTAGGATGAAGTCCAAAATAACTTTGGCAGCTGAAGGCATCAAATGCCCAATTACACAGCTAGTCAAACCCTTACTGACCCTTTTGCAGTGTGGTACCTTGAATGGTTATGAGTGAAAGGCTTTATCCACGCCATCACTTCTGGAAAGGTCTCGGATTGCATTAAAGCACAACCCAGAAAAAACCTTTTATACTATACACCTAACACAGGAATTTCAGAAATTTATCTGGAAAAGTCATAAAGACTCTTCTGAGACTGACTCTACATTTTACAAATACGTGTTTGTATCTAAGCAAGTTACTCAAAGAAATATTTCACTATAAAAATATCAATGTAGATTTTTTTTGTCTTTCCTAACAGGCGCCAGCACCCAGCCTTTGTTCCCGAAAGGCAATGCTGCCCTCTTCTGGTGTCCTTGATTACACACAGGGTTTTAGATGAAATTCTTCAGCAAGGTAAAAAGCATTTTTCAAAGATGTACAACTTTTAACTGTGTCGAAAACAGACACGTCAAGTTTGAAGAAAAACAAGCTAAAACAAGTGAAGTGCCACAAATAACAAACTTAGTTTAGTAGGCTGTTGATCTAAAAAGGGCACTGCTGTTAACAGATTATGGAAAGTCAGCCGAAGAGAATTTGTGATATGTGGAGCAGAGTACAAAAGCAGTGCTTTAGAGGGTTGCTTTTACTGACTACAGCACAAAATCACACTGTGCCATTTGGTAAAGGGAAAACTGAAGGCCAAGACAAACAATAAGGTTAGAAAGATTTAAATCAGGTATTTAAAGTGGTTAAAACACAGAGCAAAAATCTCCTTTCAAGCTAACATATACAAAGACTATGGATTGTACAGACCTGGTAAATGGCAGAAATGGAAGATTTTTGAAGAGGAATCAAAACTTGCAGCTAATTTTATGATATAAACTGATCTCTCACTACCATTTATTTACCAGTAACTTGCCCCATACAAATTATCCACCTCTCCTTTATCCCTGCTCCTGTTCCAGCCCTGAAAAAAATGCTTTTTAATTACTGAGTCGAGATACGAAAGCTTCTTTTCACACTTGCGTAGCTTTCTCATATGTACAGCACTGACATTGCCCATGGCAGGACAAACACTTCTCTCTGGTTGACCTGTTGTCTATAGATAACCTTTCACTCTCCTACACTTGTGTGGCACAAGCTTAGTTTCATGTAAGAGTAGAATGTCAATATTGTTTAAAGAATAAGCTATTGATCATTCTCACACAATGCTATAGTGCAGAAAACACAGCTGTGGTCTGGGAGCAGAAAAGTGGAGACACAGGAAGCAGCAAAGGGACACAGGTGTGGGCCACCTTGGTACTGGAGATTCCAGAGTTACGCACAGCTCTGGAACAGTCAGTTTTAAAAATATGCAGACCCCAAACTTGACAAAACTGGTCTCTGAAACAACAAAATATAGTATCTAACATCATGCAGATTCCACATACAGGTAACTCGAATACAAGCTGGAGATGCAGAACAATGAATGAAGATACAAAAAGCACATTATCCAACATACAAATGACTCCCAATGCAGATCCCAGGAGGGTAGGAAGGAACCATCAGTGTGAACAAAATATTCCGCCCACAAAAAGACGGCAGAGGCAGAGAACTCTGTGTTACCCTCTCGAGCAGTTGCAAGATGTGGATTTAAAACTCAAGGGAAACAAAGGGAGACTGAGCATAACTCCAAGAGGAGGATTAGAAATGAAGAGCATGTGCTACAATTTTAATTGTATTACTGTATTAAAGAACTGCAATTTAACTCTTCAGGTCTATTTGCCTGCAAGAAACATTTTTCAGTTTGTTGAGATCATCCATTGAATGCAGTCAAGTAAGCAGCGGAGCAGTTAGAAACTCTAATCAATTATTTTTCAGCCAGGATAAAAAGGCTACCAAAATGGAAAGGAAATGCTTACTAAAAAAAACCCAAACCACCCAGCATTTAGCCTGTATTGATACCTGGAATTTTGCTCTCTGTTCTCTCTTTATCCTAAATTCATGGCTAGTCATGAATTTATGAAGAAAAAGTGAGAGAAAACAATGAAGTGCTTTTGCTTCTCTCCAGCATGACAGTATTTTGTAAAATATCCTGGCAAGGTATTACATAGACTCCTCCCTCGCAGTAAAAGAGGACAGAGCTTTACCAGGGACATGCAAGTTCCCTTTGCTCCCCTGACAATTCTCTCTAAAGCACTGCAGAACACAAAGGATGACAATCAGAAAACTCTAGAAAGAAAATGTTACCATCATGCTGAAAAGCACTGATAAATCAGCATTAGATTCTTGCTTCCATACTGACCACAAACATGGTGCAAGTCTTGTGGCTAAACAAGCCAGCTTTACTTGAATAGAGTAGTTCAACAAGTTGACACATATACTGTGAAGCTACAGAAGCAAGAGAGGCATTGACCAAGCCAGTCATCTAGATTTTACTGAGAAGTTCTTTTACTAAAGCAGCTCAAGAAATACACACCTTTAAAGTCTCACTGTTCCAGTTACACTCCAATGACCACCTCAGATCAAGTTTATGGAAAACACCTCATACATGATTCAAATGTTGTCAAAATAAGTAGCAGCTAATTAAAGTGAAGTTCAGTATATACACCTCTGAGAAGAACACAGACGACCACTCCTTTATCTTTTATAATTGATTAGTAAATCACACAAAGCCTTCAGTTTTACTCAATTACACGAATGATGGGAGCAGACACTTAAGGACATAAGGATAAATATTTAATGAGTTAAAACAGCTTTAATCAGAACACAGCACATTTTATTACATTCCCTATTTGTTTTCAAATTGACAGGCAAAGATGCATTTTTAAAAGTACTTTAGAGAAACAAAAAATACAGAATTAAAAAAAAACAGACTTAAGTTGCCAGCACCTGAACAAGCAACAGAGTGCTCAGTCAAGCACAGCTGTTCAGGCTCACTGCAATGAAAACTGCTCTTTTCAAGTTTTTTGGAGGCAGCTGCTCAGTTTGTCCTGAAGGACATGGGATTAAAAATCCATGTCTTTTGAAAAGACTGCACTGGTCTTGGGCCCCCCTCCAGATCAAAGAAGAGAAACCCCCGTGAAGTTCCAATTCATCACATCCTTCCTTACAGTGACCACAATTATAACTCTGCTCATCAGCCTACCCAACCCACCTTGCATCTTTCCTCTAACTGGCAATAAAATGGAGCTGCATCCCGAAGGAGTTGCAGTAGGAAGTGTGACTCACTGTTGCTCACCACCCTTGAGGCTCTTACCTTCAAGTTTTTATTTATTTTGACCCAGGAAACTGCTCAGTTGAGGATAAAAAAAAAAAAAAACAACAACCACCCACCCCCTCAATATTAAGAAAAAAAAACCACACCATGGAAATGTTCTTCAGTATATAGCTTCAATATATTAGCTTCTGGGCTCTCTCCAGAGGAACTCTCCACACGAGTACTTCAAAAGTAGTGTGGGACCAAAATAGCTTTCCCTGTGTCATGAATAACATCTCATCTTTCAACCTTTGCAAAAATTCAAAGTTTAGCAAGAATATATACTTCTGAAATTCAAAACCAGCCTTTATTAAGAGATTACTGACCTAATTATGAAACAACTGCTACCTGAATTTCCAAATAACTGAAAATACTTCCACAGAAACACAGAAATTCAAGCAAGCAGAAACCACAAAAAACCATTTTATTGCAACAATGTCCCCATCATCAAGTGAGATGGCAAAAATTAAATTTTAATTAATTTTGCGTTTCTACTTTTTTATTTATGTAAATATAAATTCAAGAGTGTAAAATAAATCCACATATAAAACACAGAGGAAACATTCTCTTTCAGTGACTCCAAAAAAAACTTACATACTGAAGATTCATGACAAGTCATCCACTGTCCATTTTTCCAAGTATACAGGCATGAAAGAATGCAGAAATTTATTCTCAAAAAGCATCCTGTATAAAGTCCTTGAAGTACTTAAGTAATATTTAGTAATCTCATTCTTGAGATTATGGATGTAGATTCCAAGAAAAGAAGAGACAAACATTTCAAACTTCAGATTATTTAACCTCCATCTAAAATAACCCATTTAAAACAAGATTATGTTCAATTCTTATAGCTGAAGCATCACAATTACTTTATTAGTATCATTATTTTGGAAAACTATTTCTTATAAGGTTTTCCTGCTTTCAGAATAAAGTCAGAATATTTATTTCAAATACTTTTCCTTAGTTATACAGTAAATATATTGCGGAAAGTAACTCCACATGCTGGTACAACAGGCCTTCATGAAGTTCCAATTAAACATTACTATGATGTACCTTAAAAACAGGGACTACAGCATGAAATGCACCAAAAAGAGTCAGTGTCATGGGATTGTGCCTGATCTTCCTTCTCAGATGCAATAAAATGCTAATGTATTTTGAAGTTAATATTGGAGTGCTAGACCATATGAATACTGGTTGGTTACAAATATTTGGAATAGGAACATTTACTGCTTTAGAAATATGTGATTATTTTGCTAATTGTTTCACACAAAAAGAAGTGTCACCAGTATTATAAAATGTATCATGGGGAATATTTCACTAGGAATGTTTTTCATTGGGTGTAACAGGCATATGTTTCCAATGATTGTGGTTTTTAATACATATCATGCCAAGTTCTTAATAAACTGTTTACCCTCATGGTTATGTTACAACAGAATGAAGAAATTATGATGGTAAAAGCAAAGTTAAAAATGAGAACTGCAAGTAACTTCACAACTAGAAGAGGAAAAATCATTGACGGATTTAAATCAGCACTATTGTGGGTCCCCACAGTTGCACTGCTACTCTTAGGTTTCCAAAGATGCGTATGATTTTATAAATATTTTTGTGCTAAGAGCCATGCTCAGAAACAAAATATAGGCTGGCACAAGTCTACCTTCTTGGAGATGCATGTTAAGTATAAAATTCACTTACTAAAGTGCATTTGCTGAACAAATTCTAACTTCTACTATTATAGCTATCCCAATAAGCAATACAAACTAAACTTTGTTGAAATTCTACCTCTACTTAAAAGCAGTAAATATAGATGACTGAAATCTAAATTACAATCTTGCATTACCAAACCTTTTGACTCAATGCTGTGAGCTTTAGAAATAAACAAAATGTCCTGCCCTATACTTCCCAAAAATGAGGAATTGCCTCTAGTTAGAAATACTGACAGTGTAGAATGGAGTTAAGTATAAGCAGAGCTGAAGTAAGCATTGCTTTGCTTCTTATTCAATATGGTATTTCTTTAAGGCTCTGAGAGAAGCTGTTAGTTGTCTCAAGATCTTTTGGCAAAAGATAAATACAGAAGTAGCAGGGTCATCTGACATTTCAGAACTTGAATTTTCATATTTCACTAAAGCCAGCTCATTCAGTGTCTGTATACATTTATTGCACTTGTGTTGTTGGAATACATCTATACCAACATAGTAATAATGATTGCAACAAAGCCATAGTAAAATAAACTTTAAAAGGGTCTGATTTGGACATTAGAGGATAAGTGTCTGCATGTTTAAAATGCTTCCCTAATAGTAATAAATACAGACAAATTGCTCATCAAGTCAGATGCACATGTTTAACCAATTATTTAGCATATATAAAATTTCACTCATCCTTTTATCAATACAAATCTGTTAGGGATCAAAAAAGACTTACCATGCAAAATATTGATTAGTGCTGCATAATGGAATATATATTTCTATCAGAGTTAAAACAGCATTTTCAAAATTTAAAGAAAAATAGATTTTTAAAAAGGGATTCTACTGTCGAATGCAAGTCTTCCTTGTAGCAAAGACAAGATAGAGACAAGTTACCATTATCGCTGTACTTCAGTCTTGATGAAAGACTAATAATAATTTGTCCACCTACTTCTTAATAAATGCTACATTTTCAAGAATAAAGGAACTATCAGTAGGCATTATCTCTACTTAAAACAAGTTATTTTTCTCTGTAATAGGTCAAGTATGCTTTTAAAGATTCAGGTAATGGTAGACTCATAATTTTCTCTCTCAACAGATTTCGAGGAGGCTCTTCTGGCTTCAAGGCCTCACTGTGATCTTTATCCTCCTCCTCTTTGTTATCCTCTTCCATTCTTTCATCTTCTTCACTATCTAGAGGCTGAGGAATGAGCTGATTACCAACAAACACATAGGTGTTAATCCTGCGTCTACGACATCTCCTGCGTTTGCGTTTTGGAGGAGCCTTCTGAGTAATACCCTTGGCTTTCATCTCCTCGTTTATGAAGTTTCTAAGAGTGCGTCTGATATATATTCGAGCTAGGTCCTGGAGGTTCCTAACAGCACATGGAGCTAGAATGAAAGAAAATAAGTTATACTAAGTGAAATTTCCCTCTAGCAAAAACCCCCAAACTAGCTGTAAGGTGGTGAGACTAATGTTCAGAAACAATTCAATTGAAATTTACTGAATGATACAATATGCAAAGGAAACAAGGTTAGATAGTATCACCTTGACAAACCCTGTGACACAGTCCAGGAGTAGAAAGCATGTACAGATCACTAAAATAAACATAAGAAATCATACAAGTACTGTCACTTTTTAGCACCTGGCACATCTTGACACCTACTGCTACCACTGTTAAGATCCTCTTGTGGGAAAACAATTTCTACCTCTGTGTCACATTTGTTTAGGCAAATGCCTTTCTTCTGCCTCCTTCTGTTCACCATGCTTTTCCTCACTTCCTACTGAATCTAACTGATGAGGGAAGGACATGTCTAATTCACAGGTGACCAACCAGATAAGCCACCTATATCTTTGCAGAAGAGGAATTAAAATTACTCAAGTCCTAACGGGAAAAAACCCCAAACCAACAAGCAAGAAAAAGCCAAAACTTTATGTTTTCCAATGGCAGGCAGGTGACAAAATACTGCTTGGTAACTCAACACCTGCCCTAGATGAGCTATGGATGGCTAATTCCAAGGAAAACAAAACCAAAAAAAGCACACCAACCACAGCTAAAGCTTGTTTAACTTTCTCACTTGTCACTTTCCTTCCTGTACAAAATACCCTACACTTAATGGGGACTAGAGCAAGTTAGTAAAGAAGTAATTTCAAAAATTACACTTCCAGAAAATTTTTTCAGCTAAAAAAGCTCCCAATGTAGTTGAAACAAGATCTATTGTCATATACAATGACTTCAGTTGCAGACTAATTAATTTGTCTGAGACAGAAAGGATGTAAAGACTGACAATACTTATTTCAGGTCATGCCAAAGAAAGGGGGGGGGGGCAGTGAAAAAGTGTCTCATTTCTTTAGTATAAAATCAGCTCAAAAGTTCAAAATTCAACAACAACCCTATCTAACCATCCAGAACAGGTTTATAAGTTCAGGTGAAACAAACCATGATTGCAGATTGTATGCCAATTATAACAAAAGCAAGCATTTTTTAATAAGGGGAACAGGATGCAAAATTTTGGATATTTAATATTCATGTATTTCCAATTGCCTACTATCAGTGAACTGCATCCTAACCAATTACATTGATAAAACAATGATAAACATTGATAAACCTTTTAACAACACCTCTGTAGTTTTCTACAGGAAAAAAGACTCTACTTTGAGCATGGCTGACAGATACTTTACATATGAGAGTTATTTTAGTTATATATAAACACTGCATACATGTCAGAAGGCATTCAAGGGTTGTCCAAAGTATGGCATAGATTCCATGTTTACTTCATAATGACATTTGCAACCACTGGTTAAAGTTTACAGAAGGAGCATTTTCACTAGACTACTTTGAACTTTTAAGAT
Source organism: Coloeus monedula (assembly GCF_965178545.1). Classification (NCBI taxonomy): domain Eukaryota; kingdom Metazoa; phylum Chordata; class Aves; order Passeriformes; family Corvidae; genus Coloeus; species Coloeus monedula. Next base: position 118,586,890 of record NC_138781.1, read on the forward strand.
AAATTATAGGCCTTTGGATTTGAAACAAATAGACAATGTTACTATAAAAGAGAAATTACCTAAAAATTTTATTTCTTAAGCTTTTTACACCCCCGACCTCTTCCACGTACACCCAACACACCCACACAAATGTTTTTTCTTTAAGTTTCAAAATAAAACCAGATCAGCCTGAGCAGTGGAAAGAAGCTTCTCTCTCTGATCTCATTTTACAGTGCAACTTCAAGTCTCCAACACTTTTTTACTTTAAATAGTTCGAACAGTACCACATTTGCTTATTTTTTTCCTCTTCTCACTATAAAGTCATTTTGAAATTGTAGCACAGGAAACACCTTTCTTGTACTAGCATTCAGCTCTGAATGTCCACAGTCCGCAATCCTCATTCTGAAAATTTAGGAATGTTGATAGAAAATCCTCTTTTGTTCTAGGCAATTAGACTGGATAAAATCATTGTAAAGTTTGACTATCCACCTCTGTATGTCACTGCTAGATATGTTACAACCTATTATGGACGGAATGGAGGAAAAAATAATCTTGTATTAGTAAGTTAATTTCAGGAAATGATTTCTGAGGGCTTGAAACAAGTGTTCAACCAACCAAAATTAATTATTTCTGCAAAGGAACAGATTACATAAAGGGAATTCTCTTCTATACTTTGTATAAAAAAATGTAAAGGTAACTATCATAACAAGGTCACAAACACTCAAAATTAAAAGCCAGATCAGCAGTTACAGGCAATGCAAGCTGACTGGACTCCTGAAGGGCTAACACAGTTAAAACACTTGCACTTGAAACATACAAAGGGGACAGTTCTCTTTAGTTACTTGTTAACAGATCAAAAGAGGAGAGAAAAGATGTTATCTTTTAGGCTCTTTGTTGGTTTATTTAATTTCCCATGTGCTACCGAAGCTCTGTATTATTCTTCTCCCAGCCCTGACTACTCTGACAGAAAATTTCAACTCTATGCTTTTCTCTATCAGCTTTTTGTCCTTCCCTGTTATCATCCTATCTTACCATCCTGGCAACAGGTGTACTTCCAAAGACTTTCTAATTACCTTTACTACCTCTGCTGAAAGCATTGCAGCTACAAAGCCAATCCTGATGACTAATAACAAACAGCTAGGTATGACTATAACCATTGCAGACAGACATAAAAGCACACTCGGGCTTATTAATACTCGGTCATACCACAGCCCCAGTTTAGACTCTTCCTTCCATTTCAGAGGGAAGAGAAAAAAAGTTTTCTCTGGTAGATCATGTGAAAGTTAACACTATGAGGGACCTAATAGTAGCTGCCTATTTTATCTATACTGCTGTAACAGAGAAGCTGAACCTAAAAGGAAAAGGCAGCCAGAAAAACAAGGTAGAAACATTCTATCACTTAAATTCAGAATATTAACTGTGAAGCAACACAAACCATGCACCAGGAGCACAAAAACAGATCAGTGAGCTACTGCTTTGCTAAATGGAATGTCTCTACACCACAGCCTTTCAACTTCCAGACCTCCAACATCATGCACTGTAACATCCCTTCAAGCCAAAGGGAGGGAACACAAACTTACGCAGTCCTACAGTGTCATGTTTGCCGTTGTCGTTCCTGTTTGGTTGCACTAGTGGAGCAAATGAAACAGCAAGGATATTCTTACTTTCCCATGTGTTCTGTCCTGTTCTCAAGATCTGTGTTAGCTGCAAAACAAAACCAAAATAAATCAGTGGTTACAATTTTGTCATACTCAGTACTATTCAGATTGGTGTTCAAACACACTGCTATTTTGTTTTGCTTCAAAATTAATAAATTAAGGCTGTTTTATCAACAGAAAGAACTTTGATAATCCTTGCTATCACTTGGTCACTGGAGTACTGAATAAGGCTTTTTGGTAACTGGAAGAGATGCAGCTGGAAAACTAAGGCCCTAAGGTAAAAACTAAGGTAAGTTTCGTTTTTTCTCATTTTTCCAAAAGATCAAAGAACACTAGATCAGAAGCAACCTCTGGAATCCTACCTCTTCCTTGAACAGGGCCAACTTCAAAGTTAAATTAGAAGGTTTTCCGATTAAGTGAAAAAAGATCTAGGACTGAGATTCCCACCTGTCTAGGCAACCTGCTGTAGTGTTCAACCATTCTTACTATGAAAAACTGTTTTCTTTATTTGCAGGCAGAAAGCTCCCTTACTGCCAATTTGTAACACTCTTTCAGTATGCTGTGCACCTGTGAGGAGACTTGGACTCCTGTCTATCAAGTAAATTCTCCACCCCTTCAGGAAGACAACAAGAATCAAACATTTCTTCATTGTTTTTCTGCAAGCTAGATTATCTCAGATCTTACAGCTACTCCTCATACTTTACATGCTCTAAGCCCCTATGTACCTTGTATGTAAGGTAAAAATAGTCACAGTTTTAATTTCTCTCTTAAATTGTGACTACTTTTAAGTTGGATTCCATCAATTTCAACTGACAGTATCTTAGCTGAATAAATAATGAAATTTTTAATGAAACTCCAGGAACTGAATCATGGCGGCTATGCTTAAATCCCTTTGGTATTTTAAGAAAGCAGGTAGATAATGTGAGAATTCTTTTTTGAAAGTAACTAACATGCTTATCAACAAGCACTTTAGTAATTATCTGTATTTAGGACCACATCAACTTAAGTCACATGATGTACTTTTCTCAATTTCCCTATAAATAAAACAGGGAGAATAATACTTACCATTGAGAAGCCTTTTGAGGTCTAAGGATGAAAAGTGATAAAAGTGCGAAGCATTATTAAAATAATATGCCCCTGTCTGTTAAATGCAACATGGAAAAGCAACACTGAAAACTGCTGGGAATGAAGCAGTATTTTCCCTTCATTTTTTTCCTCCCCTTACAATGTCCCACTAATCACAGTTATTTTGTATTCTTTGAAATCAATTCTCCTAGTTTCTTTGTTTTGAAATACTGACTGAAAATGTCTGTGTGGCATGAGATTTCAAAGCAGTTCTCGGGCGGTATAACACACAGGAGATAGTAAGAAACAGACTGTTAAAAGCATGCTATTGATGCCTTCCTACAAATTTAAGGGAAAAAGGTTCAAGACTTCATTAAAAAGATCAGTATCTGCTTAATTGCAACAATACACCAAATCAAGGTATCGTTAGTTGAATATTAACTTAGTCAAATATATATTCCAAAGCATAAATTAAATTACATATTTATCATACTAGAAGATAAAAAGGGGAAATTGTCACTAAGTCACCTGATCTTCTATAGGCATTACTAAAATGCCTCCAACTTTCAATAAAATTTTCATGTAGTTTTCATGGTCTTTCTGGACTCCAGCTCCACAGTAAATCCGGTCATATTGATGGCTGTCTGAAGCTATTTCCAAACAATTACCGACCACAAAGGCAGGTTCACAGAACTCAAATCTAAGGGGAAGAAGAAAAAAAGAAAGAGGGGACACATTTCAAATTAGGATTTTTAAGAAAATCCAGATAAAGACAGAAAAATGTATTTCATATCTTCCCTTATATCATGAAGAAAGATTAACATACACAACTTAGAAGTCTGTATTAAGACATTACTTTGAAAGTAATCTGGTTTTTTTCTGCCACATCAGGGACCACTGAAGAAAAACTCTTAAGCAGTTATAATTATGTAATATGCAAAACAGAGAAAGCTTAGAAACATCATCTTCCTCACTACAAGCAAGTAGATTCGTCCAAAGAAATCTTAAGACATATGGTACAAGTGCCACTAAAACAGTATGTTTATCAACAATGAGTGATACCCAGGCTGTTGACTAAACATTGAGAAGTTTCATTTCCCAGTAGCTCCCCTCCATTTTCTCTAAGTTATGGTTTTTTTAAAGACTCATTTTTCTCTACCTCCCGATTTTCCACCTTGAGCCCAATCCACTTTCCCCCAAAAGGAATTCAATGGAAAAGTCTGACATTTTTTTGACACACGCAAAGCAAGACAAAAAAATAAAGATTCATTATCTCAGAAACATCTCATTTTCATCCGCAAATGAAAGTTATACAACTGCTTTTTAGTGGACCTAAGTTTGTAACACAAGTTGCAAGGACTGTAAGTGTTCTCTGTTACTGCATGGAATACCCAATGAAAAATGTACAGGGCAGTACTTTATTGCTAAAGCTTCATATATTCTCCATAACACTGTTATTTTCTGACATTTTTTAAATCTCTGAAGCATGTTACTGCTTCAGCTGTTAACGCCATAACAAAATTTACCGTTTTGTAAAAAAATTCCTTGCGTGAATAGCTGTACATTTTCCCCAGGCACTTTATATTTAAGAAGAGAGGTTACAAAGTAGCTCATAGAAAGGATTTATGATTTTCTTTGAAAAAAATATTACATAAAACCTAACACCCTTGTCGTTGCAAGAAGAAGTTCATAAACTTCATCTGGTAGTATTAAAGTCCAGTGCATCTCAAACATCATCCAGAAGGAATGATTTTTCAAAAAACTTCAAATACATGTGACCATTTTATGAACTTTACAGCTGTCAATGGAAAGTAATTTTTCTTTTTGCGTGGCTACCATTAGCAAATCCCAGTACAACACCTGACAACATTCAAATCAGTATCTTCTTCAGTTACAGTAAAATTGGCAGCTTTCACTGCTTAGGGATGAAGCCTGTAAGGGTTAGCTGACTTTCTGATCTAGAGGGCTGCCATTAACAAATCAGGAAATTGAAGTTTTTGCTGGAAGTGTATTTTTTCCTCCAAGACAGGATGCTTGATCTTGAAAATACTCCAATGCTTCTTTCTTTGATTAGTCCAGAGAGACCTAGAATCTTTTAACAACTACCGAATGGCTCTCTCTCATGTACTTCTTGTGGTCAACAGTCCACGTTGTCACTTCCAAACCCAGATGGGGGGAAAAAAAAGAAAACTACAAACAACACTGGTCAACTAAAGGGAAAAAAACAAGATGGAAGGGGAGTAGGGATAAACTACCTTGTTGCACACAACTGGGAAGGTGAAGCTAGACCGGCCTGAACTGTGGTTGAAATAATTCCAGACTAACACAGAAAGATCTAGAAATACATTAGACAAGGTTAAATGCTGGGAAAAAAATTAAATCCAAGGCACTGATCAATGTGCTGAAGAAGCAAATCTCATTTTGTAAGCACTTGTGCTATCATGTTCTACATTTTCTACATTCCACATACAGGTCAATCAGGCAGTTTATGCTATAGTTTTCATTTCAGGTTGTCTACAGTTTAAATTAAACTTTACCGCATCAATTTAATTTGAAAGTTTGAGCAAAGTACTTTTGTGGATTTAAAAAGTAAAGGAGGAAGGGAGAGGGGACAGGGAGAGAATGAATATGGTACTTTTCCAAAATGCAGTTTTAAATCTTGACACAGTCCCTGGTTAGTTATAGAAAAATGAAGGCAAGCCTCCCTGCCTGCCTGCCCACACAGCTTTTACAACTTCTTCTCAGAACGCTCTTCTAAAACCCACCAAAAATTTATTACCAGATAATCCTGTTTCCTCTACTAGAAAGCACCTTAAAAGCTCAAGAATACACTGATCACAGCCTCTTAAAACAAGGAGGAACACCAAACTGTCCAAGAAATACAAGACACAACAAAACCCCATGGAACATTCCCCAGACACAAAATACTCTATACAGGAGCTGAGGACAAAAATCCACAGCAGTCTTCATTAATACAGTAAAATCTGAAGATAATTTGTCATTTAGCTCCAGGGCTTGTAACCAGAATGGCACAAAGTGCAAATAAAGACACAGAAGCAACTTCTTAATGCATTTATAAGAGTAAAATGGGTTAAGCACTAGAGACCAACTCTGTCTATAGGCACTTTAAATTAGCGGGACTGTGCTCCCTCCATGCTATTAGCAGAGTTTTGTCAACACACAAAGCTCATGACCGAAACAGCTGTTCATTTATTATTCAATTTGCTTCAAAAAATACTGTCTTCCTCTATATAGTTTTTCAGCTAGTTTCAACCCAGTCTGTCGATGGCTGGTCTTCCTGACACTCATTTCCCACAGCAAAACTAAACACTTCATGGACTAGGTTACATGTAAATTCTGGAGACATCTCTTTAATCCATGTCAGATAAAAAATGAAGTCTAATCAGCTCACCTGGCCATGCCATGCTCACCCCCAGCTGGCCTGAACTGGTGTGCTAGCTGCTGCTGTGCTGCTAGTTCAGGAACTGCCACATGTAGTTCCCTGTTATCCAGAAAGGTAAAAGTAGGTAGAAGAAATGGGAGGAAAAGGTGATAAACTGTCTCTGGTAACAGCAACATGCCTGTTCAAAAGCCAATTCCCTCATTCGTGCTTCTCATGCAATTATTCGAAAGTAACTGCTTCACGTGTTACAGTTTGAGCAGTGACTCATACCAGATATACCAGAAATACAAGAAAAACATACTGCATTCCTACTTAGAACAGCACCATGGACTTTTCATGGACTAGTTAAGTTGTAGAACAGTGAATCTGGTTCCTCCACACTCCCATGTAACACAGATCTCACTAGTGATGTGGCAAAACTCTTTCCTAGATCCCCAAATCTTGAAATTATTCCGATTTCACAATTATATACACACACCTCTGAATGAGAAAGAGCTGATAAAGGTATGTACCATTTTCTTGTATTTATCCAATCTAGCAATTTGAGATGACCTTCAAACACAGACTGAAGTATAATTCTGAAAATTGTTTCTACTAACTTGCCTAAGTAATTTTCAAAAAGAGTGAAGTTTAGATTGGTTTTACTCAAGTATATGAGACCCCATCAATTGATCACAAAATTACTTAAAATTTAAATACAAAGCTTCTACAAATACAAGGAAGTACTCAATATTAAGAGTACCTACCAAGAGCATCACAAGCATGTTAGTCTTACAGTAGGAAAGTAGTACCAACCATATTAGGTCAAGTTCCATTTTAAAACAATCAAACCCAAATTCTTCTAGTACTAATTGTCACTACATCCAGAAAGTTTCTTTTATTCCTACTGCATCTGGGGTATCAAAACAGACCAGGTATTACATTTCATTTTGTGTTACATGGAGCTATCTTTTATTAATATTGATGAAAATAAAATTGTTTATTGCTTTAACGTGCAGTATTGAAAAACATGCAAGATAACTATCAAGAACAGCTAATATTTCACTTTAATACTTTGTTTATTTCCAAGCTGAAATGGAACTAAGAAATGCCATGTTCTTTAATGTTTGTTTACCTCTACCATGTGGCCAGGGTGGCTTTACAGAGCATTATATTGGTAAAATGAAGAAAACCTCTTATTTCACATATCAGATAACAAAAAGAAGGGAAAAAAGTTCTGTAACTATCTGGAAAGGTTTAGTCACTTCAGGTCCTTCAGTGGAATCAGCTATTTTGATTACAAGAGAACCAACAGCCAAGAACACAGAAATTAAGAGTTCCCATTACAAATAAAATAGCAACAGAAAATCTCTGATTAAACAAACACTTGCCACAGAATAAATTTAAGCACACACAGATCACATGAAGCAATGGCCCAAGATAACCACGCAGTTTCAAGCGTGTAAGACTTTTGCATGGGATAGGCATTTCAAGTTTGCACTCAACATAGCCAAGGTACTTTTTCTCCAGCTTAAAAAAAAAAAAAAAAACCTGTAGAATTTAAAGTGAGTTTTTACCTCTGCTGCAGAAACTTAAGAAAATGATCAAGTAATAGATTGTAACTGCCCATGTTTTAAAGTCAGATTCCCTATAGATATCAACACAGCAAAGTATTACTACTATAATAAAATAAACAGCCATTTAAAACATTTACAGCAAAGAACTAAGGTAAAGTTTGTTGCTCTTGTATCCATATCCACCAATCTACTGTATGTGTCATAGCAAAATACTAATTAAAAAAGCAAGAGAGTATAGCACTAACTCACCCTAACAGCAGGGATTTTTTTTACAAGGGGATTCACTGGTTAGTCCTAATATGATACCCACCCGTGAACCCTACCTTTAATTACTTCCAGCTCTGAATATGTACAGGACACTTCTTGGGCTAAGCTCTTCTACCTATACAACCTCCATGAATGCAGGATGTTATGCTGATGTCTCGTGAAGATGAGACTAGGTGCAAGGAGGTATGGATTGTCTCCCTTTTTGTTGTTTTAAATGGTAAACATACTTGATTTAAAAAGAAAAAAAAAAAAACAAGTTCAATAAAATTGGAGAAAGATAACAAGTTATTTGAAGGAAAAAAACCTGCCAGCATCCACAGATTTGTATCTGAAGGAAACAGTAAAACGTGTTATGAGATGCTTAAAAAAAGCAATTTTGGGGAACCACTTAAAACTGGTTTTGTTAAGAGAAGAATTATTTACTTCTTAAAACCAGCACCACTCCAGGTACATTTTACACCTCCCAACTACTACATTCACATCAGAATATCATCTGACAGTACGCTTCTGCCTATCCCCATATTTACTAACACACTCATATCTCTCAGCTTACTGTTCACAGCCCTTATAGAAAGAAAATCCATGTCAGCATGAATTTAGTATGCTGTTTTCCAATCCACACATTTCCTTTAGTTGGTCAACTCAAAGGTCTAAAAAGCCTGAATTCACATTCAGTACCACCGAACTGCTTTAAGTAATTCCCTTCTAATGGGAAATTTATTTAAATTTATTTAAATTTAGGGCACAAAGGACCACTGTTCTATTTTAATAATGTATAAGAAAAGGTTGGCAAGTTGTTAACATTTGTCATTTGAACTACAGTGACACTACATTAGTAGAAAGAATTTCACTCAAGTCTTTGTGGGGAAAAAAACCCCAAAACGTAACATATCTTAATAAATATTTCATAACAGAATAGTAAATCCAGCATAAGAACTCATGGAATTAGCTTTCTATCAAACTACCCTTAAACCATCAAATACATTAATAACCAGACATTGAAATGAATCTGCAAAATGTGTTGAGTCTGAAAATATGTGATAAAACATTAAACAATTTTGCTTACTGTGATGAGGAAGTAACACTTACATTTGTCCTATACTTATGCACTTTTGTCCTAGCTCTAATATACTGGTAGCCATACTTTCCAAAAATGGACTCCTCAGGATGGTAGAAAAAGAGAGGAAAGAAGGAAATAAAACCCCCACCAGTACTGGCACATTTGTTGGTGAAGAGAAACAAACCCAAAAACCGGTGTATGAAGCTACAGCAGTTGCAGACTGAGTTCCCATACTGATTTGAAGACACAGACTGAAAAGCTACGCATCATTTAACCTAGAAAGGTGTGGCTTCTTTGTCCAGTTGCATTAAGAATACAATCTCAGAGCTTTTCCTATATCAAACAAGAATTTCCTAAATCAGTAACCTTACTCCAAGCATTCCGAGAACCTAGTGTTTAAACACTAATGTATTCACTGAAAAAAGCTTTCAAGAAGTTTTCAAATCATTTAGTCAATTTTTCAGGTTTTAAAACTTTTCTTCTTTGAAAACAACAGATGAAGGTTAATATTCACACAGCTTTATGTGATATAACATGCCACAAGAACATAAAGCAGATTAATGAAATAGCTTTTGATTTCTATGACTCATTAGTCTCTCTCATTTTAGTTGACTGCAAAAATGCTCTAGAGCTAACACCAGTCAGATACAAAGGTAAACAATGTTTGAAGACTGTTAATTCTTTTCCCGTGAAGTGGGGCAATATCGGGACAAGATGGCAAGCTCTTTCCTCTATTCCTCTATCACCTGTTCTCTATTTCTTTCTCCTCTGTTCACTGCATCTCTTTTAAGTATTTTTCCAAGCTTTCTGAACTAGTCTTTGGCTCCTATATAAATGTATATTTATGTATTTCTAGCATGTTTTGCTGAAAAGTTACACATTTTTCACCTACTAGTATTGTTGATACCTTTTGCATGTATACTAGAAATACTAGAAAACAAACAGATTAAAACATTACATCTTTGAAAAGCTCCCATTGTTGACTTCATTTTAAGTCCCTTGCACCCAATTAGAACAGTAATAGCCAAAAGTGATGCTGGAAAAATTTCTATTCAGTAATGTTGCCTTGAACATTTTTTCAGCTTCCAGGCAATGCTGTAGGGATAGTGAGAATCTCTCTACCTCACTTGTATTTGTCATTTTTCATGTCTGACTAAAACTGTCTTGCTCCTTAGCTATCTTGTTCATAATTTCTGATATTCTCATCAGTTTCACTGAGTGGTTCAAAGCACATTATTCAATCATTCCTGAAAAAAAAGTCCAATACTGGTTCTTAAAAGTACTTATGGACTAATGATATTCTTCCTTCAACACTGATTTACAAAATTTAACCTTCATAATATAACTTCACTATATTATATCTAAACTTTGGTAGTAAATTTAAAATACTACTGAAGGAGTACTTTTTATCAATTCCACAGAGAATTTTAAGGAAAGTGAACAAGCATAGGGAGGCAAGAAAAAATTTCTGTCAGTTCAGTTTATTATCAAGGCCCTAATATACCCATGGAAAAAGTCTACAGAAAGATTTGTCTGTTAAAAAAAAAAAAACTAGAAAAGTATTTTCCTTCTATTTTTACTGAAGCAGAAAATGACTTTATAGGTTGAAGAAGTCGTATTTTCTACTGTGGATTTCTGTGAAACAACAGCTTTAATAGGAGCCACACACCAAGTATTGTCATCACTTGTTTTATTGTAAGAAAAAATTTAAGTACTACCAAACTTGTAGACATAAAAGATTTCCAAAGAAAGGCAGTGTCCATCATGGGATTTATTTCTAAAAGGTATTTTATTTGTTTTTCTACAGGCAAGAATATATATTTTTGTTACTATAAAATACTTGGAAAATGCAGGTTTAGTTCCTCCCCAGGTAAGAGGAGATTCAATTGTCTTTGGAGCCTTCTGGTTTACAAGGTAAAAGAATGAGAAGTATTATTTCCCTCATATCCCTAAATAAAAAAAAAAGGCTATGTTTCAAATCCCTGTTTTCCTTCCCTTTTCTTTAACATAATCTCTGGCATCAAGAACCCCACTACCTGTGTTGCTCTGATTAGATTAAATCTCAACAAGAACGAACTCACCACTAAAAAAACATTATTTACACTATCTGAAATTAAGTTATCAGTAAGATTTAAACTGAGAAAGCCATCAGTAAGTTTTGGAGACAATTCGCTGTTCCTGCTTACATTTTTACTGCAGTCACTAGCCAGCTGACCAGCAAGAAGAAGCTTTATTCTCCTTTGTGTGTACACTAGGGACTTGCCTTTCAAACCTACTTTAATTTACAAAGTGAGCCTTTAGAGTCCATTTCAATGAAGAAAAATACTCTGATGGAAGATGTTCTTTACTGTTCTTCAATGCCAACACAATCTACACAGGACTTCAGGAAGAAGTTTCACCCATAACAGTTATCCCAGAATTAGTACTAGGGTTCTTGTCACTTACCATTGAAGTGGTTTCTTTTGATCCTGAGAAGGGTTGGTGATTTTCTTTCACAGCAGGGACTTCACCAGCTTACCCAGGTTTGGGTTTTGATAGGGTGCTAGAAGATGGGCAACCTAGCCTTGCCCTTTGGCTCTCTCTCCGAGCTGGATATTCTAGGTCTAGAAGTTGAATGGGAGCAGAAAAGACAACACATTCCCCTTCAATAAACAGGTGAAGCGGGGCCTGGTACTTGAACATACGTGTTTTAGATAGTGCCTTCTTAAGGAATGATTCTTTTCCCCTTAATTGGCATGCATTCTCTGAAGGTTTCAAGAATGAAAGAGAGCCTTACATACATTTCAGACTAGAAGAGTTTTCTTTAGTCTATACCTAAAATCTTTGTACCTCAACCATCATGACACTTTCAGATGTTTTCAAGAAAAAACTTCTCCTTTGCTTTTACTGGCAAACATATATCATCAAGTAAATCAAGGCACACTTTATCTTTCAGAATGCACAACTCCACCTCCATTTAGAGGAACACTGTTTTTATAGATTGGTGGGATATGGATACAGATACAAGTAATTACTGGAATTATTTGCCTTTCTAAAACAGGTATCTGAGAAGTCTTCTTCCAATGAACAGTTCCAGAAGCCAAAACTGAGATAAGACCAGCTACCACAGATAGACAACCCTCCCTTTAGTCTGAGGGTCTCAAATCCTTCTGGACATGATAACTTTATATTGTATAGTGTCAGGTCTCTGGTGAAGTACCTTACCTGAATCATAGAAAAGCAAATTTTTAATTGTACTTCAACAACATTAGTACCAGGAATCAAAAAAGCAAGTTATAGTGCATCACACAGCACTGGAACATTCTCCCATACAAACAGCATCAAATCAATATTCTATCTTGTTTTATTAGGCAAGAACCCACCTAAACCATCATGACCCAGCTACACGCAGAAGTCAGATGCAAAACCAAGGGCCTATTGGTCCAAGAAAAGGAACAAAGTTACAAAGTGTTTATTTACACTTTATCCATGCTGAAGCTCTCCAGGTACCTACCTATAAATTTAAAATCATGTTTTTTGTTTCAAAAGCAGAATGCTTAGAACAGTCAAACCAGACTGTAGAACTCGATACACTAAAGACAGAATGCAGGGAAGTGGCAAAGCAAAGCTTTACTGAATTTCCCATTCACATAACTCCATTACTGCCAGGAACACACATTGTGGTCTCTGTGCTCCTTATGTCCTCTGGGTGCCTTGTTAGAGGCTGCTGGTCAAGTGAAAGTTATTTTTCACGCACACATTCACTGAGACAGTGACTTCATTCACACCAGTCTGCCATATAATCTGTTTTCAAACAGTGAGACCTCCTGCTCGGTATACACCAGTGTTCAGCAGCAGACAGATACCACACACCTCTTCCCTGGATGGTCTTTCAGCCAAATACTGAGCTGACCAAAGCAGTAGTTAAGTTCAGATGCCACAGTCCCATAACTCTGGGTAAAAATCTTTCATTTATAAATGATGATGCAGGAAAAAGTTACTGAAACAAGAATCAAAACCAGACTTACTGAGTCAGGGAACACTTACTTTGAGAGTCTGCTTAAAATTCAGTATATTATATTAATACTTACAGTAAAAACAAATACTAAAGAACCCTACCACAGAAAAAACCACACATCATCTTCATTAACTACAGTAAAATACAGAATATTTACAAAGAAAGCAGTCAGCCAGAATCAGCTATGCAGACAACTTGGAAATTCCCCCCAAAACACAAAATCCAACCAGGCAACCACTATCGTATCAGCTGCACTGCAGCTATTACAGGCAGATTTCTATCAAAAAGCACTTTCATAAAAGTATAATTTTTGTTATGCTGGTGAGAGTCTTATTTCTTTGAAACACAATACACATATAATAGTAACATTTGCTTGCATTGTTTAACAGTTTTGTTTTGCTTGTCTCAAGTTCTTGCACGTTTTAAAGTGTAACCAACCCCCCCAGTGTTCTGCTATTCGTTTACTAAACTATCCTAATCAAATTTTGCTTCAACAATGAGAAAACATTGCTACCCCAATCTCCTTTAATTTCTGTATATAAACCTATCACCTGGTTGGAAAGACATTCCAAGCAAAACCAGCTTTTTTGTATGTCTTGTACAGACACCTACAGTAATGCACAAGTACAGGTATGTGCAGGAATTCACTAGCTACCAGATACATCCAACTTAATAGAGCCAATAATGCAGTATTAGGACTGATCAAAAATGATCATATTTCACATTTTTTAAGACCCATAAATTGCATCATAAAGCTCCTCACTGAATTCATTTTCATTTGTTCTAGCTTGTGTTATAGATTAACCTCAGCCAACATAAATGCTTGTATTAAAATTAACACAATAGTAATGAAACATAGGCGTTTTCTCATACATGATTTTATTTATTTTACTGGGTTAACACAGTACTAAAATAATCTAACCAGTATCAGAACTCCAAAACTGACTTCAGACACAGGTAACACTAGGATGGTACTTTTCTGTTACTTAGGAACATGAAGAGAAAGACTTGTGGTCAGACAAGCTCCTGAAGTTAGGGGTATGAAAAAAAGTGGATTGAGCTTCAGCCAACAATCAAGAATGTGGCAGTTATAAAGCACATTACACAGGTAAAAAGATAGCAAGAATTTTCTTTACTGCCCACTAGGGAAGAAAGAGGTATAGAATGTGCAATTTTTTAGGCTACTCCTCCTGTAAGTCAAAAGCTTTTCTGCGTTTCCAGATGCTACCTTATAATCACTGTTGGAAAATTTATTGCCTGCAAGGAAAGAAGTCTTTACAAAGAACAGCCCTAGCCAGAACCTTGCTTTCCCTTCCATAGAGGCAGAGATGCCCAACACACTTACAGGCCAGCTTAAAATAATAAAAAATTGTTGAGTAGGTAGAAGCAATCAGGTTCAAAGCCCTGTAACTCAGAGTTACACCCAGAAGTAAAAATGAGTAGTGTTACAAGCACAGATGACTACTCTTAAGTCCTTCTCTTCGGGGAGTAAACACAAGGACCATCAGAAAAATTTCTTCGTGTCCAGATCAACAGGGGTAGATTAGAGAAAAAAGTTAATACTGTAGAGAGAGATGATGCACAATTACATAATAAAAACTGACTTAATGGATAAAAATTGCTCTATACATGCAAAGACACCAACTTATCATGGCACTCTCCTAAATGTATATATGCATGTACATGCACATACATATGTGTGCCCATGTATGTATACACATTGCCAAAATGCAGGGAAATCCATTTTAATAAGCACTGCACAGCAGAAATACTCCCATACTTCCAAAGAGTGTTTTCTTAAGCCTCAACTTACCTCATGAAGTAGAGCCACAAACTGGAAGTCTTAGGTTTTGGTTGTGTGATGCCATTCTTCTCCCCTCCCTAAGCTCATAAGCAATGACACACTGAGTTTAAAACCAAAAATGTTATTGCAAAGCAAGCTAGACAAATTAGATACTTACTTATCAAAGCTATCACTGTATTTTATGAAGCTCTCCAACTTTTCCTTGGCATATTCTACCACATCTGAATGAAGCTCTATTCCATGATTTATCCCAAAAGGTCCTGTAAATAAAAATAGCATGGTGTCTTTTGTGGTGTTTCTTTTCTAAGCACAGCAAAACTGAATGGAACAGCACTATACTGTGAAAACATTAAAAACGTGTAAAACCGAAGTCTCCAAACACTGCTAGACAAAATTACTTTTTGCATCTGCATTACTGGTGCTTAAGAGGAAGGTAAAAGGCCAAAGGTTCAATAAAAGAACATGGACAGAACTACAGCAAAACAAATACAGAATGAATTTTCTTTGTAAGCATGCAGGAAATGTTGACTATGATGAAGTCAGTCTGAGCAAACTCTTTTTCAACACATTATTTACTTGGAGTACAACAAATAAAAATTATAATTTAGTCTGTATTTTGTATTTAAATTTTGAAGCTTTCTTATGGCAAACTTTTAATCTTCTCACAATTTAGAGATTGAGGATTATATACTTTAGCCCTATATGCTCTTCTATTTTGCAGGTTGCAAAATCAGAAATTTGTTGCTGATTGAGTTATATATAATAATTAATTTCCATCTAGAACAGTGAAATTGCCCACACATTATGTTCACTCATCACAATCCCATCACAGTTGCATTGCTTTCCTGTGATCAAACCCAAGTATAATTCCAAGTCATACTGTGTGCTAAAAGTTAATGCTATATTTCAGGAACAAGAAGAAATCATGAGACAGTATTATGAGGATTATCCACATCAGGAAGGAATCTGAATCAGACAGTCACATTTGCTGTGAGGATTCTAAATTTAACATGCACTCATAGCCCAGGGTCCTTAGTCATTGGAGCATAGAATTGGAAAAGGGAGAGGGAAGGGGAAAAGTAAACATCAATAAGATTAGACAAAACTTATATTTATATCCTCTACTGCATTCTAAATCTTTCCTAAATATTTAGCTCCATGATGTTACTCCAGTGAAACAGAATTCAATTTGTCTTTTCTAGGACACAGATTAACAAAACAGACTAGGCTTAATAAGAGAGGTTCTGTTTTACTGCAATAAAAATATAGCATATAGCTATGTACCATTAAGCTGATCAATAATTGCAACTCTTAGCATAGTTTAGAACATTTCCTACTGGGTGAAATAAAACCAATCCACGAGGTTACCACCGGCAGGGCTCATAAGACCTCACTGACTGCAGGCAAGAGGTAGCTATCATCCAAGAGATCTTCTTAGAACTTGTGAAAACATGTACCTCCTGCTGACATGTTTACTGTAAATTCATTTTCTTATTGGTCACTTTAAGACAAGCATTGGCATAGGCAATTCCTTTCTAGCCGTTTAATATTCTCTTGTACCATAACAAGCTATGATGTTTCTAACAGCTCTACAGCATACAGCAGCATTCAAGGTATGTTTTCTTTACTTAAAAATTAATCAAAATTCCTTTAACCTCAAAGTAAGTTCAAAATGCATAAACATCATCTGTCCAAAAATTCACACGTACATTCCTTCAAGTACCTAACTTTAAAAACAACTAAAACATCCTGCAAATGTCAGTTGCTCCAACATTTTGAAATTAAAACTATGAATGCAAAACACTACCACATCATTATATACCACAGTATCCATAATTTAAATGGAAAGATGAGAAATGTGCGCTCTTCTTTCACTGGGAATGTCACAGCTGGACATGTAAGCAGAGTCAGCTATTATAAAAATGTGAAACCAACTTCTCCACTGGCCTCTTTCAGCATAATGAGCTAGCATTTCCACCACCTAGCTGGAACTTCGTTTACATTTTAACAGTATCAGCAACAGTTAATTTAATCTCTGCGGATTGGTACAGGGTCTTTTAAGCATGCTGCTATACTTAGAAATGATCATTGATTTCAGATTATTTAATAATTTAAACAATGTGGTAGAAACGTTACTCACTACACTGTCAAATTGAAAGATACCCAACTACTGTCAAAACCTGCATGATTCTGCTCCTCACTGCAGTATATGCTGAAATTTGTTTGGAAAAAAACCTGACCTTTTAAAAATGAACATGGTTTATTTGTCAGAAAATTACATCTGTTTATTTTTCTGTGTTAAAGCAACTGTTCCCTGATTTAAAACGAACACTG
This sequence comes from Coloeus monedula, assembly GCF_965178545.1. NCBI lineage: Eukaryota > Metazoa > Chordata > Aves > Passeriformes > Corvidae > Coloeus > Coloeus monedula. The sequence goes on from NC_138781.1 coordinate 118,604,013, forward strand.
AAGTAGAATCATTATACGTAACTAATTTTATCAGAAGGAGTATAGTAAGAAAATAAAGGCACAAATTGCCTTTTTTACACCTTCCACGCCTCAGGCTAGAACTTAAAACAAATTACAGCACTAAGACTTTGGTGACAGCATACAGCACTCTGGAAACACGGAAAATCTACTTCTGTAAGTAGCTGGGCAGCTGCTACTCCAGGCTGCACAAGACCTGCTAGTGACTATCAGCACCTGAGCTGCCTTTTTGGGAACATCTGCAGGGTAACTGTGCTCTTCACAGGCCGTCAGCCAATCTCACCCCCCACAGAAGACAAGTCTTTTCCTGTTTGATTTCCTCAACTCTGCATATATTATTCTGAAGGACAGGAATTCTGCTTGATATGGAGAGGTCAAACCCAGGAGCATTCAACAGCCACTTGCAATTGGTTAAATACAGAGATACACGTAATATAGACAATTAAGTGCAACAAACAAATTTCTTTTTTTAACACAGTAGCTAAGAAAGAATAATGACGTAACAAAGCTTTCCACAAAACAGAAATAAACAAGTACCATTAGTCACTATCCTGAAAAAACACTTTAGAGAAAAAAAATGCTGCACTATTTACTAATAGTTTTAATACTAAACTTAAAATATTACAATCTAATTTAAAATATCTACTCTCAATTAGGAACACTCCCAAACAAGGAAAAGCAACACTCTAAGAGAGTAGATAGCTTTATCTTATTTTTACCTGTGAAGGAACATAATTCCTGTTTCCACAACACAGTGGAATCTCTTGTATTTATTAGTATTAACTAGAACAAAAGATACTGTAGATACCAACAAATGATGTTTGTTATGCACTATTAGCCATAATTTCTTCTTTCCAATAAATAAGAACTGATGCCAAAAAGTAACTAAATTAATTGAAAAATAAAAAACCAACTCTTGACACCTTAGTTTTGTATATAAATAAATATGAGCAAAATCTGTATATTACCTGTCAGCAAGGTTTCTGCAACCAAAGAAAAATTGCACGTAATATGGTAAAAAAAACTGTATCTATGAAAACTACATTACATAATACAGCTGTAGTTATTTTAATGTGAAATTAATTTGTAAAAAAATTAGTTGTTGTTGTATGTGTTCTGTAATCTACATGTTTGGCAAAAGGAAATTTAATGCATTTTTCTCTCCAGGTTTTAAAATTTAATTTAGGCAACAATATTTAATTCCATCTTTTTTCATATAGGAAATGTATTTGAAAACAAGAAAAAAGTGCTAGTGTGTTCAACTCTTGAAAACCTACAGACGTGATTAAACAGTCTCATCAGTCTACATCCCAAAATTCTCCCACTAAAAAAAGATTAAATGTATTTTAAAATAACTGTTTGCATACTGATACAAATTTACTTTTCATTTAAATTTCTTCAAGAGAAATTAGCCTTTACAATTTAGATTTAGATTTTCCTTTCCATAAACTGAAGATCAAAACAGTAACCTACAGTAAGGGCACGAATAGAGTGCAAATGCAGATGAAAATTTTAGTCTTCAAAAATTGTTCCACTCTACCTTTCCCTTTTAAACAAAAATAAGGATTGTTTTCTTTCAAATGAGAATTTTAGACTACAGAATGCAGGAAGAATTGCCTCTTTCAAAACATCTCATGAAATGTCACCAAACTACAGCACCAGTGAACTGCTTGCAGATAACCAACAATATTTGAACAACACATCTCAAAGAGCCAGTCTTAAGTATGGTACTGTCATTGTTAAAGAAGTAAAAGTAAGGTTTTACAGGGCTTGCATAATCTTCTAAAATATGCAAACCCACCATATTTGAATAAAAACATTCAGGTTACCTAATATTAATAATTACCTAATATTAATCCCACCATTGTACTCAAGTATCCGGTTCCACTACCCAGATTTAGAAAAGACAATCCAGGCTGAAGTTTCAGTGCTTCCATGACTTCAGAATAAATGCAAGGTGCTGACAAGTGTATATTTCCATGCTTCCAGGCCAAGTCTTTATAAGCATTGTCCCTGTATCCTTCCAGATAATAATCACCACGATCAATTGCTCTGAAGGCTTGCTCCACACTCTCGGTGCGAATATACTGAGCTTCTTTCAAGTTATCAATTAAGTCATCGTTGTCTTCTCCAGCACTCACAGCTCCTCCCATGCTGAACTTCTACGGTAATTCAATTAGTTTGCAAAATACATTAGGAGGAGCGCTTTCCCAAAAGTCTATGTATGTAATGGAGTCTCAGTTGTTTTTTCAGAAGGACATCACAAGTGAATCCTGCAAAACAGATATATTTACATAACTTGAGTTTCAAAGGCAAAGAAATTAACAACTATTAGCAGGTGATGAAATACTGTTAGTACTGGGTAACTTTGTGAAGCAGAACTATGAGTCAGGACAGCTAGTATTTAATCAAAATTCTGCCCCTCACACTTTACCTCAAAGCTGAGGAACACCAGCTTAATACATCAACATGGGCTGTCCACATTCTGCAAACCCTTATGCTGAAGTCCTTGCTAGACACCGCAAACACTGCAGGGCTAAGAACCCATCACCCATGTTATATATTTGAGGGGGCACGGATGGGACAGCAACTGCCTTTGGGCAAGCTCTAATCCCATCCTGAGAACTAAATGCCCAACAGCAGTTGGAGTATGTACCACCTTAGCTAATTTTGAAAGAATTTGGGTTTCTATGCTCTAAGATCACCCCATGGGGGGAAACAAAGCCCAGTAAGGGGTGATGGAGATGCTTTTCGGATGTTCACTTTTGAGCTGAAACAGAACACTACTGCAGATACAATGGCACATTGCTCTGCTCTGGAATCAAAACAGGAAAGCCCTCCAAGTAACTGAGCGCCTCCTAACACCTGCCATATTCACTAGAGGAATAAAAATTCCTAAGTACCTAGAAGTTTTCAACAGCTTGCCAAGTCCTAAGTGTAATTTTACACAGCACATTGTGATAAGTCATATTAACTTCAAAATAATTCCTTCAGATCTGTGTTTTATCTACAGTTACTTCATTATTAATTACTAAACTCAAAATCCAGATGTTAACATTTTTCATGTTGCATGAATTACCAGTAAAATAGCAACAGAAGGCTAGGAGACAGGAAAACAGGAAGTTTAATGCACCACTTCTAGGTGAACAGAGTACACAGTGAAGTTTTAGCTGTTGCTCAGTAGTGCTTACCCTAAGCCAAGGACTTTTCCATTTCCCACACTCTGCCAATGAGCAAGGCTGCACAAGGAGCCAGGAGAGAGCATGGCCAGAACAGCTGACCTGAACTGTCCAAAGGGATATTCCATCCCATAGGGTGTCATATAAACTGGGGGGAGTTTACTGGGGAGAGGGTGGAATGTTCAGGGCTGCTAAAGCCCTGGTAAATCAGAGGTGAAATGATGACTGTTCACCATCCAGCCGTGTGTTTCCCTCTGAAGCAAAACCAATTCCCACTGACATTCAGGAATGGAAAGAGGTAAAGCGTCACCAGGTGCAATTATCCAGCAAAACAAAAAAAATCTTCGATTGAAGTAAAAAAATAGACTTCTGAACACCCTAGTGTTCCACAGTAGGATAAGTAGGCCTGTGTGTATTCAACTGCACAGGAATTATTTCTTTCTACTTGTGAAAAAATTACAGGACAACTTAGACAGAAAATATGAAACCTGAGAGAGACTTTTGCTAAGTGTAGTTTATAAAAATATTCCAGCCCTACTCATTTGTTTGCACTTGCACCACACTTCAAGGTCCAATGAATCAAATGATACTTCGGTTAAATAATCTACAGTGACTAATGCAATAGTTTCTGCGATCTTTCATACTAAAAAGTTCATGATTATATTGAGATATGTTTGGAAGTAATTTTAACTAAAAACACAAAGGCAAGAACTGAGTTTTCTGAAGACTAAACTCAGCTGCTACATTTGAGAAATGGGACTGCCGCTTCCAGCCCTTCCACCTCGCACCAGCAGATGGAGAACTCGGCTCGCCATCAGCACTGCGCCAGCAAATGTGCAGAGCCCGCAGATGAGAAAACATAAAGCTTTATTAGCATTTCCATCAACAAGTGTCTTCACTACTTTCACATAATATTTACTTCCTGTAAAGAACATTTTTCTGATTTTCAATACTCACAAGACTGAAACAGAATTTTTTAGGTATTTGGTAATTTTGTATTCATGGCATTACATGACAGCTCAAGTTACTGCAGTATCACAAGACTTTCTACTGATGACACCCACCAAGTGTCTCAACTTCAGTAATAGCTATCACACAAAATCTCAAAGCCAAGAACAGAAAAGGCGTGGTTGACACCGTGACATTGTGGGAAATAGGGGAGACAAGAAATGAACAGTCCCTCCTCTCAAGAATGAGACAGCAGAACAGTGTAGCTATTTGGCAGTGCAGTTGAAGGTTACATCTCATTCTGGATATACTGCCCCTGTCTGAAGAAGGTGATATTAAGTAGATGACAGTGATGGTGTTTGCTTTTTAGGTATCTTGTTTAGGTTTGCTTTCATTAATCAACTACAGTGCTCTACTCTGGACTCTACAGCTACAGGTAGGAAAAAATGCTGGTCACATGGAAAGTATTTTTTTCAAAACCAAAAATGCCCTAGGAAGTGAAAGAAATGGATCTTTTCATGAGAAGTGGCCTCTTGTGCTGCAGAGAAATACTTTTTGATAGTTCACTTTCCTCCAATGCTTTTATATTCATAAGCTGTTGCTTATCAAAGTAAAACTACTACTAACAGAGATGATAGATATTTTAAACACACAAAAGAAAACATCTCAGAAGCCATTTTAGCACAGCTGGAGAAAAAGGGAAAGTTACTCAAATCTTCCTTGTGACAGTTGACCCAGGACCAAGATAAAAACAGAAGAGCACACTATGATAAAACTTTCTACACAGCTGAATGCTCACCAGAAACATCCTGTGAAGCTCCCTGATATTAAAACTGAAAAACACACAGTTCACAAAGAGCACAAGCAGCAGCATTCTGATGCCCATTAGAGGTGCAGCAATTTCACAAGACAGAGGAAGGTTTGACAAGGTAACAAAATGCAGCTACTGCTTTTAGCCTCAGGAATCTTTGGAATACAGAAGACAATAGAAATTACAGTTTAGGAGTTAACATTTCAATATAGTCTTGATAAGGTTCATTCAGTTAGTAAAACCAACTACAATTAAAACAATCTTCGTTTCTCATTCCACACTACTCATGAATTTATTTTCAGAAGTTGGACCCCTATCTTGAAGTTTCTTATATTTACAATAAAAATGAGATGGAAACACACTTTCCAATTTCTGTAACAATCCACACAACTGTGTAACACCACCTCTGACCTGTTTCTGACCTAACTAGTAACCAATTTCAGTATTTCTGGGTGTTCTTTTGATTTTGTTTTTAATCATTTTTACATTAATTGAACACTTTTTTGGCTATGTGGCTAAGAAGTGACAACAATTTGAGTGCATTTTAATTCTTCACTATTTTATAAGATATGCAAAACTCTTAGCTGAGAAGTTAGTAATGAGGTAGAAGGTTTACCAGATTCCCTTGCCAGCTTTTAAAGGGACACAAGTTTTGCATGTTTCAGAATTTCTACAAATATATTTGCACTTCAGGTTAATTCCCTGGGCCACTAAGGACTTGCACATTCTCTTAAATACAGTTTAAATACTGTCCTAGCAAGGTATCCAGTTAATTTGCCAGACAAAACCTCATCAACACTGCTAAATCTGTATGATGTCAAGTATCTAAAAAATTTGGTATCTTGTAATACTGACACACAAGTCTAGATAACTACTTAGAAATACAAGCTAATTGAGCCAACTAACTTGATCCTCACTTTGTTTCAAAGGATGGAAAATAGAAAATAAAATAATAAATGGAATCAGCCGTATTTGAAGTCTCCTCACAACTATTTTCACTAACACATTGGCTTGGAGAAACATGACACTGAATCAGGAGTGTGATACATTACTTTAAACTCATAGAGAGAATACAATCTTGCTTGGTCAATGTTCCCTCTTACCTGTGAGAGGGAGAAAACAGCAACAAATCACTGAGCTCCACATTAATACTATGATTCAGCTATTCAATATCCCCAAAAGGAATATTCTGTGACTGGCAATAGAAGGGAATTAGCCATGAATGCACACAAGAGCCTGAAACACTTCGTTCAATTTAACAGTTTCAGTTTACTCATGGCAAAAATCAACAACATTGCTCTGATCAGCAGAGATTTAGTTTCCCAGGCCACCAATCAAGCATCAGACTTACTTCTTTCTGTCCAGACTCAATCAATGACACCCCTGCAGCTGTTATGAACTCAAGATCATGCTGCACCTGTCCTCCCATCCAATGACTCCTATAACCACAGGACTCCATTTTCCATTTAGTTTCCCTTTTTCTCCCAAGTATTGTAACAGCAACTCACACAAGGAAATTCAACCTCGAACTGCAGAGCTGAGCTTAAGATTTCAACAGGAGCTTTAAAATAAACAGTATAATTGATTATGATATGAAAGGGAAAGAATAATTCTAATATTACCTTCACCCAGCAAAGACTGGAGAAAACCAAAATATGACCTATGTGCTGGCAGTAACTGTAGTAGGTGACCACAAAAATAAGAATAAAATGTGGAACACAGAGGTATTTTGGAATGAAATCTTCACAAACAATTAAAACAAAAATTGTACCTACACCTTGCTGCTAAACTGATACTAAAGGCAGCAACAAGTCCAAGTGCTTTGGAAAACCAACTACTGGAACTGCCTTCTCGTCCACAGCTATTTGTTTTGTCACTCCTAACAGCTATGAAAGAAGAAAACCTGTTGTTTTTAGGATATATGATCCTACTTGGTGCATTAAGGAAAACTCTGTTGAGAACACTGCATGTTTTTGAGGTCTATAGTCTAGACTGATCTTACTTAAAAGCATTCACTCCCAACCTACTGTTAAGTGGGTCACTTCAAGAAGCCCTTCAAGTTAAACAGAAAGAAGTACAAAACCAAGTAGAGTCAGCTCTCCAATGCAGTGCACTCCACAAAGCATGCTTCGAGGTTCTCTGCAATACAGCAATGGAACAAAGAACAGACTACAGGATTAGCGTTAAGTCAAATGAATGTAAACAGCTACAACTACTAACTTAGCCTGAATTGCACTGACCTACTTGGGCAGAAAATGTTTGTCAAGTCTGATGTAAGCTTAAGCCCTGACCTTCCTGTTTGAGCTTTCAACAGCTGTTTATGCAAGATTCTGGGTATGTGCCTGCTCTCACTCTTCCTCCACCTCCAGTCACCTGAACACACTGAACAGCAGACATGGTACTGCATTTCTCTCAGAAGAGGTACTGAAACTTCTGGAACTCCAAATGTATGATCAGTGACAAGCATATAAGCACATGATCAAATGAATTTAACCTTGGTAGCTGCCCAAGGGCATAATTTTGGACTAACTTGCTGCGTAGCTACTGAACTTTTTTTTTTTTTTTTAATTGAGACAATTCACATGAACTTGAGTAAAAAAATAACAATACAACATAGAATTTTGTTAGTTGTTTTTGTGTTTGATTGTTTTTCTCTCTTCTTTGAACTAGGATACATTCCTGTCTTGGTTTGGGCTTTCTCTTGTACTTAATTTGTTTTTCTCATCTGAAATTCTACCTACCCCCTTCACACCATACCAAGGACTGAATGCTGAAAGGAACATTTTTCTATACATCAGTTCTGTATGCCAGACCTGTTCTCAGATATGTTGATAAAGACTTGAAAATTCATTACCTTTTATTACAAAGCAAAACAAACAATCCTACATACTTCCTGGACTGAAATTTTAATGTGCAGCTAACCCCACATCCTGACTGAGCTCTCCTAATTGCTTAAAATCTGGGCAACCAAAAAACTCTTGCAAAGCTGAGCCTCTTAAGCTTCAAGAGCAGTTTCTTCTTCAAACATAGACTCATTAATTGCTATAGGCAAACTGGTGATTACATCTCAACAGGTTATATGTATACCTTTATGACTGAATGAACACTAGCTCTGCCCTGATTCTGTGTCTGTATAGTGTACCATCAATTGTAGACTTCAAAATAATTAATATTGCTTCTCTACCCACACCAGTCCAAAACATTTCCTGTTGCTTAGTTGTTAAGACAATGCATAAAATACTCTCATCTCTGGGGAGCCTAAGATGACTTAGTGACCTTTCAAAGCTCCATTACAGATCTCTTAAGCAAAAGATATCAGTTTAACCTAACGTCTAACATGCAGAAGATCCCCTATCCTTCCTCTGATACCAGTGTCCATGCAGAAGCTGGGAGTCCTCTTCTAGCACGTTTTGTAAAGGTCTCAGCTCCTGAGAGGTGTGCCTACAGCTCTGTCCATTCCCAGGCCACAACTATTTTTAGTTTGCCCAGCATGAACCAGCCAAAGAGCTTTATCACAGACTGGATGGGAGAAAGGGGAAAGACGAAAAGCTTCTCTCAAGGGCCAAACAGACCCATAGGGCCAGGAGGTACCAGGTAATAGTGGTTTGTTCACTGCCCAAAATATCAGGAGTTCACAAGGGATATGAATCAATCTTGTTTAATACATACAGATGTCTGATATTCACTGAGTCTCCTGCACCTGTTTGGCAGATCAGAAACTGATGTCTGTGCACACATTTCACAAATTAGTGCGCTGCAGAGTGACCAGGCTGCAAAACTCATTGCCACAATACACAGCTTTGTAGAAGAATATTTAACAGAGAGCAGGTTCATATAAGCCACAACAGGCAAATGCTAAGCATTAGAAGAGCTGTAGAGTGATGTGTAAAACGAACTAGTTCTGGTATATCTAATTTTGTTTAGCCTGAAAAGGCAAAAGGCATTAAAGTGACACAAACATTTCTGCAAATTTTAATATTATTGTGATCACTTTCCATCTAAGACACCTTGATATACATATATAAAGAACAATTGAAATACTCAATATTTTTAAAACAAAACTTGTTTTTCTTCATGAAAGAAAATGGTTAATAATTTAGTTTGGGTGACCAGAACATAACAAACCAAAGTAAAATGATGCTCCTTTACTTTGAGTATCACCTTCACAGAGTCACCAGTAACAACTGGGGGATGGGGAGGGAGAATCTTTTTTTATAATTAAATACAAAGGAGGTTTTGTACAAGAACTGAAACATATTTTTCTAACCTTTCACGACAGAAGTTATAGTTCTCAAGCAGATCAAGTCACAGTTCATATAACTCTGACTAGGCAAAATGTGGCCCATGACAAAATTTTCACTATTTCAGCCAGTACTAAAGTTCAAAAACTTACTGCACATAAACATTTCAAGCTATTTAAATAACTCACTTCCAGCAGCAACAGAACAACATATGCCTGTTGCCTTTAGCAAAAGAAAATAGAAATGAGGTCATGTGTAAAAATAGAAGATAGTTACATTCCTGACACTTGAAACCTCATCCTGGAGCTATGCATTTACTTCAGTCTTTACAAAAAAAAAAACCCAGGCCAAATTAAAAAACAAAAATATCAATCAACTTTACCACTAAAACTTCTTGGTTTCTAATCTTTGGAAATATATCTAAAAGCATCAAAATAGCATGCAATGATCACAGCATAAATAACTTAAATACTGTATTATCAGGATGTTTTCTTTCACAGCCTGAGAACTTTTATTTACTATGCATCCTCTTCTTACGAGATACTAAATAAATACAGTTTAAGGAAAGAACAAATCCTGACGCTTCTTTGCTTGATTCTTAAAACAGTACAGTGCAATACAACAATATGTTTTGAGAAGTTATTTTATTACTTAGTCCTGTAATTCTCAAGAGGGAAGAATGAGTAAAGCCTACTCCTGTTTCCTGCTTCTCTTCCTCAGAACCATGACACACAATTCTTTCACAGATGCAATCTTCAGAAGCATCACACTGGAATCACTATTTTTTTCAAATGTAACTTGTTTACTAACACTTGCACACTGAGTTACTTTTATCTTGTCAAAGAAAGCAAAGGATATCTACCTCACTTTCTTCTTTTTAATCCCCAAATCCTGCACATCCAAAATCTTTAGACTTTAAGGATTCAGATCATAATTTGTCTCAGTCTCCACACATACCATAAATCCATGTGTTCAGCACAACCTAAAGTGATGTGACTTTGTCCATAAATCTCTCTAACTTAAGATTTTCAATGCTTACTTTATATAAAAGAGAGATCAACTCTCCTTTCACAGTTCTAACCAAAAGAGATGATTTATCAAAACTTTCAAAACATACAAATCAAGTACAAACTAAATCCAGAATAAAACTTTAACAAAAAGTCTCTAGTCATCCAGGAAAATAAAAATCAACACTTAAATTTGCAATGTAAAAGGCTATACCATTAATACCGTTATCAAAGTCTGTTTCACAAAGCTTCATGCAAATATTTTATTATTCTCCCTACTTTGAGGTAATGTTTCAAAGTATTGCTTTTGTAACGGTATCACTTTAATTTACACCTCTGTGGTCAGTCAGTACCTTCTACCTTAAAATTTTCCACAGGGCTTGCAAATGATTAAACAGATGATTTGCCTACACATATCAAAGTTAACCTTGTTGGGTTATGTGATAGAAAGCTGTTCTGCACACAGAGGAGCAGGGGTGCACTTACAAATGGGGGAAACACAAGTGAATACGGTGATCCGGGCTACCATCGGCTCTCTCCGCACTCCCACCACCACCGTGCCTCCTACAGGGCTACAAAAGTTCCCAGGGAGTTCAAGGGAAAGGGACTTTGGGATGGCACAAGTCCTGTGAGGGGATGCATAGGGGAGGAACCAGAGGTGAGGAAAGGGAAAAAAATCACAGTGTCTTGGTGAGAAACAAGCATGGAAAAGCCAGGGCTACGATGACAAGAGGGACAGGTCACCTGTGAGCAGGCTGTAGGTGAGTATGTGCGTCCAGCTGTGCTCTGCCTATCCTGTCAGACTGTTAATCTCCTTTTACAACTCTCTCTTGGGCCTCTGTTTGGTGCCCATCAGTATCTACAGGACATGGAGTCAGACCACGAGTCACAGGGGCCAGTGGGTCTGTGGTGCCAGCAAAGCAGGGCATGAGCTTCTGCAGGTCTGGGTGTAACCACACAGAGTACCAAGCTGGACTGGCCAGCAAACCAGCAGAGTGGCCTTGGAACTGGGATGGGACACACTGGCCAAGAGAGGCAGCTGAAGGACTCGGCTGCTGGAGGAACAAAGAGGGGTCCAAGGTGAGCTGCTGGAGAATCTGTGGTGTTTGGGACTGGCAGCTGAGCATGTGCATGTGTGTAAGAGGTAATGTGGCACAAATGGACAGAAGAGCTCCAGGGCAGAACAAGTGCCTAAACCCAGTAACTGGAAAGATTTGTAATATATACACACGTGTTTGCAGACATTCAGCTTGGCCATCCAGAAAAGGTAACAGGATGAGGTCATTGGTGCTGTTTGTGCTTGCATTAATGCCATCTCCTGCGTTGTTGTGGTGGCAAATTATGTACGTACACGCTGAATACATTTGTTTGTTTGCTACTGAGAATACATGCTTAGCCTCACAACTCAATGGACCTGAGGCCATGACACCTAAACTAAAAACTGGAAATACTTGAACAAAACCCCTTATAGGCCTTCTTTAAAAGCGAAAACCAAAACACATAAACACATTTTTAACTTGAAAATGGTTCTGAATTATTGTTTTTCTTTGTCTTCAGGTATGAATTAAGTACTACTGTAAATGTGACTCCAAAGTTATAATTTACTTACAGTACCAACAACAGCAGATATCGTCTGGAAGGGATTTGGAGCATTTGTGAAAGCTCCAGTAACCATTTCAAAATATTCATGCAAATACTTCAGCAAGAAATGGAAGTTGAAAACCTTTTATCATTGCCTATATAGCAGCTGTGCACTTGCACAGCTCAAGTTAATCATCACTCCCACAATTTTACTGTATCAGGTTTTTTGCAGTCATACAAAGCACATGGTTTTCACCTGGTAGAACTGTAGTTTACAGATATAACACAAGAGGCTGCTACACTCACACAACCTGATGTAGTTATATCATGGACAACTCCAGTTTATCCAGAGCATGCCAGAATGGAGAAGTCAAATTTTACACTGACTTTTTCTGACAACTGAATTACTTCAGAAAACATCACAGAATCTCAGGAAACTTGGCAGTAATGAGTCTTAGTCATGATGAATGCATAATTAACTGAAGCAAATAATGAGAGACTAAGGCCTATGGGATTTTATAATACTGCAGATGTCAGCTCAGCAGAAGTCAAAAACTGAGCAACTCGACTTTTCTCTGTCCTTCCAGTTTCACTGACCTTCTGACCGCAATAATGCCAAATTTAGAGTTTCTTGAAGGAAGAACACAGCAGAGCTTAACAAACTGGTCTACACTGAATGGAAAGAAAACCACAGTCCATTCCCAAAACGGTAAAGGGGACAGTTTTGCAAACAAAGAGCAGGATCACATGCCCCAGCAGAAGAATAGCCAGCAAAACCCCATCCACCAGAAACCAACAAGAACTTCAAGAGTAGACAAGAACTTCGTGAGTGTCAGGCAAAGATTTTCAAATGAAAATTAAATTCTGTAATGGCAAACTCATGTCCCAGTAGAAATGCAGCATTCCTGATTACTTGAACTTATTAGTACTACAGAAATATTAACCATTTGTCAAAATTAAGCATCTCCTTTAGAGAACTTTGGAGTTCATTCTTTCAGCAAAGCTGACTTGCATTCATTTCAGTCATACCTATCAAGAAAAAACGACTGTTCTGCAAATATGATTACGAGGATAGTGGTTCCCACAACCATCTCTGTAAGTCTGATAGACAGACCATGATACAGTACAGTCATCCTGACTGGGTTGAGTAGTATTACTTGGCTTTTTCTTTTATATGTCAAGAAAACCACATGCTAATTCCCAAATATCTGCTAAAAACATTTGCTACGGAAATAATAAAATCTCAAAATAGTAATCACTTCTCATTTTCTGCCAACCACATGGTCCTAATTCCTCTTTCAATGTTAAAACAACCATTTATAGGAATCAAGCCTTTCATTTGGGACAGGGATGCCACAGGCATATCAATTACTGACTGTGATTCACTAGCTGACTATTACTATAAACAATTACAATTACTATCACTTCACTTAAAAAAAACCACACATTGCAGAAATCTCCTTTTGGAGAAGATTTGTCTTTCTAAAATATGAACAAATAATTAAGACGTCATCTCTGAGATGATCTCTTTAAAATCTAGTTCCCTTTCACTCCTGAAGACAACTCATAACAAATTCTATTTGCTTTGCTTGAAGGATGGTACCAATGCAAGCTTTTAATAGTTACATTCCTTTTGTGTCTACAATATTACTGCATACTTCCTTTCACTACATCTTAAACTAGTATTTTAGAACAACTCTGATTTGACTCTAACTCTTACCACTAAATCTAAAAAGACATTTGTAGACATCAGCTGGAAGAAAAATCTTCCCAGTGACAGATGCCTCCTGGAGGAACATTATCCAGCATTACAAAGTTGTCACTGTTCATCCTGAAAATAGTTTTCAAGATTGCTTAATTTGCCATTAGAAATATGCACCTATCACTTAAGACTTTAACAAGACAATTGTTAAAAAAAAAAGGAAGAAATAATTATGATTACTGACAGCTTCAATAAGACTTATCTATTTAGAAATCATGCAAAGAAAAGGTTTTGTAATAAAAACAGCAAGCTTCTGGTACTTGCGATGTGACTCAAGTGCTCAAACACAGACCTCTAGTGCTATTTTAGGTGCACATGCTAACTATTGGCTACTTGGCCAGTGCTACAGCAACAATTAGTGCTAAAAAACAAAACAGAAAACTCTTCTGCCCACATCCTGTCTTTGCTTGTCAGCAAGTAAGTCAGAGGAGCTGCAAGTAAGTCAGAGGAGCTGCTCTTTCTGTGCGCTTTAAGACTGCTTTGAAAGGAACCTAACAGCTGGGACTGGAAAAGCAACCAGATAAAAGGCATCATTGGCCAAAAGAGACCACAAGAGCAAACCTGGAGACAGTGACTTGTAACCAGTCTGTCATCACCAAGTTCTAAAAACATTCAGAACAGAGATCCTGTTTACAGTCTCCACACTGCCACAGAATTGGTTGGTTGTCCACGTGCTCTTTGTGCAAGTGTGTCTCTAAACACACACCATCTCCAGTAAAACATGCATGTCAGCATCCAAGACAAGGGCTCTCTTCCCTAACTGCTCAGCTACGTCTGCTTCAGATTTATCCTGTCTGACATCTGGGGTTTTTTTTATACTTCAAATAATGTAGACCTTCAGTAAATCCTCTCATATATAACAGCATGCCAACAACTCAGATGCCCTACAGCACCTCCATATAAATGTCTTTCATTCAGGATTCAGAACACCGCATGTTGCTATCAAACCACTTGATCTAAGCCTGTTACCTTTTAAACCTGATTTTAACGTTTTATTGTCAAATTCTGGATTGTTTCCTCAAACAAGTTTTTCAACATTAATTCCAACTGTACTCTTTTACACGCTAGAAACACAGCAAATCCAACTTTGTTTTGCAACTGTACACTCAGTAAATACTACTTCGAGAAAAATCAAGTAAAATGCAGTACTTGAGAGGCATTCCAAACCTCCCCTGTTATGTCACCTTAACAACACTCCCAGTATCTCAAATCTCCAATTGCATGCAACTCATGGGGCTCAATACTCTGCACCTGGAAGATCTTTACACCCTTTCTTCACTAAACATTACACAAAACAAAGCCAGAACTCCAAAATTAGTCTTCATTAAATACATTTTCTAAGCAGCAGGCTCCAGTATTTTTCTGCCACAAGACAGCCCCTCTAAGAAGAGGAGTTCTGCAGTCATTCCCCACTCTAGAACTCCACCACATGAGAATACACCAGAATCTGTAGCCTTTGAGTTCCCACGGTGACTCCTGATGTCACGTCTATACTCTTTCAGGACTGTGGAGTTTGAGGTTTTGTCTGTTTTTGTTTAAGTGCTCTGTAATGACCTCTAAACCAGTGTCTTTTCCTCACAATAAAGGACAATTTATATTTTTGTACTTCAATTTAAAGGACTGATAAAATTTACTGAGAAATATGTCACATACCAACTGTATTCACAACGTACAAGTGACAAAGACCCTGCAGTCATTCTCAAGATCAGTGTCCAATCCTACAGCTTCCAATCCTTTTTCCTTTCCAAAAATAAGTTTCTTTGGACTAACTGCCATTTTTAAAGACATCTTTGCTTACGGTTTACTTTTACTTCCTACTTTCAACAAGCTTCTGATCAGAAGTAGATTCAGCAAGAATGCACACAACATACATTCCATCAGTATTCCAAGCTCCTTCAGGTTAGTTAACATCACTGTCAACTTTGCAACACTATTCTAAAACATGAAGTAGGTGTGACATACCAGGACAAAAAAGGACAGAGGACCAACACCACTCTTCTAAATGCCAGCCAGCTATCTTTCAGTTCTGCAAAAAAATATATTCAGCATCCTAAGCTACTATAAATTCTATCCTTTCTTCAAGGACCGAAAGTCCAGCCCAAATTTCTTAACACAGCAGTAGAAACTGCTTTAACAGCTTGCACGAAGGAGGCCTGAAGGCTTTCATTAACATCCAGTGCACACAAACAGGTCCCAAAGGAATTGGAGCACAGTAGTTATTTCCTGATGCTCTCATGCAATTATACCTATAATATTTAATATAAACTACTAGACTTTAGTCCCTATAACTCCATAAATGATGAAGTGGAACAGCATGATCACCCTTCTGCAAGGCAGATACACTAAAATAATTCTCCATCCCAAAAACCCACCCTTGTTGGTTGGAGAGGATGAAGCACGCAGATCCACTTCTGACCCTACCAGAAGATTCCTGGAGGGCCTTAGGCCAGTCACATAACTGATTATTCATTTCCAAAACATGATCACACATACATTCTACCCACTTCTGCTTTGAGGAATTTACATTCTAAGTAGATAAAATAAATGAGATTATATTAAACCATGTCTGCATTCAAGAGTACCAAGAGCTGTAGACTTCAAGGTACTTTTCTTACACAGAGAGCTAATTAATCATCAGCTACAGAACATCGCTTTCAGTTCAGCAGGGTAGAATAGCAGATCTCTGTGTCATTCCTGCTGAAAATGGGAACAAAGCAGGGAATGACAAGAACAGGTACATGTAAAGACACCTCTCATCCAGAAAAAAACTACTGTATTCTCAGGTGTTTCTCCCCATGCGCCCAAGACTGGCACAAGCATTCCCCTAATGCTTAATATTTCAGAATTGCTTTTAATGTATTTGTTCTGGGGAACTTTTGAAACACCTGACATAAACCTTTCTGAGACACAGCAGGGGGACATTTTATTGCCTGGTTCTGGGGGGAAAAAACAAGAACCATGCACTATTATGTCTTGCAGTAGGAATTTTGTGCTAATGTCTTTTAAATTTGCCTAAAACAAAAACATCACGGGCAACATGCTCTTTTAAGACTTCCACCAGCACTGGTACCATGCCTAAGCCTACCTTTAGCTTCAGAATACACACTTCCCACCTCAAAGTGTTTCAAGTTTACAGAAACACAGCTAAGTCACTGCTCTGGTATGGTCCAGCACAGGCATGGAAAACTACAATACATGCCTGATACTGAGGCCCTATTCTTAGGTTTCCTATTAGGCAGAAGCCTCTTCAAAAGGAGCTGCAGCTTGGGCAGCCACTGACAGGCAAATAGAAGACTAAGCAATAAAAATCACCAAACTGTCAAGATTATGATTATAAAAATGGCAAGAGTTCATAATATATAAATAGAATACTGCAAAATTGAAACTGGCCAGTCACATATCTAAAGCAAGTCATGACACAGATAAGATGAAGAAAATTCAGAGAGAAGGCCCATTAGAGAGGTAAAAAGATTTTTACAAGAATTCTGGAATGAAGATCAGAGATTATGCAGGGAAGGAACCTAACCCTGCACAGACAGTAATAAAATTTGGTCATCCAGGACTGTTCAGTATTACATACTTTTTTCTGTTTCTGCGATTTCATTATATTCTCCTCACTGCAAACCTCCCAACAACACCCAATTGTATTTTCTAGCATTTCTGAGGGACACTGACTGTTGTAAAGAACATCTGGCTAGGAGTCCATCTCCAAAGCCCTCATTGTGGCACCCTGACCTCACTCACATACTTCTCACATTCCTATCATTATATTTATCCACCCCAAGTCAGTTAAAATACCAATAGATCTTTCAAGCATTTTTCCACCTACACATTCAAAATACTTTTCAAACTTTTCCAACAAATCAGGCAGGAGTTCTGTAGAAGACAGCTCTATTTATCCAAGCCTGATTCCTTCCAGAGATCGTCTGCCCAGAGCACGGTAATGGTCCTGTTGAGGGAAAAAAATGCATCACACAGTATGATTAATTTGCAAGCATAATGGATTAAGGTTACAAAGACATTCTCACCACGTATTACTGTAATCTACTAACTCTAAGTACTGGATTTTTGTGTCTTGCATCTTAAAAAGCATTCTCTGTAACACAGAGGTCATATGCTCAAGAGGAATTTGGTATCTTCATTAATTTGCCGAAGTCCTGACTAGCCTTATTCTGGGTATTTTTTTTGTGTGTCTCAAAGTTTGCTGCTCTTTATGAGAAGAAACCTTACTTTCTTACTAAAGTCTGCAGTTCCACTCTGCTTGACTTTTACTTGACAGGAGTAAAAAAAATATCTCCCAGGAGAACACTAACTACGTTGGCACTGGCAAGTACTGCAAGGACACAAGCACTTTCCACACACTGCAGCAGTTTAGTACTTTCATAAAGACCTTGTTTTCAAACAGACATCCCCTCACCCTTCCACCTCAGGTGTCGTTTTTGTTTTTTCTTTTAACAGCAGAGCTGCACAAAGCAGGCCCAGGCTGCTGACCGAGTATCAAATAAATGCCAAGATTCCTTCCCCCTCTGCCCTCCCTTCCCCTTCCTGCAACTTCAGTGCGAGCCGCTGACAACAGCCGAGGCAGGGGGGAGGAGGGCGGACGGAGGGCAGACGAGACCCGCACATGCACTGCAGAAGGCGGCCCGAGGTTTCGGGCCCAAGAGGAATCCTATTAACACCTCAGACCGCAGCTCAGCTACAGACGTGACCGCAGGACGCCTCCTCGAGCAGATAACAACAAAGACAACAGAGGGGAGGAGGTGGCAGCCCCGGAGCCAGCTCCTGCTCCTCCCCTTACGCTTCTCCCAGCCAAAACAGAGACCACAATGTAAACAGAGACAAAAATGTGCGTTTATGGCAAAGCGGGGGGCAGAGGCAGCCTTCTCCTTTTCCCCCGGCGGCTGCCGCCAGGAATGCTCACAGACCGACTCACCCTGGTTTGCGGGCGAAGTTATCGCGCATTTCACACACTTTGTTTATGTAAACAAAGTATCTTCCCCTCGCTGCAGCCGCACCACCTCCTCCACTCCCAAAAGGAGAAATATCCTTCATTAGCCCACGGGTTTTTCTTGAAACAAAACAAAATGTTGTTTCACGCACCACCCAACGATGCCTCGGCCTGGAAGACGCAGCCCCCACAAGCCCCTGAGATTGTAAAGACTCGACAGCGAAACAAACAACCAACCCCAAACAAAAACCCCAAAACGCAGGCTCCTCTTCTCACTGCATTTCCTCAAAGGCAAAAAGCAAACCCACAGCCGTCATGGGGGAGAGGCAGGGCGCTGAGCCGCAGCGGGGGACGTGTGCTGCCCTCACCTTGCCCGTACCACCATCCCCCCGCCTGGATCTCGAGGCTGGAACCTTCTCTCTTGTCCCCGTCCTCTCACAGCTGCCCAGGCCCGCGGCAGCTACACCAACCACATCTCCTCCTCCCAACCCTTTTTGGGCCAGAGATTATTTATTACGCAGACGGCACGAGGGGTGGCGAGGGTCGGGCAAATGAGGAGGAAAAAGAAGGGGCTGCCGAGGGCGTAGGCACAGAGCCCGTCCTGTCCCTCCCCAAGGCGAGCCCTCGCCCCGTCCCGGCTGTGCGAAAACAACCGCCCCCCCCTCACCCCCCTTCGCCCGCGCCTGCGTGCGGGGCCCATGGACAATGGGGACCGGAGCGCCCGGGGCGCCAGCGGAGGGCAGGGGCCGGAGGGCAGGGGCTAGCGGGCTGCGCTCCCTCTCTCCCCCGCCACAACCCACCGTCCCGGCCACCCGACGGGGCCTCCGCGCCGCACAGCGCGGCCGGAGCGCAGTTCTGCCCACCCCCCTACAATGCGGAACACTCACCCGTTCCGCAGCGGGCCCCGGACCCTGCGCTGGGCGGCAGCGGCGAGACCGCCTGGGGGGGCGAGAATTGCAGGCAGGAGAGCACTCCGGCCGGCCGCGGGCGAACGGCTGAGCGTGCGGAGAGCGGCGCTGGGCAGCCACGGGCCGGGGTTCGCGGGTCGGTTCGGCGGCCGGTGCCGGTGCGAAGGACGGGACGGGACGGGACGGGACGGGGGAGGCGGGGCCCGACAGCTGAGAGGATGTAAACAGAGCGTCACGTGACCCCGCCCCCCGCGCGCGGGGCCGCCGGGCGAGGCGAGGCGAGCGCTGCGCTGCTCCGCGCCCGGCCCTGATTGGCCGCTCGGCGCCCGCGCGACAGCCAATGGGCGGCCGGCGCTCGCGGCGCTCGTCACTAGTCGCCCTGGGGTCGCGGCGGCCCCGCGCGTTGACTCCCCCCTCTCTTTCCCTCCTCTTCCCCCTCCCCGCCGGCTGGGAAGCCCTGGAAATCCCGTGTCCTCGGCCCTTTTATCTCCCGTGGGCCGCCGAGCATGGAGAGCAGAGCCGTGTTCTCGTGCGGAAGGGCCGAGCCGCGGGGGGAGGAGTGGCGGCGGCGGCACCGCGTGTGGGCGGCGGGGGACACGCAGCCACGCCGGAGGCCCGGATTTAAAAACATGCGCAAGGTGCCCCCGGTGCCCGTCCGAAATAGCTCCGCTTTCCCCTTTCAGGGCTTCCGCGCTGTGTGGCGTTCTCGCCTTTCTCGGGGGACGCGGCGGCTCTGCAGGACCCTTCCGTAGCGCCTCTCTCAAGGGGGGTCAGAAAGTTCCCCCCACGGCCCGAGAGAAGGGCCTTTGGGCTTTGTTGTCGAAAGATAGTTTGAAAAACTACAGGAAGGACGAGAGATCACGGGAAAAGGTCAGAGAAATAATTACAAGTGTCAGAAAACGTCTAATGGAGGGCGATAAAGATGGTAAAAGGTTTAGAAGGGGTGCCACATGAACAGCTGAGGTCACTTGGCTTGTTCAGCCTGGAGAACAGACTGGGCAGGAGACCTCACAGCAGTCCGCAGCTTCCATGGGAAGTGGAGGGGCGGCCACTTGATTTCTTTTTTCCAGTGACGATAAAGAGCCTGTGGTAATGGCATGAAGATGTCGGGGAGGTTTAGCTTGGATATCACGAAAAGATTGTTCACCCTGAGGGTTGTTGAGAACCGGAACAGGCTCCCCAGGGAAGTGGTTAGGGCACTAAGCCTGACAGAAGTGTTTGGACAACACTGAAAGCCCATGGTGTGATTCTTGCAGGGCTGGGAGTTGGCCGTCGGTGATCCTTGTG
The DNA here is from genome assembly GCF_965178545.1 of Coloeus monedula. Lineage (NCBI taxonomy): Eukaryota > Metazoa > Chordata > Aves > Passeriformes > Corvidae > Coloeus > Coloeus monedula. The sequence continues at coordinate 118,624,703 of NC_138781.1, forward strand.
GATCCCTTTCAACTCAGGATATTACATGATTCTATGAACTTGGGAAGGAAATAGACATGAGTAAGTGGAAATCAAGGAAGCCTGGGGCCCCAGTGTGGACTTGAAGCCCAAGGTGATGAAGAGTGTTGGGTCATTCTGAGCCCTGGTCTCCTGTGAGATTTCTAAGGCATTGTCTCATGTTTGGTTTGGCCGAGAGGAATGATGTGAGATTTGGAGAGTCAGTGGGGAAAGTAGGCTTGGCTGGTGTTCGGGAGAATTAAGACTTACACAGGTGTCAGGACTTGTAGCAACTTGGCTAATCTGTTTTCATTGTGGAAAGGAATGAGAAATGCCTGAGGTCAGTATCAGAAAAGGAATGACATTCACACTTCAGGAACAGTAAGTTTATATTCACCAAATGATCAGGCAAAAGATGTGGTATTTAAGGATTTCAGGCTAATGGTTATGAAAACCTGAAGATCTGGAGTGGATGTTAAAATAAAACTAATTAGATAACTTGTAGACATTTACAATGATAATTTAATCTGGAGTGTTGTAAACACTGAGTGTTTTGTGAAATGCAGCTGAGAGGCATAAAGTTTTGAGCTTTAGCCAAAATTTGAGTAGTGGCGGAACAGGATTTGTAAGTAAAGGCCTTGAGAATTGAAGAACACAAAAGTGTAGCTTGTAGGAGGCTAGGAGTAACTATTACTCTCTTGGGGGGCAGGATTAGTTAATACCTGGCGCATACAATGGCTGTAGATGGCAACAACTGAGGTGAAGATAATTGGCCACATAAGGGGGAGAGTTTCTGTTAGGCTGGGACTCAGAAATAAGTCTCCTGTCAGCTGGACTGAGTGATTCAAATAGTGCTACTAACTGCCACCTGATTAGTGATGTAACTGATGGCTCCTTGAATGAGAGAAATAGAAGGGAGAATAAATACATAAATTCAATTTTTGCATTGAAATCAGTAAACAAATAATTTTCGCTGTCTTTGTGTATTGAAAGTTTGCTTCTATTAAGAATTTTTAGTTAGATGTAGTAAGTGTGTATAATTCCCTGTCTTTTGTATGTATGAGGGTTTCCTGGTGTTAATTCCTTCTCTTTACATCACATCCTAGATATTCTTGTGCCTGACCAACACGTAGTCATAACCTGTCAGACAAGGTGCACTTAATCAGTATTCAGTCAGGCCAGGAGTTATGGCCAAGTTTTGCTCATTCAGTTTTTAGAAAATTTTTCAGATAGCTTTTTTTGCTTTGTAAATTACCATGCTTATATATAAAAAATTTGTAAAATACCATACTATTTTTTTTTTTCCATTTGCAGTGAACATGGATATACAATTAGGAAGGCCATTCTGCAATCTTCTTTCAGAGCTGAAAAGAAGCTTCGGCATTCAGGTCTAGCAGAAAATTCTACTTGAGCATGTGTAGTTTCTCCAAATCTGTTTTAACTCCTGTGCATCCATTGTCAAAAAAGAAGTAAGGTATTTTCTGATGCAGTATGTAACTTCTGCATCTTGATGTGAAAGATATTTATTGTCCCATTATTTTAAATTCAAGATGTGCATTGATGCTGATTGTGCCGTACTCAAACCTCTCCTGATGGGAGAGAGTTTTTAAAGTCCTTGCCAGGAGTTCGAGAGACAAACGGGGACTCTCAGCCTTCACTGCTTCTTGATAGTTGTTTATTAAGTCTTATCAGAGAAAAAGAGTCACTAGAGTGATCCAGACATAGCACAAAGCAGAGAATGCAGGAGAAAGCCCAATTATCAAGATTTACACAGCCTTTTAAAGATAAATTAACCAATAGTTACTAAAAACGTACATTATTTTTACTTTTCTGCCAATTATTTAGTAACACAGCCAGGAACTGCGGCATTCTTTGTCCAATCATCCCAAACTACTTTTACTGCAGAATATGGAGTAGTAGAAGAAGAAGAAAGTTTGGAGAACAACAACAATCCTCCATTTTGATGTTTTTTGCTTTTATCTATTTACTACATTAACAAACCCAAAACCTCTAAATTTTTCACCCTGGGACAATATTACATAGTAGTCTATCACCTAATTTACAGTTCTTTTCTAGTTCTTTTTTAATAGTAGGCAGTTTTTTCCGTGGACAGAGGTCAAAAGCTGTGTTGTTCAGGGGGGTGAAACCCCTCAAAACAGGCAGAGAAGTATTCTCTGCACTCTGAGTTCCTACATGCATCATTTGGGCAACTTTTGTTTTCGTCTGAATGTAAGTTGATATTCTCAAAAAAAGCTAAAGTATTATGTGACCCATCAAAGGGTCCATAAAAGCTCCATAAAAGGCCCATCGAAGCTCCATATAAGCTTGCTGAGTTCAAAACCCTTGCTTCCCACTTCTTAACTGAATGAAATTGAAATAATGAAACCCACTTCTTAACTGAAGCCCAGTGAGCATCCTTTCACCCTCATGAAACAATGGGTTAGGCTAAAGTTCCCCCAAAACTTTATTATTCTGTGCAAGTTTGCAGTTGTTTTATTTTAACTGCAGATTTAAGCATAATTTACTTTTTCAGTATTTTGTCCTGCTACTTTGTCACTTTTTCATGATCACGCAGATAAAGTCTGAGCAATGTTGAAGACTCCAGTGAAATTTCATTGTGTTCTTCTGGTGAAGGTTATAACATTCAGATATCTAATAGAAAAGTGCTCAAGACTGCCATTTTTTAGATAAATTTGAAATTTGCTACCAGGGGTCATTAAGGTTAAGTATTTAGACTTAACTGTTACTATAATGAACAGAAAATTGGATCTACACAGTAATTTATAATTAAAACTGTTTCCAGTAAAGATCATGTCATAAACACTGATTAGGCATATTATTAGACGTATTTAATTTCTTATTTAGGTAGAAAAAAGTTGTCCTTTAGACTAAAGCAGCATATTGGGCCTCCTAACAATTGCAATAGCTTCCAAGTAGAGCAAATTATGTTCCCCGAATGCAATCCTGTTGGCATAAAGCTAACAAATAATGCATCATTTGTGCATTTCTAATTAATGAAAACCATTTATATATCATTGCATTAAAGGTACCTTGATTTGAATGCTTCAACTTTATGTTCTCTGTTGTTGAATAAGCATTTTTAAATATTTTCAAATGCTACAGAAAACATACAGAACAAGTATTAAAGTATTTTTCTTTAGCATTTGTTTTTAGACGTATGCCATTTTCTTAATCTAATAAAGCTTAAATTTGTAAGATTTTTGGTGGTGCTTAAGATGATACCATTTAAAATATTTTTTTATACTCTGCAGTGCAGTCTAATTTTAATCAAGTTGTGACAGTATAGTGTTTTTTAGGATTTCTTAAGGTTTGGATTATTCATACCAAGTAAAGAGCTTCTTTACTCGGTTGCTTAGCTCTGGAAATTCAATGCAAGGATAAGGATATTAGAGACTTACACCTTATCTCTATTTCTTATTAGTTATTTCACACTTTGGTGCATACATTTGTATGTTGACACAGCTTTTTAAAAAATACTCATAACTCACTGTCATTTTGAAGCAGTGATCATTTTCCGATTCCGCTTTTTTTTCTGATTCATTTTGCATGTAACTAATTTTTTTCTCTAGTTTCCACAATCTTACTAGGTTTCCTTTCCCCAGACAAATCTCATTCTGTACTTTTGTTTCATCTTTAATTATCAAGCATTTTAAAATTATAGTTGATTTACTATATCTACTTTATATACTCCCTCATATTCATAACTTCCTGACACCTTTCATTCACTGAGCTCTTTCTTTATCTCTTTAATTTTTCTTTTCATTGCCTTCTGTCTGTTCCTTTCTTTTTGGTAGATTTTCTTTCCTGACAGGCTTTGACCAATTGGTTTTGCAGGTGTAGAACAAAAAAGATGTGCTACAGAAGTAGCAGTTACAGTTTTCAGATGATGTCCTCTGCTCTCTACAACAGATACCACTTCCGGCAATTGGAGACAATGAGCACATACTTCACGCTGTGTCACATTCCATTGGCATAGCTTGTTTCACAAAGAGGGCCTGAAATGGAGAAGTGATGCAGTGGCTTCCCCTGTCTTGCAGGCTTGATCTTCCTGCATCAATGTATTATCTCAAGGAGTAAAAGTACTGTACTATTGAAAACATCACAGGTAATGCAAAAGAAAAAATAGTGAAATAACTTTTGGAAAGCAGTTTAATTTGTCCTTGATTTTTGGCCTACCTTTCATATTTTTAAAAAGTTTTATTTTTGAATTCTTTGCCCCCTGATGTTTGAATGTACCTTCTGCAGCTCTCGTCTATATCCCAGCAGTCATCATGCCAGTTCCAAAGATTTGTGGTAAGTAGTGGTTAAGTTCCCAGGAAGGGAACTGGATTGTCCCCCAGAAAGTGCCAAGCTGAGTCCCTTCAGGTTGCATGTACAGGATGAACGCACCCGTAGCTAAGCTGTAATGGACTGGTCAGGGTGTAACCTGCAGTCCCAAGGAGTGGCCAAACACCAGCCTGGTGAAACATCATCCAGAGGCTGTTGATGTGGTCCTCTGGAACCAGCAGCTGTGCAGCTGCACTTCTTTCAGGTGTGGCCTGGCTCTGAAAGCAGTTTAGTCACATTCATACAATGTTGCTTTGACAGGTCAGACTTAAAGATTCCACCTGTAAAACTGGTGAGAGCTACATACACAGTCTATAGCATCTTTGACCTTGTTAATCTGCAGTTTGGATAAACAAACCCAGTATTACTGTCCTAGATAAAAGTAGTTGTATGCTAATTGAGCTTTAGATCAGAACAACGTTTTCCAAAGCTCCAGAGCTAGGTGACTGAAAAGAGCACCTTTAAAAGGAGTAAATCAGCATTTACTACAGGCCTTGTCTATGTGCCAGATTACTTCATTGAGCATTCCTACTTTTTCTTTGAGATCTGCACACCCTTTCTCCTCTCTAGCCCCCTTCAGAGAGGCAGTTTATTACTGTAATCTTGCTAAGACACTTGGAGTTTTTAGGGATAGAGATTTTCATTGCTGTAAATTTTGAAATGTGCCTTTCTCAAACATTGATTTCATTAAGCAATTGAACAGTGTTCTTAATGCTGTGCATCACAATCATACTCCTCTGAAGCTCACCAAATAAAATGCATTGGGGTTTGAGTTACATATATTTATTTGGGATGCCTGTAATCTATCTGTGCATTCCACCTCTCACATACCGTTTAAGGGGTCACAACTTTTGTCAACTTTATTACAAGAAATGTGATACAATGGTAGGAAAAACATCTTCTTTTGATGCCTGAGTAGGCAGGAATAGCAGTGATAATCTTCAAAAGTGATATGCCTTCATACAACTGGTTAGGAGAGTGCAGGAGGCTTTTTTCCCTTGCCATGACATCCTCTGCTAGGGTGGGATTAGCACTCTCAGCCCCTCTGTAGCAGTTTTTTGGGAGAGCTTCTGGCAGTGGGCAAAGCATGTTTCAGAGCTAGAAGTATTTTACTTGTCAGAACATAAGCTGAGCTCGGTTCAGATTTTAAAACCTTGAAAGCACATACTAGAAAAAGAAAAACACCAAAACAATGAAATGAAATTTTAAGATGCAAATGAGCGAATGAAATGAAGAAAGAAATTAAATGGAATCTGTGGCCATAGATATTGGTCTTAAGGATGGGTCTTTCATGATCAGCTGTTCAGCCTTCTTTAGATTACTCTTCCAATTTCCTGTGTGCGCCTTCCTGTTTTTTTCCTCTGTTAAGAACAAGCTTGAGGTTGTAGCAACAGAAGGGTTCCAGTGGCCTGTAGTCACTGCTAAGTGCTTAACCAAATGTTGCTCGTAAATACAACAGAGCACATCTAGATAACCATCGACATAATACAAAATCTAGTCACACAATCAAATATTAAAAAGTCTTCTAGAATTTGGTACTAAGGCAAGTGTCAGTATTTAGATTTCATTTATATTACTTTTTATTTTTTCCATGACCTGTGATGGAAAAAAAAAGTCTTCCTTCAGTATTTTCTGCTTTAAACCATTTGTAACTTGTCTCAGAGGTATATTAGGATACAAAATGAATATGTAAGCAGAAAGTGTCATATATTATCACTTCTGTCCTCCTTATTGATTGTAAACTGCAAGCACGAGACATTCTCCATGGAAATATGTTGATTTGTCTCTAGATGTAGCTGACAGTGAGTCAACAACATACTCTTTATGTCATCCTTTTCTTAAATCAATAGGGTGCTTTCTAAATTTATAATGTTCTTTTTTTAGAAGGAACACAGTCCTTCAAACCAAGAAAAATTATATACCACCATGGTTAATACTTTAAAGACAGTCTCTGAGCTTCCCTTGAATGAGTCATTGTCACAGTCATATTTAAGGGACGTTGCTGTATTTATAGCAAATATACAGCAGAAATATTATTCTGAAAATAATAAATGTTTTCACTTTATTTTTGCCTGATTTTGTTAATCAAATATGGAACAATATGTAATGTAATTTATATGAGTTAAAATTTAACTTGTGGAGCCTCTCTTCTGTATTTGGCCTGATAATACACTGTAGTATATTAGTGTATACAGTGTACACTAGTCCTGTTACTGATAAGTCAGCTGGCCTGTGTACCATAATTTTGGAAGCTTTTAAGATCAACTTGATTACTAGATATCTAATAGGCTCCAAGCACTCTTATTTCTTACATGCAACTTTTATCTTTAAGTAGGAAAGATGAGGAAAGCTATCTGCATGTTGTTAAATGTGTCAAAAAATGCTTCTAGTTCCACTTCTAACACATTTAATATTTTGGCAAAGTGAGAAGGTTATGTTTATGTATATTTTTTTTCCCCTGAGAGAATTTAAATCTCTTAATCAGTAGGATTGAGTTGTTAGAGACATAAACTTAGTCTTCTTTTTGTTGTATAAAAGCATCCTTTATCAACAGACTACCAAAAAGACAAAGAAACAATTTATTTTATAGACACTAAAAAATAAATAATATTAATTAAGTTCATATTACATAATATTCTCCAGTTTAAGTAATTTTTGTGAGATGTGGACAAATAATGCATTATATCCAACAGGCTTACCAAAAGATTTGTGCTTGAGATGCAGCATGCAGATTGCTCTTGAAAAGTCCTCTAACAGAACATAATCTTCTCTTTTTACCACGTCCAAACTCCTGATGCTTTCAAAAAAAAAAAAATACAATTGCTATTTTTCTCCAAATTGGCAGAGGTTTAGCACCTTTTTGGATGATGCAGTTGGCTATTATTAAGTCTTTGATATATGTGCAGATGGCAAGGGCACTAGAAATGAAACTTCATAACTGTGTCTGAGGAGCACGTTATTTAGTAAGTAAGATGAAACGTCATTGTTAGGAGAGCTGCAAAGGATCTCTAGAGCAGATCTATTCTCAACCAATTAATTAGAGTGCTTTCTTACAGTCCCTCATCTGCAGTTGTACACCACATGCTTAGGTATATAGTAAAAGGAATTAAATGGCCTGAGTATTCTCCCATTTTATCCCCTGGCTCTTGGAGCAATTGTGAGAAAGGTAAAATTGTTGAGATGTTAGCTAGGTAAGATACCATCACTGAAATCAGTTAATTGACAATGGCTTTGGGGAGCAATATGCATTTCTCTTTTTGGCTACATGAGTCTCTCTTTGGCCATTTCTCCAGCTGTTTTCCCTAGCACTAAGGGCAAGATCTTTTCTGCCTTCAGCTATTCTCATACAAACCCATAGAGATTGAAGCACAGCTAGACCCTTTGTTGTGGGCAGTGGTAGCTTCATACAAAATTTATTAAAGAAGCCCTCCTGTTGAGTAACAGGGTTCTGAGGGTGCAGAAAGGACCCCTTTGCTCTCTAAACTCCTTCTTAGAGAGGAGCCTGGGTGTGGCTGGATCCAATCTTAGCCCCAGACTTTGTCAAAAGTTTATGTCTAAAGGAATATAGATGTGTAATTGAACTTTGTCCTGCAAGATTAAGGTTGGAAGAACAGATATATAAATATATATGATTTATTATGATCATGATTAGACAAAAAGATCTTAATCAGATTTACTACACAGTATAAGAGCTGCAACAACAATTATAATATAGTGCATTATAAAAATGTTGAAGCAATTGCATTAAAGTAGTTGTATTAAAACTAGCAGAAACAATTATTAAGTAGGGATTGATGTTATTCACCCATACAGATGACTGTGGGCAAGTCTCTTTTGCTCAGCCTGGAGGAGTAACCTTGAGGGACATCTCCACTCACGAGAGGAATCTCCACACATACACTCCAAGAGGGGATGTGTTAGAAGACCCTGCCGTTAAAATTTGGGACTGGGTTTTTATAGTATAGAGTGACTGTCAGTCTTATGTCTCCAGGCCAGCCATGCCAGTTCAGCAGCTTTAGATAAGTTGTTGGTAGTATCACTTGTTTATTCCTTTATCTGGGTACTTTACCAGTCCTACCACATCTTCATCTCACTGTCAGGGTGCTTAATTTTGGGATTGATGAGTCAGACTGCTTTCAGCTTTATTCAACACCAAAAGCAGTATGATGCCCCTTCTTCATTTACCACTGGTACCTTTGTGAATAGGGCATTGTTCAAGCTGTTTTACCCCATTCCAGGCAAAGCATCCTGCAAGTGCATGTGCATGTTGGAGGAAGAGTTGCTAGCACATTTTGGAAAGGTTCTTAAAAGCAAGAGTGGCTAAAGAAAGAGTGGGAAAAGAATGCAAGATACTGAAGGCAAATCTTGTAACTGAGTATGCTCACAGTGAGTGGTAGATTTGAGCTGCTCCATGCAGAGCTGTTTGCATGATATGCTGAATGCTTTCAGGGGCCTCACTTCGAAGAGAGTCCCTTTTGACAGGAACAGTAGCTGCTGAGTATCAGCCAGCAGCAAGAGAAGAACTCCAAGGCTAAAGGTGAACCGAGAGCTGAGAGCAGCCACAGCAGAGGATGAGTAGTGTTCTCATTGCCAGGGCACAGTCTGATCACACCTGGGCTGGAGAAGTAAAGGAAAGCAGTAATAGTGACGGAGTTTATGGAGAAATCATAGAGCAAAAGCAAGGCAACAAGCCAGAACAACCATGTGGGGATGGGGATGGTAGGTAACACCTATAGGATAGAGCAGCCTGAGGCTAAATCAATCTTCTCAGGCCATGGGTCAGGGCTTGTGAGTGTACTCTCATCAGGACCATTACAGCCTCTTGGTGCACTAGACCATGATGTTGAGCTTTTCAACTAATCAAGCCCAAATGGAGCTCTTAAATGACATTACTTGGCAGGCCAAAATTTGCAGTGAATACATAATTACAGGGTGTAATAACCAGATCAAGATTGTACTGATTTGTCATGTTCAAGGTATGCCAAGTTAAAAAGCTTCTGGTAGCTTCACCAGCCTTAGGTAGGCATTTGGTCTCTTGTAAAAATTATGTCTTACTGTTGTGATAAGAAATAGGTTTGTGATGTCTCTCATTTTTTTAATTTGGCCTAATGCATATATCTTCATATGCAAGACAAGGATGAGTAAGTTTGTGCTAAGACTTGAGCAAATGCTGAAGGCCAATGTTTTCCCCTCAGTGTATACTGGTAATAGTGGAAGATCTTGTTAAAGCCAACTCGTTCTTGCATGCAACTACAGGACTGAACATTCTGTACTGCATGAGTGATGCTGATGCATGCTGATCTGCATGAGTGCCTAAATCTCCACCCTTTAAATCATGTGAAAGATTGTATCACAGTGAGACACTGGAAGAAGTTGCCTGGAGAAGCTGTGGATGCCCTGAACTGTTCTGGGCCATGGTGGATGGGGCACTGAGTAACCTGATCTAGTGGGAAGTGTGCCTGCCCATGCCAGGGAAGTTGGACTAAGTGATCTCTTAAGTTCCCTTCCAACCCAAACCATTACATGGTTCTATGTTTGTTTCATCTTGTTTCTTAGCAATTCTCAATTTTCTACTAACCTAAAGAAATAAAAAAGCTAAATAATCAACTATTTGGCAATAAAAAACTATAAATGTGCATAGGGGTTATATGCCTTTAACTGTATTACCCAATCTTTTTTCCATACAATTACATGAAAATAATAAAAAAAAGTATTGAAAAAACATGAGACAGTGTGAAAATTACTCTGCTAAAGTCTGTGTTTTCTCAAGTAAAATAACAGCCTGAAATCAACAGGGCAACACACAAGTGTGAGGTTATACCTTACATAGCCTTCCTTCTTGAGTGTGTGTTGAGCCTTTCAGTGTCTTGAAAATCTTCAGGGGACCCCATATGAGAAAAGTATAAATGTTTTCTGCTAACAGGATACTGTATATTGTAATAGTGGCAGAATCTGGTCCTGGAACAATTAAAATCTCAGTATATTAAATAAAAAGAACACAATTCTTTGTTTTACATGCTAAGTTTGCCTCTGAATGACTTGATAGCCTGCTACTGAAGCAGATAAAAAGACTGTGGTAATACAAACCTCATTTTCTTCCCCCAAGGTATGAATTGTATGTAACTGATGTGCTTTTTTGCAATTTCTAGTGTATAATTAATTGGAATCTGCATACATGAAAATGTTTTACAGTGTATAGGTAGCAACATGTTATTGTTAGAGAATGCTCACTAATTATCTCTGTTGGACCTCCTGTTTTTAAAGTCTGTATCTAGGTAATTTTTGGATGCTTCAGTGCTTCATATAACTTATTTCCTACTGAAAAAGTAGAACTCAAAGCATACTCTAGATCACAGGTAAATGTAGCAGTGGCAGGTAAACATGTTTTTTTAGATTGGGCCAGCATCGACTTAGGTCAATGAAGAAAGATTGTACTCAAGTCTCACTTTGGCTTCTAAGTAGTTGTCACTGCAGAACTTTGCTGATTTGACGCTTCTGTTCTCCGAAAAGAAGGTTGATGCTGTAGAATAGAAAATGAAGCTCAAGAACTTTTCTTTCTGTGAAAAAGTGTAGAATGGAACAGGCAGCCCAGAGAGGTTGTGGAGTCTCCTTCTCTGGAGATACTTAAAAGCTGTCTGGACACAAGCCTAAGTAACATGCTTTAGAGGGCCCTGCTTGAGCAGGGAGGTTGAACTAAGTGATCTCCAGTGGTCCCTTCCAACCTCATGCATTCGGTGAAAATAATTGGTGCTTTTTCTTGTGTTTTGTTTCACCTGAATAAAACTACTTGTATTTTTGGAATTTAATAGAGAACTGAACACATAATGTACACAAAGTTGTTAATTAAGACCTATGAATAGAATTACAACCAAATTTTTTAAGTCTCTTGAGCAATAGAAGTCATTAGGCACTACCCAGCGTGTAAATAACCACATAGGTCAGACTTGTGTGACAAATGAAATTATTTGGTATCCAACTGGATTCATGGGGATTCTTCAAATACATCTGTATTAAGAGTAAAATTCCATAGATATATTTAAAAAATAGGTATACAATACATACAATGGCAAAACAAAAACACCCTGCAGAACTTAGGCTATTTAATCTTGTTCCATTTTGTTCATACATATCTTTTAACATTAAAAAAATTAGATGAAGGCTACTGCATAGCTCTTCCTATCTTTTATGATAGTATTCTGCCTTCCAAAAGTTGCCAGAATCTTTAGATGAAGTTTTAGAATATACAAGAAGAAGAAAAAACAGTAGTTTCCCGAACCTCAGCTGTGACAAGGAAAGAGTAGAAGCATCTTATTTTCTGGAATAATTCACAAGAAACAGATTTTAGAAAGCCACAGTGGAAAATACATTCTAGATACCTAAGAGTTTTTCTGAATAATTTTACAAATGTCATACTTCCTTGGATTCTAGTTTAGGATTTTTCTTCTCTGTTATGCCACAGAAGCAGCTTTTGACTGCTTAATCCTACTTTTCCCCAGACACTTAAAAATTTCTGTGAAATTTTCTACTTGGAACTCTTGGGCGCTTTAGACCTTGACTGTCAGAGTAGCTTCAGTTTCTCATGTAATGTGGGTATGCTGCTGTTACAAGTTCATTTAGCCAAGTGACCCTGAGGCTTTTTTCATAGCCTTTTGTTTGGTATCATCTGCACTATCACTGACATTAATAAAGTCAATGTACTACCTTTCTTTATTCTGATTTTCCACCTGCAGCCAAGAAGGATCATTTCAGACGATAACTGTAACTCATCTTTATTCTGATGTTTAAACATAAGAGAAGTCTTACAGACCCCTCATTTAATTCATTCACTGACCCCCTTCAAACATTAGAATTTATTTTGTCACATGTTAATTAGTTTTCCAGAACAAAGACAAACTAAGTATATGGTTGTAGGTTTGTGTGGCTATTTAAAACTAATTTAGCTGTTGCAGAAGAGTGACACCATTTATTGCAATCAGAACTGGGGAATCAAAACACAATCAGATACTGAGAGTCCAGACTGTAATAAATACTTGTTTTGTGACTCGGAGCTGCAGGCAACTGTAATGGCTGAATAATTTTATAGTTAGAGGATGAAATACACTCTTCATTTCATAGGAAAAAAAAAATACATGGAAGCACATAAAGGTGAAGACCCAGCATTTGAATAATGTTGCCTTCTCAGTGAGTCATGATGTAAACCTTTCAGCATGCTAAGATATAAATCTGACCTGCTATAACCAGCTTCAAAAATTTCAAACCAACATACTCAATACCTACATTTTATCCAAAGCCATAAAAACTTTAAATATCAATTTAAAAAATATAAAATTAGCTCTGATAAATTTCTTTCTTGATGGTTACCATTTAAACAACTCTAAATATTCTTAGGGTTATTCTAGCACACTTTTTTTTCCCCCCCCAATAGTCGTGGGGTCAGTAGCACCCAAAGATGGTGGTGTTGTGAAGTACAATAACATCCAATATATCTTCACTATTTCTCTGCCTAAAACAGAGTGTAAATTCTTTGGGAACAGGGGATGTCTTTACATGGGTTTATTACTGCATCACACCTATATAGCTCAGCTATCAGAATGTTCCCTTTTAGTAGATAATTTAGCTTCTGACCTCACTGTTGTTGTCAACTTTCTGCTGACAACTCTTCTGATTTTGCAAGAGTTCTTTTCAGGAATATAGTCATTGGTTAGTGCAAAGGAAGGGGGAATTTATGTGGCATTAATAATTTTTACTAATTTTCAGTGAGCGAGCCCTTGGATCTGTCATAAAATAAGATTTCTATTTGACAGGAAATTCTCTGAAATACCTTATTAAAGTCAGCACCGTATTGAGGAAATTTTACTAAAATTCTATATAGAGATTTGTGTTTAGTCAGCTTCCTGTTGTTGTTCTCTTCCCATCTGGGACATTAACACCAGAGAGCTTGATTTCTTTAGATAATTTTTAGATTTTTTTTTTTTTTTGCAGTGTAATTACTAGAGCAGCAATGTAATGTTCACAGAAACCAAAAGCTCCCAGACCTGATGACTACGATATGACTGTGAAGAACCTAAACTAAGCTGGTGATACAAGTTTGATAGGGGTTCTTCCTCCTTTAGAAAGAAGATAGGCTCTGTTTCTCTAAAAAGACTTGGCTTTGCCAATCAATTCATATAAATACCTTTACCCGTAGAGGAAATAAGGGACTCTGGTATTCATTACTTCTGCTCTCTTGTTTTATTAAATACTGAAGACTTTAATGGAAGTTGAAGGATAATTTTTAATACAATTAAATAACAGTGAAGTAATGATACTATTCATTCCCATAGCTTTGAAATGTAAAGATAATTATTTTCCCAGTTCTCTGTAGAATAAGCATGTAACATTAGCCTTTGATTACAGTGAAGTACAACAAGGTTAAACAAAATTTTCAGAAGTAGAAAAAAATAAGGAAAACCAAGAATAGCACTCTAATTTTTTGTCATCTTGTTCTGTTCTGTTTTCACAAGATCAGGCTTTATTAAGTTGTCATCTGAAGCACCTTTAACAGGTTATATCCATGAAGAATTTAAATTAGAGGCTTCTAAAGTTTATTTAGGAAATTAACTACCAAGACGGGATATAAAAAGCATTGCACTGATGATGAGTTTTGTCAGGTATGCACAATTTTAAGTCCCTGTCATGCTGCTTGCTTGGATGCAAATTTCTTGTGGATTTTCTTCTCATGGCTGGAGTGCTTACCAAAACAAGGCCCAAACTGTCATTATATAGGAGAAATACCTAGGTTGTGGTTCTTAGTAAGAACAAGTTTCCTGCTGTTGTAGGGAACCCAAGATGCTGGTGGTGTCCTCTGGTAGCTTTTGCAGTACAAGCCTTGCATTTTTCACAAGGCGAAGGAGAGTGATCTCTGATTGATGGCATGCAGGGACAGAGCTCTTGGCTTTTCTTTGGGCCCACTTTTGCTTCCTTGTGTCTGATTATGGGGAGTTGGGCAAAACAGGGATACCCAGCATTTATGGTTTTTTATTCTTTGATAGATTTTACCAGATTTTGTAGACTTCAAGGTGAAATTGCTAGAAGCAAAACAGTCTCCTGGCAAAATTGTATGATAGCTATCCAGTCTAGGCAGCTTTACAAGAAAAATAAGTCTTGCAGTGTTGTTTTGGTTTTTTTAACCCAACCAAACAAAATGCAACCTTAATATTAAGCTGTATAGCCAGTATACCAAATGGGGTTCCTGAAGTGAGTAAAAAATTACAGTCCTGACATTTCTATTTAGATTTTTCTTTAGGGAGATCATATTTGGATGAGTTCAAAAGCTGTTTTCATGAGTTTTTTCAGTTTTCTTCTACAGCAAAATTTAGCTATTTTCATCAGGCATCACTGCAAGTTGCCAGGAAAGTGTCAGAATTCTTCTCAGTAAATCAGTTTCTACAAATTTGTCCCAGGTAGAAAAAACATTTGCAAAGAAAATGAGTCTTATGACCAAAGGGAAAAACAGTAACAAATCTAGTGATAGGGAAAGAAAAACAGTGTTCTTGCTAAAGGCTATTTAATTTTATCTTCGTAAATTTTTAAGACTATTATTTATATCCTGTACTGTTTACTGATCTAATCATTGGTAAGAAAAAATGTTTTATGACTTTCAAAATATTTCTGTGGTAGATGAGGATAAAAAGGTTGCTACACTCTATGAAAGATAATTTCTTCTATATTAAAATGTTTTTCTCCCATATTCTTATTGCCTATTTTTCATCTTGTAGGTTAGTGAGCTTTGCAGTCCATGCTTCAATGTCTGTCCAGTTGCACCTTGAACCCTGGAAACAATTGTACAAAATCAGTTCTTCCTACAAGCCCCAAATGCCCACTAGTGAGGCACACTGCCAGAGTGGACCCCAGCCTCCCACGGTGTGACAGATCAGAGCTGCCTCCCTACAAAGCTTCATTCCTACACTTGCTCCCTAAAACGGAAACACTAAGGAATATTCTGGTTAAATACTAGAGTAATTTCTGGTAGGACTTGAAAATAAAATTATTTTTTCATGAGAGACTGTGCCATGGTAGTTCAATTGTAGGATTGTAAACAGGTAGTGCTCTTCTGGCACTGGCTCCAAATAGATTACAGTTTTGTTACCAGACTGTACATCTTGCTTGCTGGAGGTCTTTAACTCTACTGTTAAAATGCTTGGCACTGTAAGGAGAGGAATACTTGGTACTTCAGTAAACATGTAGACCATGCTTGAAACATCTCCAAGATCTAGTCTGAGGTTCAAAGCAAACGCTGCATTCTTAATCAATAAAGGAATTGTGATGTCGCATTTGCATCTATCTCTTTGTTGAATAAAGAACTCTTGGGATGATTTTTATTTTGGGAAAGGAATATTTTAAGAGATTTAGGAGAAATCTTGGTTCAGACAAAGAAGAAAATTAAAAGCTTAGACATTGCTTAGAAAGCATGCATTCTATAAGAACACAAATAGAAAAAATGGCACTTTTTATTGGGATTTGTTATATCTACATCTAACATAACAGACCTGAGTCCAGAGTGTGTTGCAAAACTTCTGCTGCTGAACTGTCTCCTGTCAGAATTGATGTGGGGGGTTTTCTGCAAATTTACGCAGTAATCTTTCCATTTTCCATGTGAGCACAAGCCCACACTCAGAACTTGCAGTTCTAGAGCTAGTCAGGCTTCTTGTCCAGGGACTTAGTGAAGGTCACTCAGTATCTGTGTCTATAAGGCACACTAAAATGTGTCACAGATGAGAAGAAGAAATATGTAGACATTTCTGTTCATTTATAAAAGGATTGTGTGTGCAAGCATAATGCCATTAGTTTTCTTTCTGAGATGTTTTCTAAGTAGAGAAATGTCAAAAGGCAAAACCCTGAGGGAACCATTGTGGTATGATTTCTTTTATATTTAAAGATAGTGTTCAGGAGAGGGAGTACACTTGTTAAAAGGGTAGGTGTTTTAATCTGAAGTGAAAAATGGAAGGCATTCTGTAAAAGACTTGAAAACAAATTCATCACTTCACACATTAGACTATCTAGAGATGAAATTTTGGCACAGTGTTTGAGGATAAATGGCATGTCTTTTTGATCAAAGTTTTTGGAGATTAGCTGAATATTAAATATGTAAATGTACTCTCCTCTAACAGGTATGTAATTGGCAAGAATGATCAAAGTATCCTTTCAAATCTCTAGACAGATACTAAGTATGTATTTTCCCGTGTTCTGAATTTTACTTTTTTTTTTCTTTTTACAAGAGCCTCTTCATCTGCTCTTCTTCAGGAAAAAAAAACACACTGACAAAGAAGACTTCTTTTGAAAAGCTTAAAGAGGAACATGTGCTGTGATATATTGATCCTTTGGAAGCAGCTGATAGTGGCAAAGCCCACTCCATCACTTAGGAGTCTGACAACCCTGGAAACAGGCTGGCCAAACTGCATGAATCTGATTTTTGCATTGCTTACATCCCTGTGCTAGCAGCTGTTATCATAGTATTAGCCTTCTGTAGTCCTCATGTAGCCTCTTGAAACTTATATGGGCTTCATGCTCTGAGATTACCTGCCAAATATTTAAAAAAAGAATCATCATCACCTCTCTCTTTCTTTTCATTTTCCACCTGGGGAGAAAATAGCTTGATTAGTTTGGGTGATGGTAGGAAGCTGGAGGAAATCCAGTCATGATTTTTCAATCTGAAGGGTTTATTTCCTTTCATTTCATTCATTTCCATTCAGCTGAAGGTAATGAGGTTATGCAGGTCTGATTTCAAAGGGCACAATTTTGAAACGACGGGTTTTGCTTAGGTACATTATAGCTTTAAATTGGTGATTTTGATGAAGTTGCATAAACTAGAGTATAATGCAGTTTCTCCCCCCCCACCCCCCAGATATGGTGGCTCAGCAGCAAAGACATGCAGTGGTATTTTTTCTTTTTTTTTTTACTCTCTCCCCACTAAAGCACACAAGAACAGATCTGCTGAGTAGGAAGTGCTATTTTTACATAATCACTTTTCAAACCATAGCCTCACTGTAGACATTTTGAAGACACCAAACTAAGCATTCTAGCAGTCACTTCTCCTCCAGCTGCAAAACTGCATGTACAAAGCAGTAGTGTAGGTCATTTATTAATTTAATAGCCTCCTCTTTACTTATTCTGCTGTCAACTAGCTGAAGTATTTCCCAAGAACTGTTCTTCAGATTTCTGGGATTAACCATCCAGATATTCCTTGCTTACATATGAACAGCTTATGATTTCAAAAAAGAAATTTTTGAAATTAAGGTATCTAAAAAATAACGTAAATGTGGTTATTTTGTTTTGAAAATTCTTTTTAATTTACTGGGATGCATTGCTATAACATCTGAGTGTCTAATTTATTTTCATAATCAGCCCTTTGAGACAGAGAAATGTTGCTGTTATCCTCATCATTCAAATGAGAAGTGTTTTGCTTAAAGCTGTCCAGGGCCTGCATAAAAGAGAAGGGAGATAAAACCATCTTTCACATTTCAATCTGAATTGTTCCGATGCTAATGAAATAGCAAACATGATTAAAGTACTTGTTTACAAGTTGATACAGAGGCGTCTCTTCCTTGACCATGCAAGTGACTTCCATTTAGCTCACTCTTTTTTTGACTCCCTCCAGCTGCTGCCATTGACCTGCACTTTTTATTCTTTGCACCAGTGTTAGGGGCAACATATTTTTCCCCATGTCATTGAGGCTAAATTTCTCTTTTTTCCAGGCTCTGCTATAATCTGGGATGACTCTTAGCAAGTCCTTTCTATCTATTGTTTATCAAAAAGAAAAAGTGTTAAATGAAAGACAGACAAAGCCACCACAAACACATTCATAAATCATAGATCCAAGAAGCATGTAGTAACCACAACGATTCAAAACATTCATTGAAAGGCAACCTTTTGGCCAGAGAGCATATCTTTTCAGTAAGTTAATTACTGCTTAAGATACGGATGCATACATAATCTTTCTTTATAATTTCTGCAGAAGTTTTTACGTAAGAACGTCTGCTCACATGTGGCAAATTAACCTCTTTGCATGCCAGCTGGGTTACACTGTGTTTGTGATATACAGCTGACATTAAAAAAAAAAAAGTGCCAGCAAAAGTAGTAAGAAATAGAAGGTGTTTTGAAAAGATTTCTGCCACCCATTCCTTCCAATGAAGTAGAAGAGGGTTTTTTTAATGCTGGAGAGCAGACTCCTTGACTTTGATAGCTCAAATTTCAGAGCACCTGTGTAAGGTTTTATAGCACCATAACAAGGGACTGCAGGGCCCATATCCAGAAATGGGCTTTGAGCCAAGTTCTAGTTAAGTGACTTACAGGCTTTGTGGGTAGAAATCACAGTGTACTTCAACTCAAAACACTTTTTATTTGTGTTAAGAGACTTTCACATCTCAAATACTGTCCTTATTAACCTTACAGTTTGAATTAATATTGCCCCATAGTTTCCAATTAATATATATTCTGCCTATCAGAACATCTGTTTTCCAGACAAATTAGCCCTTACTTCCTTCCTGTTCATAGAGCAGCCTAGGTGATGCCAAAAGTTGAGATCATTTTAGGCTTAGCTGGACAAGGACTTCTCTCATCTGTGACCAACAAAGTGTCTTACTGAGTTCTGAAACAACCAGAAGGAAAATGTACAGAAAGTGTCAGTGAGTCATTTGTGTACATGCCTCTGGGCATTTATCCTTCTCTTGGAAAGGCATTTTCCCTCTCATCCACTGAAGCAGAACAAAATAATATTTTAATTTTAGGACTGGACTTATATGTAAACATTGTACTTTCAAATTGTAGAATTCTGATATAGACATTACTATAAACCAGTAATTGGCTATGCCAGTATTCAAATAAGGAAGCGAACTCACACTGGATGAACAGGCAAGTGAATGCATCCTACTCTGGAATGATATTCTGAAAATCACCTTGAAAATGATCCAATGGGCTTCTGCTATCCAAGGAATAGTTATAAGTCACTGCACACGCCAGCCTTGTAAACACACAAATAATTACCATGTTTAAATTCTGACATCTAAAGTTAGGTACTCATCTACAAACCTGAAAAGCTGGATGCTTTGCATAATATGAAGATCATTGGCTGCTATATTCTTTACATCCTTGTGTAAAAATAAGTGTTCTGCTGAAGAAAATACTTTCTGGTCTTACTATGGGATGATTTATCCACAGTTTAGATTTTTTCTTTTCTTACGTAACAAAGTTTAATCAATGACCTCAATGACAATTCATGTTTTTGTAAAAAGAAATGTATTATTTTACATAATTTATTCAATAATCTTTTGTTTTATTGCATTTCAGAAATACAGATGATTCCAAACTTTGTCTGATAGGTTGAATTTATAAAAAAGATTGTTTAATCATATTTCTTTCTTTTGTTTTTTTAAGAACAGTCTAGAAACTTGCTAGTATGCTCCACTGAAGAAGTGGCTATTAGAGTATCTGGTAACATATAAAAGATATAATTATGCATTGCTACATTAATATGTGAAGTCTCCTGTTGTATTGCTTTCCCTGAAGACCCTATTGCTACCTGAAGAACAGAAATGCAATAATATTATGAAGTTGCAAGTCATTACTTGGTAAAAAAAGAGTTTGTGAGATAACTTAGTTTTGAATCTCGAGATGGACAATAACGTTGTTTTCTTGTGTGAAGCTAAGGGATCATTACAAGTGCTACTAAAATTATCAGACTTTGAAAAAAAGAATGCAAACATTAAGGCAATTGCAATGAAAAGCTGCACAAAAGCATGAGAAATGCTGTTTTCTTTGTCTTTTCCATGGTCATTTTCTTTCAGTTTTAGCGACAGTATTCATTCTGCTTGATTTATAGAAAATCAGAATTTATAGGTATCAATTTAGAGGCTGTCTACATGTTAAGCTCTTTGAGATGGAAAAAAATGTTCAGAATCCTTTTATAAGATTGCAGACTTGTAAAATGAAAGCATATTTTTCTAATAAAATTTTTAAAGGACAAATGTACTTCCAGCTGTGCCATATTTCTGTAACTAATGATATGCAAAAGGCTGGCTCCTCAGCTGATGAAATTCAGTATTACTTAATGCTAGTAAAGCAAAATCCACATAAACATATGGCTCACTAAGTAGAAAAAATCTGCAGTGTGTTAGCTAAGCACTAGGAGAAATGAAACCTAAAACTATGCAAATAATAGGTGAAAAATCAAAATTCTCTTAAGTTTTTCCTCATATTCATCTGTTTTGAAGGGAAAATATGTCTTCAGTTCTAATTGTTTATTTTCCCTCTTTGTTTACAAGTGAGAACTAATTAATTTACTATTTTTCCCAGTAAAGGAGCTACTGGAATGAAAGAGCAGTTGAGAAATACCTGGTAGATGCTGCGCTTGGGATAGTTCAGTTTGCAGTAAGCTTTTGATTAGTAGCATGAAATGTTCAATATCCTAAGAAGACTAGAGCAGTAATTTCCCGTTGCTTTCCAATTGTTTACCGATCTGCATTTTATTGCGGCATGGAATGCCCTCTGGTGGCGCACAAGCTTTATGGCAAGTCAAAGTACTGGAAAAATGGGAATCATCAGTTGGATGTGCAGCCTCTCTCCTGCTCTGATTTGCAGCTCAGTGACAGAGCTTTTCCAGCGACCTGCAGTTGTGATAACTTTTGGCAAGTGGCTGAGGTTAGTGGTGAGGCTTTATTCAGAGCTGCTTCAAAGAGCTACAAAGCTCCTGCAGCCCTGCCGTGAGTGAGCGGTACTGCCCTTGGAAGAGGCAAGAATCCTGCTAGTGCTGAAGCAGAGTTAAAGTCAGATAGTACTCCTAATTCCTCTACCATAGGACTAGAAATAAAACACATATCTTATTCAGAATTTATTCCTGTGTATCTTTATTGAACACAGAGGACTATATAGCAAAGAAAGAATTTACCCTGGTAATAAGCACAGGGGCCTGTCTTTAGCATTTTTTCAAAGTTCATCTCAGCCTGGAGCATAGAAGTTGAACAGTTCTGTTGCTGTCAGAGATAAAAATGTATAAAATTATTTTTAAAAGAGTTTTAAAATTACTTTCTTAATCTTATTAATGTTTTATATACCTAATACATTTTCTTAAAATCACCTGTTGTGAATATACTTCAGTCTTTTTTTAGCACAATTATTGGAACCAGATGGTGTAAATATTTTCTTTACCCCAACAGGTAAACACATAGGAAGAAGAGTAATCTACCTTGTGTTTTGTGAAGATCTTAATTTTTTTTAGGAGATGAAAAGATGATTGAAAAGATGATGAATAGAGAATGGATATAGGCAATCTCTTTCCCTATCTTCCCCCTCACACTCCCCTCCAATCCTATCTTTTGTCTCACTTTGAAAAACTGTAACTAGAAATAGTCATGGAAAAAGTAAAGAAAAATATATTAAGTGGAAATGGACTTCCAAAAGACAGTAGATTTTTTGCTCTATCTATCAAAATGATAACATTTTGAGACATACTTGCTAGATGAATGGATAATTTTTCTTGACCTGAGTTGTTAAATATGGAATTTATATATAGCGTTATAAATCTACTGGCTTTCTAATGTTCTATGGCAAAGACCTTTCAACCTTTACACCCAAGGCAAAGCACCAAGTATTAGCAAGACATAGAAAGAGGAAGAAAAGAACCCCCAACATTTATAACTTACACGATTCCAGCAGGAAGGAAAGAAGCATGGACGCATGAGGCTCTTTAAAAATTCAGACATTCTGTTTTGTTCCACTCCAGCTGTATTTAAATCCTACTGCTGCTGAAAGGTGTTGAGATTATTCAACATAAACTGATCTAGACATTAAAGAAATTTTTGCCTTTGGTTAGATTGTTAGTGACAGTGTTGTGGGTTGCAAAGGGCTGATTGTGAAATCAGGCGAACAACAATAATTCAGAAAGTTCATTTTAACATGACAGAGCTGACTGGAGGCTCATTATAAATACCAGTTCCATATGAAGAAAGGCAGAAGGGAATTGACATCAGTGTTTTTATTCCTGGAGGTGACAGACACACACACAAAGTGAAAATAAACAACGAATAAATAACAGCAATTCTTGCTTTGTAGAAGGTCAAGCTTGTTTCATGCAAAATTTTGATTTAAAATGGTTTAAAAACCTCACAACATTCTGGGTGCTTCAATTTTTACATCACTTTGACTGAATACCATTCCATATATTCAGAGAACAATCTTATTTCAGATCACAACTGTTCTGTTACTGTGAGTATTCTGCTCATGTCTTCTAAGATCTCTCAAAGAAATTCCTGTGAGGGCCCAATTTTGGCATTTAACCTGAGATATGTCAACTGGCTGAGAAAACTACGGTCCATTTTTAAGTGCCTGACTGTACTTCAATTTTTAAAGTCTTAAGGTAGCTCTCTGCCAGAGCAGTAAGTGTGTAGCTTGCCCCTTACAGCACATCTTAGGTATTTTAGGGGAGGCACCAGTTCAGTCTGACTGCTCTGAACTGAGTAAAAACTGCATAGCCTATAAGATGAAGACAAGACAGACAGGATACCATTTTAGAGCCAACACAAGTATGTTCTCACCACTGCATGTTTTCTACACAGGGCAACTGAACAGTTATTCGATGCTGGCACAGCAGCACTGGATGATGTGTTCTTCCTCCTGAAAGCATTCAGTGGTTTTGTAAATGTATAAACATCAAGAAAAAAATGTACTGTACTGAATGATCCATCTAGCACATTCCCAAGCCATTAACTCTGGTTATTTGTGGGGATGAAGACAGGAGGATCTAGAACTTCCTACCTGGAAAGTGTAAAACTTGTCAAGAGATGTATTTGAAGGTGTTCAGTATTACCTATGGCAGGCATGAGGCCCCAGAAATCAAAGGCATGTCTTCTACAGTTACGTGGATGCCATTTGGCATGGCAATTTGAGGAGAATCTGGAAACTCAGGAAGCTACTGGGATAGCAGAACAGTGACAGACTGACTCTATGGTAAATCCCTTAGTCAAAGGCGATCCTAATAAGCCCTGAAGAGACTAACTCAGAAAAGGTTAGGGAAAAAGAAACTCATGGCACACATTAAAGTTGAAATGAGTAATTGTCAAGTGGATTCTATTTTGTGGCTTACCAGCTTCTCAGGTTTGGAACAGAGCATTTATTTTTTGAAAAAGCTGGTTGCATTTATAGGGCATTCTGTCCCTGGATAATTTTATTGACAACAGGTATGCAGTTAAATCTGCAATTTCTCAGACAGTACTGTATTGATTACCTTTCACCTTATATTGTATACTCCTTAAAGAACAAATCACCTAGAGTACATTAAGGAGTAAACTAACTTTTAATTGAGTGCCTTTTTATTATACTGCGTAGTTTAGATTAGTGGCACGTCAGTGTGTGGAGTGTGTTTACAGCTTCCTCTATTACTGTGCTTCCATAATAACCATAATAACTAGAGGAATAATAACTACAGGAAGGGAAGCTGAGGCCTTACAAAAAAAAAAAAAAAAGGAAATAAGTAAATCAGCTTAGATAGCTATTCACTGTCCAGAGAACTTAATTGACTAAAATATGATTAAGTTAATGGAGTGAGGTCAGACATTAGTGTAACGATAGATATTTGTTTAAAACAAAATAGTGTGCAAATCAAATCTGTGAAACAAGGAGAAATGAGGTGCAAATTTCCCTGAATCAGTACTGGACAAAACCAAAGTACAACATGACAAAAATTACAGGTGAATGCAAAGCCAAACCAAACCAAAACAAAACAAAAAACAAAACAAAACAAAACAAAAAAGATGGGGAAAATGTCCACAAATAAAAATCAGACTTATCTTAAAACAGATTAATATCAACCAGGCCAAAAGTGATATGAGAGGAAAAGTAGAACTATGTATGGTGCTCTATATGGTGAGTTGTACTTTAATCACAAAATCTGAAGTGTAGGAAGAGAATATCCATGTCAGTGATTGATTGTTTTTATTGCTGCCAAGTCCTACCCTATGCCGCATCCATGTTTGTTTTCTCTTCATCTAGTTTTCCTGACCTATCTCATCTCATATTCTGTGGGAAGCAATGACCTTTGCAAGCCTCTCAGTTCATCACAAGAGGAGAGGAGACACAAGAATTGCCAACACCTTAATCAAGGTATTGATCCACAAGTGATCTGCAGGGGGATGTGTTTTGGCCAGGGTTAAACTTCCAGTTTATGCAGCATCCTCAGACCAATGCTATATTCATGTGACACCTTATCTACCCAGGACCTCAATAAAGGTGCAGTAAGTGTTCTCAGTCTGTCTTTCAGGTATGATATTTCTTCTTCAGCCACTAACTGTACTAGGTCCCAGCAGCTGACAGCATGGAGGAGAAAGATGAATAATTTGGATTCTGCTGCCATGGACTGACTTACCTCTGACTTATCTGTGAAACAACTGATGTGTCCTCCCAGAGATGTAGCCAGCAGCCCCCGCTCCAGGACGCTTCCTAACACGAGGCCT
The DNA here is from genome assembly GCF_965178545.1 of Coloeus monedula. Classification (NCBI taxonomy): domain Eukaryota; kingdom Metazoa; phylum Chordata; class Aves; order Passeriformes; family Corvidae; genus Coloeus; species Coloeus monedula. The sequence continues at coordinate 118,649,527 of NC_138781.1, forward strand.
CTGCCTCCTGCACCTCCTGTGAGCATCAGCTTTGTCAACGTGCAGACCAGCACTCCCCAGGCTGATTATTGGTAAAATGATTGACTATGCATTAATCCCCAGAGAATTTGCTTATGCAGTTCATCATGTTGCAAATTATTTTTAATCTCTCTTAGTCGCTTCTGGGCAGATTAATCACAAAAGCAGAACTGCAAAACTTACTGTTCCACTTGTGCTTCTTTGTTGTTCCTCATCTGCTTGGCTCTGTGTAAACAGCACATGCTGATGAACATATGGCTCAGGCAGAGTGAGACTAGAAGGTGGGAGAACACCCCAGCAGAGCAAAGTGCTTCTTCCACTGGAATCATCATAGAACCACAGAATGGTTTGGGTTGGAAGGGACCTTAAAGATCCACTACTTCCAACCTCTCTGCCACCTTTCAATAGACCAGGTTGCTCACAGCCCTATCCAGCCCAGTCTTGAACACTTCCAGGGATAGGGCATCAGCAGCTTCTCTAGGCAACTTGTTCCAGTGCCTCACCACCCTCACAGTAGAGAATTTCTTCCTGATACCTCACCTAAACCTACTTTCAGTTTAAAGCTCTTGTCCCTTCTTCTGTCCTTCCATTCTCCTTGTAAGAAGTGCCTCTCCAGGTCTCCTGCAGACCCCCCTGTAGGTACTGAAAGGCCACAACCATCTCTCTGGAGCTAATTGAGCCTCAGAAGAACAAAATTCCTAACTAATTTACCAACAGTCAGAAAATATTTTATTTCCTTTTGTATCAAATTGTTTACTTTGTTTGTTTACTTGTTTTGTTTGTTTGAAAAATTAACAAGTAGTACAGATAATAGACTAAGGCTCCTACCTGGCAGCAGTTTTTACCCTATGCACAGGCTGGCTGACTGGCTCAGAGATTCCCTCTTGGTGTCTTACATCCTGTACAAGCTGCCCCTGGTACCCCAGCAGTCCCAATGGTTCTGTCTTGTGTTGGCTTGGAAGTTGTGCCCTGACACCCCTCTGCTCCAACCACACTATGTACAAGGCACCAGTGAACAGCCGCATCGGGACCCTGACAAAAATACAAAACCCACACTGATATTTTTTCAGCCAGATCAGCAGGCTGGAGACATTAGCTTCATTACAAGACCACTAGGTGGCAATTTAGTAGCCCTGTTTTAAATGTTTAATATATTTAATTTCTTTGTTGCTCTAGATAACAGCTTGAGGAATGGCATATTGAATAGAATTCTGGAAAACCTGTACTGTTTGTTCCTGCCAAATATATTGAAGTCTTTCTGCTTATCATACCTCTCCCAGACATTCATTATGTCATCAGTGAATGCCTCTGAGCACTCAGTGAACACCTCTGGCCAGGTGGCAGAAAAGGTAATTATTGATTATCAAGAAAAAATAAGGGTCCTTCTAGCTCTTTAATACATACTTGGTGCAGCTAAGGCTGTATAGGAGTTGCAGCTGTGTATGCCATGAGGAGATTGACCCTGTCCACAGCCACAGCTATAGGACCATGACATAACTATGTGCATCCACTGAAGGTGAATTTCTGTGGCAGCACACCAAAGGCAACAGGGGAGCTACTGTGGCCTTCATCTGTATCTGCCAAATGTGTTTGCAGTGGCCCCACAATCCCCTCGCCTTGATAACCATAGATCAGAAAGATGATGTGAACCATTTTCCTAGAGATTCAAAGCTCTTTTCCTAATTAACAACTATTGTATGGTTGTGAGAGGATAGGATTGCTGCAGAAAGCATTTCAGGTCTGGAAGATTTAGGACTGGCATCTAAACAGAGAGAGAGGAGGTGAACAACTCAAGTATATGCATATGTGAATGTGTACAGTTATTTTCATTGCAAATACTATGTAATTGATAGAAAAAACACCACGAGGCATATACCAAAACCCATACAAAAGCTACATATGAGAGAAATGTTTTGATCTCATACCCCTTCACCTTTGGGATAATGTTTATTTTTTTGCCCCCTTGTTCAGTGTTGAGAGTCTTTATGGATTTTACTTAGCAGTGAAGTGATGCTGAAATAACTGATCCCAGAAGTTTTGTGAAAACTATTCATAGTAGCGCCCACAGTTAATGATTCAATAAGGAGGCTTACAAAGTATTTTTTCCCAGTGATCTCAAGTGACACATACTAAAAGTGGTGAGCTTTTGATGTGCTGACATTTGTTCCCGGGAAAAAAAAAAGAGCAATAGCATATTGTAAAATTTCAGCCTTCAGATGCTAAAAATAGGAGGAAATGAAAGAAAAGAATTGCTTGAAGTCAGAAACCAACATAACAATATGTAGTGCTTCTGTAGCCTCAAAGCAGGCTGACTCAGAAGCTAATGTTTTGGTGGAAAAGGTCAAGAAGAAAATGGTTTATGATTCTCAGTGATCTCTATATTAAGTGACTCTTAGGTTTCCAATTACTGAGCTGCTACCAGATGAAAAAAAAATTCAACCCGTCTGTTAATAGCAGAAAATATTGCAAATGACTGCAGCTTAAAGTTGCAGGGTGTGGGGAGGGGGGACAAAAGAGATAACATGGATGAAACATAAAGAAAGGTTTTGTGAAGAGCGCTTCAATCCAGATGAAAAATAGAACAAAGGATTCTCCCAGATAACACAGTAAAGAGGAACCAAATTGATCAATAAATAACTGCATTAATAATAGGAAGATTGATACCACTTTACAATTTCTTTTTTTCTATGTTTCCTTTCAACTGTGGTTTTAATTTTTAAAGGATCTGAAAAAGGGATTTCTCACTTATCTTAGCATTAAAGGGAGTCAGCTGAAGTGGGGGCAGGGGGAGGAAGGGAAAGTAGCTGTTTCCAAACCAGCTAGGAGAAAGGAAAACTTATTTCTACTTTTATGTACAGCTTGGAAACTGCACTAATTTTTATCAATAATGAATATGAAGGGAAAAATAGGAAAACAAATCCCAGGATTTATTGGGGTAAGAGGGTTTGAGCATCTCATCAATATATGAGTATCTGAAGGGAGAGTGACAAGAGGATGGAGCCAAGCTCTTTTCAGTGATGCCAAGCAATAGGACAAGAGACAATGGACAGAAACTGATGCTCAGGAATTTCCACCTGAGTATGAGGAAGAACTTCTTTACTGTGAGAGTTACCATGCAATGAAACAGATTGCCCAGAGAGGCTGTGGAATTTCCCTCAGTGAACATACTCAAAAACCATCTGCACACAATCCTGTGCCATGTGCTCTAGAATGAGCCTGCTTGAGCAGGGAGGTTGGACCTGCTGACCCACTGTGCTCCCTTCCAACCTGACCCATTCTGTGATTCTGTGAATACATTAGAAACTGAAGAACATCTTAGATTTCCCAAGTTGTGGGTGGTTTTTTTTTTTTTTTGGATAGCTCAAGACCATAAAAGTTGTGAGAGTGGTGCTGTTGCTTTTCATGCAGTGACTGATGAACAGCTGCTGGTTTTGTGTTTGCTCCCAGCCCTCGGCCTGCATTACCTGCTGGAAATCCCAGTGCCATCAGCTGAAGGAGGGAGTTTACCAAAAGGTATTGAAGTACCAGAACATGCTGTGGTCTTGTAGCAGTAAGAGAACGGGAGGTGGCTTTAAATTGCAAGAGAGTAGGTCTAGATTAAGTTCAGGAAGAAATTCCTGAATGTGAGGATGGTGAGACACTGGAATAGGTTGCCCATCTTCTCCCAGAGAAGCTGTGGATGCCCCATCCCTGGGAGTGTTCAAGACCAGGTTGGATGAGGTTTTGAGCAACCTGGTCTAATGGAGTGTGTCCCTGCCCATGGCAAGGGGTTTGGAACCAGATGATCTTTAAGGTCCCTTCCAACCCAAACCATTCCATGATTCTATGATCTCCCACAGTTTTATTGCGTAACAGGTAGAGGGAAGCTGAATAGAGGCTCCAGAGCTCCCTGGCAAAGCCGTTCCTTATTTGACCCTGCTTCTTCACATTAAATAGTTGTTAATTTCACTGGTAAAAGCTCATGTTTGAAAGTTTTCTGGGAGAAACTCGATTACAAGCACAAAAAATATTTTTGCTTGTTAATTTCCCATGTGCAAACTAAGAAACTTCATGTTCAGTCATAAGTAGTAGCAGTAGGAAACTACTTCCTATATAAAAGTCCAGAGAGAATTTTTCTCTCTTTCAGAGAGAAAAATTATTTTAGAATACTCCAGAGAGTATTCTAAAAATAAACATTTTCTTTAACCTTAAGAAACAGTATGGAGATTTTATTTTAATCAAATAGGTGGATTTTGATTCCTGGCAGCCATTTCTTTCTTTATCAACAGTTAAAACAATTTCATAATACTTTCTTTTTGAGAAAGTAATAATTTTATGAACACTTTTTTTTCCCCCTTTAAGCTAAGACAAATTAATGTATGTGGGCATTTCAACACATCTGGATTTAAAGCACCCATTTTTTTATTATTTTTTTGAACAGGGATTACTGTGTTACTTGTTACCTCTATTTATTTTTTCCTTTAAACCAAAAACAAGTAACCAACCAATAACCTTTTCCATTCCATATTTGAAACTCATAAAAAAAAATCCCTCAGATGCACTGTTATCTAAATAACATACTTAAAACCTGAATTATGAATAGAAATTAAAGGCTATAGAGTAATTTTTCCCTCATTTTTGTGAATTATACCAGTTGTCTTCCTACTTTATAGCTGTCTTTTATCTTACAGCAGTGACACCCCCATCTGACTTATGATCTCTCCACAGGAAGTCATTGAGTGACACAATAGAGTTAATGAATTGGTCTTTCACCTCCAAAAACCTGATCTAAATGCTAGCCTGAGATAATGAGCATGATGGAGTTCAGTAATGTCAGCAGAGTATTAACTTCTGTTTAAAGGAAGAATGAGCACTGGCAGGAAAATGGATTTTAAGAGAGATTTGGAGCAATTGCACCTGCATGCATTATGGCAACTCTAGCCTTCCTTCATTAGAGTCATATTCACATTATCCCTTTGCTATTTGAATAGAATTTGGCAGAGGTTTGTCTGCAGAGCGTATCATTTGTCAGGGATCTTTCTAGATATTTAAGTTCCCTGCCATTCTAGTATCTGAGCATTATGCCTGCAGTACCTGGTGGTTCAATGTCACAATACATCTCTGCAGAGAATCAGAGAGGACCACTTGACCAGTCAAGGGTAATATATTTTATCACAGACATGCACAATGGTAACATATTTCAGGGGAAAAAAAACCCCAAAACACTATCTAGGAAGCACTGGGTTAACTGCAGAAGTCAGCAGGACTGACAGAGTATCTGTTTTTCCATCACAGAAAGGCCAAATATAGTGTACTTCACTGAGGATCGCTATTCCTGCTGGAGGTGGATTACTGGGATGTCCTGGAGGCCTTCAGAGGTAACTACAGAGCATCTACAAAGGTAACCCCTTTGCACAATTTTGGAGAGACTTGAAAGAGGTCAGCAATGACTTTCCAAGCACTTCATCATTCACAGACGTAGTGCAAACTGTCAAACCATTTGGCCAAAGACAAAAAAAGTCTTCAAGTTTGTTGGCATATTTGCACCATCTTTCCAGCTCTTCCTCTTTGTTGTTTCAGACAAATCCCACTTGCACTCTCAAAAGGTCTCAGCCTAAAGTGGGAAACATCTCCCATGCTTCTCCCAAGTGCTTGACAGGTTTGTAGTTCTGCTAGTTCAGTGATGTCATTACTTATCTTAAGGCTACTTCAGAAAGTATGATAAGTGATATAAAAACATTCATGTGACCACACCAAGTGCCTTTGCCCACTTCCAAGCTTCCACAGGCTCTTCAAAACAATGGAAATGGTCTAGCTGTCTTGTCAGCTAAGAGAATATTTCTTTGCAAAGTGATAGATTGCAGAAAGAGCAGCTGGCTGCCAGTGAGCCATAGAGAGGCTGCCACTCCCTAGCTGCAGCTTCATCAAAAAGTCAAACCAAAGAAGAAAATTCCAAGCAGCAAACCGCAGAACTCACCACCAGCAAGACTAAGTCCAAAACAAGTAAAACCTTAACACAACAGCAACGGCAGAAGCTATCCCTTCCTCACATTTATCCCCACTGAATTTCTTTCCCTGTGTATGTCCTGTGTCTTTGGGAGAGAGCTGGTGATCTTCCTAACTGCTCCTCAAAACTGTAAGGGAGAACAAGGTTCTCAGAGTAGCTGTGCTGTTGCCCTAACTGATTTATTTCCCTCACACAACAAAATTCAAGATTTTATCTCAAAAAAAAAAAAAAAAAAACCAAACAAACTCAACAACAACAAAACCAAACCAAAACCAACCAACTAAACAAACCCCACCAAACCCTCAAACCCCAACCCAACCTAACCCAGACCAAACCAAAAAAAAAAGCATAAATCAGGTATTTGCAAACTAACCAGTGAAAATTTTCAAAGGAATAGAACCCTGAATAACCAAAAGAAACAAGGATTTTGGAAGAGTGAAATAGTTGGTACCATCATGTGTACACAGAAGACACCACCTTTACCTCTTAGCCAAATAAGCTTTACTTTTTTCTGAGTGGCAGCAGCATCTGAGTAACTTGTTCCCTGCACAGTCGTTGGCTCCTCACACTCTTACACAGACTGACATTTATGCAATCACCAGCTCTGTATCTCTCTGACTTCAGGCTTCCAATCTCAGCAAAATTTCTCTATTGATTACAGCAGACAGACTGTAAGCAGTTTACAGGCTGGTATTCTGTTAGCTTAACCATTACCATCTTTTTTACTTTCTTCTTGGTTTTATGGTTGGTTTGGGTTGTTTGTTTTTCCTTCACAGCTTGTGATTCACCCCTGATTACAGTCCATAGACAGCTTTAATATACCTTTGTCCTCCTCTTGTGCTCTCCTGCCTTCCCCTCCAAAGCTGCCTGCAATTCCCACCAGAAGGCTGGTTCAGACCCTCACTGTTCACATGTTTATATCCAAGTTTATCTGAGCACAGACTATGCCTGTCTCTGATCAAAGGTTAATTTTAAACTTAAGCAGATGTCTGCCTCCAGAGTTTACATAGTTTATATACTTAGAAGACAAATGTTCTCTTGGCTTTTGTTATTCTATGTTAAACAAGCCAAATTCTTTTTGGGTATGACCTTCAGGGAGCAGGCAGTGCTGTTTGTGCTCAGTCAGTGCCAGGAGCCAGCTGAACCACAGCAAACCTGTGCCTGAAGCCAGGCAGGTCTGTGTGTGTGGATACCTGCTCAGTGCTACACTTACAGTATTTAGTCCTGCCCCTCAGGGCTTGTCTCAGCAGCAAGGATCAGCCCACATCCATCAGCTATATTATTTTCAGTCCTGGATGGCTTTGCTTTGGTCAGAATGCAAGTGGAGAAAATGCATCTGGCTGTGTGAAGCAGAACCTCAGTCTCTACCCAGACATGGTCCCCAGTCACACAGTTTAACAAGAAGTTTTCTCAAACACAGCTCTTAAACAGATGAGCTCTCTTCTATTCATGGAACATTGTTCTGAAGACCATGTCCTTACACCTGGTAAAGCTGAGCTGGTTTCCAATAGGTTTGAAGATTTTATTTGTGTTTGGGGTTTTTTTAGCTGCGGCCCAGAGCTGTAGGGCTTGGTATAGATGACTTGTCCTGGTAGTATGACCTAGGACTTGCTCCAGATGGCATGAACAGAGCACTCAGCAGGGCACTGATGTGTCAAAATGCTGAGTAGGTGCCACTGAAATGCTGAATGAGGCACATAAGAAATGTCCCCTGCACCAGGCACTTGGTATCATGTGTGGGACATGCAGACATGAAAACTTCGAGACCTTCAGAGCCTGACATGAGCACAGCCCACGAAACTCTGCTTTAGAGTGCACATGTGTGGGGGAGAGGAGGAATGTAATGATGCTTGGAAAGGAGTTATCTTTGCTTTTTCTGCCTGTCTATTCACTCCATTTGTTCTGTGCTCCAGCTGAGAAGGAATGTCTTAGATGTACCAGTACATACTGTCATGGCACATTTGCTCAGTTACATCAAGCTTTGTCGTAATTTTGTATCATCTTAGATATATTTTTTAATTTTTTAAGTTTTTTTTTAAATTTTAGTTTTAAAGATGCATTATTATAAGGTTTAGAGGAAATTTAGGCTATAGGGGGAGTATATCAGTATATCAGAATTTTGTCAGTTAATTTCTTTTAAAAGTGTGTGGCAGGTCTGTGGAAAGGAAGTTTCTTTGCCCTGTCCTAGCTTCACACACTAGGTCTTCCTCTGCCTTCTGGAGTTGCCACCTTCTCCAGAAATTCATGGACATGATCAGAGAAGGGAGGATTCAAAACTGAAGAACAGGGCAGACAGAAGGATAAATTGAAATCCAACAAGGAAATAGCACAGCAAACATGGGTGGGTGGTTCCTGAAGAGAACAACATCAAAATCGCAGCCAAAACAGGAGATGAGCTAAAAAATCACCCTTCCCCAAGGTTTGAAAGAGGGCAGTGTGGGCACTTGGAAAGTCACTGAGCTGTGAGTTTGAAATCCAGATTGGACGTGAAGGCTGCTTCTGCTGTGATACTTGGAACATCCTCAAATTACCTTCTGTCTTCCCTTTTAGTTTTGAAGTTTGAAGTATGCTCTTCTAGTGTCTGTTCAGAAATAAACTGGCTTCTAAATACATGTATATAAAACCCCTTTATTATTCTGGGAGTGGTTACTTCCCAGAAAGAAATTTATACAGATCTCCCTTACGTTGTGGCATATTCAGGATGAGCATCTAAACAGTTTCAAAATATATCTCCAGTCCTTCTTGGTGGCAGTCACTGCAGCCTTTCACTGTGCTCCAGAAGGAGGGAACAGGTTCAGGTTCTGCAGCTTCACCCTGCTGCTTGTTTTGCTGAAGTTGGTTGACTGTAGAAACTGAGCAGACAACAGCTTAGAGCGGATTTGTTTATGCCTTCCTTCTATCTGAGCATTGTGTATTCACAACTGGATTTCAAAATGTAGCTGTCCAGGGTGTCTCATGTCTGAATATGTTCAGAACAAAATAAGAAATGGCAGAGCCACATTTAACACGGTGCTGTGGTCAGGTTAATAAGTCTTGCAAGCTTTCCAAATAGTGTGGTGTTGTACTTGAGGTGGACTTGCCTCCTCAAACACAATGTCATCTTAAATATTGTTACGTAGCTTCTGCATCTTCAAAGATTTGCATCCAGTCAGCTGAAAACATGCAAAGACCAGGCTCATTTTCATCTGCAGAATACCAAGTAATGTACCCTAAAAGAATTTGTATTTGTGCCAAAAATACATACACAGAAATAGTAGTTATATTTCTGAGCTTTAGGTTTGCTTTTTAGCAAGCTAACACAAATGTCTTTGTTTTAAAATCGGCAACCATGTCTATAAAAAGCTATGATACACCAGAAACACATTAAAATAGCCTTATATGAATACACAGTATGTCTCTGGTGATAATACTAACAGTGTGCCTTATGCACATGATTTTATTTGCATGAAGGGCTAGCAGAGTTCTGCTTCTTTTGATCATGTACATGGTGGAAAATTGAACAGATTAATGTTCTCTTGACAAACTGAGGTTTTGGGTACTTTGAGCAGTGTTTTTATGACCAGTGTAAACAAATCCTATGTTTTTAGCTGGCAGTGAGATGGTTCTGAAGCTGTATACAAGAATTAAATATAGGCTCTGTTTGTAACATATTGAGGATAGAAATAAGAGAAAGGCAAGCAATAATTTTAAAGCATTTGTTGTAATTTTGAATCATCTTAGATGTCTTTTTAAATTCTTTTTCTTCTTTTTTTAATAGAATATTTCCTATACTCAAACTCAGCCACAAACCTCAGGAAAATGTATTTTTAAACTTTCTTAAGAAGTGTAGTGTGGTTTGTTCCATAGGGGAGGAAATCTGGCTCAGCAGTGTGCCAGGTAGCAAATAGCTCCCAACTATCCATCATTTAACGAAGAGGCTGCCGTGAAGGGATACGTGGCTATGCCTCCTGCTGTAAGAAAGCTACCTTTTGTTACTTGAAAGCATTTTTCACATTTTTTTATGGGTTCAGACAGAAATCTACACAGAGTTTTCTTCCCCAGGATTAATTTCCATTTTTGGGACATTGGAGAACTCCATAATTCAGGAAGAGAAACAGAAACTAGCTGTGAGGAGGCCAGAGATTTCAGTTAACCATCATTCAGATGGAAATTATTTGGAATTCCTGAAAAATGCAGGACAATTATTTTGCCAGTTTTCAGACCTAACCAAACTGAAGAGACCTCCAGGTGCTCACCCCAGTCCTAGAGCACAGAATTTAGCTAACAGTGCCAGTGATGATTTTTAAGCAAACTCTCCTTACTGAAAATAGGCATATCCATGTTTTCAGGACCTGAGAGGCAGGTAGCAGTGAAGACTGGGTAAGAACAAGAATGTTCTCCCATAATTAACAGAAAACCTGCACTGATCTCCAGAATTATGAAATAGAGAAGAACCTCCTGAGCTACTGTCAAGAGCAAACAGAAGCTTCTGCCTCTTCAGTTTACTGAATCTGAGACATGGAGATAGTTTGGATGTGTTATTACCTAATGTTGGTGTTGTTATACTGCAACATGCATGTACTCCAGAGTTTCTAGTATCATTGTGGCCATGAGAAAGGTGAAGTAAAGGTTCAGTATATTAAGTTTACTAGATGATCTACTGGCAGTGCTAGTTTTCAGTGGGGAAAAAGGAAGTTTTCAATTCTTTCTAAATTTAGGGAGACAATAGATCTGAAAGAAAGACTGTTAGTAATTCTGTGGTGTAGGTTTTGAACTTTGCAGTCATATAGTTTGCTATTTTTAATTTGCATTCAAGTCACTTAGATTCAATTTTGAGGACAGAAAACAGATTAGAAATCCACAGTATGCTTTCAAAAGCTTCTTTGAAGTGAAATTTGACTCATGTGGTTGCTGCTACTGGTTTTGTAGCTCAAACTGTCTGATGAGTTTCTTAAGTAGATCTATTGAAAATAATTTCTTAAAACACAGTTCTCCCAAGAACACCTATAAAAACAAAGCAGGTGAAATAAGTTTTAAGAGAGAAAAATAATACTAAAGATCTAATTATACTTAATAAGATAGAAGGTTATGGAAACTATTTTAATTATGTCTTTTCCAGTTGTTTAGAAAGGAGAGAACATTGAAACCCAAGTTTACTACTTCAGGATTTAGGGCTAGTGTTAAGGGGGAAAAAAATGGAGGTTTTAAAAATTTGGAGAAAAAAACTATGTCTTATTTCTTAAAATAAACCAAGGCTACTATCCACACTATGTATGATAGAACAACAGCAAGCTGTAGGACATTTGGTGAAAGAGAACCACATAACATGATGCTTGTATGTCACGTTGGCACTGGTCTCCTGTCTGAAAGCTCATGACCCCATGGCACCTTGGTCCAGGAAGGAACAGCACCATTAGCTGCAAAATAACTTCATTGCAAGTAAAATCCCATTTGGTGGAACTGTTTAATTCTGACTCTGACATTTTAACTTGAGTATTCAACTTCTTCCTGACCTCCTTCACAGGGAAAAACTTACTGCTCTGTTGTCCCATGAATCAATTTTGTCACCCTATATTTTTTATTACTGGAAAAACAAAGTGAAAGTCCTTGTCTAAATTTAAGACTTCCTTACCTTCACTGCAGGCTTCTCAATATAAAGAAAATCTTAGTATCTATGTATATGTATTCATAACAAGTAAAAATTTTCAGGGCAATGTTTTTAATCAGAATTTAGGAACCACGTTTGGATGGTTTCCTGCTTTACAACACTTGGTAAACATGAGGGCTAAGCTAAGCTCAGAGAGTTTGTGCAGCTTTTGCAAACTCCAAAGCCTGCTTGCTTTTCCACATCACACAGACAGGAAGGAAAAGCATTTGTGTGGTAAGGGGAAGAAAATAGGCAGGAAATAGCAGATAAACCCAAACAAGAGTAATAGGTGCACTAGAAATCCGAATGGGTTTCAGGGAGCCTTCTGTCCTGTGTGTGTGATCTCCCTCTGAGAGCTGGCACAGCCTGGCCCTGCTATCTGGGGGTGGTGCTCCAGAGTCCCAGGAGGGTAGGAGCATCTCCAGCCAAAGCCAGGGTACCCAGCAGCTGAGGAACTGAATCAGATGGCCAAGTGAGTGGCTCTGAATGTCTGTCACACATCAGAAGGGGGAGGTGGAATTAAGAGCAAGCTCAGGAAAAGTGGTCTGTTCCAGTGCAATTTTATAGGTGTGGCAAAGGGCTTGTTTATGTAGCCCAGAGGCAAGTGGGAAATACCCCAGCTGGCAGGGACTGTTCCTTCATAGGCAGAACTAACAACTGGCAGAATTGTTGTGATCAGCTACATAGGAAAATCCCTGAAAATGAAGGTGAATATTTGTATAGATCCATACACACATTCCATTTACTTTTTTTTTCTTCAATATTATTTATTTAAGCGCATGCCATATGGACATTTGACTGTTTCCTGCTAACGGTATATATATGCTGCCTGTGATCATTACCCTGGAACAGGAAAATTGGAACTTAGAAAGGGTTTTGTTAATAAGCCTTTCCTAAATGACACTTTTACAGTCCACCTCTCAAAGGAGTACAGTGCCAACTTTGTTGTGAGGCAGATGGTAGGGAAAAAGGTGGATGTGACTCTGATCATTTAGCAGGGAAATTAATTTATGTGGTACTAACCAGCCTCCAAATTGGGTTTATTGGCTCATTACGGTTTCTCCAAAACGCCAAAGCTTTATGTTTTAAAGAAGCTGAAGGTTATTTTCAGGATATTTGAGAGAATGGGAGAAAGAAAGAGAGAGAAAGAGAGAGAGGAGAAAATTGACTGAATGATAAGGATCTGCATTAAAGGTAAAATGACAACTTTAATGCAGATTTCAATGAAGGACTCTGAAGATCAGCCAAAGAATGTTGAAGAAATTCTCCTGTCTGGTAGTGAAGTGCATCTTTATCCACCTTTGACTGTTGTAGTATGAATGTTCTTAGATTATTAGCATTGTGCTTTTGGCATGGACACACGTTCATTGCACGAGGTAAATGAAATGCACCATGGTCTAGCATTACAACATATAGATATTTCCCTATTTTTTTTAATAAACAAAATTGTGGATGTCTTTATAGCAGCGTAACTGTGTCTATTTAGTATACTAAAGTGAGTAAATTCAGGATAAAACTTAGACAGAAAAATGGAGATCATGCTTTATGTTTCTGAATTTTATGTCAGATGGGTAATCCTTATATTATCCCTACTTGTGGCATTCTATGGCCCACTGTTATCCTAAGGACAATTAGGAGCCTTTAGTACCAGCTTGCCTGAGGAAACAACAGTGTTGCTAGATCTGGTGCTTTTAGCTTTATTGCTTCACTTCCTTCAAAGTAATTATTTGTGCATGTAAATTACCTACTCTGAAAAGGATTTATGTAATGCATTACATTATGCACTCTGATAAGATTTATAAAAATGCCTTAAAATTTAGTTCTGAAGATTTTTTAGGATGCTGTAGTCAACTGTTATCTTTATAATTTTTTCTGACATTTCATGGAATGTGCTACAATGGCAAGGCTAATAAAATGCTAGTCTGTGACTTGGTTTTAGATATCTTTCCTTACACTAATGTTGGGAGGGACCTAAAAGATCATCTAGTTCCAACTCCCTGCCATGGACAGGGACAGCTTTCACTAGGCCAGAGACTAAGCTCAGTTTGAATCCATTACCCCTTATCCTGTCACCACATGCTCTTGTAAATAGACTCTTTCCATCGTTTCTTGTAGGCTCCCTTCAGACACAGGAAGGCCACAACTGGCTCACTCTTCTCCAGACTAAACAATCCCAATTGTCTCATCCTTTCCTTGGAGAGGTGCTCCATCCCTCAAATTATCTTGGTGGCCTCCTCTGGATTTTCTTCAATAGGTCCATGTCCTTCCTGTGCTGGGGACCCCAGAGCTGGATGCAGCACTGCAGGTGGGGCTTAGTTTTTGTTTAACTCAGTAGAAATTATTTGAGTAGTATAAAATTAATTTCCAATGGATTTTTTCAAGAACAAGTGGTATTTTAGTCTTTCTGTTTTTATCACAGTCATTTTTTTCTAATCTCATGGGGCGTAGACTTTAAAAGTATTAGCAGTTTGTATCCAGGCACACCTGCACAGAAGCACAAGTCATGATGTGGGTAATATTGCCAGAGTAGGATAACTCCTTCATATCCATTGGATGGGCCTTTTATAGATCCTACACCGCAACCTGAAATTTGCAGGATGCGCATGACTGTGCTTTCCACTTGAAACGGGGGCACTCTCATGGTTGCTTTGTTTTCATTCTGTAAGCTTGTATTTATCATCAGAAAAAGAATCACAGAACATTTTCAAAAGGAACAAGATGCTGAGAGCCAGAAGCCTGGGGCTTTGTGGCTTTTGAAGTTTGAGGGAAGGGCTACTTATATTGTCAGGTGACGTGAGGTTCCTTTTCAGATAATGAAGAAAAATTTCTGATGCTTTTTGAAAGTGGGAATGTTGCATGGAGGCGCATATGTGTCTTCTGTTGCATTTCAGTCCTGTACTAATACTCATTTTCTCCAGAACAGATTGTCTGTAATTAGTTGAAATAAATACCTGCTATGGAATTTAGGATATCCTCCAGAAAGACTTGGCTAGAATGAAAGCTTCCCAAATCCCAAACAGAGGGTTAAAATAGTCCTCCCTTATCATGGGGATATTTATATTTGACAGCTCAACCTTGTTTGACATGGAAGTTTTCAGGGCCTTTGCTTCTAGTCCACAGAAGTAAATTAAGTTTGTCTCCACTTCATCCTGTTTTTGCCAACCTGATTGGATTCCTCGTAAAGTCTCACTTGTAGGATGTACAAACTCAGCTGTAATCACTTTATGTAGCAAATGGGAGGATGTGGTAAAAGCTGTGCCAAAACTCAGAGTTCAGAACATCCCTGTAGGTGCACACTTTCTTTGCAGAGAGCCATCCCCTCCCATGGTATTACAAAGAAAAAGGCTTTTTCCTCCAGTTCTGCTACAGTTAGCAGGTGTAGTGGTTGAGGTGAATCAAGATACATTGGATTCATAAGTACAAGAATTTCCTCCCTGCTGGTTAGGCTTTCCTTTCAATTACAGCCTAATCCTTCCATAATTTGTGCTGAAGACTCTCTACCTGTTCCAGTTGCCTGACTTCTTCCAAGCATCAATATAGTTGTAAACTTTTAAAGGGCAATTAGAGACAAAAGAATTACATATAAAGCCTGATGAATTGAAATGGAGCAAGGAGGAGAAGGGCTTCTTATCAAATGGTTTTCAATAGCACTACTGGAGTGTGGAGTACCTTCCTGTGGAAAGCTGTAGTAGTCCAGTTATCTGAATAAAATGCAGTTGTGAGGTAGAAGAGCTGCATGAGCCTCTTGCAGCATCATACTTCTCTCCTCCTTGCCTCTAATTAAAGGCTGACTTTGAATGCTGCGATCTGAGTCTCTCCAGATGCTGAGGTGGAATCTTGAGGAGTCCAGTAACAAGAAACCAAAACACAGCAGATACAAGTTTACACTTTAGGTTGGAAAAAATGCAAATGTTCCATGAAATGCTGCAGGCTTTCTGCTTCCTCTAAATCTGTGGCAGTTGCAAGTGTTCACTGCCTACAAAGGATAAATGGGTCTATGATATTATACTCAGAGATTCCCATGGGAACATTTTGTGGGATGGTATAATTGATATGACACTGAGTGTGAACCCTCTGGACCAAAAAGTCTACACACGCCTTCTAGATTTAATTCCTTTCCTATTCAAATGCTGATCTCCACCTGCAATACTATATTCTCATTTGATTAAAAAAAAAAAAAGAAGAAAGAAACCAAACAAATACTTTAAATGGCTTTTAAAAATCCCATACACCATATTTTTGATGACTGTAATTTTAATAAATTATCTGTTAGTTGAAAAACTGTAGCATTTCATAAAGCTCTGGTCACACTTTTCGGAGTTATCTAATAGGCATTGCCACTCCAGGTTTTAAGTGACTATTTGAAGCATATCAAAGACAGATTTTCAGAAAATGGCAACATTTTATCTAGAAAGACTGAAATGTCCAGCTTGGAGAAGAGAAGACTTCAGGGTATCATAACTGAGGCCTTCCAGGATCTAAAAGGAGATACAAGAAAGATGGAGAGAGGCGATATACAAGAGCATGTAGTGACAGGACAAGGGGCAGTGGCTTCAAATTGAAAGAGGGTTGGTTTAGATTAGATATTAGGGAGAAATTATTTACTGTGAGGGTGCTGAGGCGCTGGAACAGGTTGCCCAGAGAAGCTGTCAATGGCATGGGAGTAATAACTAGATTATCTTTAAAGTCCTTTCCAACTCAGGCCATTCTATGATTCTCTGAAGTCAGATGTGTTTCTTCTCATCTCTCACAGTGTTCCAGATCTAGGTGTGTGAACGTGTGAGGAAGATGTGCGGAATGAGATGGGTACCTTGCTAATGCTATGGGGAGGCCTGTGCAACACATTAGAGCCACCCTGTGTCTATGGTGGTGTATCTACAGGTGATATGCTAGATCTTGTAGGACAAGGTCTATGAGAACCTCATCCTACAAGATCTAGCTTTAAGCCCAGTTTCTGAAGTGCCTTTGGTCTGTCAGGAAACATGTTTTGGGAAGATTATGTGGTTTAGGACATCACATGATTTGAACTCGGTCCTTGTGGAGATGCTGTGCTTCAATAACATCTGTCAGTCTACCCCTGAAGATAAAGCACTGGCTGCTTTTGGAACCACAGACCAGAGTGGCTCTACAGGATCCTATCTGGTGTCCTGAAAAGCTGGCAGTGAGGCAGCATGGAAGAGCTCAGCTGGCACCGTGCATTTTCTTCCCCATGAATTCTTGGGGATCTCTACTCTTCCTGGTATCCTGCTGTACTAACAGTCGGTGGTTCCTTGTGTTTTTAGCAATATCCACACTAGCTCTTCCCCCATCTGATTATTGCTTGTGCCCTAGTCCTAAATCACAGAGTTGGCAATAGTAGCTCTGAAGTTAATTTTGCTTCTTTAACCCCAAGAAAGCGTATTAACCATGTTTTTTCATTGTTGAGGACACACACTATCAAAATCCGTAAACCTGAGTATTTATGTACCTGGTATATAAGTTTGCCTGTTTGCTCACATTAGGAAAGACATGGGAGACTATTTGTTAGTGAGGGTTTTTTGCATGTATCCTGGCTTCATAAATTCTTGACTGTCAATCACCCATTCTCTTGCTTCATTACACAAACCATTTCTTAAGGCTCACCACAGCAGGAATTGTTTTCATTTTTGTTCTGCTAATGGAACCTGATTTGAAAAAACTCAGTGGAAGTCATTTAAGGAGCCTTAGCTTCAAATGAAAAATATGAAACAATTTATTTCCCAGTGGGGGAAAATGTGGGTTGGAGAAAGAAAAAGGCAGCAAAAGAAAGAAAGGGAGATAGATGTAGAATCACAACTCAGTCCTGAGTGTGAGAGCCTGAAACACTGCAGGAGTAATCCAGGTAATGAACCAACAGTCTGAGAAACCCACAGGGAGTTTCCAAAATGTTTCGTCTTTGGAGAAGATAAAAATAATTTCCATAAGAATTGTATTCATGGGCTTATAACCAAAACAAAGATCATATACTATGTTTTCAGCCAGCTCTTTCTCTAGTGTGACTGAATAGAAGTTGGTAAAGCCCTTCTCTCAGATAAAAGATGTTGTTCTGCACCTCACACAGCAGAAATATCCTTGTTTCAAGTCCTGTTGTCACCACCTTAAAAAGGATTGCTCTCGATCTTTGATACATAGTGGTATATCCAGGTGACAACACCACTACAATGTTTGGTTTTGCTTGGAGTTGAGCTTGACAAATAACTCATGGCACTTCTAAAACAATGTATTATCAATAACAAAAATTTTTTCTCTTAATAAATTTCCCTCAAACACTTCTGTGAGTTTTTGTCATATTATTTTTTGTAAATATTCCTTAGAATATGGGAAGCAGAAGAACCAGAATGTTCACTGTTTGCAATTCACTTTATGACTAGCATTTGTTTTTAGGTTCATGGATATTCAGCACTGTAGTATGAAAACTCCCTGTGTCAACAAATTTTTGCTTTCAGTGATTAAGTCTCAGGAAAACAAGTCAGAAAAACATCACAATTCTAAGGATTATAAAATTGTATTGTAACAGTTTCATTATTACCAGTAAAAACAAAGTACAGCAATTGGTATAACTAGGTTGTCAAGTGCGTGATCCATTCTTCTTGGGAACTCTGTGAATTACTATGCTTTTTAAAAAAAAATATGGAATCACTGAAAATAGCATGAATTGTAGCCAGAACTTAAAACTAAACAGGCAGGCTAGACAAAACTGGTGTTAAAAGCAAAGCAATGAGCATTGAAATATTTGAATCCTTCTCTTAAAGCGGTAGTTGGAAACCATGAGAAATGGAACTTACAAAAATCTCAGTGCAGACCCTCTGCACTGCTTTCTGGCCAATGTATAAAACCAATGTTTCTGGCCAATGTATAAAAGCAGGAGTTTTTCCAGGCTGAAAAACATTGGAATTTCTCCATGTCCAGCCCCACCTCTTGACTGACAAATCTGACACTGAACTTTCTTGGTGAGGGTCCCCTTGCAGTTCTTCATACTGGCAAGGTCCTTCTGAGTTCCTTTGGACAATGACACTCCTAACAACTCCCCAGCCACCAGGTTTCTACATTCAGCAAAATCCAGATGGATTCAGACTTGAGGGTACGAGATAATTAGCCTTGAAATCTGTTTCCATCCTCTTACTTTGAAGTCCCATATTCACAACTGTCAGAAAGCACAGGTAGAAATACTGCTTAAAACATGAACAAATACTTTCTGTTGCTTACTGTAGCCAAGGTTATTCACTCTGGAGTACCTGCTGTAGCTGTGGAAAGATGTGTTGCCTAAGGGTTTGAACTGAAGGAGAAAGAGTTTGCAAAACTCAGTTATACTGGTATTAATAGAATACAGCCAGATGGTGCAGTCATCAATAATCTAAAAATATCCCTGGTGCATAGTCAAAAGCAAAGTAGCATGAAAATTAAAGTAAAAATTTGCACTCACCGATAATGTCCTAAAAAACCTTTAATGGCAGCTCACACTATGTTTGCTCAAAGGTCAATGCAGAGAGACAATGAAAGTCTTTTGCTGTGAGAAGTCATTGAAAGGAAATCTTACCCATTATCTGGCTGATTTTAATGTTGTGCTCTTAAGCAAGTGAGTTAGAAGAAATACTTTAAACAGTGGCTTTACATGACACCAAATTTTTGTTAAAAACATGCACTCATCCTTCTGTATACCTGGCCCACTAATGAGTCAAAATTCCTGTGACAAGCCTGATTCACCACTCCTGTGTGGGTTTTGATATTGTTTCTAAACCCTTCTGCAGAAAAGGCAAAAATTTGCCATTCTGGTATGGTCCTATTTGTGCAACTATTGACAACTGTCTTAAGATAGAGTGGCAATCAAAATAATTCTCATAAAAATCAGAATAGATGTCTTTATGTTTCTATGTAAAGCTGCGAGAATACCATAGCTAATATATATATATATTTGATAGTTGCTCAAGTTACATATATGTGTGTGTATATATATATATATATGCATACATAAACATGTATTTGTGAGCAGTAATCCATTCTGCCATCTGCATAGAAATAGTTCTGGACCTCAGCTGCTAAATTTTTGCATTACTGTGAACCTCTCCATCTAAGACTGTGGTTGATTGCTGAATTAAAGAAGGTAAAATAAGCACTAAGCAATAAGCACTATGTTTATTTCAATGTTTATTTAAATGCTAATAAGATTTTTAATATTTTTATAGAAATTTATGAGGAAGTAGTCCACATTTAAATCTTAGCAATTAGTTAATGCAAGCTTTAAATTCAACAATATTAACTGAGGAAAAAAAGAATACACACATGCATTTTTCAAAACCCTTACCTGGGCATAATCTAGAGTTTTGATTTTCTCTAGGCCCAGGGGAGGAAACGCCACCAAAAATAAATCAATTTTCATTCTAGTCCCCAAAGAAAAAGGCTGATACAGTACATTTTTATTTTGTTCACATAAGCTATTTCTCACTAACTCAGTCTTTTTATAGTACATTTCAAAGGGAAGTAGGATGGATTTTGTTGGTGTTTTTCTCTCCCCCACAGGTATTCCCTAACAATGGATTTAGGAGCCTTTGTTCTATGCAAAGTCAAAAATCTCCTGCATGCCTTCAGAAATCTACATGCACGGGCTCTGTAAAAGAAAGAGTACATGCAATTTCTCAGGGCATGTCAGCTTTCATGAAACTGAGCATCTCTTCGGTAACAAGAGAAGCAAATGGAGAGAGACATGGCAGGAGATTATACTTGTCAAGTGGAAGAAATAGCACAACTGCCTGCCACAAAGACACCTCAGCCCCACGACTGCCTGTATGGCTCAAATAGATAACTCAAACCAACAGTGCTTGAAATGGTGATGTACAGGAAAGACTTGACAGCTCTTCAGAGCAGGAGAAGATCAAAATAATTTTTCCTTGGCTTGGGGGGGGGGGGGGTGGGGTAGTTTTGTGGGTTTTTTTTAGTTTGGTTTTGGTTTTGTCTTGACTCACTTTCCCCCGATGTTCTGTTCTGACAACCTTCTCACAGAATTCCCTTTTACAAAGCAGCTCCGGGTTGGGTTGCTGAGGCAATGTGGACTTGCTTTGTCAGGGGTGGCTCTTCTAAAGTACTGAAAAAAGTTATTTCAGGGGGACCAGGCACCATGAAAATGGGAAGTGAGATGGAGGTTGGGATGTAAAGTTTGGGGTGTGCTATAGATGGTACTACATGTAGAACAGTCCCATATGTGACCATAGGAGACACCCAAATTACTAAAGAAAAAAAGCCCATTTTTGAAATGTTTGAGAGCTGCTGAGAAGAAAGGCATTCAAAGGAAATTAGTAGATACACAAAGGCTAGTTTTGCTCAGGAGAGCAGGCAACTAAGACAAGGTGTTCTGCTCAGCCTCTTGTCTCACTACAGGTGCATATTATGGAAGTGCAGCAACATCAGAGGCATGTATAATGAGATTTGTGCTGATTTTGCACTGGTGTAACCAACACTTGAATCTACCCCAGACTTATACAGTTCTACCCAGCTCTTCAACAGTTGCTTCTTGTGTTGATATTTATTTCTTTTCCTCAAAGCTATTTGCTCCTTAAACCATTTCAGAGTAGAGAGGAACACCCCTAAATCACACTGAAAGGCTAGCAACAACTGAAATGAAGGTAAAACATATAACCTTTATAAACCTTTATTTATTTTTTATGCAAAAATAAGACTAGAGGTGTTGTGACTGTTCTTACAGTACAATACTCCACCAGTTATTAAACACCAGAGACATCTTTTTGGTGTCACCCAAAAAAACAATTCAAAGGACCAAAATATCCTCATTACCAGCATCCTGTAATGAAAGACTCACACCACCCATGAGAGATGCTCAGAAAACATTTGGATTTATATGTTAAAAAAAATTAGAAGGAACACATTATGGTTTTTTTGGGTTTTCTAAAGCCAATGAAAACCAATTTGTTTGAAAGCTATTCATTGAAAAAGCCTGAACACCAATATGGTGTTGGGCCTGTTTTATGCTTCCCTTTTTTTTCAGACAGATGGTGATACCCTTATTTCTATGAATAATTTTTTATTTATGCTCACTTCAGGGATAATTTCTGAAGTTAGCAGTGGTACTTGTGAAGAAAAACCACTTTTGAGCATCCAACTTTTAAGGATAAATTTTTCAAAGGCACATAAGTGACTTAGGATCCTACACTAATTTTCAAAAGTAATTTAAGCCCCCTTAGCCTAGTTTCCTCACAGCCAGCAAGATTTAGGATTCAAAGGGATTTATTTAGATGGTTTTCAGCATTGTTTGGCAGAGATGCACAACACAACTCCTCGACTGCTCACAGCTTGGAATTTCAGCACTAACTTGAGTGTCTGTTTGCAGCTTGGGATCCCTACATGGGAATTGCTAAGCTTCTAAGAAAGGGATTTTCAGCTTTTTAAGGCAAACAGCTGAGCAGGGAAGCTGCCTAAATTAGCCAATAGTGCAAGGCTGAAGAATGGGGCTTATGTGTCTGAGCAACTGATGTGATGCCAGTTTAGAGGTGGCTCCCCTTGCTCAGGATCCTTGGCTGGGAACTCTGCTGGACAGGGGCACTGCAGCCAAATCTGCTACTTAGCAGCCTATGCCCTAGTTGTCAAAAACCTCTGCTTGTCTTGAAGACCATCTCTGCTCACTTATTCTATTATTCTCATTATCCCTCAGCTGTCAGGTAGTCTGGAGTTGGGCTTTTCTTCCCAAGGTGGCCCTGTATTTATGTATTTTTCTGCCATGGTGCTGGGAGACAGCCAGGCTCAGGCATGCTGAGGATGTTGCTGGATGGGTAAGCCAGTAATAGAAGGACTGTTTAGATATCCCGGCTAAAACCTGGTGTCAGGGCTTGCAGGATCTTTGCTTGAGGCAGGGCTCAGAGCAGCTCATTACTGTGGTGCTGAGGTTGAGATTGGGCTGATTTGGATGTCTTGGATAGCAGCAAGTGTGAACTTATCATTACTGATTTGCACTGATGGATTCACCATGATCTGGTTTTAAAACATGCAGTGAAGCCTCTTCAGGTGCATAGTTTGGTTGTATGGCCTGGCTTAAAGGAAATTGGTTTTGGAAATGGAATTTATTATCATAACCTATTTATGCTGGGATCCTTCAAGGTGATCAATATCACAGTATCGCACAGCATAAGTGACTAAATATTTAGGTATATTAGTGTGAATCTGAATCTTACATGCTTTAAAAATCATGGATGCCCATCAGCATCCCTTTAACACCTAAATGCCCTTACAAACTTAACCCATAACTTCTCTGAAACTCTGGGGTTTTTTGATTGGAAGTTGTTCTGAGTATCTGAATTGCAGTTCACAGATTTGAACATTAAATTTTTATAAACATATTCAAAAAACCTCTAAAAATAACTTCTTCTGAGATAACTGTTAAGCTATTAACTATTGAGGCAGCTTCACTTTCTATTTTAAACTTCTTTATAGTGGAACATGGCTTTATTATTTCACAGTTTGTTTTGAAGTCCTGCCACCTATTGGTTTATCAGAGCAATGATCAGGGCGGCTGGATTTCTCCCTGTGAAACCACAAAGGAAAATGAATCTTACAGCGTCAAACCCCTAAGCACTGAGAAATCTAACAAGTGAGCAGAAGTAATTTAGCCCCTTTGCAATTGCCAGATAATTTCCTAGTGCTATATTTGCACCCCATATGGACAAGGCAATTTCTAAACCTTAGTTTCTCTCCTTTTGAATTTAAAAAAAAAAAATCCTCTTCAAAGATCAAAACACTGAAGCCCTGGAATCTTATTCAAAGGATTTGCAGACTACACTAGAAAAATGTACATATGTTCATTGATGCAAAATAGTTTTTAAATATACAGATATGCATGCACTACATTTACTTGTTTTGAGCCAAATTGTGCATAAATAACTTCTCTCATAGCTGCAAACAGATCAATCACTTTGCCTGTATTTGGAAATGCAATTCTTCTGTACCATTAACACGCTGCACTAGGAGAATATTTTAGGACCCTCTTGTAGCTTATTTTATCCTGGTACCACATTACTTTCAAGGTCCTTATTATGTCACTAAAAACTGCTTATAATAAGAGTATCTGGGGAGTGAAAGCAGAGCACAGACAGAAGTTAAGAGTTACAGGAAGAGTGCAGGACAAAAGTCTAAGGAGTAAGTATCACCTATATGGAAGCAGAAGTAAAAACTGGGTGTAAAAATGTTTTTGTAGACCTTCTGGTACTGAGACATTTGAAATATTGTTATGAAAGTGAGGATTTTTCAAGACATAGCTGAACCTGCTTTTAACCTTAACTTTTCTTAAAGCTTTGTTCAGGAGATGTCTCACTTTTGGATAGTGATCTTTGACACCTCCAATGCCTGATTTCTGCCTGGTGTCCTTCAGGGCAAAATAAAACAAATAACCACCTGAGGAGAAAAGACTTGCAGCTACTGAGGGCTAGTCAGTCAGCAAGCCCTCTGCTTTCCCTGCTAGTACCAAAGCAGTGTAGGCAAGTAGCATTGTACAGAAGAAGCAATGATCAACTTGTCACAGCTGCAACACAGACTGTATAGAATAAGGCATCATTGTCAACAAAGCTTGCCCTGACAGCTCAATCAAGTTGTGTTATGCTTATTCATGCAAAAGGGTCTGCATGGAGAAGACAAAATATTTTAAGAAAAGAGCTTAAAAAATATATCACCCACAAGAAACTTCCAATTAGTTAACAGTTCTTTAAATATTGGGGATAGGAAACTGCTTAATTCACAAGCCTTGCTGTCTTCTGTTCATTATTTTGTGTACCCAAAAGAATTCACTAAAGTGCACTCCACATGATGACAGTGTGACAAGGGCCAATTTGTGAATAACTTGTCAACAGCTTGAATGAAACTCTAGAAATCCATAACAGGTGCTCGATAGCTATAATCGAGTGACAGATGGATTAGAGACATGAAACCACAACAAACTGACTGAATGGGAGAGGGAGAGAGAACGAGGGTGAGAGTGGGGGAGGTTCATTAACTATAGAAGAGAGCAAAAATACATGAATTATTAAAGAAGCAGCATGAGCCAATTTGTGTGGATGCTTCCTGCTCATCTTCAGCAGCCCTGGGAAGAGGAGCTGCAATGCCAGCTACTACACACAGCAGCATTGGTCTAATATCTTGACTCTAGGCAGGGGTGTACCAGAGCTTGGCACTGGCCTTGATTGCAGAAATCACTGTTATATTTCAGTACACACACAAGAGCTGATTCAGCAGTGTACTTGAGCACAGGCCTTGCTCTAAGCACGTGAATAGCACCATTAAGGTCAGCAGAACAACTGTGTTCGACTCACACAAACACGTTGAAGCATCCTGCTGAATTTTTGTTCTCTGTTGTGGGATACAAAATACAAGGGGATGAACTCCAGCTAGTATAAATTGTTACAAGCCCCCCGGACACTGCTGACACAAGAGTGTTGAGTACCACTCAGGGGCACAGGCAACGATGGACCAACACTTCTCTGCAGCCATTAAGTGAGGGGGTTGCCCAGACTGGGCACTGCAGGTCTGTTCCTGTGCCAGCAAACCCAGAGGGCCTCTCCCCATAGCCAGAGGCTGCCTGCACCCACCCCATTGGCTTTCCCTGGTCCAAAACTGTCAGTGCTGGATACCCTGTGCTTTAAGTACCCAGAGCCATTGATAGGCACCCATTGACCACACACACCTTTGTTCCAGGTGTGTCAGAATATTATATTTAGTCTCAGCAGAGACACATTCTGCTTCACCAGTGCCCAGCATTTGTCTTCTGCCTGGCCCTGACTGTAGGCAGGAGAGGGGCTCCCATTACTGCTCCTCATCTCTCTTCCTCTCCAATGGGTTTTCCATTAAATTAAATTTTTTACCTTAAATTAAATCTTCCATTTCCTTATTTTCCTCCTGTGCACCCTGCTTAGTGCTACAATCCCAGATTTGCAGTTATTCTATCCAAACAATGCTTTTCCACAGCTACCTATTAAGGGAACAGCCAAAACCTTGACAGCTGGTTTGCTTTTATAGAGTGACTTATCTTGTTCTTTCTGTCACAAGTCTTGCCGTGCCTAATATCTTCCCTTAGAGAAAAAATTGTGACATTTTAGAACCTATTCAGATGACAAACAAAATACTGTTCCTGAATATTTCAGGTGCAAAACCAAGACTTGCTTTTGTAAAAAGAAAAAAAGAGTAGAAACTTGATTTCTATTTCTCTTCTACATAAATGTAGTGTAAACACACGGACTAAACTACTGCTTAGAAAAGGAATTTGCTGAGCAGTCATTATCACACCAGAAACCCCTGTGATAATAAAATGCAGCCATTTTGCAGTAAGTGTTGGACTCCTGACATCATTTAATTTTCTTGCACTTTGGCATAATCCATACGTTTTTTGATGTATTCACTCCTGCCACCATCCAGGATGCTCTGTTTACCTGAGGTGAGACTGTTCTCTCTGGCTGTGTAGATAATGATCCCCAAAACATCGCACTAGCACACTCATACCCCCATGTGAACCTTGAAACAGTGAATTCAAAGTGTCAGAATTAACCCAAGGAAGGCACTGTTCCACGCTTGAATGGCTTTCAGCTCCTAGCAATGAAAAAGAAAGTTGAGCTTCTAGATCCAGAATGCAGGGAAAAGGCAGTCTTGCACACAAAGATCGTGCATTAATGAAATTACATTTTGTTTCACTTAAGCTCTACTTTGTAGGGTTTCAGCAGCATATAGTTGATTACCTTGAAAGATTGCCTTGAGAAAAAGATTTCACTGATTTTTTTTTTTTAATGGTATGCAGTAATGTTCATCTAAAGATGTGCCTGAGGGGCTTAAAGAGCATAAGGTAGGAGATGAAGAGATCGTGAGCTCTGATAAGGGTACTCAGCTGTCGCCACTACTGTGGTGGTCAGTAATGATAATATAATAGCTAACACCACTTAGGACAGAGCAGGCAGGCACGTGTAGCAAGCAATAAAAACATATTAAAGAAAATTGCAGACCCATGGACAATCAATTGTATTTCAGTCTCTGGAAAAGTTTCTGTGCTTGGTTTATTTCTTAACCACTGCTTCTACAGAAACAAAACTAAGAGAAAGTTTCCTGTTTAGTAAGTGAATTTCCTAATTCCTCATTCAGATCTAACTAAATGTTCCTCTCTTTTGGATGAGAAACCTATTTTATGTATATTAGCCTTGGATCTAGCAGTGTTTCTCTGTTCCAAAGTTAAAAAACCCAATCTGATTGCATGCTCTTATGTCTATGCCTCCTTTGTAATGCACACTGTAATTATCACCATGTAGAGAATTTTGCCTGTCTACTCCACAGCTGCTTGTGGGTGAAACAGCAACTCTATGTGAGCAAGTACACAGATGTTCAGCTATTGAATCACTTCTTTGCACTCCAGACCTGACAATAATTAGGATGTCAATGATCTCCAGGCACCTGATCTGGTGTTGGCTTTCTTATTTTGAGAAATCTAATTAAACTTTGGCCTGGTGGATTTTAGGGCACTGAAACAAAAAGTGACAGTTGCATAGACCAGGAGAGACTGGCAATTGCACCTTGGATCTACAAGGAGATGCTTGTTTTGAATCTCTCTGCTTTGCCTAACCCTTTTGAGTAATGTCTGTAACATAAGGAAGGCAATCGGTTTCTTTTACTGGAATGAACAAGTACTAGGCAATGCTTTGAGTTTGGTTTAGGACTTTTTGTACCTATTAAGACAGGTACAAAACTCTGTCTGAACTCCCCAAGACTGTGTGAATAGCTGCACCATTGATTTACACTTAGGATCTCATTGAGAGCATTCCAGAGACCACTGCAGGTCTTGCTCAAGTCTACTGCTAACAACTAGATGAAAGGAATGTTATTAGGCCCCCAGTTTCACAGACGGAAGGCGAGAAAGAAGCATCAGCAGCTTCTTCACGGTTGCAGATTCATACACTGGTGTGACCAAATGGTGAACAAATGCCTGTGCACTTCTTTCACTCCTCCATGAATAGGAGTGAGAATTTGCAGGTTCCATTTGCATGTGGTCAGCTGTTTGAAGTGTAAATGGTGTTAAACCATGCAGATTTGCTTTTCAAACTCATTCTGTTAAGACACTTGGCCAAGACTTGTAGGTTATAAGTGTTAGAGCCAGGAACAGCTGCAAGGAGAGTACCTTTCCCCTTGCATTGTGAGAGCAGCTGTTGAAAGAGGTGTTCTCTTGATTGAATACTATAAACAGAAACTAGAAACGATCTGAAATGCTTCACACTACAACTTCTGCAAAATCCAGTCATCTAGATGATCAATCTGCTAGTAGCCCATATAAAAACTGAAGAACTTTATAAAGCTATTCCTTTAGCTTAAATAACTTTTTTCTTTAGCTCATCTGACCTGAGGACATCAATTTCTTCACAGTTTGATTTGGCTTAGCACTTTCAGCTTGAGCTAGTGGAGAAAAGGAATAAAATTGTCACACTAAAAGTTTCCCACGTAATTCACCATCTTCCCAGCCAACTCGTGTGTGTTATTTCTATGTCCAAATAAAGGAGGCATAAGAGCACCGTTTTTACCCCAAAACTTTTCCTATAGAGATTCTGTTTTCTGGACAGAAAAAAAAAAAAACAAACCAAAAAAAAAAACCTCCAACACAACCAAGCAATATAAAACCTCCCATTAAAACACTTATTCTTTATTATCAGTCCGTGTTAATGATGTGAATCCCTACGTAAGGGCTGGGTCTAGGTTCTGATTTTTAAAAGTTGTTTTAAAAGACCATGAAGCCAACTATAGTTGGCATGACCAGACCTCCTTATATTTAAACCTGAAGTTAAGAGTTGCTCTTAAGCAAAAATCCATGTGTAAATTGTAACTTCTAGGTAAATTTGAGACCTGGAATAGCAATACTTGGTTGGATCCTAGATTCAGTGTTAGAGCTACTCCTGTGTTACTGAGGTACATGCCAAGGGGTACAAGAGAGTGTATTAGGAGATGCAATGAACAGATTTCATGCTGATTTTCAGTTCTTCTGCATCTTTCTGGGATATCTTAAGTTACTGACTGGCTTTGATATTACATACCACTCTGAAGTGGACAAGAAGTCTAAATAATGAAAGACCTGAATCGGATTTCAAAGATATGTATTCATACCATAGGGGAAAGAGAGACAGTATTAAAATTTTGGAGGCTGAATGCTTGTGCCCCCAGGCCAATGCTGTACACTCAGCAGCAGGCTGTCATACCCTAATTGCTAGTACCCCTTTGTGAATCAACATCTCTGAGAAGCCAATTCTACATGATGCTTCTTTAATATACATCTTCTCATTTGCCCCACGTATATTTCAGTTTGCCATCTGATAATTGGAATTGTGTGGGTAGCAGCCGGTACCATCTGGCTTGTTAATAAGTAGAGGATAAAAATGTCTAATGCCTTGCTCTACATAAATACAAGAATTACCCTACAAATAAACAGCTCCCTAAAACCTCAACTGTGGAGAACAAAAGAAAATAGTGTGGTCTTAGCTCATTAAAAAACACTGAGGAGAGAATGAAGGGAACAGTGGGAAAGCCTCATCACTTCCCATCTGAAGTTTTAGTGTAACTAAAACATATGGGGAAAATAATGGAAAATTAAACGTGATAATGCACTTTTCACACCAAACCATATTGGGCCACTATACAAATGATGCAATTAAAACTGCTGCCTTCAGGAGCCAAAACCTAAGCTGAATAAGTACGGTACAATTAAAGTTTTTGATTTAAAACCAGTGAAAGATTTATCATAATGAAGCTCAGAATTGAGATAATATGACTTGGGGGCATCAAAGCTAAGCTATAGAAAGCCACATGTCCTACAACATGGAGCTGGAATTGGAAGACTGACATCAGCAGATTTTAGGGCACAGAAAGGCTTACAAGTTCATTTGCACGTGAATGGCCAAGACCATGCAAAATCTTGCATGTAAACAGTGCAGTATTGTAATCACTACTTTAATTAACAGGAAGGCAGTGCAAAGCTGTCTGCATTGGGGAAATAAACTCTGATCCTGTGGGCTGGATGTGAAAGCCGCGCTGTTGTGTTTGGAACCTGCTGGAACTTGTACAGCGCCTTATCTGGGAGGCTTCATGCACATCACGACAATGTCCTCTAATCTGGCAATAAAAAGGGCATCATGAGCTGTGGCAGCCGGGCCAGCCAGCCATGGCTGCAGTCACGCTGTTCTCCCAAGATGGTGAAAGGAGATTTAAGCCTCTTGCAGAAAAAAAAAGCCAGCAAGGATTGCCTCCAGCCTGGCCTGGGTGTGGAGGGGGGAAAAGGGAGGAAACGCTGCTGGACAGCCGCTACCTGGTTGGGGCTGGCAGTACGTGGAAAGGTGCTGCCAGGCAGAGGAAAAAAGGCACACAGCCAGCACCTTGGTTCCTCCCCACCATCAGCCACCCCCACCAAACCTCAGCCTGCGAAAGCAGATGTGCTGGCCACGGGAGTTTTGCACCACTGGGATTTTCCCCAGTAATGCTTAGCCTGCCCCACTGATGCTGGGTAATACCTTCATTCTTCGAGATGTAGAACTCAGAGGTAGCATGTGCTTCCCCAGGAAGGAGGGTTAGTAACACTACTCCTGATGATTCTATAGCAAGCTGGAGAGGGTATTTAGTGTGACAAAATGGGTAAAGACCCACATTTGGAAAACAGGCCTGTTTTGCACTAGGTGGAGCTGATGTAGTTTGGCACTCAAGGGACTCCTGTGGTTTTCTGCCCTATGCTCCAGCCCTGTAGGTGTCACTATGAATACAGGCCTATAGTCACTGCTGGTCTACCTTCATTCTTGCTCAAATATTTACACTCACACAACAGACTTGTACTGTTTACACCCTTTGACACTGCACCAAGAACACGGGTTTAGTTCTCTTGCCAGCCTTGCACTAACTCTTGCTGCTACTCTGAGTTGTATGTCATGCTGATTTGGAGCTGGCCCTTGCCAAACAGAATCTGTAACAGCTGAACCTCCCTCCTCTTCCCTCTTCTCATGAGTCATAATTTTGCTCTCATAGCAATCAGCTGATTTTTCACAAAATCTGTAGGAGCTCCATTATCTCAATAAAAAATACTTCTGCTTTTACAGCCTTTGCTTCTATTGTTTTGAAATTTAGCTTCTGCATTTTGAAAATTTAGTTTGAGACTGGCCAGCAGCACTAACTGAAAGATATCTTCAAGAGAAACAATGTAAGAAGCAGGACAATAAAATGAAGACTGTAATAATGTCTTAGAAAGAAAAAAAAGGGAGAGGGGGCTATATGCCCTTACACTTCTGCTCTGGCTCTTTCTCCCTTACTGTACATGCATGCCTGTACCTCATATCCCTGTGTAAGACTGGCATTGCTCATTCCCAACACACTTTGGACTGGTTTTCATTTGCCAGGTGTGGAAACAGAGCTGGAATCAAGTGTCTTGCTCAAGTTTATCTATAAGCCTGAGTAGGGCCTAAATCTGGGGTTTCCGAGGTGCCATTTTGTCTCTTGCCAGCTGGAAAACACAAGACATCCTCTTCCAGTTTTCAGCACTGGTGCTCCGTGTGCAGTACCTCTGCCACGTGTTTGTGCAAAGAGCTCAGCTCTTCAGTCTGTGGAGATGGAACTGCAATTCCACTGAAGGAATTCAATTTACACACATTTTTCTGGTAAGTTTTTATGAGTTTTTTAAAGCCTTCATTCCTTCCCTAGGACCTTTTTGACAATACACTGGAATTGAACAAACCAACTTCCAGTTCTAGGCACTTCCCTCCCAAAGGAGCTAAGTCATCCTGCAGAACAATTTCATCCCAATAATTTTGAAATCAGTATAGAATCTGGGTCCTAATCCAGATTTTGTTTATTGTTTTAGAAGTAAGCAGAGGGTGCATGTAAGATGCTACGTGTTATTGTAATTAAGGAATATTGCTAGTCAGATAGCTTCAACCCTAGCCCCAGCTTCAGGAAAATGTTTGGACAGATAGTTAAATAAAGAATGAGATTCATTCCTTTGTTTTTTCTTCTTTTTTAAAAATTTTCTGTCAGAAGAAAAAATTTTAAAAAAGAAGAAAAAAAATAAAAAAGACTTGCACAAACAGTAAATGAGGAGTTTGGTAAGGTTTAGAATCAGGCTTGGGGAAACAAAAAAGATGTTTTCTTCAGTACCTGGGATGGCTACAAGTACCCACTTGAAATTTTATGCTGTATTGTTTGTGCAAACAAGTATTGACAAGGTATATTATATATGTATCTCAATGCTATGAAATAATATGAAAACTGAGTAGCTGGTAATTTGGATTGGCCAGAGAACGGAATTTGGAAAAGGCCCTGCTTGGCAAAAACAGCTGTGCATTTAGCTTCTAAAAATGAGGTTCCTCCAAGGATGTGAAGCTGGGCATCAAAATCTGGTGCTGGGCACCAAAAGCTTTTTGGAAAAAACCTTGTGCAGTAACAGTTTCAGGAGCAGACAGCAGTAACCTAAATAGTAATTACTATCACATAACTGAAAAGTCCTGAGATTTACTTAGACAATGTCCCTGGGAACATTCGTTAAGAATGAAATGCAGTTGAAGCAATTTGTACCATGAAGTCAGACAGGAAATCAGACTAATCCCTGATGCAATTATGTGTAAGCTTGGCTGTCTAAGACTTACTAGAGCAAAAGAAACAGAAGAAAACCAAGCCAGAATGAGATATTGAAAGGTACTGAAACTAGGTCACTGTCCTACATTACACAAAGGCTAAATGGAGCTCTATCATCCCACAGTATCCTGAGCAAGTTGAACAAAGGACTTTGTCTGGTGCAGATCTCCTGGCAGCATCCAAGTTACACAGCTGCATAAATCATAAAAAAACCTTAAGCGCAGCAGAATTGCCAAGACAGGTAGAATGTATTCTGAAGGAGTATATTCTGAAGCACTGAAGGAACACAGGAGGAAACCAAGGAGAGGACTTGTGTCATAACTCTGTGTCACTGCATGATAACAAATTACCATCAAGGAATGGTGTGACTTGTTACAGTGTAAGTAGGACGAAGAGGCATTGAGTAGAAAAGCCATGACATAATTAGATATATATACACTAAGCCAGCAGAAGAGATGCTTAATTGGTAAATAGAGATAAAATTGCAGTAGAAAACAGAATTTGTTTTCTACAGAATCTATTTTCTACATCATAGACTCAAAAATCTTCATCATGGTTAGTTAAGAGAGAGGATAGGCTTCCTGAGATGTCAGGACAACAGATGTTGACTGTTCTTGCTCCCCTTCCTTCTCTTTGGTATTTAAAGCTTTGATTCCTTTCAAGTTAATTCAATAATTTGAATTTACACATTTTTACTGAAATAAATACTTTTCCCCCTTCTACAGGCATAGTTACAGAACAATTGTTAAAAAGGGAAACTTCAGAAGATGAAAATCATTTGAAAGGTTGTTCAAGCACAATGGGTGTTCTTGTTTTGGGTTATCCCTGACCCCTCCAGCTTATATTAGTTTAATAATGAATAAAGCTTAAGTGTTTATTCTTTTTTTTTTTTTTTTTTAATGGAAAAGGGCCATAATTTCAATGCTGAAACATTATCAGATCAAGTTGTTTAAAGATGAATGTAGATAGTCTCAGATAATAATAACAATTTAATCACTGAACTGTGGATATCATACTCCTATCCAAAACCACTAGGAAAAGTGTTTTTCTGCTCACAGAAAAAACACAAATCCTTGTCTCAGATTGTTGGAAGCATTTGACAATAGAGCATAGTTTTCTCAGGTGTATGTAGAGCCTAACATCCACATGACTACCTTTCCCCAATCTTATAAACAGTAGATAATCATATTAGGTACAGAACTTTAAAAATGACGTGAAGAGCTGTCTGTCTGACAATAAGGCCCTCTAAATTTGTGATTTGAATTTAGGCATCCAGACAAAATGAAAATGTTGGCCTCAGTCTTTATCTGTTTAGCATTAAGGCACATTGCTAACCTGTTTCTGCTTCATCTGTGATGTGTGAGAAGAGACTGTCCCACTAGTGTCTCATGATTTGAAGATCCACAGTGGGAGATAAATAGTAAATTTTAAGAACCCTTAAAAATATTATTTTATATTCATTAAGTCATATTACGTAAATAACTAATAATTGGCTTAATCAAAAGAACCAGTTCATGCTGTCCTTGGATAAGTGTCTTAGAACAAATAAAACTCTGAACCCCAGTGGAGTAGAGCTTCCCAGGACAGGTCTGTCTTCATTCCAGCCCTTTGCTGACTCTACAGCTTCAAACCTGGCAAGATTTGTGAGCATCCTGGATTCATGTGATGCAAATTTTGAAATTCTCTTCTAGCTAAATGCAGGACATGTCATATTTTTATTTTTCAGTCCATTCTGGTTTATCTAAATGTGTCTAGTCAAATAAATAATTATCAGCTACTTTATGGTATTTAAATTTGCCTTATTTTCCAAATGAAAATTATTCTCTATCTGGAGAAAGTTGGAATCTGAGACAAGAAATGCTCCTGAAGCCATTAGCATGCATTCTAAATAAAACTGTCCTGTTTTCGCTACAATGAACAGTGAAAAAAGAATGTCCATTAGATGGAAATATTGTCTTTCTAAAACCAGAAGATTTTTATTTCTGCAATGTCTAAGCACTGCAATTCTAGCAGAAAATTGCACTGGAACAATGGGCGGTTCTGAATTGCTGGAAACTTTACAGTGGCTTTTATGTTTAAACATCGTTTAGCAGCTGTTAAAGGACAGCACAACTCCTGTACTTTATCAGTATAAATGAAGTCTACAACTGCCAAGAAAAAAATGCATTAAATAATGCAGCGATTATCATCTTGATTTTTTTTTTCTCTTCAGAAGTGAAAAGGACCTCTTAAGCTGTTCTATTTTTCTCCTCCTTATTTCAAATTGACAAAGTAAAACACTAATTAAATTATTTATATCAGAAATTTACTTATGAGGATGACACATTTTGTACACAAAGCAAGAGAAACATCTGACACATCGTATAATGCCAGGTGCAGTTAAGAAAGTATAATATAAGTCAGCAGCTAGAGGCTAAAAAACCCAACAAACTTGCTGCAATATTTCATTATCAATTTTATTTCCTACCATACACCAAATGTACAGCACAGAACACAATTTTGTTGTTTTGATGTAAGAAATATTAATTGTATGAAGAAACAGTATACAAACTACTCCAAATTAAAAAATGCATACATCATTGCTCTTTACAAAAGGTCTAATTTACAGTATAGCTCATCAATGCATTTAAACACAAAAAAAAAAAAGAAAAACAGAAAGAAAAAAAAACCAGTGCACATTACAAAACACATCAAGTACAAGGGAGGCAAATAAATACAAACATACTTCACAGAACATCCTGAGCAAACAACCAAACACAGATAAATTAACCTGAAGCCATAGTAAATCATAATAATAAATACATAGGTCAGTAAGAGATTTTTTTTTACTTAAATAAAATATATGACAAATTTGTTAAAATATTTAGTAAATTAAATTTTAGTCTTTGTAATGTGTGAACTCATTTTGTATGCATTTAACAAGTATAACAAATGTTTGCTTTTTGTGTTTTTAGCAAGAACAATAACTTTAATAGCAAATTTTTGTTTGGTGTTCTCCTATTTATATTAGACAGCACATATGGTAGCTTTTGAAAAATCAATTTAAAAATAAACACAGCTCCTAAGAACACACATTTTCCCCTGTCTAAACTAAGATTGGAGAGTTGAATCAACCCCCCAACAAAAAGCAAGCCCCACCTAATGCAGAACAGTGACCACAGTGCATGAGAGTTGAATCACTTCTGAATAGTACTTTTGTGCAGGAACAGTAATAATATAATTGTATATGTCAAGCCTGTGAATGCCATCATATTCAATCTAAATATAAATGCGGCTAATAAAAATAAACACTTTCATTATAGCACGGAAAAATTAAACACACACTAGATCCATGTATACATTTACACTGAGGCACATATGCACATGAGGTGTGTGTGCATACAAAAAAGGCAGTTCAGCTGGTTGTTTATACCTTTTTCTTAAAAAAAATAAATATAAAAAAAACTTCTGAAACAATGCTTAATTACTTACAATCCCTGAAATAGACATTGCCTCTGTTATAGCAACCGCTAGTTTCTGACGGAGTCAGAAGTTCCACACCCAGGCTAACCGGATACCGAGGCGCACGCCCGCACCTCTGCGCAAGTGCTCATCTGTCCACACCTCCGCCTGTCTGTCTGCTCTGTAGCACTTGGTACCCTACCAGAAGACTGGTGACAAATTCAGTGTCAGCCTAGTCTTAGTGAAGAAGGATGGGAGAAACCAGTCACGGTGTTGCTACCGGTCATTCAAAGGGACAAGCGACCACCGTGGTGCCAGAGGGGTGTTGCTGCCCTCCAGACCGCTGCCTTCTCAGCTGCCATTTCCTTCAAACCAGTATTAAATGCCATTTCAGGGGAGATGTGTTCGACTCATTATGTACAAAGCCTTCAGCTTGGGATGTGTTTGTGTTTCTTTAAATCCAAATCCATTGCAATACTGGTCACTTGCTTAAAACCTCAACGTCTCATACTAAAAGAGTACCAGCACCTACCTAGTTACCCTTCTTGTTTAAAGATAATTGTCGTTTCCCTCCATGAGCTAACTCTGAACAAAAACTGCAGTGGTAAAATAAATATGAAGTTCTCTTGAAACATTTTAAATAATCATTCTCATAGGCTAAATCACACAGCCAAGTCAAGTGCTTTGCTGATTGCTATATTTCATTATTGCTAACATATTCTTTAACACACTGTTTTCCAGCATACTGTGCTTTTAAGAGCCCAAGTTCCCCACTAGTGGGCACCATTTATCTTCTCATTCCATGCATCTTCACATCTCGTGTTACTGCAAATCCATTTCTGATACAAAGCCATTATAAAAAAGCAGGATGTGAGGAAAATAAAACTAGAACCACGGTTCAGTCATTTGTTACTTTCATAGGTTTTTTTTTTTTCTTCCTGTACAAACCCAGCAAGTTATTTAATTTACAGTATAGCTTTCAGTCTATTTAAAATCCCATTGGAAAATAAATTAATAAACACATTTGTAAAAATATGGCAGGCCGCAAAAATGCTGTTAAAAGATAAAAAAACCAACTCTTTGATTAGAAATAAATAAAAAATATAAAAAATAGTCGCACACACTTTTTACATTCACTTTACAAAAACTGAGTGCAAAAGAAGAAAAAAAAATTGTACTGAAATAAATACAATATACTAACAGAGTGCATTGCTGTTAATACAAATAGTCTGTTGTGGTTTTATTCTTTTTTTTTTTTTTATGTCAGCTGGGAAAAAATTAGTGCAATGTTGCAATTGTAAATGCAGCATGGCAACCTACACCCCTTAGCAGTACATGAACTCCTAACAGATCCATCTGGAGTTTACTGCTGTTAAGTAATTTCTGTTGCCCAGCAGCTTTCACATCCTACACATGGATGCCCTTCACTGCCTGTTTGATACTTTCCAGCAGAGCTTTGCATTCGGGGGAATAGTCCCGTTCCAGATTGCTGTACATGTCTGTGAGTGTATTTACATATGCTTCGAAATTCTGCTCACTGATTGGCCCCTAAATGGAGACAAAACAGATTATAATTGTAGGAGGTAAAATTAAGGCTGAAAAAACCCAAACACCCAACCCCAAAGCATGTCAAAGGGGCAATATGGCAACTAGGGAGAAGTCATAAACAGGGCAGCCATCCAAATTAATGGAGGGGTTATGGAAATTACAAGAGTTGCATGTCCTGGGAAATCCACACTCTCTCCAAGCAGGAAAAGGAGTTGGAGATATTATGGCTAGTATAACTTTTTTTTTTTTTCTTTTTTATGGTCGATTTGGCTCTGGGATTGTGACTGACATTCCCCCTAACTGTCCTTACTTAATCTTCCAGTGGCACTCTTGATGTTTGGAAAGGGGCTTGGAAACACAAGTGCCTCTGGATTTGGCCTCTGTTTGAGGGTAAGATGTGAAATTTTTGAGAAGATAGAGCTTGGTTGGCTCCAGAAGAATCATCTGTATGAAACAGGTTAAAGTTTTGATCTGGGAGCTGACTAAATAAGGATTCTCATCAGTGTGAAGTTTTCACTCTGTGCAGTGTGGGTGTTCAGACAGGGAGGGACGAGGGAAAAGCCTGCCTTGCACAGTGTGGTACAGGGCAGAGATACCAGGGCTGGCTCAGTCCTGGGAGAAACTGCACCTACCACCACACAGATGTCATGATCCTGCATCTCTGCAAAGTAAATCAGCCTAAAAGTGCTCTCTGCTAATGCAGCTCCAGTGTTCCTGCTGGTCCCTGAGCCTGCTCATCTGCTTCAAGCGCTGGCAAGACAGTCTCAAAAGAAGGTGTGAAGTTGCTGGCTGTGGTCTTACCATCTGTGGAAGCTGAATGTCAGCGAGACTGGAGATAAGGGCTTGGCTTAAGCCAGCTAACTCCTTCAACAGGCTCTCGTTGTTCTGCTCTATGAGTTTGTTCTCTTCCTCTATTGTTTTCAAATTGCTCTCCATAGATGTGATCTAAAACACAGGCAGGTACAAACACAGACAGACAAACCCTTGGCAACATCATTACTGCAGTTTGAGCCCAAAATATCAGCTGGGTGATTACGAGAGGCCATGATAATCTGAAACTCAGCTATGCTTTTTTTAGGAGAGACATAACTTCTCCACAGAACATTCAGAGCAAAGAAGAGATTGTATTTGCTCTGAAACAATGGACTTTGCTGCTGGTTCATGAGGAAACTGGAGAGTGCCCCAGAGTGGGAGGAGGGAATTGAGCCTGGAGAGGAAGGTCGGTGTGGAGCCGGGGTGGAGAGTGTGGCCTCAGGGCTGGCGGAGGGAAGGAGAAAGGAGGTTGATGTTTACTTTGCTGTCCTGCTCTTACAGCATCCCTGCTGCTCGGCCACAATAGCGAGGGCACGGGTATTAGCTGCTGTGCTACTTTCCTGCCCTGCTCCTGGGTGAGCTCTGGGCTGGCTGGGATTAGCAACAGGCCTGGCGCTGGAAACAATAAGGGAAAATAGAGTGGAAAGGAAACTGAGAGGATGAGCACACATCACAAAGATGATCTCTGACCAACAGAATGGAAAGGAAGATTTTGGAAAGAGTGGGAAAAAGCAGCCAAGTAGAAAAAAACGGTATCTTTTTAAAGTGAGAGCTCTGGGATATACTGAGCTCTGAAAGCTTAGATGTCAAAAGCAGTACTGAAAAAACAAAACCAGCAACGGCAGGGTCTGGTTTCCTCCTGCCCCGCTCCTTGTCCCGGGAGCAGGCAGCTCGGCAGGGCAGAGCCAAGGGCTGTCATCCCTGTGCCCCGCCACAGCTCCACAAGGCGTGGATCGGTGCAGTCGTATCCACCATTGCCATGCCCACCCTGTCCTTATTAGTATGCACCTTTCTGCACTACTTAATTGCCTCCTGCTGTTGCCACTTTACTTCCCTCCACGCAGCAAAACTCCCCAGTGTGAGAAACCAGTTTTTGCGTGCCTGCCATCCACTACAACCCCTCCTCTGGAGGGTGTTTGTAGCAATCTAACGCCTGGAGGGAGTAGATTTAAAGGAGGTAGGAGATTCACATCTTCTGCTGTAGTTCAGTTCGGGCTTTGCTGGTCAAAGTGCCTTCACCAGGGAGAAAGTCTGGGGAGAAGAAATCTGACTGCATGAATTGGGCAATCTCCATGCAAATAGCACAGCGATCACCAGTGAGAACCAAGTGTCCTGAGACACTGAGCAGAGCCCCCCTGCAGTGCAGTTTGGGCTGGATATCCTCACAGATTGTTTAGATCCAGCACAGGTGGCACAGACTTCTACCTTGTTTAGACCATACACGCAGTGGTTATTGCAAAAACAGCGTGAGTCAGTGCTGCTCATTCCAATGTGGTACAAATACAGGGGGATGGTTACACTCGGATTGGATCGGTTTAGATTTATATTCAGTTCACAGATCTCATTTAGGAACTTTTTCCTTTCATTCTTATCCTGAAAATTCTGAGTAAGCTTCTGCCCTTGCTTTTACCCAGTCTGCCCAGGCTAACTTCCAGGTGCATATGGGAGTTTCTGTAGGGATGAAGCCATATAGCTCACTCCATAGAACCACTAGCAGCATCTTAAAGCCAACTTCATTCTCCAGTATACAAAATACTGACAGAGAATGGCTCTTTTCCATAACTCCTGTCAAAATCCTCTGCTACACAAATTAGCAAAAGGTATACATTCTTTACCAGGTGTTGCCTGGAGGCAAAATTCAAACTATTTCAATAACTGACAGCGGGTGAGCTAAACTAGGAAGGTTTTCTTAGGTACACATAACAAAGTCAACTCTCATTAAGACTTGGAGTGGGTTAGTAAGAGGAATTATCATCCCTAAAAACTCAGGTCATATGATCTGCATGGTTTGGTAAACAAATGTTTGGTTAACAAAGGAAAATGCATGTTTTGTTTGGTGAGTATGATTTTTTCTGCTTGCCAAGATTGACTCCAAACTTCCCTGAATCTGTCATTCAGATCTTTAAGACAATACCTGCTGCTTATTTACAGAAAACACAAACAAGAGCTGGAAAAACAAGTGCACAGGAGACTAGCAATTTTTAAACATAGCATTTACGTAGCATTTAATTTATTCATCATTCTTAAACATAAGAAAAGGTTTCACATTTATGGCATACCTGAGTTTGAAGTTTCATCATATCAGCTTCAATTTTAAGATTGGATTCATTCAGTTCTTTTATTTCCTCATCCAAGTGTCTTATTTCTTCATCACTCTCAATACCTGTAAATAGTTGAAAATAACAATATCAGGTTTAAAATGTCCACATGCAAATGGATGTATGAGTAATAAGCTGTGTTACCTGTTACCTAACCATAGGAAAATAAGCTTTTCATCAAATGATTGATCCTTAAATTGTCTTTTAGTTTGCTTTTACTGTCAAAATTGTTTCCTACTTGTTAAACATCTACATGATCTGAAACATAGATGGGGCTATCTTAGTCCTCATTTTTTCACAATTTCTTTTTTTTCATTGCAACATGCAACTACAAGCTGGAGGGTACAGAAAGGAAAAATTGCCCAGAAAGAGGAAAGTTTATCATAAAACATGAGGGGATATTTACGGTGTTTAGGATTGGTGGATTTTTGGTTTGGTTTGGTTTCAAAAGAAATGTAACAGCAACCCTTCTTTTTCAGTGAACACCCCAGGGCAACATCTTCACTAGTAAAATTGCTAACTCTAGTAAGTCAATCTGTACCTGTTTCTGATCTTGCAAGAATTTCTGTGGGGGCAAACTCCTGTGCAGAATAATTTCAATAATCACAGCCTTAGTTATATCTGATAAATAGTGAAATTTAAATAACAGGAAAGGGGAAATTGTCAGAAAGCTAACAAGTATTACAGGGAAGGAGAAAAAAAAAAAAGGAATCTAGTGTTTTAGTGTTTTACATCCCAACAAGTTAGACAGCAAAGGAAAAAAAGCTTCAGTTCTTTCATGAAAGCCTTGTCCTGAAAAACACTGAGCTGCAGCAGCTGCTGGCAACACATGTGCCTGTTTCTGCTTAGCATCACTCTGAGCCCAACTCTGCCTGCAGATTTGGGCCACTGTTGTTGTTACTGCTTTAAAGCCTAGAACTGAGTCTACTGGGGAGCCAGCCTGGGAAATCTGTAAGCAATAACACAACCGTTTTGCTCAGCAGTTGGAGGCTAAAGACTAAATTTCCTGAATCCTGGCTCAGTGCCCAACTTGCTAAAGCACATTGTATAAGAAGGGAGACTCCTACACATTTCCCCCCTGCAACTCTTTGGTAATTATTGCTTTGCACTTAGGTTAGCAAAACTACACAAGCACTGAAAAGATACTAAACCGTGTAGGATTCAAGTTAGGGAGATGAGTCAATTTCTGCCCACAATATTTCTCCCTCCTTACCTTATTCGTCAGATAGCTAAGTCCTCCTGATCTGGAACTAATAGTTTGTTAATAACAACAATATTGAAAGCATATCCAAATAAAAAAAATAATACTCTGGGACAAGAGCATACCCTCAATGCTGAGTTATCAAGATGTAAATAAGAATAATTTTATAATCTCTCATGCAAATATTTTTGTTATTCAAGATTTTTTTTGCTAGAGACAACTGAAAGTAGTGAGAATTAATGCCAGAATGGCTTGAAGGGGCACAAGTATAAATGGGAGCTAGGGCCCTTCTATCTGAATAAATGTCATCATCTTTTACAGATCTCCTTACCGCCACTTGCTTTAAGCTTGATAGTCATTAATTCTTCCGAAATTTTGCCCTTTTTTATGGTTTGTGCATTCAGAGGACAACCAGACAGGCTGAAAAGGATAGGAAAAAAAACATTAGCACCCACTTGAAAATGGTAACAATCTTTTCAGGCAATATTATCATGCACTTGGACAAACCTCTGTACCTAAGGTCACATCAGTATCTCCATTATAGCATGGCTTCGGGGAATGACATAACTCATAAAGAGCCATTTAGCTGTATATTCCAGCTTGAAAACTGGCACAGAAATCTCCGTCTGTGAGTAAACAACTCTTAAGCATATTTCAAAATAATCAAAATTGCAGTGGCAGCTGCTGTTAAGTTACACGAAGAAGCATTTACAGAACTCTTAAAGTTCAAACATTTATATACTGTTTTTATCAAGGGATTGTGCTCCAAAGGAGAGGGGAGCATGTTAGTTTAAAATGGCAAGTTTGCCATCCTAAAAAAAATTAATTAATGGGATGATGTCCACAGTGCACAATTATTGTATCACTTTGTTGATACATAATAATCATCAATACAATAATAACTCTGGATATACCCTATAGGCTGTAATAGCTTTTTTGAATGGTTCTATTATATAGTCAGTTTGCTTTTTAACCACTGTTCACATTAAATTACATTTTGCTATTTCAAAGCTTACAATTTCATCAGCTGGTAATTACCTGAGGCAATTTTTATAGCCCACTAAAGGGCTAAGAGGAATTGCACTGTCTTAATACTATCTTTATAAATAACAAAGAAGAAATACCCATATGCTGAAGAACTGGCAGAAGGATTTGTATTTAGGTGTAGCCAAGGAGTGAGGGAAAATTTTGTTCCACAGGAAAAATGAATGATGTGTGTGTGTGTTTGTGTGTGTTTGTGTGTGTGTGTGTGTGTGTGTAAAAATTAAAAAAAAAAAAGAGAATCCTAACAGACATGGAATTTCCACATAGAAAAAAAAAAACCAAAACAACAAAAAAAACCCCAACAAAACCCAAGCTTTTTTTGTTAGCTTAGCTAAAAGTTATACAGGGGAAGATGCTAGTTCTTCAGATCTAAATTTCTGCTTTTTACCTCTGCCCAGAGCAGATTGCTAACTGGGAGGTTGTTTGAAAGCCATGAGTTACCTGTTGGGATACCAAACCAAGCTATATTTGCTACCACATTTTACCTAATGTGATCTTGAGAGTGACCCAGTCTTACGTAGGACAGGAATCATCTGTACTACGAATTGCAAGCAGCTAAAATACAGTTTATGCTACTTGCTTAATTAGCCACAATTTAAGGGTAGTGTCCTAATATAAAGACTTTTAGATGGGATATAGGGAATAAAATTAGGATAACACTGGACTCTGACGAATTCATTCAAATCACCTTGGACATTCTTGTATTGAAGAAGCTGGTTCAGTGTATTAGGAAGAAAGCAAAGGAGATAGAGAATGCAGACTTAATTATTGTTAAAGACAGAAAACCAAACTTGCCAGATATTAATTCAGATACTGTAATCAGATTATTTGATTATTTTTTATTCAATATGGTCAGATTATAGGAATTTTTTCACAATGATATATGGTGGTTGTT
Organism: Coloeus monedula; assembly: GCF_965178545.1. Classification (NCBI taxonomy): domain Eukaryota; kingdom Metazoa; phylum Chordata; class Aves; order Passeriformes; family Corvidae; genus Coloeus; species Coloeus monedula. The sequence continues at coordinate 118,693,054 of NC_138781.1, forward strand.
GTTGTTAGTTATATGTATGACTCCTCTGTAAGGACAATTTTTTTGTAAGATTGTTATAACTTCAAACTTCTTTAATCCATATGAGTGCTGAATGCTTATTGTTTTTTCTTTGTGTGACTTTAGCTGTTTAAATACAAAGTTTATGAATATAACTTTTCCACTAGTAGAAAGATGAAATGAATGACTCTTGGCTGAAACTTTTCTGGTGACATTTCAATGATATTTCTCTTTTTCTTTTGAAGATATGTGGATACAACTCCATATTTCCCTAGGAAAGAACCCTAGTTAATTTTAAACTGCATAGGCTCTGTGCTAATCTGAACACCTCAGAAAGTCATGCTTCAATAGGAACACAGAAAAAGACATAAAAATTTAAGTCTCTCAAAGTAATTCTGTTTTGTATTACTTTAGCTGCAATGTAAACTGTGTTGTTACTCAAAAAACTTCAGCACAATTTATTCTGACTCTAACCTCACATGTTGCCAATTCAAAGTGGAATGTTAAGGAAAAATGAAAAGAGAAAACACAAAGTTATACCTTCTGTGGGTGACAAAAACATTATTAACATGACCCAGCCCGTTGCAGCCTGGCAAAGGACAGTGTGGCAGCTCTTGTTTGTTCAGTTTCCAGGATAGTGAAGACCCATTGACAGGACTCTCCTTCTGTCTCTTGGCAGCCAAAGGACAACCAGAAGCAGTGCGATGAGAAGTGTATTTACCTGATATGTGACCTTGGCCATCACAGCCTATCACTGGACATCTACAGAAACACAGCAAAAGAACCCTCGTTTTCACTGGAGAGAGCAAGCAAAGACAGTCTCAAAAAATTCTGAGAAAATCATTCCAGCTGCCTTTGCTACTTTGCTTTAATGGAGTAAGACTTGGTCCCTGGTGGCACACTGTACCTGAGCATCCAATTCTTGTCAAGCTGAGTTATGGGGGTTCAGGTGATCTTAAAATAAGGCAATTTAAAATACAGTTGTAGAGACTAAGAAAATAAGACATTCATTTAGATAGTATTTTACCAGAAAAGAAAATTGAAGTTCTATCACAGGCAATAAATCTTCAAGTATATGGAAAGTCAGCATTGCCTTTTTTCTACCTCGGTTTCTGGTATGAAGCAGAGGGTGGGTTCCTGTAACTGGAAAACTTGCATGGAAACCCATGCAAATACTCGCAAAGAAAGGATAGGGAATTTTTTGTGCTGCTCTGTCAGTGTTATGCAGTTTTGCATATATCACTAGCAAGTATTAAGGCACGTATTGCATTCAGCTGAGTCTTCCCTTATATATTCTGACAGTTATCATTTACAAATTTTAGTGGAATGTGCGTTCTAGCCAGGAATGTAGTGAATCTCTACCGAGTTTCCAGTTTTCATTTTAAGTGAAATTTTCATTCATACGTAGAGAAAAGACATGAGATTTACAGATACTTAAGTTCTCTGGAACATATTTTGAAGGTGTCGCTCTGATTTAATTATCTGATATGTTTCACCTCAGTCAGTAATAATTTTCCTTCATTTTGCCAAATTTTTCAACCAGGTGGCACTTGCATAGCACTCTTTAAAATAATTGGAGCGATGCAAGCAGATATAGCAATCCTTCCTCACTGTTTAGTCTCCTAGGTGATGGACTCCACCAACTTCACTAGAAGCAGAAACACTTGGTTTGGTTCCAGCTCTAGGCACTATTCTCATATGGTTCAGATTAACTGGAGCATCTCCCTGAGATTCCTCAAGTCCTGAACTCTCACAGGCCACTTCCCCCCTCCGCTGGTGGTGGACCCCTGCTTCTTACTCACTTAAGTTCAGGGTCTTCTTTTTCTTCCTTGGTAGGAGTGACTTTGATACCTCCTTTCCTGGCACGAGGACAACCAGACAAGCTGAAAGAAGCACACAGAGTAAGAGCCACCTCTTTCTGCTGCTGCCAGCCGAGAGCCCTGAGCACTGCAGCCCCCTGCGATGGGATGGTTGTTACCTTCTGTGGGATGCATAGTTCCCTGTCACGTGGCCAGAGCCATCACAGCCAGGTGTTGGGCACCTATGGAATAATACAGGAAGCTTACAAAATACAGCCACAAAGATAGAGAGTGAACAATGTGTACATTCTATATTTTGTCTAGAGTGGAATAAAGAGCAGCAGAGCTTTTGCTGAATAACTAAACCTAGCTCTCGTGGGTTTTTTGTTTGGTTTTTTTTTTAAATAAACAGACTCCTTTTTTTGGGAGGGTATTTTTTCTATATAGCAGAGTTTTAGTAAGGAATGTGAAATATATTGTATATGATGTGTAGATTTAATTAGTTTTTATCAATGTTTGCATTGAGCATTTTTTCCTTGCACAGAATCAACATTACAAAGAGAAGAAAAAAAAGCAGCTTGATATAGATCTATTTGTAAATTTACTATCATGCGTTTGTTTTTTATGATGATGTTTTCAGGTACAGATCTAAAGAAGCACTTTGCCAGTATTTACAGAAGGGGAAATGAAAGCAGAGAAGCAGTTTTACTTTTGGGCATCAGTAGATGATATCCAGAATTTGAATTTAATAATTTGTGTGTTCTAGCACTGTAAGCATACCACAGGACCATCTCTTTCTAGCATGAGATTCAATTGGGTATTCAGCTGAGCAATTGGATTATGCTTATTCCTTATGGTTAAGGGGTATCTCTGTGTATGTGCAACAAACAAGCCTTTTTGGGTATGAACGTTTGATACTGAAACATCTATACAATAAAAAGAAGAGAACCTGCCTATTACTGTGTTTTTTCCAGTGGTCTGGCAGGTTGGGCTTCTTGCTTGCTGTGCCCCAAAAGCCAACTGGAGTCAATAGGTCTTCCCACTGACTTCTGTGGGGTTTGGAGAAGGACCTTACTGGTAACACCTTCCATCTCAGAAGTACTGAGATTTTTCTTTTTTTTTTTTTTTTATTTTTCTTTTTAAAAATTATTTTATTTAAGGCTGCTGTATGTTTGTGGGGTGGCTTGGTTTGAGGTTTTTTCAGAGAACCTAAACATACTTCAGCACACAAAGCAGCACCAAAACCCATTTGCCTTTAGAAGTTATGCCAGCCTTTTCTATGTTTCTGTATTATACAACACAAAGTTCTTATGCTAAGCAACCCTAAGGGACTTTGAAATGCTATGATTTTTACAGAGTATCAGAATTACATAAGGAATTGTGCCAAATAATGTTGTACTGAACCATTAAGGAAAGTTGCATGGTTCAATATGCTCTTAAGTTGTTACTGAATCTTTCCTGAGTTAAAGAGATTCGTGATTTAATCTCATCATTTGTAGGCTGCCATGGAAAACACCTACAAATATAATTGTAATAGCACATCTGAGTGTGCAGGTGCATCTCTTCACAGAACATTTAAAACTACTTTTCTGTGAACAATTAATTTGTCAAAAATCTGACTTCTTTTGGACATGAAAAAATTTATGCATTGATTCAGGTAGAATTCAGCAAATAATTTCAAATTAAGAAGGGGGTGACTTTTTTTAAAAAGATAATGTCAAAACACTTCATGATGACACTTTGTGAACAAAATATTTTTGGCAGAACAACTTGCCTCACACTGACAGCAAAGGTAAAGGTGGGGGCTGCAGAGTGCCAGGATATGCTTGGCTGTGTAGAACTAAATGTTGACCTGTCTAAGTGTGGGACAAGGACTGGGCACAATGTCATGTGGAGCAGGCAGCAAGGGCAGATGTCTGGAGAGTGTGAATTCTCAAAAGTAAATCCAGAACACCTGCCAAAAACTATGGCTATTAATTTTAGCTACTTGTTTTATCAGATGATCACAGATGGAAGGGCTCCCTGCATAGACTGGAGGTGGACTTTAATTCAGTAAAATTTGTGTGAGACATTCAGATCTGAAAGTCTGAGAGTTGTGAATATACTTTAAAAGGACACTGAATTAAATTTTAAGTCACACCATCTGTATTTACCACTTCTGGCAGCAGACAGATTTCCAACTGCATTGGAGTCCAAGCTATTCTGGAGGTCACTGAAGATTTGAGGCTGAGATATTATCAATAGTAATGAAGTTATAAGATGATATTTCAGGTGGCCGACTGACAAATCAGTAAAAAGCTTCATTAGCAAGACTCTTAATCTTGACCACTGGGTTGGGTTTTCCAGATATTAGTTATATCTTTGTATGGATTGTGAAATTCCAGAACACAAAATAGACCAAAAATCTATTGCCTTGCAGTCAGTAATGCTGTGGAATTTCATCAGCTTTTAACTGGTGTTTGGACTGGTGCCCCAGCTTAGGGAGTCATCCTCTATAATGGATTCCTGTGCAGAGCCAACAAAATAAGATTTAAATTGAAGGGCCAGAGGTCTCAGGAGGTCAAATTAAGAGATGTCAACCCTCAGGTGGGTGTAGGTTACAAGTTCTTTTACAGTCCTTCCAAATTTGTTATTCAAACATAAATCTCTCAGCAATTTCACATATAAAATCTTGCAAATGGGCATCGAGTACCTCCTATTTTGTCCCTTTCTCCAAGAGGATTGCTTTATCTTTAGGAAATGAACTACAACTACATGCAAATTTTAAACACTGAGCTGCAGGTTTAGGAGCATTTCTGGTATATTTGCTCCCTCAAAAGCTCACTGGCGGTGTTGGGTATGAACTGTAGTTTAAGCAAACCCAGTATCAGTATCAATGTTTTATGTGGAACTCATGTAGAAAAACTGCTTAAATGTCTCCTAGAAATTGACATTTAACTACTGCAAAAACTTGTCTAAAGATAGGACTGACCGCCTATTCCTCAAAGCTTCTGAATTGTTAGTAAATATCTCTCTAAAGTACACATTTAAAATTCTTTAAGACTTGATAAGCAAGCTCTTCAATTAAATAGAGTATCAGCCAAAATTACCCTTTTTAGCTTTAAAACCTGAGTCATCATCAAACTTATTATGTTTTAAATTGACCACCTCAGATTGTTCTGAGCAGCAAAAATCCTCATATAGAAATTTTCTTGAATCTGAATTGCAGGCCCACTTTCTGAGCAGATCTTCCTTATTTCCAAACTGTGGATCACATGGAAGCCTTGTATCTTTGCTGGCATAGAGTTTCATAATTAAAGCCAAAATCTTATCTTGATTCTGGCAAATTAAACACGAATAACATTTGGAAAAAATACACAGCTTTTTCATATTCATGCCTAACTACATGAGGGTACTTTCCTGGCCTGATTCTATGAGCGTTTATGCCCTCTGCTCACACAGCAATACTAAAATTAACTATTGATATGACTACACCAGCACAAGCATGATTGCAGCATTTTGGCATAAGGTTTAATTTAGCCAGAAGCAGAGTTTTGTTCAAATATCACCTGATCTATGTTTGCAGGAACCTAAATTAAGGTGGTACATTTGTGGAAAATAATTTTATTTAGCCCTTTTTCCTTTTGCGAATTGTCTGTGAACAGATTTTGATTTTTGCTCTTTTTCTAGTTAATTGAAATTAAATGCTAACTGCGTTATGCAACATATTTCTGTCTGTGAAATGTCCATGAACCTTGACTTTGTCTTTCACAACTCACTTATACATGGCGTACAGTGTGCAGTTTGTCATTTAAGTCATATGCTGTTGCTCCTCTTTCCTTATGGCATGACCAAAACTCTAGAAGCTTTAGTGGAAAAATAACCATATTGGTATGCAAATTTACTTATTCACACATGAATGGGGCGGGGGGGGTGATGCATGAGGAGCAACTATTCAAAATATTTGTGTGAGTGTCTTTGTATGGCAGAAAGCCAATAAAAGCAGGGACAAATATATATGACTCAGCAAATGATTTCAAATTTGTCAGCATTTTTGCAAGTCAGTTCCTTGCTAACCATTCCACTCTTTTAAAACCAATTAAACCTACATTTTATACCTTTGAGGATCAGGGATGTCAAAACATGAAGCATTGTGCCAGTGTGCCAGTTTACCTACTGGCTTTGTGAACTGCTTTGGACAGCTGCCTAAATAAATGGTCTTTCTTTGCCATTTTGCTGCATCTCCTGTACATTCAACTTCATAGCTACCATCAGTTCAGCATTTCAATTATAATTTAAGTTGTAAGGGTAGAGAATAAGACCACTAACATTTGATCTGGGGAAGCCAAACGCTGAGCCAAGTCTAAATGTAGTCACTTCTGCTATTAATACCATTAGGAAAGGAAAATAGAGCCATCATCAGACTTTATTTTCTTCTATCTGGTCTAGGGATGAACCTAAAGGACAGAAAGGACAGTCACGGGGTTCTCCCCTTTTTACATGCATTCACGAGTTTTTCCAAGCCATCTATTATGGGATCCAATTTACAAGTTGCAGAGGGAAAGCTATGAAAGAACTCTAATTATCCTTTCCTTTTCCCCACATCCTTATTGACAAAGCCAATTCAATAACTAGATGACTGGTTGCCAGTGCCTCTCTTGACTACAGATTTTTGAAATATTCATATGTCCCTATACATCTGTCTATATAGCAGAGCTGCACAGTCCTTTTGTAAGTGACATTTCATGGTGAGAATTATGCCAGCACAAAATCATATGACTTGATGTCTGCTTCAGTGACATTAAACTCATAGTATAGGGTAGTGAGTAATAAAAAATGATTTGCAGGTATTCTGGTCTCATTTTTAGATTTATTCTAACTAGATTTATTTCTAACTAAATAATTCCAATTAATTCTATCTGGATCAGTTATTTGCCAGATCAGTCTTATGTATTAGATATTTTCTATTCCTATCTGATTCAGAAATACTGAGGAAACTGCATTTTTCCTAGTGTTTACAATTTTTCCCCCGAAGTCCTGATTAATTAATGAAAATGAAGGGGTTAATTAATTAATGAAGAATGAAGAAAGACAAATGGAGAAAAGTAAACTTTATTTCACTCAAAAGCTTTCAAACCAATTCACTTCACTTTTCAGACAAAGGTTTGATACCACTCAGAGCAATTCAAATTTACAATTTCAATAACGCAGGGAACATGTTTGTCGAAGACAAAAACCAATAAATTTGTGCTATTGTTAATACTTACTTGAGCTCCTGAGAGTTAGCAGCCATAAGGGATTTTAATGTCTTGTCAGCTAATGGGCACCCAGAAACACTGAAAAGAAAATCTGATGTGAAATACTTTACTAAACCAAGGCAATTATTTTTATCAATACAACAACATACAATCTATGACTTATACCAGTTAAAATTATACCTTCAAATATTTGTTCTTGGCAAAGAAGGAGCAGCCAATATAAGGCTGTGGTTCTTAAGTCAATTAAAAAAATATATAGTTAGGGACAAATGTTTTTCCCTGTAAAGCTTTGCTAGGGCGGGGCAGTGGTGCACAGAATCCATCCTTTATGTTTCATATATGAAGGACAGCTAGAGGATCCGGTCCACATGGCTGGTAGAAGGCAGAAAACACTTCCATCCTGCTCCCAAGGGAAAAGCAGGAAAATATTGTCTCAACCCCTAGGTTGGCTAATTTGAGGAAGATATTTAACATCCTCAGGTTGTAATGGCAGATCTATGAATTTTAAAGCCATTCATAGAGATATTCAGGAACCTTATTTCTAATCACATGCAGCAGCATCTGTATAGAGACTGCTTGTACACTCAGGGAAATGCAAACTTTACTAAATGACTTATCTGCAGGTCTCAGCTAAGAAGTGCAGCTACATTAATAAGCATATGCTGCTTAACTCTGCATCAGTATATAAAGTCCAGACCTTCACAAATATACCAAAACCAGGAAAAACAGCCACATTTCTCTGTGGATTATTTTCTGCAAAGTGCTTTCGAATATTTACCCATGGTTATTATAAAAAGGTTCAAAGATGACAAGAGCTAAAAGTAGCTCTATTTCCTGTTTTAGGCTTCCTGTTGTTTCTTACCTGCGGTGTGAGGCATAGTTTCCTGTTACATGACCGCTACCATCACATCCTGGAGTTGGACAGCTATGCAAAGAAGAAGCAATGAGCAATTAGAGTGTATGTAATTCACCACATAGCTTACCATACCCTGCAGTGAATTATGTAATGATCTTTAGGGCAATCACATTCATCATTACACATTTCAACATTGTCACGACGCTGCAGAAAACTAGAAAAACTTCACTTCTGTTTTTTAATGATTACTTGAAGCAGAGATGGAAAGAATTTCTCCTATTTCCACAACACAAGTAATTCAAAACCTTATTTTTTTATCTATGTAAGGTTACCTTTGCATAGGTATTTTAGTTACGAAGTGGGTTCTTAAAAAGACTGTTTCTTTGTCAGTACAAAATTTTGACAGCAATTCTTAAATGTTAGAGCTGAAGTTTCTGACATGACCTCCAGTATAACATGGGCAAGAGAACAGTAGTATTCAAAATAATTCTTTTCACTTCTGACTAGGTTAAGGCACTGTCCTTTAGAAACACATCCAATCTTTATTTACTGATACGAGTGAGAAAGGTGTTAGGGTTGCTTGCGGCACAGAAAGCACTTCAATGTCACACAGCTGAAGTTCAGAAAGAGCACAGAACTTTCTCAAGATGTTTTCCAGCTGAACTGAGAAGTGATTCCAAGGTGGTTGTTGTGGTTTAGGAATGGTACTCTCCAAGTGAGTGTTCCCACCAAGACTCTCCAAACCATAGGCCTCTTTCTCACCCTCCTTTCCTCCTTTCTCTGCGGCAGGTTGGAGAGGAGAATTGGAGGCACAAAGGTGAAAATCACATCTTGAGATAAGAACAATTTACTGGAAACAGCAATGAGATAACAAAATGGTAACAGCAAAAATATCCGTAAGAGGGTGTACAGGATAGGCACATGATTGCTCAGAAGCAGTGCTGCGCTACCCTGGCTCGGTACTGGCGTTACCCAACTGCTCCCTTTGCCAAGCTTACTCAACTGGGAGGAAAACCTTCTCCCTGGGTGAGGTTCCAGGTCCCAGCCATGCCACCTCCTGGCTACTGCAAAAATTAACCCTGTCCTGGCTGGAACCAAGAGAATGGTGTACATTTAACAGAACACATAAACTCATTTAAATCAAGGGATGGAGGTATGCTCAGCCTGGAGATGTTACAACTTCTCTTTTTCCTCAGCCCTTCTTCAGTTGTAAAGCTGAACTCATTTATCAAACTGGGATACAATCCTCTCCAAAAGGGCGAAGATACCAAGAAATGCAACTTGCGCATAGAGAGGGAGGTGGATTAAATATTCCTTTGTACAGCACCTTAAAACACTCTTAACACCAATGTTGCAGAGTTGCCTAATAAAAAACTGTTTTTCTTTCACTGGGAATATGGATAAAGAGGGCAAGCAGATGCTGTACAAAAACCATTATCTAGTGTTCCATGCTAATGAAAAAGGGGTGCCTGAGATGCTCACCTGGCTATTTTCTCTGAGCTGGCAGAGTGCTAGGAAGTTTTTCAAATCTGTAAAAAAGCCTTAGGAAGACATCAGCTTCATTTTCACAGCCCACTTCAACCTGAGTGATGCCGTTAAGGGCATCAGAATTAACATGGAAAAATGGAAAGCACATGCTAGAAGGTGGTATTCATACAGTTCTTCACTGTAGCTGCACTAACCACGTTCAAAAATTTTTCTCTGCAAGTGCTTATGTCATTTTAAAAGCTTCCTCATGATGGAGCCAACTGTACTGAATTGTTCAGTACAATTTCTGAGCTCAGTGGGATCACAGGAATGTAGTCTGATCTCTACATTGCCTATGGATTCTTCTGATAAATTAAAACTATTCCTTATTTAATTTTCAGCACAACTACATTTTAGATACCTATCTCTGCTCACTGTTTGAACATAATAGAGTACAACCACTGTACGCTCATCATTGCCCTAGTAAATACTCTGGTGTTATTATTTAGGAGAGTGGAAAAGTATTTTACAGGCATCTCAAAACAGGTCAGTATGACAAAGGAATAAATATTATAAAAGAAAAGCCATTAGTCTTCAGAAAATAAAATCTCAGTGATTTTGTATGCATTTGTTTTAGAAGAAGAGGCAAAACAACCTGACCTGTAGCAATTTAGGTCATGAACTACAACTGCAGATATAATGTGGTGAGTAGGCAACATGCAGACTGCATGACATGAGGGGAAAGAATCACTCTTCATAGCAGCTTGCCCCAGGGAAATGTAAATTCTAGAGACAGAGGCAGCTGTAACTGCTTCAGTGCCACCGAGTCTGGAGAGCAGGACACAAGTTGGTGGGATGTGACTCGTTTATTTATGGGTGAGCATGCAGTGATATGTTATGGCCTATCATCACTCAGTGATACAGACCATGCTTGTTCAGAGAGACCTGCTCTGGTTTGGGACAAAAAGAAAAGTGCCATAAATGATTGCTGAGTCCTAGTTGACTATTACAGTGAAAACTCTGTGTTGATATCAAAATGATGTTGATGTGAACCTATAAGGAATTTTGGGAAGAACCTAGATGAGATTTTTAAAAAGTGACTTGTGCTATGAGCTGCTTGGGACAAATTTATTGAACAATTCTAAACTGAAACAAGCTGTTGTATGCAGACAGATTTAACAGAATGTATTTGCAGTTCTAGATAGTCAAGTTTTGGATCTTAAGACAGAGCAGGTGCATCTCAGTACTTCAGAAAAGAGAGTATTAGTCTATACTCTCAGAGCATGAATTTGTACAGCCACTGCGTTTTCTGCAAGACTGAATAACTGATTCTGCTTGGAAGGAAGCAGATGAAGGACTTAAACATATTTCCTACAGGTTGGAAAACCCCGTGGCACTTTCTGTCTTGTATTTTGTCTTTTTATGAACTCTGCAGGTTTTCTGTCTGAGAAATCCTGACTGCTTCTGCACAAGCTCTAAGCAATGGATCTATAATGACGATTGTTCAATTAAAGCTTATTTAATTATGTAAGCATTATCAGAGCCAATCTGTAGCATGTAATGAAACTGTGTTTTGTAGAAGGAGCTGTTGCCCGCTTGATACATATCTATCTGAGGAATAAGGAGTGGCACCCAGTAGAAATTTAGTCATTGACCTATCCAGACCCCCAGGCATACCCTGGCTTGATGCAGCTCCAAACCTCATGTCTAAGTACCCACAATGTGGAACTAACCACGTGCAGTAAATTGTGCAAGTCTCCCTGCTCAGCTCCTGCAAATCTACTTCAAACCAGAACTCAGAACACCAGCACAGTCAGTCTTTACCAGGGCAAAGGAAAATGCAGCATTTTTTGTGACTCACGTGATGAGTTCCTTTTTGAGATCTCTTGAATGAAGCTTGGGTTTAGGACTCGGTATGGAGACATCTCCTGGATACTTCTTTTCCTCCATGTTTTCTGGAGAGTTCACTGGATCTTTCTGAAATATTAGATGAGAACGTGACAAAAGGTTTCTCTCTTCAAGTCCTCCCACACATTCAAGAAATAATATGCCATGGCAAGAAGAGAACCTCTTGTAAAACTTAAAAAAAAAAAAAAAGGAGAAAGAAATTAAAAAGATATGATGGAGAGAAATTAAGAAAGTTTAGTACATCATAGTTCCAGGTTCTTACAGGTAGCCTTTTAAAAATGTTGTGTAAATATTTCTGAAGACAGATGCTAGTTTAAGCCATATATAGGAGAAATTTGGGGTTGTTTTATAAGATGATGATAAAGACCAAAGAAAAGTACACAGAGAAAATAAAAGTGGCTGTTGGGAGAGCCAAACCAAACTTCAGCAATTATGTTCTTTTTATTCTCTGTGTAAGTACATTGCTGACTTTTGAATACAGTTGAAGTGGTGACTATTGCAATCATAAATTATAAAATTGCAATCATAAATGTAAAAAAGTACTATTTTGCATAAGCAAATGTAAATGTAAAGCTTTTTAAGTCTGTGGAATGGAATGTCTTGTTATCTTATTCAAAGAGCAGATTCTTGCTAAAATAACAATCATAAAGAAAAAAATGACTTTGAAGTTTTCTTAAGAGCAGGCTACTGAGGGTAGTTCTTGATTTCTACCATTTGTAGATCAAAATCGTCACTTCTACCATGCTGTTTGGATGGATGGTATGAATCATGAGCATTCACTCCCTTGGGAAGGCATTTTGGAAATTTGGAGTCCTGGAAGGAAATTACATTTTTGTTTTCTGAAAAATCTTTGATCACTTCAGAGTAGCTTGGTTTATATTGTTTTGAGGCTTAATACCTTCAATTATTATTACCTTTATGAAAGATAAGTATTTTCTTTTTGAAGGGATGCTCTGCAGCTATTTTATCATTCGAGAATCCTCCAAAGCTTATAGCACCAATTATCAAACCTCTATTAATCGCTTCTTGGACTTCATGTTGGTTGTGTGATTCCATTCCAACACACAGGTATTTCCCAGAGATTACCATCTGTAGGAGCAGAAACTGCTGCCTGTGGTTGAGAGGGGAAGGTCCCAGCCTCTGCTAAATGCACGAGGCTGGTGCCATGGATGCTCTGGGCTTGTGCAGCTGACAGACGTGCCAGGACAGAGGAGCAGGGATGTCTGCAGAGCTGTTAACACCGAGTGCAGGGCTGAGTTGAATCTGGACTGAAAATGGAGTTTCTGCCTCCTGGGTCTTGTAAGCTCTGCAGGGGTGTTTCTTCTGATAAAGCTTCCATATGGTCCTCAATTCTGGCAGCTCATCTTCGGCTGTTTGGAGGCTGGATCCTCAATATGACTCCTTCTGCTTTCTGCTACTGGCTACCTACTGCCTACTGTAACTCACTCTACACATACATATCGAAACGATGCCATAGTATTGCTGTATCAATTACTACTGATTTTTGCAACCACATTTGTGGGGTTAATTTGTTTGGGAATAATCTAATCTGCTACAAATATAGAAAGCAAAAATACATATATTCAGCTTTACTAAACATTCCTTCACAGTAATTATTGAGTAATTATTTTAAATAAATAGAAAAACTCTCATATATTTCAGGCTTTGGGAATTATATTTCTGAAGGAGAACTTCAGATAAGGAGCAACAGAGAAAATTAGCAACTACAAAAGGTCTTGATAAAATATTAGTACAGAAATAATAAATGAATGAAAGTCCTCTAAACATGGAAACTAAAATGCTAAAATACAAACGTGGAAAAATGGATGTCAGCTTTGTTCAAGAATCAAGAAACTTCAAAGACACTTTTCCAAAGTTGGGTTAAGTCTAGGTCCCAGTGGCATATGGGGGTGATTTTGCCTCTCAGAGCTGCAGAATGGGGATTTGAATTCCTGACTACTTCTGTCCACAAGTTTTGACCTACCTTTCTTAGCATCACATGCAAGCAGGGATCATCACTGTTATAAGTCACTGTAAAATTGAAAGCTCCTCAAAGAAACAACAAAATGGTAATGCCCTGTTACCATTATTACCAACCTGTTAACCTGTTGCCAGCTGGAAGGGGTCAGATGTCAAAATAACTTCAAAAAACACAGATGAAATGGTTTCCACTTAATCTAACGGAGGGTAAAGAAGGCTGGTTTATCAGTTTCCTGTCTAACAACTAACTGCCAGGCTACGTCTGCATCACTGAGCTGATGTGTGTTTCTAAAAATTTAAAGCATGCCTTGCCTGGATCCCATGTATCTCAACCAGGCTTCCACTTCTTCTGAGAGCAGCCTGGAGTAGGGGGTGGTGAAAAGAACCCTCTAGATCTCCACTGTGATCCTCATCTGGGTCATGTACCTGAGAATTCAACCTGTAGCACACCAGAGTAGCCATAACTGTGCTGCAGGATATGTTAATGTTTCCAGTATGTGCAACTTGTGTTCTTTGTTTTAAATTAAAGATATCTCCTGATCTTTTGCTGATGATGGACCAGAAACTTGTGTGTGTGTGTGCGTGTGTGAGAGTTATTCATCATGTCACTGTGTGATACCTGCTGCACAGAGCAGACTGATGGAGAATTAAGTATATCAAGGCTTGACAAAATGCTACAGTATTGCAGTTCACAGTTTCATTTCACTGAGTCATTTAATAAAAATAAGATTTCATGATGAAGACTGACACAAGTACACCTACAGCCACCAGTATAACTGATACTAGAGGGTTTAGAATTGCAGTATTTTCATTTTCTGTCTTTAACTAATTAGGTTTTTTTCAAATCTTAATGGTGAATTTCCTGAATTGAGATTTTAAGATTTGTAATTTTTTTAAGTAAAGCTATACACACATAAATATACAGAAACATCAACAATTTTATACAGGATTTTTCCTAGCTATCCTTTAGTATATTTCCCAGGACTGAGTGAGATATATAGACTTTAAACTGGTGACTTCTTCATCATTGTCTTAGTTCCTTGAGAAACACTTGGTGCTATTCAAGCAGCATAAAATCTTCAGATGTGTAGAAGCTGCAAAAGCAGGACAGTGCAAAGGAAATGTAGGCAAAGGAATACTGAAACTCTGCCCTTCTAGAACCTCACACCATTACACATAGTGCAAAAAGGGTTATGTTTGTCTGAAACACAGAAGGTCAGAAATAAAAAACAAATACTTTTTGATACCCTGCACTTAAGACTGAGAGTAGAGCATCATGTCTTGGCTTGTGTCCTTCTCCAGCTATTTATCTTTAGAAGGAGAGCTAATCCTCTGGGAAAACACCTTTAGCACTTCTCTCTTTCTGGTATGTTGGGTGATGATCACCACAGCTAGTCAAGCCCAACTGTATGTATAATTTTTCCTTTTTTGTTTGAATGGATTTATAGTTAAATGCTATTAAAAATCTGAAGAATTTTAGACTAAAAGAAAAATCGGAACCAGCCCAAGTGGTCCAAGCACTACTATTTCCTGCAAAGAGCATGTGTGTATTCATGCATGCCCACTACAGAAAGAAAGCAAGCAATGATACCCCATTAATGTACAGATGGAAGTTTATATTGATTTCGGCAAAGACCAGAACATAATGGTAACATGAATAACAGATAATAGCATCTGGCACTTTTAACATTTTTAAGCCCTGAAATCTTTGGAGAACTGACAGTTGAACTAACTGACAGCTCTAGTTATTTCTCAGCGCTTTCCTTTTGGAGAGATTTTGAGCTTTTTCCAAATTCAGATTTTTTTTTTTTTAAGGGGGCATCTGGACAGGCTATTTTGCTGAGAGAGAGAGACACAATATTTTCTGGAAATTACCACCAAAATTAAGCAACTGTTGTGCATATGAACCAGATAACAATGAATTAGAAATAGATATAATCAGTCATTTTCTTTGCATAGGGATAACTGCCAGTCTTTGATTTTGAAAACAGAGCCTCTGGCCCTGACATCACTGGACATATCAAGGCTCCCTGGGATGGCAAAATCTCACAGCAGAGATCTGGGGCCAGATCCTCGATGAGGGATGAAATGCACAGTGTCAAAGCACCGAGTGCAAGGGGCACCAGCACCTGAGTGCATTGGACCATTATGTCCTGTTGGGTAGTTTAGTTGCCTCAAACTCCCTGTGCTGGAAAGGGACAGGGAAACATCCAGACACCCATCAGAGCCTTGTGAAAGTCAGGCAGGGATTGGGGGAGATGTGGAGGTGCTCCTGTCTTGGCTTTTTTGCTGAGCTGTGATGGCAGCAGGGAGGAGGAGTGACATGACAGGTCCCCTGACAGGTCTGTGGCACCTCTTGATCTCAGCAGCAAGGCAGTCCTCTCAAAGCTGGATATGCTTGCTCATCGTGCAGCATTAATGGGGAAGGGCCTGAGCCCTCAGCCTCATGTCAAACCCACTCCAAAACCCTGGTACACGAATTGTTCTGTCATTGGTGAGGTAAGGACCATCATTAGCCCCAAAGAGGAGACTGCAAAGGGTTCAAGACAAACCAGCCTCCAAGAAATGCAAGCTTTTTCGGTGGACACATTGCAACAGACTACCCAGTGTTGACAGTGTTTTTTCCTTACACAACTGAATTATCTTTTAATTCCAGGTGGTTTTTGAATTGGAGGCCTGGATCCTCTAACCCCAGTCATAAATAGCTTTACCCCATCTATGTCTTCTTGAAGTGTCAGATTTGATATTTGAAAAAAAAGTTAATTTCATAATAAATATAATGATCAAATTCTATTATTTGATATATAAAAACAAACAGGGAGTTAATTGTATAAAACTGTCCAACTGGGGCATCTTTTAGTCTGTTTCTGAAAGCTGTAACATAAGCTTTTATCTAATCAGCCTTTTAAAGATCTGTTGGTCCCTTCCTGATTTTAAGAAAAACGAAAGCAGTCCATATTCTGAAAGTCAGGCTCAAGAGAAAAAAATAAAATCAAAGTTGCTGGCAAAGTAGAAGAATAAGAAGGAAAGGCCATAGTAGACTATGCTGCCTTGTTGTCAAGAGCAGACATGAAAGAGCAAAACCGAAACAAAACCAGAATCAAGACAATTACTGAGTTGGAAGTGACACTCTAGAAGACTGGTTGCAGAAGTTGCAAGCTGGAGATCTAAGACTCACTGGTGGAAATTTCTTTCAGTATATAAAATAAAAAGTTTTCCAATGAAAGAATATTACAGGCAAGGTTTTAAGCATGTGTTTAAATGCTTACATAGCAAGTTATCTAGACGATATCTATTTTCTATCTGAAGAGATGGTATGGAAAAATTGCTTTTAGTTTCAGCATGAAAGAATTGTCTTAGTTTGATTTTATTTGTTGGGGTTATTTTTTGCTTTGTTTTTCTTTTTTTCCTGGTGATTGCTAGTCCATTTGGGTGTCTGTGTTACAGGACTGAGCCATTAGGAACAAAATTTAAAAAGCAGTCTCTAATGATGGATAACTTTGTTTCCCTTATCTTAGAGACTTACAGACATTAACAAGTAGGCTCTGAAAGCAAGATTTTTCAAAGTGAGTAATGGGTTTTTCTTATATCACATCCAAGAGACCATTAAAACCAGCTCAATGTTCACAAGCATCTACCTGTGGAAACTGATTCCCTTTAAACTGCACTAGGTGATCCCAAAGACTATTATATGGTCTCTCATGCAAGGGAAAAAGTCACTCAGAAACTGAAAAAATACCTCTTTTTCTTCTTCTTTCCTGCCATGGGTCTTGCTGTAGTTGATTGGTGTATCCCAGCCTTCCTGTTCACAAAGTGCCTGGTAGAAGGCTGCATTTACTAGGATGCTGCTTGCTTTGAAAGGAGAAGAGGAAGGAGTGGGAAGTGCTGTGCTGGAAGAAGTGAGAGGCATAACTTTGTCTTGGCTTCGATTCTTTTTCATGCTCAAATCCAGAGTGCCATTTTCATCCACTTCTATCTCAGCTCCCTGACATGCAACAGGAAATAGAGACACGTTTAGATATGGACATGGTAAGGCTGTAAAATAACCATGTGGTGCTTTTAAAGGATAAATATAAATGCACGCTTTTATTTAAATTTATCTGAATCTAAACCCAGCTTTTCGATTTATGTCAGTTAATGTCCAAGTCTTAGGCAGACTTAAGAGTAGCCTCAGTAATGGTATCCCTGCATCTCAGCTTAAACATAGTAAGTGGAATTTAAATAAGATGCCTCTAAACCATAACCTATACACCCTAAATCTAGTTTTATTTAAACAAAGTTTAGCTTTAAATCTTCTTGATCTTTTCACTCTTACAGAGAACTATGACCCCAATTCACAGTTAAAAGCATTAATGCATTGTTTAGGTCATCCCACAGCATTACTATCACATATCCTCCCTTCCCCCCACACCCTGGAAACATTATAACATCTGCATCATGGGGGAGGAGAAGGAGGGGGAAAGAAATACATCTAAAAGTAGCACAGTGGGAGAAATTTTCACTAGGGTTTTCTACATCACTTGGAATAACAAACTGCCCTTATCATAAGTTGACTAGGCCACTAAGGCACAAGTCTGCACTGACACCACTAGACTGAGAGCTACAGAAGGATCTTGAGGAGGTTCTCCCTGATGCAGACATTCTGCCTGAGTTAACAAAGCCTTTTCTTCCTGGGAATAACAGCAAAGAGCAGCCTCTAATTGCAGAGGTGTGTGCAGACTGGGGAGAGACTCAACCTCTCCTTCCAGTCTGGGAGAAGCTCTCCTGCTCACAAAAAGTGGCAAATGCTGCTTGGCTGTACAGGAACAAAGGAAGGAAACTTTACTGTGTTGTCTTATGCTGTTTGATCACAGAAAAAGAGGACAAACTCCTCTTCTTGCAATGATAAAAAGCTGATGAAAGTACAACTTATTAGTGTAAGCAACAACTTCTCCCTCGTGCTCGATATGCTACGCTGAATATTGACATATTTTCTGTATAGGCATGAATCAAAGACTAATCCTTGCAATTGCCAACATTTACTGAAGTCAAGTAGGGGGAAGAGATGAAAGGTGGCTTCTAGAGGACTATTCAGTAGTTGCCCTGAGTAAAGTGGAGAATATTCAAAGACTATGGAGATAAATAGCAATGTCAGAGATCTACACCAAGAATACTGTAATTAACACTGCTCATTGTCTTCCTGTTATTTTCATCACTTTTATTTTTAATTTGCATCACCACAAAGACTGGATAACACTTGGGAATTTGGGGTAGATGTGTTTGGTGTTGTGTAACTGTAGGAAACAGTTGTATAAAACAAGATTTCCTACCTTGAGTAATATAATAGGAAACTCACAGTGTAAGTGAATCACCTAGATGTTGTGTTGTAAACAGAAAAGAGATGGGTATGTCCAGTGGGCAAGTTTTTCTGTCTTTCTTAGACCTCTTCCTCAGGAAGACACTGGCAGAATGAGCCCCTTTGTCTTTCTTCCCATTAAATATTGCTGGAGTTGGATGGTTAGTCACCCATTTAATTGTTAATGATAGGGCAATGAAACTTATCCTCTTTGGAGGATCTTAAGAAGAGTTGTGGTGAAACAGGGAGTTCTTCCCCTGTGCTGAAAGTGTGGCATGGCCATCCTGGTTGGACTGAGCTTCCTTCATGCAGCCTTGTCTTCTACCACTGCCAGTGATGTCTCATTTAAAGGTAAAATGTGATTCATTAAATCTTCTGAATAAGAAGGAAAATATTGGTAGAAGATGACAATTTAGGGCCTGACAACCTCTCTTCACTCAGCCAGCATAGTTCCCTTTTGCATCCATGAGCCTAACACAGATGCCCACCTAGACTGAAGCACCACCAAGCCATCTGCTTGTCTCTGGTTCAGAAACTCAGGCACCTCTTATGTTTGCTTCTCCCACATAGCTAAGTTCACATTTTCAATCATACAGCTTAAAAGAGAGAGATGTTTTATTATATTTATGGGAAGTAAATACACTTCTAATATGTTCATACTAAGACGCTTTGGTTATATCTTTCTGCCCCTTTTTAGTAAATAGTTTAATCTCCTGTGATAGTTTTAAGCCCTGAATTTGACAGTGCAGCTTATCCTGGATAATAACTTAGTAACCACAGCATCTTATGCCATCTGTATAATATCAAATACATTTTTATACCAACATTAATAAACCTTAGTTAGAAAAATCCAAGATATTAACTATATCAGTGCCAAGCACACACTCCAGGATCTGACAATATAACTCTGCCATGATCGCCCCAGTGTTTTTTGGCTTCATAGTTGATATGTAACTATAGCAATGAAACAGAGCTACAGTAATCAAGTTTAATGACCAATGTAAAGTAAAATGCTAAACATTGTAGTTGCTGACATTTTTCATAATAAAAAAACTTGGGTTAAGTCTGCACAACCAACATTCACATAAAATTCCAGACCTCTGTGACAGATGGCTTAGGAAAGGAAGCCATGTGACTGGGCTGCGGTAGTTTTATAGTGCAAAACCCATAAATAGTGCAGATTCTCTGTCACTGACAAAATATCAACTACTCAGAAGGCAACAGCAACCACAAAAAGGACCAAAAACAATCAAGGTCCCCTTCTCAATGCAACTTGACATAGAATAATATCAGAAAATCATTTTCTCTGAGAAAGAGATAGCAGTAGCCTCCACAAGGAGCTCTGAATAATAAGCAGAAAATTAACCAACACAAATATTTAAAGCTTTCTCAACACTTGCCTGAAATCATGTAGAAGTTGGGTTGTCCAACACGTACCTAATTCTGATCAGGGAAGGCTGGGTTGTGTGTTTGTGAAGTAGCATGCAGATGGGGTTTAAGTGAGCTCACAGATGCACACAACAATTAAATAAAGTCATGGAGAAAAATATCCCCCTTTACTCATTGCAGGATGGATCCCACGTTTACAGCATGGCTTTTTATTCAGAATGGTATAAAAGAGGTATTGCTTTGGTGCCTTTCTAGCAAACTCCAAATGGCAGAGCGAAAAGAGGGAAGTCAGAGTTATTGCTCCAGTTTGCATTCCTACTCTGATCCCACCCTCCTCTCAATATGTCTCCTTTGCTTGCTTTACCGCATTTATTTTTACATTAATTATAAAATGGAACTAAAAAGGCAAAAATGGCAAATGGGAAAAAATGCTAGAGTAGTGCTCTGACATGCTGACAGAAAATGGCACTTACTACGCTTAGCTCAGGCTTGTAAAGGCTGCGTTCTCCTCATTGAAGGCAAGATCTTATTACTGTTGACTCTAGTGCATGTGTGAACAGGCCTATATTTATCCATTTATCATGACATATTTAAAATATAGCCACCAAAACAATGTAAACTGTTCAGATTATTCCTTAAAACTGTAAACAAAACAAAGATGCAAATGTATCTTTTTATTTCCTAACTTATATTTGTTTTAAGCTGTGTAAATCTTTGCAGCCTGATTTTGATCTTACTCACATTTACATTTACACTGGTGTAAACCAGGAAAATATCCACTGAAGCAATGAAGAAAAATCAATGAGCATGAGAGGATACACACAGCAATTAAATTCAAGTTGCTTCTTACCTACTACCTCATCAGTGACAGTCTAATCCCCCCCCTCCATGTTTTACAAGCAGCTGGAAAAGGATTCCAGAATAAAAAATGAAAGAAAAGTGATAGGATCACATTTTCTTTATGCCAGTAGCTATTCAGTGAAAAGACAAGGTACAAATAGTACTTTATTACCAAAAATGAAGACTAATATAAATACATAAACCAAAAAAAGCTGGTCTGTATAGTCTCCAACTGTGTTGTACCATAAAGTCAATCTTTTTCAACCCCCTTTATCTTATGACATAAATATTCGGGAATATTTTCTAGTACTTAATTAGGTCTTGTCCTTAGAATTGAATTACAACAGCTAGGACAATAAAGGATGTTAGCTTTTTGTGCCAAATTTCTCCTGCATTTTTTCATATGCTTTTGGTCCATCTGATCCCTCACAATATTTAATACTCTCCAGTGTGTCTCCAGTAATGATTACAAGTTAAGCTTTATCCCAGCTGGATCAGAAACAGTAAATTATTGTGTCTGCATGGATCCTATTTCAAACCTGTGACATCAGGGAGATTGTGTCATGACATATAAGGGAATTCATGTATTCCTTGGTTGGCATCAGCCATGGAACTTAAGGCTAAGCAAGTCCAAAGAAACAACATGATCAATGATTTTGCATTCCCCGTAGCAGTTCAGTCTGGTTTGGAAAGCTCAAAAGAGCTCAGAAGTTCTGGTACTGGGAGTAAATGAGACTCATATCTTGCCGTGTGTATGAAAAATATTCTTAAAGCAAGTCCATCCAAAAGAGTACAATCTTTTCTATTCCTAGCCAACAAAAACACAGGCACCTCATCCTCCATTCTTCACACTTGGATTTAAACAATTGAGTACTTCTGCAGAAAATTAAAATATTAATTTGGATCAAAATGAGAAAACTTGTAACAGCCCAACATCATCTGAAACAAAAATGGAGTCACAATTTAAGCCCAGAGCTGTTCATAAATTAAAAAAAGCTAGCCAAGAAGGTACTCAGAGAGCAATATGCACAGCAGTATTATAGGATGGTACCTAGTGATACGCTTGGATGATTTTTCATCCTGTATTTAGGCTTTAAGGTATTTGTAGTAAAGTACTGCCTGACAAACATGTTGAGCACTAACTACATTTTTTAAACAATAGATGTAATTTTCACCATCATCAATATCCAAGAACGGAGAGATGACATAGTTTTGTTCAAAACCAGAATTTGAACTTTAAACATTTTTATCAAGTGTGATTTTTTTTGTTTGGTTTTTTGTTTTCTTTCAAGGCATAGTGTGCATATGCCATTTTGTCTAAACAGGTGGGAAAAACACCAAAACATTCAACAAAATGTTTGGCAAGCAGTAGTGATGAGGATACAGATAAACTATTGCTTGCAGCTACCTCACTGAGACGTGTGTGGTGAGGGCTGTAAACAGGGGAGATCCCTGGAAGTTATGATGATGTGGATTCTTACACAGATAGAAACTGCAGGCTAAGCCTCCTAGGGGAACCCTTCTGGTGACTTCAATGGGAGCTGAATGGAGCTGCATAAACTGTAAATCAAATTCAAACAGGAGACTGGCTTGGGGTACTGACTGCATGAGAATTGGCTGGTTGGGATTATATTCAAGGGAAGATTTTACTGCAGTCCCAGGCTGAATGGCTCAGATGGTACAACATTAATGTGGTATTAATTATTTTTGAAAACTATATCATCAAAGTATGTGATGATCTTAGTATTTTGTATGCAACTGATAGATAATTCATAGAGAAGGTTTAAGATTCATTTGACTGCTCATTTAAAATAAATTTATTCTTTTAATGGCTTAACTTTTAAATTAACATTTTTAAACCTGGGATTTTTGTCAGACCTTGTGCAGTAGGTCTCTTTGGAAGTTTTTCTTACCAGTGGTACTGTTAATGTATAATATGACTTCTCTATCCTTGCTGCACTTGTCTTTCTCTTTTGTTGTCTTGGACTCTCCCTTTTGAACTGATATGCAGAGAATGAGAGATACATATTTGAATGTCCATTAAATTATTGAAATTTGGAACTATTTTATAAAATACGTTTACTTTTTCATTTAAGTGTTATCTGTATATACAGGGAAGTGGTGAATATTCAGGGTAAACCATCCAACTCTTCCTAAGAGAGGGAAAATGCTTTGGGGGGCAAGAAATAAAATTTAAAAGGCAGAAAGAAAAAAAAATGCTTGGGAACACAGTTGTGCTAAAAAGCATTTTGTTGTTTTCCCCACTTGTTTAAGCAAGGCAACATATGCATGCCTTGAGCAAATACATGAAAATGCCACTTACTTGAAATGTTTGAACTTTAAGTTCTGCCTTTAAAACTTGGAAGCACAATATTTTTACATCTCTGACAAGTGTACTACTGGCAAAGTATTTCCAGCAAGCCTAGGAAGTCCTCTGCAGTCTCACATATCCTTACTCTATCACCACACAGTCTCCCATCTGTAAAGAACCAAGGCTTGAATTGCCGGGAGGCTACCTGATGCTCAGGGAAGAGCAAACACCTTTACCTGTCAGGAGCTTTGATCTGCTAAAGTATGGACCAGGCTAATTAGGTTTTCTTAGAAAAAGGAACAAAAGGATGTGTCAAGGGGCAGGGCTGAGATGCTTGATAATGTGGGGCTCTGAATACAGCCACTCCACACAGGTATTTTCAAACCTGTTGAATGTGTGTGCTGCTGAGTAGAAAAAGGAAATCATTAACTCTGTAGTAATCTATCGCATTATTTGAGTTCAAATACAGATAAAGCCTCAAGAGGGCAATTTTTATAATCTAAAACTTTGTAAGATATTCTAGCAATTAAGCATTAAATTTGTTACCACGACCAGCCACAGAACAAATCAGAAAAACTGATAAATAGTTAGTAGTCTCTTTTAAATTAGCCTTATTTTATTGTTTCATATTTTAAAATTAGAAAGAATTGAAGAGAGTCTGGCAACTTAATTCCACAATTTTTTTGGTTTGAATCCTGTATGATCAAAGTAATAAATATCCAAAACCAAATAAAAATATGTTTTGTGTACTTTTGGACACCAAATCTGTTTGGGGCTTACTTGTCTGTGTTCTGGCCAGAAGCTAATTCTGATTCTTCTGTCAGATGTTTTGTATCAGTATGCCCTCCAGAAAGTCTGGCAGAAGTGGAGGCAGGCAGATAGCAAGGTAGGCAGGTGATTTTCTTTTAGGCTGGATTCCTGGCTGTGAAAAAGGAGTAAGCTATGTGCCCCAAGTGCCCCTCTGTACCATTACTATTCAGTTCACTTCCATTCAATCCTTCCCCATGATTTGGCAACTGTGAAGCAGGTACACAGGAGAAAATCTTTGGGTTATGTCTGGTCCCTTTACTGCTCTTCTCTGGCAACAAAGGTCTATTGCTGAGGTCAGCCAAAGGCTGCTGCTGCAATTTAATCCAATCATTGGCATCGGTTTCCATTTCCCTACTAGAAGAAGTCTTTGTTCAAGACTGATGGAAGGAGGTTTTTTGCAGCAGATATCAAGGATTGATCTGTCATTAGGAAAGGTTCTATGAGCAATCTTTGGAACATATAATGTCTGAGTTACAGGGAATGCATGTGGACATACTCTAAAATGTTTACCCTGTATCATTTCCCAACATTGATTTTAATGTCCAAAACTTCCCACAGGAGTAGAAAGCAAAAGCAGCAAAGTAGGGGATACCACTCTGCAAAGGCACAAGGCTCAGAATATCTAACAAGGTGTTATGCTGGTGGCAAAATTAATGGTTCCACTCAAAAAATAATAGCTAACCTCCTAGCAATGGTGAATGAACACTCAACCAAAATGTAGATCAACAGCTGTGGAAGCCACCTCTAGCCAGACAGAGCCTTGTGAGGTTCAGATAAGGGAGAGATAAGGTAGAGTGACACTGACTTGCAGAAAAAATAGTCATCTGTCTTTTGGGGCAAACATCACGAGTCAGAGTCCCACAGCAGAAGCACACCTGCTATGCTGTGTTTTGACAAACACACCTCTTTTCTCTCCCCAGTGATTTCTCCTCAGGTTCTTGTAATGACTCCCTCTCATCTACAGAGAGCTTTCAAAAGTTTCATTGCAGTGGAACATGTGTGACTTTAATGCAAATAATAAACAGTGCTCCCACACCATTGTCATCAGAAGAAAATCTTGTCTATTTTCATCAGAATTATAATACTATGTAATGGCACAGAAAATAAGGCTCATAGCTCACACAGCACCATTTGTAACTCATAAAGATCTGTGAGGAAACGCAGAGCAGAAACCAAAACACGAAAGCCACACAAACATCTACAAAATTAGGCAGCTTTCCATTATGACAGACTTGCCCAAATTATCTATCTGCAAACGCAGTGGGCCTGATTCTCTACTCATGCCAGCAGAAAGGGGAATTTTACCAAAGTCAGTTGTTATTCCCCCCCCCTCCACCTTGCCGAACTGTTAGGAGCTCCAAACACAACAGACTCCATAGGTAGTTCTGTTCCATTGCTAGCAAAATATCACCTTGATTAATCATACTATTTTTATTTTTTTTTTTTTAATCAGTCTCCAAAATGATCCCTAATGACAGGTTTCAGAGGGGGAAAAATTCCCTCTTAAAACAGATCTTACTCATTATCCACCACAGATTGTTGCTGGATTTCAAATAACCTTTATCTTTTTTCCTCCCAGAAAACTCCCCCCTTGTAATTAGAGCTCAATTATGAAAAGAATTAACAACATAATTCCTACTATTTATTTAGTTTTATCAGAACTGGTCACTACATTACTGTTTCCTTTCTCTGCCTCTCTTCAAAAGAGCATGCAAACAGAAGCCTTCTTTTGGGGGATTTAATGCAGTCACTAACATGAAAGACAGTTTATTCGCACAGTTCAGTAGCTAGCACACCCTCCAGGTTCTTGGACTACCCTACCTTGGCAGACAGACTCTGTGGTTTGTTGGAGAGGATCTCTGCTGCTTCCCTGCAGCGGGTGGAAAGGTTCAGGATAGCAGCAGCTGCTGCTATGTGGGTGTCTTCACTACATTGACCGTAGCTATAAGAGTTGGCATGGCAAGGGCTCTGTGTGTGGGCGCTAGCACTAGGCAGTCGATTAGAAAATTTCACTGGATTTGAAAAATGCTTTGCTGTTGAAGAGAGATTTGATTAGCAATTGCATGTATGAAATTTTTCCCATTAAATAGTTTTGCTTCTCAGACTACAATTTCATACATAAAAAATATTCAAAGATTACATTTAAAACAATCCATTTCCTATTGCCAGTAAGGGCTTACAGTAAAAATGGCTTCAGAAACACAATAATTTAATTTTTCCTTGAGAAATACACATCTGTCAACAAACCTTCTGAGATTTTTACTCATCTTTTACTTATCCTTAACCCAGGCATTGAAAGCAATGATGTCCAAGGAAAGACTGAACACGCATTAATGTGTTACCCATCGTGGTTTGACCACTCCAGTGGGCAAATGCAATCATAAATGTATTCTTATAAAGGCTTCCTCTTGGAGCTCTGTTGTGCAAAAAACCAACAGTGACTTGTCCAGTCTTAGCTAAAACAGCACTGCTTACCCTACTTAGATAAATAAGTCTGTTATTTAAATAGCTTTGCTTATGTGACTAAGGAGCACAAAACCAGGCTCTTGAATGAAGCAGAGCAAACAGATAAAGACATTACCTGTAAGGAACATTCAGTACTGATTTTGTGGAAATATTTAGAAATTTAAGTCTATCCTTTAGTCAATTAAAAAAAAAATGGCAATGAACATTCATATGATCTTGGTTTACAGTCTTTTTTTTGGCTATATTTGGAATAATACACAGATTTATTAGGCACAGTAAGGTCAGTTGAGAATGAAATACAAACAGGTGAACAGAAAAGCACTTTCACAGACAAAAGCGGTGTTTGTGGTTCTTTGTTTTCTTCTTCATCAGCAGCATTTATTCTAAAGCTGTTAGAGAGAACTCTGCTCTCTCTTCTGGATTTTGGAGCTTGAGATGGGATAAAGTGTTGCAGGGAGAAGACAACACCATGATTTCAGCTCTAAGGAAGCAATAATCACTTCTTTTGTCTGCAGCCCTCACAGTGTCCTACAAAGATAAACTAAGCAAAATCCAATTTCTCAGCCTACACCCAGATACATCAAGAACATTTCTGTGTACGGCCATCTGCTCGCTCCCTAAAGATCTGAGCCCCAAGGCTCTGGATCCCTTTGGATGTAGGGCTTTGGCTGAGTGCTTTTTAATGCTAAGAGCTACACAAGGCATAGGAGGACTCATCTTCCCTGAAACTTGGGATGCTCTAAAAGAAATGCTTGTTTATGTGCTTTGACTGGAGCTGAATGTTACATTCCATTTCTCTAAACACTGGAGGCATCTGAGTAGAGCGATACATGAAAGCCTCATGATTCAGTCCTCCCTTTCTCTAGTGAAAATTAAAAGGGATTTATCTACCCTGCTGTAATACTGTAGCACAAACAAGACAGTCTACATTTTATCAGTTACTACAATGAAATTTAAATTGTGTTTAAAGACCAGAAAGTGCATTTTTCATTGCCTATCCTAAAAGATAAAAAAACAACCAACAAACCAACAAAAAACCCCCAGGCTGTAAAGGGTGTATATATTTTGCTAACAAAACAAGTTTGCAAGCGCAGAATCGACAGAGGGCTAATGATGGGCTTTTGGCTGGCTATATATTTACATAGGACTCTGAACCCATCACTACATCATCAGCTTCTTATTGCCAACTTTTGTACACCTGAATAGTTAAATCACTCACCAGCTCTTTTACTTTCACCTTCCATTAAAATAATAGCTGCACATTGCAATCTTTGCAAGAACAACAGGCTGTAAACTTCAGCTCTGATATACTTCATACATAAATTGCATATATGTGTATTTGCATTTGTATAAAAACATTTCAATCATTTTTTCCTTGAAATGAACCTGTGAAATAGACATACATCTGTGCAAAGAGACAGTTAATAGGGAATACTCAATTTTAGAAACAAAATTGGAAAATCTGCCACCCAAGAAGGCAGCAATGCATATATTTGCTTTCATTTAAGCAAGCCTATTTTCTAGGTCAGATAAATATCTACTTTTCATTTGCAATTTTAAATAGAGTATTTTATATATATACACAAAAGACAGATACCTACAAACATATATGTGTGTTTTTGTGTACTCAGATGCATACACAAATAAATATAAAAACATACAAATTTTATAAATATATAAAATATATATAATATTTTACAATATTAGAGGTATATTAGACTATAATTAACTTCTGTGTGAATTTATTCGTTAACAAAATTTTCTGCTTTTCTGTTCACCTTACTATGAATGTTCTTCTTTGTTGGGGTAAGTGGGACAAAATTTGTTTTCCTATTTTGTTGTCCTTGACTAATCTTTTTGTCATTAACAAAACAAAAGCTAACTTAAGAATCTTTTATCACATTGTTCTGGAGCTATTTTCTTCTGAACCCAATTTCGGTGCAATGAAACATTTCTTTTCCATTTCCCTCATGACAACAGAATTATTTGTCTCTTTAAACTAAAGAACATTCTATAATGATCAATACAACAGCAGACGTTTCCCATGCAGATTCTGAAGAGCATCTGCAATAAACCATCACTGTCCGCACTGTGGTATCTCATTTGTACAGAGTAGTACCTCAGCAAATCTGTAAATGATGCAAGCAGAGGACTCTTGATAACAATTCAATGCATTGGTTATGTCTGCACCATAAATATGATTTAGTACAGAAACGTGAGGTACCAAAACAAATTCAGTCCAGGCCTGGACTTAATGTAGCTGAGGCACATGCTCATCTAGGACGAATAATACCTGTATAGATTCACCTAAATAGTACCTGAAGTACCTTTGAAACCTAACTTGGGTTTCTTTGTACTACAATTCATTACATCTTGTGCAAGCACATTTCATGGAACTCCTCATCTATTCCATAAAGACATCGCAATTTTATAAAGGAAGAAGGTAACAGGTAAAATATAAAGCATTCCTTTTTACTCCTCTTTTCCACTGATGACTGCTTTCAAAGGAAGCATCAAAAAAGTAAACTTTGTAGTAATGATATTTAGATTCTATATTTTGCAAATTAGTGATCCTATTTAACATTCTAGACACAAGTGATTAAACATGGTTTCTACAGACCTTTCTAGAATTCTAGAAGTTTGAAAGCAGAACAAGCAAAAAGGAAAAAAAGTCATCGACTTTTTGCCCCTTTATCAATAGAAAATTGGATTTTGAGCTTACATTCAAGAAACTGAGGTGTTTTTCGACCTTGTGACACAGGTGCTGTTGTGCGTTTGCCAAAGACTTGTGCATCAAAACTGGCATAATCAAATGGAACTTTCCCAAGCTTCTCCTGTTCTTTCACCAGGGTGCCTCTGGAGGAGGTGACTGGCTGTGAAGTTCTGTAACTGTACTGAGATACCTCAGGCTGCTTTGATAAATTTGTCCTGCAGAGGGGAGGAAAAGAATGAAGGAGAAAGACAATAATGTCTTTAAATAACCTTGTCTTAAAAATAGGATATGGTTGAATCTCATAATCTAAAAATGTGCTATTATCACATGAAACTTACTGGTGGGTGTATACAAGAAATAAACATGGTGGCTGACTAGTAGTCAAAAAGTACTTTGACTACTTCACAAACTAAAAGATGAGGACATTAAAAAATGTAGCATTCTTTAGCTGTAGTTTGGTCTTTTTACAAGGAAGTTACTGACTTACTGCTAGATTACCACTGTAGCATGGTGCTTCCTTTCATTCTAAAAAATTGCCTGGATTTTTTTCTAGCTTTTAGTTTTTTGGATCAGTATTGTTCTCACTTTACTGTGGAGTATGATATAAATATAATATAAGATGATCTGAAATAATTGCTTGTGCTATTTGGGAGGAACAAATGATGTATGGTGTGTTATTCCATTTAGTTAATGTTCAGTAACTACTTGTCTTTAGTAATTTCCTAAGGACTTTTCATATGTAGAGTTAAGGCACGTGCAGTTGGCAGACACATGGACATAATATTCTGTAATGGCTCTGAAGGAACCATTAGAGCTGATCATGTCAATAATCCACAAATTAAAGTGTCCCCAAATAGACCTGAATATAATAGGTTGCAATGGTCATGGTGCCAATGATGTGCAAATTATGCATGTCTGTAGGGTCCATATAACTCAAACAAAATACAATTGCAATGAAAAGTGTTTCTCTTTTTTGATGTCGTATAAAAAAAAATTAAAGTAATTAAACCAATAAACTAAGAATTAAGAAATTCTATGAATTGTTCTGATCAGGTTACTTGTGTGGAAGTAAGATTTAGTAGGATATATTTGACTGCTTATCCAAAGATACATCTTTTGTCTTTAATGTCAGCCACATGCACAGGAACCAACAGAAAGATTATTGTTTATTTTGAGAGTCAGATGTCTTTGCAGAGGTTTATCTTGGAAAACTGGGTTACCACTGAAACCTAAATGTGTAAGATCTGGGGACCAATCCACAGAGTTTGTGCATCATTACTTTGGAGA
This sequence comes from Coloeus monedula, assembly GCF_965178545.1. Classification (NCBI taxonomy): domain Eukaryota; kingdom Metazoa; phylum Chordata; class Aves; order Passeriformes; family Corvidae; genus Coloeus; species Coloeus monedula. The sequence goes on from NC_138781.1 coordinate 118,723,449, forward strand.
GACTGGTTTGTGAGGACTCCTACCTGTGAGTCTGATCATGGCACTGCCCAGCTTTTGGAGACTCGAGCTGGTTCTTTTCCTGGGACATTGCCAACTTTTCAGCTGCAGCAATTGGACAACCAGAAAGGCTGTAGAAAAGCAAAAGTGAAGAACAGAAAAAAACATTGAAATTAATTCTTGAATAAAGGAGATGTGTGCTGTTTTTCTGTGGAAACCAGTGGCTTTGAACTTCTCTGATGGTCTGCACATCTATGGAAACTGCTGCCATTTTAGCCCAGATTCATGTGTTTTTCAATCCTTAATGCAAAACTGTGAAATCTGCATGTATTTAAGGTGATATATCTGGAAACTGAATCATGTAGGAGTTTTCCACAGTTTAGCTTTGATGTTTTGTGTCTGGCAAGTCACTAGTAAATTTTTTGACAAATGTCATTTACTTTATCAGCCAAACCATGCATATAAGCCTCCTGCTGATTTAAAGGGAAGTGAATTTGGGAAAAAACCCCAGAGATATATGAGGGGCTGTTACCAAAGAACACATTCTGTCATTTCAAGTTGTGCTAGCTTATATTTTCCTGTTTGTTTCATTAGATTAGAACGTTTTCTTATCCTATTCATGGATTGCTCATGATACAGCCAATGTGCCTCAAAGATGACTGGGGATTTAAAACAGGAAACACAAAGAAAAAATATCTGCTTGTGCCATATATATTCTTGTAGACAAGACTGTCATATGTCTGATAAAGACTTACTATCTTTATTATTAAAACACAGTATGATAAACCTTAATTTTGGTGCACTCATGCGATAACAAATCAAGCAATAAACAAAAAAACCCAAAATCTCACAAATATTCAGATCAATGAAGAAAGTAGTTTTTGAAATTCTTATGTCCCAAGTTTGTTTGTAAGATTGACATTATCTTTCCCAAGAAGCTTTATGATGGAATATACTGCTTCCAGCAGAAAGCAGTACTGACAAGAGCTGTGCTGACAGCAATGCCTTGCTGGAGACAGAGTGTGTTGACTCTCTGCCTCACCTGCAGTCCAGCTATGATTCCCCAGCTGCCTGTCTGGAAGGCTTTTCTCAATTATACTTTCTCCCTGCAGGCATCGAGTTAAACAGACAGGAGTGTTCCAGGCAGGAAGATGGCATTCCTGAGGGTAGTAAGTGGAGCTTTTAAACAGATTTTCAAATAGTCCACTTAAAATTATCTGTTTTGCTAAAAGGGAATGTGCCTTGATTGGAAGTTCCTGTCAAGGACTAACATGTAGTGGTGCAGTAAGAATGGGTTTTGGTTTCCACTGGGTTTTCCAGTTGTAGCAATAATAATGCATTTTTTCATTCCTTCCCCTTGTACATGATGATTTTACAATGTGAGGACCATGATGAAATTGTAGCTTTAAATCTCATCTATGAAAATACTAGTGGAATTTGCCATCCTCAATCCAGCAGCCATTTTTTATATAACAGAATTCAACACAATTATTTGGTTATAAATAATACAGGCTGCCCTTGCAGTTCATAGACACTCTTCAGTGTAGTACATAGCACCTAATTCCAAGATGTGCCTATCAATTTACTCACGAGTACATGTAAGGTTTTAAGTGGACAGGAATTTTTCTGATCTACCTTCGGTGCGTGTTGCGATTGCTGTTGACATGTCCTCTTCCAGTGCATCCAGGGGTGGGGCACTTTAAAACATTTTCATGCATGGCAAGAACTAAACAGAAATAAAAAAACTGTGGGTAATAAGTGTATCAATTAAAAACACACATCTTGAAAAAAATAAACCTTTGAATTCAGATTCTTAATTCTTTCTCATTTTTATCACAGAAGAAGAGGTCAACACAGGGACCATGGTGCCTCCAGCATAAACCAGCTTATTTCTATATTACTGTGATGTGGCTTCCCACATGTACAAAATTGTTTCTAGGGACTTTAAGAGAACATAAGTGGAAGTCAGCAAAGATGTTAAATCATGAAGCCCTTTATACATCACTAACACTGGAAAAGGTAGTTGATAGAGGAGCCCTGGGCCGCACAGTCCATGTTCTGTGGAGCTGCAGTCCTTGTCTGTCCCAGGGAAGGAAAGCTCTCAAGCACAGGAAGGCTGTTTTGTCAGATGTTTTGAGTATGTCCCTTTGAACTGTTACACCTTCTGGTCATTTGAGCTGTGCTGAAACTCCCTTGGGCCAATCGGTCATGGTTCCAAGCAGCAGCTTACACTCTTGGTAGTGATTACCACCTCTTGCCTGTACATTTCCCATGCCCTTGGATGTGGATCACCTTTGCTAAGACTGACAGGTACGTCCATGTTAAACAATATGCATCTTTGGGGCACAGTGTTTCACAAAAGCTGACTGTTCAGTCCACGGCTTTGTTCTGCAAGGAACCAAATTCTCTGGGGTTTTTTTTTCCCCATCAGGACAGAGCACATCTAATTGGAAGTGTGATAATTAACAAGGACTTGTTAATTTTAACTTTTTAGGAAGTTAATGTTGCTAAGGCCTTCCAAATGCAGCCTGCTTAACTCAGCAGATGTTTCCATAAATACAGTTTAGTACCAGATTTAAAAAAAGGGATAGCTACACTTAGGAAGAGGATTTTGGTAAAGTGCAAATATCCTTTTAATTTGTTGTTATGCATACCACCACAAAGAACAATCTGACTAACTAGGTTGTTTAAGCGGATAGTTTCACATTAAGTTTTGGCTTATTATACAGCATTTCATTGCATCATGTTGCAGGATTACATACACAAAAAGCCAAAGTAATCAGAGCAGCACAGTTCGAAATAAGCAGGGAAATTCAGGCTAGACTGGTCTTAAAAGGGTTAGTGTGATACTGTCGCAAGAGAGGGACCTGCTGTGGACCAGCACTGGGATGTACTGATGGAAATAACCTTTTTGAGCTCAGCAGCAAGGGGGACACTGGAAACATCTCGGCATAAGCATGCCCAGGCCTCTCAGCTGTTGGCAATCAATACCAGCAGCCTCCATGTGCGATTGCGGCAAATGAGGCCATGGCTCCAAAACAAGCAGCTGATGTCTGTGCCTCAGCAAAGGTGTGAGCAAGCAACGTCTTGAAGATTCATGGGACTACAGCATGCAGGTCTGCTGGCAGTGTGGGGACAGGTTGTCTGATCTTGTTCTTCCCAGGCTACCTGAGGATGCTGCTGCTGTTTGTAATGATGCTGCCGAGGAGCACTTGAGCTGCACAAGTGTGGGAAGTAGGACTGTGACTATGAGCTGGAGGGCAAAGAAGGTGTGATGGCTTCTTTCCCAGTCTCATTCTGCAATCTCACGCAGAAAAAAGGGGATTCTTCTCCAGCATAAGCACACACTACCCACAATACTGAGACAGATCCAGTTGTTATTCTGGACAGCAGAGTGATGATACTCACTTTCTAGTGGCACTCTAACTTTATGTGGACAGCCTGAGAGACTGCGGTGGTGAGGGTACAGCCCAGTCACATGCCCTGTGCCATCACATCCTGGGATGGGGCATTTGGTTTCTCTCTTTTCAGGCCTGGGTGAATCTGCAGAGAAATCAGATAAGGATTTTGTTTGGGTTTAGCCCCTGTCTGCACTCAGCTGAGTGATCTTAGCAGCCTGATATTCTCTATTTTATACTTCAGATTTAATTCCTGTGCAAAGTTTTAACAGAGATGTATGCAACTGAAACATCGCTTCAGGTTTTCACACTGTGTCCTTTAAACAATGATCCCCCCCCCCCAATATGCCATTTATGTGCTAAACTATATCGCTTTAGGATTGCAGTGTCATTTATTCCATTCAGACCCTCAAACAGGACAGAAGCCACAATCCAATAAGCCAGAAAACTGGCAGCATGAGCCAACAGCAAGATCTATAAAGGAATAAATAAAAAAAGCAGAATCAATCTTTTGCTCTGTTAATGTCAGACTCCAGGAAACTGGGACAACCAAATAAAAGCTGAGGTGTGAAACAAATAAACAAACAAACAAAAAGCATTTCAACCAGAAGCCATTCCTTAAATATCACAGATCTCTAGGCTGTAGGTTCTTTGTTAGGAAAATGAATACATGCCACTTTACATTTGAGAGGCAAGGCAAGCAGCTCCCTCTGGTACACATGGCAATGCTGCTTTGTGGAGCAGCCCACAAAGACACTGAAAACATGGAACAGCCGATACCCTTTCAAAGGCAAGGTCTCAGCCCAGCCCCACAGCTACCGCTCTGTAATGGCCACAGTGCATTACCAATTTCTGTTTCACGCACCTAGAATTGTGCAAGAAACACTGGTCAGAAAACCTTTATTTGATTTCCAATGCAGGATCAAAAGTCTGGGCGAGAAATGAATGATTTCTGGTCCAGAAATTCTCTTGTGAGAAATCTGGAGGAAGTGGCCGCATAAATTGCTGAGGATGGTTTTAGCTCCATCTGTGATTGGCTGCCAACAGCATTTGGTGCTGAGGGAGGAAACAGCTGCAGCCAGCACAGGGAGCTGCCTCCTTCAAGCTCATTTTTCTGGACTATGAGGTAGGACATTCTTAGGGACAGAATCACCAGAGACAGTTGAGGGTTAAACTTCTAGCAAGTTTTTAGGTTAAAAAAATAAATAAGTAGGGGAGGAAAAAATAGACTCAGAATCATCAGGAGACCACATGCTTTTTAGAATCACTGCAAATGGAAAGTGCTGCAATAGTGAACAAAAAAATAAAGAGGGATCCTGAAATATGATTTCGTGTTTCCTCCGGTAATTGAAAAAGTTTATCATTAAATAGATTTTTTTCTCATCTAGCATCCAAGAATGAAAATTAAGAGCTGATGGATTTGATGGTAGATTTTTTAGAAAAAAATCCCAGTTAATTATATAAAGTGGAAAAATTATGTGCCCAATACAACATTGACTACAGTGTTTATACAACCTGAACAAAGCCTGGTTTGTTTCTCCATGAGTGTTGCCTCTGAACTCACCTGGAAACCACAGCTAATTATAATACGATGTAAATAGGGAAGGGACAGATTCTGCCATTCTTACATCAGTGCTCTTTCCTATGTGTGCTGTGAGAAAGTCACATTGGCACCAATGTGAGCCTGGTGAACACAGAAGCTCTCAGGGTAGGAAAGGATATCTGTAAAGTTCCTGCATATGCCAAAGTCATCTGAGCAAATAAATGTTCACGTAGTTCAATAAAAAGGTACATTAATACCTTGCATGCACAGCTTAAGACATGCAAATGAAAACACTACTTGAGACACAAAAATGACATGTATGCATTTTCTTCCCAAATACTGCAGGAAATATTTTGTAGTTGCAACTCCTAAAAATGCCTGTCAGTTCTCTTTCACACTAAATGCTTCAGATAAGTAAATTACTATAATATTTGCAATGTCCACAGGCCTACTCTAAAGTTACATTAGAGATACCAAAGTAAATCATTAATCAAAAGCAGAAATTGCATCAATGCTAGGGTGACCTCGGGATGTTTGGAAAGCCAAAAGGAAAAGTCAAAGGACAGATGAATGTATTGTTACTTACTACGGAAGGGAGTGTGCTTAAAAAATGACATCTCTTGATGTTCTATAATTATCCTCAATTGAAGAGTTTCATACAAGACAGCCCAGTTTATAAATCAAACCCAAATTTCTTAAATCTCCACTTCTAGAAGCCTGATTAAGTGCTGAAAATTGAGTGATGTTCCTACGTGTATGTAGGATACCATAAACCATCAGGAACAATAAAGATTTTGGAATTGACTGGTATTTCTGCTGATGGCAAATTAGGCAGAAGAGCTTGTGCTTTCCTGGCTCGGAAGTGCCAGCTGTAGCAAAAGGTAATGTTGAGATGTGAAGTAGACTGACCTCAGAAAACACATGGATTAAGAATAGTATCCTTGGGAAAGGCCAGTTTTTCACCCTGAACTTGACCTTGAGCACTGTTTTAATGCCTTGTCTTTTGTCTGCTGAAATTTTGGAGGTTTGTATTAGCGCCCTACAGAGGAGGAAGCAGAGAGGAGGAAAAGGAGGAGAGCAACTGTCAGTGCCAGCTACACAGCCCTTTCAGTACCCATTACTGATCATTTCACATCACAGTTTGGCTGGAAGCCAAGTACCTAGCATTTAACCTGGTTAGACGTGAGGCACTAGTGTGAAGGTACATAATTAACAAAATTACCAGCTAAATTCCAGATTCTTTACTGTTGCTATAAAACCCAGCTCAAAATCCTCTATCAGTCACAGGACAAATGCTTAAGCCAGCAAGAAGAGCCAAAAATACTTCCTTACGTTTGCTGCTAAATATCTGTCTCCCACCAATGTCAATAACTTTGGTTTGTCTCCTTTCCCCTGCTAGATGCTCCAGAAGAAACCTATCCAGTTCCTTGTAGGTGCTGTGAAACACATGCCCTTGCTCTGCCTGCAGAGCGATTGCTTGCTCTAGCAAACTCAAGTTCCCTTTTGTTTTGTCCAGCTCAACTGACACATCTGTGGTTTCTGACAGGCACTCGTTGTCATCTTCTTCACTTTCTGGGAAGAGATTCTGAATTCTCTTCTCAAAAGGATCGGGGTGAGGCTCCTGGGGTGCCCTCAGCTCTGTTTCTGAGTCACAGACTGTTTCACAAGGACCATATTCGACCTCTTCCTTCTTAATTTCTGGGACTTCCAGGATGCTGGCCTGATTACACTCTGCGATATACTTCTGAGTTACATGGGGCTTTACACTAGTTTCTTCCGAGAAATTTGAAGAGCTATCCCACTCATCCATAATTTCAGAGTTACTTTCATTTTCCTCAGATGAACAGTATTTTGGGTCAGAAATAGCAGTCTTTTCCTTTCCTTCAGCTGAGTTAATCAGGTAACATTCACCAGTGTCATCACTTTCTGTTTTTAAGGATTGAATGCCACTATCATTTAGATTTTCTGCCACTTTTTGACTGGGTGCATCTTTTGCTACTTTTCCTACGTTCATCAAAGATTTGGCCATGGCATCTTGATAGCTGGAGTAGTTGTCTTTTCTTTGACTGGAATTCTCTTGCCCACCCAAATGAGGGATTTCCTCGGATGATTTTGGAGTACTCTCCTCTGTATGAGAAAAAAGGTAAGAGAAATACATATGAATAACTATTTTTGTATCTTGTAGAAGTGATATGAAGATATTTACTTATCAATTACTGTACTCTGGTACTCTGAAATGATTGAATTCACACCAAGGATGTGTTTGAAATGACTGCTCGTAGCAGGATGAAAAGCCCTTCTAAGATTATATCTACTTTATGTTATCGTTCCAGCACTCCATGAGAAAAAATTACGTCCCCATTTCTCACTGATAGTGAAAACATATATTATCTTAGAACACACACACATATGCACACACAGTCATATACACTTATGTAAATATAATGTGCCATACATCTATACTACATATATACATATAATCTATATAATATGTATATATACATATATATATATATACACACAAGAACAAAACCACATTTTAAAATTCCTCTGATCTATATTCACTTTTATTTCATCTAAGATTCCCAAATATTTTCTCAAAATGAACCCTAATTACTTTCCTAGTCACCCTGGATCCCATGAAAGACCTTGATGGAAAAATCCTCAATGCTTCACAAAGGGCAAGCTCCTGGTCACCACTGAAATTGCCACATTAAGTGATAGATCAGGTCACACACAGGCAAACAGAAATGGTTGTTATGTACCGACTCATAAAGGACTTGTTAAAGACACCACTGAAGTGCATCCTGTCTTTATAAACATCTTTCTTCAGAAGAAAAGCAGCAGCCAGCAGGTAATAAAGGCTGCATGTAGGAGAGGTTGTCAGTGTGGAAGACAATATGCCTTTTGTATCTCATTTAATTTTTTATAAACATTTCCTCTGACAAGGACACTCAAAAATACATCTCCATCATCTTCCTTTCTGGTAATTATCTCTCTAAAATCAACACTGGTTTTGCCAGGATCAAGTAAATATTGCCATAGTAACTAAAAGCATTTTTGGATGAAGGGAAGAATTTAGTCACAACACTAGCCCCTTCAATAATGCTGATTATAGGGTACATTCTTTTGTTGGGATCTATTCAACATAAACTGAAAAATTTAACATTTTACTTCCTAGAAAGGAGGATGAATAAACAAGCACAGACTATTTCATAAGATGTGTCTTTCCTTTCCTGAATCAGAAGAACTCCAGGTTTAAATAATAAATTAAGCATAGCCTAAAATGCAAATGAAGTTTCTCTCAATAACACAGCGAGCTATTAAGAGAAAGTGTAAAGGGTTATGATAATTTTAAAGTATTATGAACTACAGAAAACAAATAAAAAGCATTTTCAGTGAATATGTCCAATTCATTGAACTATTCTCTCAATCCACTTAACTACCCACATGTGTACAATAATGATTTATAGACATTATACCTAATTATGCATATTTGGGCTGTGTTAGAGTGCCTAACAAAAGCTCTAGAAAGCAACAATTACCTCTGTTGCTTAGCTACATAGTTTAAAATATTCCTATTAAGTGCAGATTATTGTGGAGGGGAAAAGGGGGACAAAAATGCACATGTGCACCACAATGCATTTCACTTTACTGCTGCCAAACTGTTAGCATTTTGGGTCATTTCCAGTTTACATAATTGTTTGGTTCAACTGTTTGTTATATGTTAAAAGAAAATATTGATTAATTCTTATTCTTCTTCAGAAAATTGGACTCATGCAGGGAGAGGTGGCCTTGTGCACTGTGTGCATAAAGTTGTATTTAAAGAAGTGTCTGTAAACCTTCGTGTAACTTTTTAGCAGCTGGTCTAGTACCACACACATTGCAGTAATCTGAATAAAGTCTGCCATCTTTTCACATCTCAGCAAATAAGAATGATGATTTGGCTCTATAACCAACTTTAGTCAAATGGGTTTTCATTGTTTGCTCTTCTGCCATTTGGAAAATAACAGAATCCCATCAGTGGGTCATTTCAAAAAGTAACAAGATCTAGTTTAAAAGAAATCTCCTGCCCATTAAAAGAAAGCAAATCAGGCCAAATGTTACAATGGTAAAATGTCTTTTCAGTTATTTTTCTGTGTGAAAGATGAAAAATAATATAAATTCATGATTAAAAAATTTTTGTTCCTTAAATAATCAACAATTTCTAAAATCAATGTTTAAAAATTTGTTGTCGAATCAGTATTCATGGTCCAGCTGTCCCAGCTTTGCTTTTTACTTCTACAGGCTGTAAATTTACTTTTGAAATAATCAAAACTCAGCTTAGTTTACAGTTGCATCAGTCCATGAACTGAATCATTAACTGCTCAACTGACAAGAATGATGAGAACATAATAAAGTGAGCAATATTACTCTAAGAAATCACAAGTAAACCTACATAGCCAGAACAACTGTATGCTTTTGCTGAAATTTGTTCTGTAGCTGGTAAAATTAATGCAAAATATGTAGGTTTTATTATCACTGACACAAGCAGGTTGGAAGATATCATACTGGTATCAGATAAATCTTTTCAAAATCACGTGGGATTTTTTGTTTTGACTGAAGGGCATGGTTTCCCCACTTTTTCATCAAAGGATCTGACCCACCGCTTGTCCTTTTTTTTAAAAGGAACCAGTTAAACAACTTAGGTTTGTCTGTATATGGCACAGAATCTACCTTTACACCCATCATAGTATCTTCCCTTCATAGAGTTCTTCAAGATGTGCAGAGGACAGAAAAAGGGGAAGAAAAAGACGTTCCTGAGGGCAACTCTGGATGGTCAGGAACCAGGCTGAATCAACACAAAAAATTTAGCTAAAATCCAAATATCTAAAAAAAAAATTCCAAACAAACAATAACAAAGCCCCAAGACAACAACCATACAGGAGCTCTTACCCCAACAAATTCCCTCCTGGTGTTAGGAGATAGAAATACTCCCTGCAGCCTCAAGAGGCACTGAGAGCCATGGGACTTTCTTCTTGATGAATTTTTCTTAACAATATCACCCAAAAACACAGAGACATTTTGTATCACCTTGTTAATTAATGTTCTGTTTGAAGATGGAGCTACCTTCTAGGCTTTCACAGCAATGGGATGCAGACCTTTGGAAAAATCTGCTCTTAGAAGATTTGCAAGCGACAGCTGACTGAAAACTGCTGTTAAAGAAATGCCACTGATTTTAGTAGAATCAGGATTTGACTCTTTAATCTGAAAGACACTCTGCTTCCTCTTCTGTGTGTTCTACAGTAATCATATGTATAAAATTTGGGGGGTTTGTTTTGTTTTGAGGGAGTTCAATTTAGACTGGATAAATACATGAATTACTAACCTCAGTTCATTATAAAATCATAGGACAACCTAGGCTGGAAGGGTCCTTAAAAGACCATCTGGTCCAGTCTTCTGTGGTAAAGGGACCCTAGGTGAGATTATCTACCACCCTGTCCTTCAAAAACATTGATAAGAAGAAACTAAGTGGAAAATAGATTATCTTTTAATTCCATAGCAACCAGCAACTGAGTGACATTTAAGTTCATTCTGCTTACATATTATCTATGATTACTAATTTCCCAATCCCAGATCACATTCCTTTTATTTTAAGATTGCTATGTACAGGTGACTCCTAACGTCTTCCTGATATTTTCCACTGATATCTCCTCACTTGTCTGATTAACTATCTTGGCAGGACTTCTTAAACAAATATGTGAAAAACAATTTGGTTTGAGACTTTTTGTTCCACTTGAATATATATAAAAAATATATTAGGAAGAGTAATCAATACATGCTATAGCTATATCTTTCTGTGCCCCCATCCTGATCCATATTTTCCAGTACACACATTGTAGAAGCTGCCATAAATTGTTGGATATGTTTGGCTTAGCAGTGTTGGAATAACAAGTATAAAAGTGCTGAGTCTAATAATCGTGTTAAACAGAACACACACAGCAGTCACATGCATGAAATTGCTTTGCTAAATGTTCAAGTCAACAATGTTTTGCTAAGCATTTTTTTTTCCTCCTAAGAGCTCTATATACTCCAGTGAAAATCTGTTCTTCATAAATGTTTTCTTGTCAGTGGTGGGCTTAACCTTGTTCTTTGACAGAGGTAGTGGAGAAGCAGATGCTTCTCCATATCTGACCTGGTGCAGTAGTTGTCTCTGTGTGACCTACAAAGCACTTACTAGACCTCAGGAGAAGTTATTGTACAAAATAAATGGAAGTATGATGGTTAAAACTGGACAGAAAGGCACCATTCCAACTCTCTTAGAAGTCAAACGTGTCTTGTATCCTGTGTCAAAATACTGTTTCTTATCTCCCTTCCTGTGGAATTCAAGTTCAAATGGAGTTCAAGCAACTACCTGGAGCTGAGCTGCTTTCGAGGACACTGATATCTTCCTGTAACTCTGTCCTGTCTTCATGTTCCTCTTTGCATTCCAAGCTGGGGCTGTAGTGGCGGGGTTTCATTAACAGGGACTTCCTTTTGTTGACAGGAACGCCTGATATCTGATCTTCGGCTTTTCTCTTCTTAGCCATGGAGCATTTGTAGGCACTGCGACGATCAGTTGCCAGGGACAGAGAAAAACATGGGAGAAGTGAGGGGCAAGTTGTTTTAAAAATAGCACCACCCTATAGTTTAATTCTAAGTATGAAAGTGAGGGCTGAAAAAATATTAAATCACTTGCAGTTTCAGCAAATTGTGTCTAGAGATATTTAACTTTAGCCCAGGTACTGAAAGTCCAGGCCACAGGCAAATCCTGTTTCTTTTCACTGCTGCCAAAATCTTTTTGGGGAAAGGGGATGAGGAGCAAGACAAAACCATAACCCAACAGCCTTAAGTGGAGTTAAGGAAAGGATGAACAAAATTGTAGCCTGTGTTGACAATCCAGAAAAACAGCTAAAGAGAAAATTATACCATCAGTTGAATTACAAAATTCTGAGCCTTTGGTCCATTACCTTTACATCAGTATGAATATCCAATTAGACACCTTGAGTTCAACAGCATAAAACCTGTGAGAACACACTGTACGTTGATAACTTTTTGCAACACAGGTCCCTCTTTCAATACTAATCCTGACCACTGGTTTCATTTAATTTACTCCAGCCATAAAGACCTGGTTTAAGCTCTACTCAGGTCTTTGTGCAGAGTATGAAAAAGGCTTCTGCAAAGAGCTATTCATGTCACTTAAAACTATATTTATGTGATAAAAGGGGGAGCTGATCCCTGGGAAAGGTCTTACCCAGTTCAGATGTCTAACTGTCAGATGACTGACAGGAGTAGGAATGGCAGGATTTTAGAGAGGAAGATCTTTAGGAGGTTTAATATACTTCTTTTAGCTCCTAATAGATCCATATGTTCATGTGAATAGTCTTTTGGTTCTCCAATTATTTAGCCAAGCCTTTGTCACCACAGGAATCTGTATGTCATGTAGGTGTTACAACATAAGGCACATCCCTAAAGAGGCTGGAACCTTCAACCCTCTTTTCTTAATAATTTTTAGTGTAAGTGATTTGACATGATTTTATTCTCTTACACACAGTATACTAAGAAATTTTTTGTAGTATGAATAATAGTGCTCATATTATATCTGTCAGAGATGAAAAAAACTACATATATGGATCTGTGTAATCCACTCAATGGTTTCTCAACCTTAGGTACCCCCAGGGAGCATTACAAATCTACACAATGCCCTTAGGTGTTGGATTTTGCATTTGGCTCACTGACTTAGCTTCAAGATTTGCAAAAAAAAAAAAAAAAAGCCATGTATGACGAGAACTCCTATTGGTTACACATATTACAAGCTCAACATCATAAATTAATCCTTCCAAGGTATCTTATGTGCACTAAATTGGCTCAGGTTCTGATTGTTTTGGATGAAAGCATATGACTAACTTGAGCTTTTTGTTTAAAAAAAAAGACAAAAATGTTTTTGGCTAAGCACCTTTTTGGCAATCCCTCATTGCAAACATAAAGGACATGGAAATACAGCGATCTGCATTTTAGGGGGAATGTTAAAATTCCATCATATACATCTTAAACATTGGATATTCTTGATCATCAGAAGACTAAAATGCTATGGGCATCTAGAATCTAGGAATATGGGATGGTAAGCACATGCTGTAGCTGAATAAAATATGGCTTCTGTGTTATTTCTCTGTTTATGAACGGAGGATAACATGAATATCATAATAAAGGTCAGAATCACAGTAGTATCTGTGTACCACTGGAAATAATGCCTATATAACAGATACCAGAAAAAATATGCATCATTTGTTTCTAAGAAAATACAGTTATTTAGTTCATATTTGTGGGTGGCATTTCATACCAGTGATGTTGTTCCAGGAAAATTAAATAAATGACAAAACTTTGAAATCTCTTCATACACAATTGTTTTTATCAACGAAAACCTTCACTAGGTTTGTTTTTCTGATATTTCTTTTATTTGTCAAGTTACACTCCAGTTAATACTGTGAAAATGTTTAGGATAGGATGAATTTCCAGTGTTTAATTCCCCTTTAACAAAACTACAGCTATTTTTTACGCCAGAATAATTAATAGATTTTTTGGAACAGAAGATCCAGTTGGATAATCTAATATGCCCTCCTGTGCAACACAGGTCACAGAATTTCATCTAGTTCTTCAGCCTTAATCCTATAATTGTCTGACTGTTCCTGAGATTTGACTAACCGCAAGTTAAAAGAAAACTTGGTAATCTGGTAAATTCATTACTGTATTCTTGCTCACTGAGTACAATCTTTTTCTAGCAACATAATGTTACAGGTCCCACACTGTGGACTGGCATAACACTTATTCAACATATTGGGTTTTTCACCACAACTGGAAAAGAAAATCAAACCCAGATGTCAGCAGACTGCGATCAAGACCAGGTTTCCTCTAAAGGTCCCATCGTTTTAAAAGAAGTGAATATATGAGATTCAACTTCTAGTAAAATCATTTCTGACACCATTCTGATTACAGGAAGTTGACAAACATAGTTGTCACTTATTTCCTAGGAAGTTCAAACACCAGGAAGAGATTTTCAGCTCTTGCTTTTACTGGTGGCCCTTTAAACTGCTGGTTTTGAGCTTAAATTAGAATCTATTAGTTTGAAGGAACCAGTTTAAATTTCTATCACATATCAGAAATTCCTTGCCTTTTCTACCTTACAGTGCTTAAAATGAAATATTTAAATAAAACCAGAAAAAAAAATCACAAGTGGCAGCTTTTTTAAGTACTTACACATGATTTGTTAAGGATCTGATGATGGAAAACAGGAATTTTAGTACTATGAAAATAATATGTTTATGCCTTTATAACATTCATGTCATGCCGATTTCACCTTTGTCTTTAAAAGTTTCTATTTCTCTCTTTTCCTTGTGCACATTCATACACAGGCACACATGTAGGTTATCACAGATTTGTCAAGCTGTACTTTGTCAAGTGGTAAACCTATAATTTAGCTTCTCTATTACTCATCTCTTAAATTCAACATCTAATAGTTTTGTTGCTATTTATCAATGGCCTGCTTGTTGTCATGGAACACTGATTCAGCTGTCAAGGTTATTTGGTAATCTGAGGCTCATAAAACTGGAGAAGCTCTTTTTGTTTTGAGCCCAAAGCCAATACACAATTGGGGTTTTTTTTTCCCAATATAACTGTGCTTAAATTTTATGGATAACAAATCATGTCTGTACTATCTAAAATGAGCAAAGTTTTTATTATGTATTTTTTTTAGTTAATGATTCAGTTACCAAAAGCAGTCTTGAGTCAATTATCATAGTGTGAGTCAAGAGGTGAAAATCTAAGACACTTAGGACCTGGCTGCATATACTGAAAAAAAAACCAAGATAAATCTTTCATAGATATTTCATACCTAAATACATTTTTGGGGAATTTAATGGGTCTTTTTCTTTCTTTTATTTCTTTTCAGATCATGTCTTGCAGACACTGGTAATATACAGGCAGTACTTTGCATTGGACCCTCACCACAAAGCAATGTCTCAGAAGAAAGAAATAGGTTTTAAGCAGTCCCAAACACATAAAGCTTTTCTTAAAAAATGGTCATGCTTTTGTTTTGGGGGTTTTTGTTTGGTTTGGTTTGGTTTGGTTTGTTGTTTTGCTTTTTTTTTTTTTTTTTAATAATTTGTTCATCTAAGTGATGTGTTTGTCAAGCCTTCAACCCAACCTTTAACCACTTTGTAGCCAGCAAGGATTTGTTGTAGTTAATCTGCTGGCAAGACTTCTAGACCTCTGGGGATTTTTGCTTATTCACAGGAGCCTGCAGATTGGCAAAGCATGAAAACAGAGCAAAGAATTGCCATAGTGGGTAAAACTAGGGGTACATTCAGTCTGAAAACTGGTGTTTAATAATGCCTGTAATGGATGCCATGTAAAATAATGAGAGCAGAACACACCACATCTCATGTACACTTCTTAGATTTTTGAGAGAAAATAAGTGCCTTTGAATATCAAGGCACTTGCATTTCTTTTCTACTGCTATGTAAGGATCCTACACCGTATGTGAGTTTGTGCAAGAAAACTTAGTGAAACATTTTAGTTGCGGAGAAAATTTTTTAAATCATTAAAATGAATTGGGTTTTGACTCTTTGCTGAACTATTGAATTAGAATTAAAGGAGACATCATCTTTTGATGTGCAAAAGCATTTCTGATGTGCAAAAACATTTAACTTCACACTAGTATTTACAAGGAGAAAATCAGTCTGACTACTCCTTAATCATATTTTGGTTAAAGATATTGCCAGATGCTTTAGACCTTCATCAGGATTTTTTCCCCAAACTTTCAGATGCCCTAAGACAATGTAGTCAAATACTACATTTTCCTTACAGGAGGTAAGAGTTGGTATTTGAAAATTCAGGGACACTTACCACTCAAAGATGAAGCAGTAACATAGAAGTGCTTGTCATAGTTGGGCTTTTTTCTAAGAATTTTAAGAATCAAAAGTTATCTAAGGGGAAGATAAATTCTGAACATCTCTCCATCTTAGTCTCTCTTTTATTTCAGTTTGTTCTTTAACCACAGATGAGCTGGATTCTGTGTAGTTCTCTAGCACAATGGCTCCCTAGGGTTTAGGCTACAGCTGTGAAAAAAATCTGATCACCTAGAATCACAGAAGAATTTTGAGTTCCTCACAAATGGGTGATGATCAGGAGACTTTACTAGCACTAGACACAGAAAGGGGATGATCTGCTCCTAGGATGGATCACACATCAGTTCAGATTCCATTGCTGATATAATTTACATCAACCATGAATGCCAGAGGTTCATGAAAGGAGATGGAATGTCAGAGTTCAAAAAAGAGTGCCGGTAGTCTCATCACTGCAACTGAAAACCAAAATGGGCGTTGCTAGTTACAGTAGCTTCAGATGGACAGCAGAGGTTGGGAAGGAAGGTGGAGTGTTACTATGACTCAGTGGTTTTTCGTCAGGTTAAAACAGATTTATGTTCCACTTTCTTAATTAACTCTCATTGTTTGTGAAGAGTGTATGTAAATTTTGTAGCTCAGTGAGAGTGATAGCATTGTCAGCTCAGGTTGCTCTAAAAGGGATAACAAAGAGAAAGATGGCTTTTACAGTCTCAAGAAGTTGGAGTCTCCACAGAAAGTCTGAAAATCCACAGCATCAATCAGGTCTGCAAGAATTTTTTCACAGCCAGGGTCTAGGGTGGTGTTTTCAATGCCATGAAATCACCTACTGAACATGAACGTGTTCACAAAATCTAACTGTATGCAAAACCAACTCCTAGATTCAGAAAATGTGATAGAAGTGACTTTAGGCCACATAGATTAGTCACCGATTATACATGTGTATATATTATATTTATATATAAAGATATATATATTTATATATAAATATATATTATATTATATATATGTATACTTGAATTTTTTCTAAAAGAAAGAAAGCAAAATGCATCACTTTGGATCATGGGTACTAGAATACAAAATTTACGAGGCTTATATACAGTTGGAAAAAATGACAGCCAAACAGTAATTCTGCTTCCTCTGTTCCACTCTAAAATCCCTATACTTGCTGGATTCAAAACAAAGCAAATTCTCTCACAGCACATAAAGAACTACTCGTGTAATAAATAAGGATTTCTTGACCCATGCCTTTTATAATTTTTAAGAAAGATACTTGATGAGGTGCTTTTCATTAGTGAGAATGTCATTTAAAGAAATGGCTGTAATGACTTCAACCCATTTGTGTACCCTTCAGCTCTCAATCTCAGAAGGATCTGTTTTTCAATACCTCCTATTTTGTCTGCTGTATGGATTAATAAACATGTTAATTCATTATGTTAAGATTTCTATGGCACTGTATTCTGATGTTCCATCCTGAAATGAATTTTCCAATTCCAAACATCTTTGTACTCAACGGGATATGAAACTGTGCTTACAGAGGTTTTGTACGTCCATGAATTTATCCCTGAATACTGGAACATGCTGGAGCAAGAGATAAAAGAAATCACCATTCTACCTACTTAAAATAAGTAAAAGTAAGATTTGTGAACTGTCAGGTGATGGAAAATTGCACATGCTCAGAAACAACTGTTTGATTTGTGAGGTAGTGAGTTCTTCACTACCTGAAGAACTTCAGGAAGTAACACTGTGACTGGCTGCTGAGAAAATTGCCTTCAAGGTTGGGCTAAAATTCATTAGCAGTCGAAGACCAAGTTAAATCAGAAAACAAGAGTTTTCTTTCTAGCTATTTTAAATAATTTTTACAATTTTTGAAATATGCAAATAAAAAATTATGGCTTTATGTGAAAATATTAAAGAAGGACATTTATTAACTCTGATATGAGATTTTACAGATGAAATGTTGAATGCTAGTCCTGGAAAGGACCACTGAGTTCTCATTACTGACAAGAAGTTAAAATGTATTTGCCCTAATTGCTCATCTGGAGCCAGTTACTGGCATTAATGGTTTCTTCTATTTTATAGAATTAACCAAGCTATAGGATTATTTTAGATAATTTATAACATTTGGACTCCATGACTAAGGGTGTTGTATTTTACATTCAGACTGGGAGATGAAAAAAATCTGGAAAACAATTCCAGCTGGAAATTCCTCAAAAATACATTTGTGAAAGAATTCATCAGGTAAAAAGAATTTTCTTCCATCAACATTTTAGAGCATTAAAATGGTAAGAATATAAACCAATAAAATGTGTTGGAAAAATTTGCTCTTCATTTGGACAGAGAGAATTGGTTGCAATGAAGCTTAGGACTTGGAGGACTTACTCCAATGGTAATTAAAGAAAATCTGACTGATTCTCATTTTTAAACAGCACACACAGCACTAAAATAGTCATGTCATCTCTTTGTAACTCACACACACTTGGCTTACAAATTGTATCTGTGAAAGGAACAGAGGCTGTTCCTGTGTCCTGTAGCAACCACTCTACCTACCTGTAGGACCTTCTACATCTACAGAAGTTTATTCCCATACATGTGCAATGCTCTTTTTTCTAAAATGCCAGAGTTGTGAGAAGTTCAGTCCAGGGCTGGACCAAGAGGAAAGGAATGGACATGAGATATAGATGGGAAAAAGATAAAAGGGAAATTTATATTTATGAACACTAATACAGAGCAAAACAAGATCAGTAACTTGGGGGTATTAACTGTCTTCTATATACACAATTGGAAGGGTTAGCCAGGAAAAAAAGGAACAGAACTGTACAGACAATAATGTGGAGAAAATATGGTATCATAACTGAAAGCTGGCTGGCTGGAGCAAGATATTAAAATATATATTTTATTTGAAAAAGACATATAAGAAAGGCAAAGGAACTGTCATGCACCTTGTTGGTAAAAGAGGATTTACTAGACCCCATAAGAAGAGGCTGGGGAGAAATGGGTAATGGTGTTGAGTCATTAGGTACTGAGCTTGGAGGTGTTTCAAGCAGTAAACTGAATGTTACAGGCCACCTGACCAAAAAGAACAACTGGACTGTGAAATGATTGAGCAAATGCAAAGAAGCACATAAAAAGAGTGAGGCAATGGTAAGTCAGCAGTAACATAGGAAAAGACATGCAGTTATAGTTAAATTTACACATGCCTCAAGCTCATGCCTCTGTGGACAACAATTTCAGGCTGCAATAAGCTCATGAAATGGCTTTTTATTTTTCTTTTAAAATATATTTTTATTTTTTATTAAACTCTGTTTTATTATTTTGTCAGGATTCTCCACAAAGCAAAGGCAACTCAGAAGAGGACAACAGAGATTTAACTTCTCTGACTTTCTTGTTTTCAGTTAACGAGCTTGTTGGATCATAAGGATATTCAGATAATATTAAAATTATTACATATAAACCCTCAAATTGAAATGCTATGTCAATGAAATTAATGACTTCTTCAGAGAGTCATTCCATAACTCATAAATCAAGAACTCTACATGGTTAAAGTTGTATGGTTGGTCCCTTTTCTAACAGGTAAGTTATTTTTAGTAAAAGCCAGTTTAGAGAAAACTTATTCTGTGGAGCTCAAGAAGTTCTTAAACTCAGTAATATGAATGAATGGCCAAGATCTGGGCCAAATCCAGCCTCCCTAGCCTCTTTTTTGTTTACTCACTCAATCTGTCCAGGTTCAGTAGGTCAATAAATTCCAGTGGGACCCAGGCCAAGAATTTGGCTTAGAATGGATTAAGTTTTCAAGGCAAATCTACAGATCATCCACACAACCTTTGACTCCAGAAAGCCTTGCACATGAGTGGTCAGCCTGCTAGCACCAGTAAGTGTTTAAATAAAAAACATATTGGTAACTACACTCTGGTTAAAGAAGATGTAAAGAAGATAAGATAAACTTTGTGGGTTTTTTGCCAACAGGCAGTAAGCAACTCATTGTCAGGAGCCAGTACCTCCCTTTAATGTAGCAGGAGGTCCCATGGCTGCATTCTTCCCTTTTCCTTGCTATCTCCAGGCTGTACACAGTCTGTTTCTGCTCACTTTTGCTTGGCTGAATCCACCCTTGACATCAGTCAGAGGCAGCAATTCAGCTAGCCATAATATTTAGCTCATGATTGATATATATGAGGCAGAAGTTACGGGTTGGCGTTTCCATCACTATATGGCTTGCGGTCATCAACAGGGAAAAGATCTGCCATAAGAGGAAACAAACATTTGGGGCTGTAATGTTCTGATGCATTCTGTCAGGCAGCAGAAGGCATGAAGGCATATGCAACCCTAAATTTCTGTGCAGGTTTGGGAGGATAACATTTACTATGTGCTGATAAGCACAGAAGTTGTGATGGGGAAGACAGCGACTCATGTAATATATTAAATAACATAAAAATTTTAGTTCAAGGCAGGGAGTATTCTAAGATACAACCAGCTCTCAGGTAGAAAAAAACTGAAAATAGCTATATCTATCTAGCAGCTGCAGCAAAGTGATGTGGATTTGACATATATTATAAAAAACTCTTACAGAAAAACATACATTGAAACTAAATTATAATTACCCTTTTAATAGTAAATGGAAGCTTTAAGTAAAAAAATTGTAAAACTACAATCAAATATAATAACGAAGAGAAAAGAGACTGAGACTGTGGCTTTTGGCTATAAATGAACATAGTAGACATCAAAAGAGCCCTATAATATGCTAGAAATATATCTAATGTAGTTGTTGTTAAACAGAGCTATAAAAGTCACCTATAAAGCAAATGCACATAAAGCATCTACTAAAGCAAGCTAAAATAGAAATCTGAACGTGAAACACAGTCTCTAAAAGTTCTAAATAAATACAGGAAGAGAAGGTAGAGGTCACAGTACATAGATCAAAAGGTCTGAACATGTACAGGAATTAAGCAAATTATTAATCATAATTAACAACTCCAACCACAGTTGTCTCAAAAGAATTATGAGATACAGTTCTTCTTTCAACCATCTTAGTGGTTATTCAGAACAGTTCTCTGAATATTTAAGTGAAGGATCTGTAAACCCCAAGGTTACCTGCAAAATGTTAAAAGTCATTACTTGTGGTCACTCAGAACCATGTTATCATTTATTGAAACTGAGTGGAGGTTCTTATTATCTTATTACCTTGGACTCAAAGAGTGACATTTTAATAAAAGTAAAAAAATTATCTGATCTTCTCTATACACAAGTTCCAAACATTTTATGCAAGGCTCAACCCGCTCACATGAATTTTGTGAGAAAACTTGAAGCGGAAAATGTTTGAATTTTGAATTTCTTTCTGTTTGTTTGTTGTTTACAGTTGTCTTGGTTACTGGCTTAACAGTATTGAAAGAACAACTTGGTTCTGAACTATGGAAGCACCTGGTACTGTAAAAAATCAAAAGGTTGATGAGGTCCATGAACTCATCCAAACTCTAGTGAAAGGAAAGGACGAAATGAAGTGAGATGGAGAGGCAGAGTGAAGGGAGAGGAGGAATGACAGCACTGTAGATTTCACACTTTGATGGCTAATTAGAGGGGGACTGGGAGATGAAGGAAGAAACAAGGGAGGAACATAGACATGACAGAGTATAAACTTGATTGCCATTACAATTTTCATTAATGCTTGGTTTTTTTAGTTATGAGAATAGTTGACATACAGGATTTAATAATAAGGGTAGGAGAGTTCCAGCCCTATTCTTTGTCACTATTAGGAGTCTGATAATATACTGTGACTATGTACTTACCTTTGCCTTACAGCAAATGGCACCACATAGTGATTGTTCAGTGTTTCTTTATGTTTCATTGTTCAGTGTTTGCTATCAAACATCAACTACAAAACCATTTTTCCTTAGTGTAAAACATAGATTTCAACAGATTCTTTGAGGAGACTAAGGTCTAGCACACCAGATAAAGTTCCTTAAGAACCTAACAATGTTGTCAGAAAAGAATAGTAAATGAACAAGATTTAATGGGCATTTAAGAAAGTGTGATTCATAATAATATCACAGACTTGCTTGTACCAGAAATCATGGAGTAAGAGACAGAGGTTAATATTTTCAGCGCCCCATAACCATTTCAATTTCTACGATGGCTAGGGCAGGGAGGAAGTTCCTCTTCCAAGCTGAGGAGCAAGCAGTACATACCCTTAACTTATTCTTCTAACAGATCTTGGGAATCGCTACTCTTAAGATTAATGCCCACTGTTGAATTGAAGATCAGTTATCAATAGAAACAGCATAATACAGGTCTTTGACTCAGGTGAAATGTTTAATCCAATATGTCATGGAGAAATATTTAAATGCCAAGGTGGCAAAGCTCTGCCCCAGCCAGTTACCATCATGAGGAGCACTGGGGAGGAGAGCTGGAAGTGTATGCTGTCAACATCCAATCTTCAATTGCAAAAGAGGGCTTCTGGCAGTAGCTGTAACTATTGACCACCTTCATTTAGCATTTACTACTAAGTCTGTTTGAATTCAGAGATACAATTTGTTTCAGCAAAGCGCATTAAGGACTGCGAGGGTCCCACACTCTCTGCCAGTGGGAGACAGATGAGACACCAGGAAATGCAAGAGTCCACCTCAGTTTCTGTTCCAAATGTGCTTATTCAGGATTATGTCAAATGTGCTTTTCCACAGCAGTTTCCAGAAAATCAGTCTCTGACCAACTCCTGTGGAAACAGAAGCCAAGCCCAAAGGACAAACCTGACAGTTTTTCCAGATGCAGGCCAGGAACAAACAGCTTTCTCTGTCTCTGTCTCATTTCTAAGCAGTGCTATGGGATAACAGTACTCTGAAGGTGATAGCTACACAAATCAACCATAATCTCAGTTCTTACTGAGGAACACCTTGGTGTCTTTTTGTGTGATTTTGCTTCATGTGCTCACTTCTTCCATCATCTAAGTATCACTTTCATCTCTTTCTCCAGTCATCTGCCATACTACTCCTTAAAAATATGCTTAGTTTATGAAGTTCAGAAAAAGAGTTGCCAATCATTCCTTCCTAAATGCAGCTAGGCATGCACAGTGCTTTTCTTTCATGCCATGAACTTTTCCCGAGGAGCCAAATTATCTTCTATCTACCAAACTCTCTACCTTCATTCTATTACCATCTGAAACAGAATTCAATTGTAATTGCATACATGTAATTTAGCAGTTCTTAAAGGAAACCAGCAAAATATTCAGCAATATAGAATAAGGAATAACTGCTTCAGTTACTTAAATGCTTTTTAGTATGTTGTCATATGCTTGTATACAACAGTATATTGATGTACCTCTTAAAACATTACTGGTAAAGTTAGGGAATACATTTTAGTAACACAGACTTTCTGAAATACTTCAGTTCCATTGCTTGCAGAGTTGCTTTGCTGGTTTCTCACCCTCCTAATCAACAGCAACAAAAGTGTGAATTGTCTGGTTACTCCTTCTAGCAAGGAGACATCCAGACAGCTCTGCTCTTACTCCTCTCTCTGCTAAAGTATTCAATATACTCAGAACTCTGTACATTCACACTGAACAGTTCAACTTCTCTGAATACCTAAAATGTCTCACAACACCTGGAACAAGAGTTCCAGATAAAAAAGTAATTTTCCTTACTTTTGAAGAAGTGATGCAACACTGCAGAAACTAAGAGGAAGTGTAACTATTCCCACCAAAGGGCAATGCTGTTCTCCATGATTTGAAACACCTTATGGATTCTATACTAATCATCAGTGACAGAAGCCCAAAACACTTGGTTTCACCTGTATCTAACTCAGAAAGGTACCCTTTCTATTCAGATATGGATTTGGCCAAATTGATCTATGCTTTTGCCACCCTGTGCTTTGATCAATCCAATTTGCTCTTCCTTGGTCTGACCCAGATGCCACTCCATAACCTACAGATGGTTCATTGTACTGTATCCCATCTGTTAAATAAAACACAGTAATGAGAATGCATCACTCCAATATTCCTCACTTTCCTTTGGTTTCCATCCTAATCCTGAACACAGCTGAAGGTCCTGGTCCTTTCAGTGGTCCATGACAAAATTGCCTAAGAGAAGACCTCTTCATTCTGTTTCTTACAGAAGATGGATACAACACAGCTTCTATGCCCAAAAGGTGTCAGATTCAAACTTGAATGTATGTGACAGAAATCTCCTGCCTTCAGCACTTGCTTCTACCACACACTGTTCTTTGCTACGTTTAGCTTGTGACAAAAAGACTCATCTTTTCTTAAGATAGTTTAGCTACCAATGAAAACACCACAGCACTACATTCCTAAATAAAAAATTAAACCATGTTGTTAATAAGTAAATCACTAAGATTTCAAGGAGAAACAGTTTTGTTTTGAAGGACTTATTGAGTTTAGCGTACTATGCTTCAACACTACAGCACATACAGTAGATAAAGTTAAAATAACCTTAATAAATTTTTACTAATAACACAGAAATGTTGACAGTATTCATGTATAAAGAAAATTATTTATATTATACTGAAAGTTGGGATTCCTTAGGACATATAGTTACATGAAATAAGTGCAAGTTTGACACATAAATAGTTGTGTATGCCTGGAAGAAAGTCTGAAAAGCCAGTGCAGTGCAAGAGAATTTTTAGTTATTTTACGAAGCGAAAAAAAAAATCTAAACCCCAGCTTTTCCCTTAAGATAATATTTTTCTGAAACTATACTTTTTATGTAGAAAGGTGGTCCTATTTTTCAGGAGAAGATGGATGATAACAACATTAGGCAGTTTTCTCAGTGAAATCTTGGCTTTCTTGAAATCAAGAGATTTTTTGGCATTGAATTCTATTAAGCAAGATTTCAACGCCTGAAATTTAGAAGAGAGAAATTTTCATGCTTCATTGTATCTAATTGGTGATTGAAACTCTTTGTTTTGCTTCTCATTTATTTTATTCTCTACTTTTGTGAAACACAAGTTGCAGAATAAGAAAAGGCTAACAAATGCTCTAGAACCAATCAATGTTATGAAATTAATAATAATACAAAATGAGCATGTAAGCTTATGTAGTGTCTTTCATGTAAAAGTATCCCAAGGCACTTCATAACAGAAACTCAATAAGGAGTGCAAAAGTGCTTTGTCAGATAGGATAAGCCGGGGAAAAGGGAAAATTAATTAAGCATGGATTTAAATTTCTCAGCCAACACAGCATTTAGAACCTTGGTCAGAAAATACAATGGTTCCAATATCTATATCCAGGGAACACAATAGACTACTTCAGTCTTTAATTCTTGAGGAATTCAAAAGTTTTCCCACAGTAGTATGGGTGTGACTAACAGGAATGCAGTCTGATGGCTGCGTTTCCAAAAAGCAGTCCCTGCCCCTCTCCCTCTACTTTTTCATGGACAAGTAGATTCATGTATTGATCACCTGACTTGTAGGTCAGTAAAGTCACTTGACTGTGGAGATACCCAATATGGAACTTGGTACAGCAGAAACTACAAATACCAAGTTAAGGGCTGGCTAATACCTTTCTGTGCTGTTTAGCTCACTGCTTTAAAGCAATGTGTGTTTCCTTATGGAGGTAGTCCACATCTCTGACAGAGTGATCTGCTACACAGTAGTTCCGAAGACAGCATGTATTTCACAGGGAAAGATAAAGTTGCTCGGGAAAAGCTATAGCAATTGATAATACATAAATCACAGCTTTCCTGATGTTGCAGAAACTTGCACATCCTCTATTTTTCAAACATTTTTCTCTTAGGAACACATGGACCATCCCCATTTTTGGATGGCTGCCTCTTCGGATTAATGCATCCTTCTGGTGCATAAATTAGCGATGCACAGAGGAAAAAAGGAGAAGCACTAAATCTCAGGAAACTGAAGCCATACAGAAAAATTAGATTCACAGTAGAGCTGAATGAGTGACTCACCATGAATAATTTATCCGAAAAGTTAGCCTACACTTCTGTTCACGGAATAGCTATAAGAAGCTTATAATTTCCTCACTTTTATTATTAAACAAAACCTTAAAATATTGTATGTCTTCACTGCAAATAACTTCCTGTAAATATTTCATGTCCTATTTTAAGAGATGGGGGCATTTTGGTTGATCAAATAAATCACATGATGATGTTTCTCTTCCCTAGATGGATGAACCCACAAGCACATATTTTGGATGCCTGCTGTGATTAAGCAAGCAGCTCAGTAACACGTGATGAAGAGTGAGTGTAGGGAAAATAAGTTAATTTACAAAAACTCTAAAGATCTTTCTGCAAAAATGTTTTCAGTATTTACACTGAAGCTGTAGTGAATTGTAATTCTGATTAATAACTTTAGGAATTTTCAGCTACCTGTAAATATTTTCTTTCTTGTACATGGGTACTGAATAATCTGCCAGTCTTTCCAGAGCTTAATCTAAGTTTTTGGAGCAATTATTAGGATTTGGTGCACACACAGGTAGATCGAAGTAGTTATGTTGAAGTTTTACTTGAACATTTGCAGTCTGAAATACCATTGCATAGTTTGTGGTTTTGAATGGACTGACATTCTTTATGCAAGTTTGAGAAATACTCCCTGCTACTTCCATAAACTATGAAACCTCAACAAATACTTAAGGAAGAATGAGCCATTAGTGCATTTAGAATTTACAGTACTATACAGATCAGTTTTATAAAAACCATCCAGTAAAATATATTAATATCTCCTAGAATGTTCAGACATTGAAATACTATAATACATATTACAGGAAAAAGAAGACTGAATATCTGAAGATTCACCGGAAATTATTTTGTGGTGTGCCCTGACACTGGCTGAAGATAAAGATAACATACCAGAATCCTGCCCACTTCATGTTACTTTTGATTATGCTTGCATAATTATTGCTAAAATTTTGCTTTAATTTTTGGTATATCTAAAAAGTGAATCTGCATAAATTATCCTTTTTCAGATCTGTGCTAAAACTTTACAAAATACATTTGCTTGATTCTTTATTTTATAGCAGTAGCAGTGGTATAAATTTCTCAGTATAATAAGAAAATAAAACTGAAAAAATAAACAACGTGAGTTCTTACCTGAGCTCTTGAGCTATAGAGTCCACTTGAACTGTTAAAAAAAGCAGGAAAGAATTAATTAGTTTACACTTCCAGACTTGTTCTTTCTGCAACCTTGCACCTGCCTATTTTTAATGACAGAGGAGTGGCTATCAAAACACAGGTGGTTATTTCATGCTAACCACAGGATTGTAGCTACTAGTGACAAATGCTAAACGAATGTGCAATTCTCACAGTTATTTTAGGATGCATGAAACCTGGAGTATGACGTTCAGTGAAACAATAAGCAAAATAAAAATAAAAAATAAAAGTAAAAGCAAAGACCCTTGTTTTTACTGTTGTTTTTCAGAATTTAAAATCAGTTTGGGAATTGCAAAGGCTGGTGTTTACAAATTCCTGCTCACACGAGTATACAGCATTTTGACAAGGCCAACAGGTGTCTCTAGGGATTACTCATATTGCAGAGGCAACTTTTGTTGTTTCTACTTCTGGGAAAATTTTCTTGATATATTAATTGCTATAAGAGTGTGTGCACATGTATAAAAACATGGAGAAAAAAAATCCATAAGTTTTAAAATTGTGTTATTAGCCTTTTGAGTGAAAGGGTATGAAACCCCTATGGATTACAATTAAAATTTGCTATTCCAGCCAAACTGTTTTAACTCACAGTCCTGACCAACAGAGAAGACATGCCCTAATGCTGACCTGTAAATATTTCCTATTCAGTTTCTTTTCAAGTTCTCTGCTTGGTACTTTTGAAATATATATGAATTTTATATTAATTTCAGAGAACTGAGGGTTGCATCTAAGTTTTGATATGACAATGACTATGGTTTTTAGAACGGTTTGTCTGTGTTCGTCCACTTATCTGCGGTCAATGTGTGGTACTTCAGTGCTCTTCCTCTGTCTTTCCCTAAGTGAAGTCTAGCACTTTTTGCCCTTTTGATCATTTGAAAATAGAGAAGCCAAACCACTCTAGTTTTTCATTCAGACCATAACTTGAACCTGAAGTCACAATATTAACAATCCAAACTAGTGAGTTGTGACAACAAATCGAAGTAGTCTGTTTTGCACAATCCTGAGAGCGCACAATTCCCATTAAAATCAGAGTAAAGAATGTGTGCTTTGTGCCTCTGAAAATAGTCATAAGCAAAAATGTTCACAGGGTAGGCAAAACTCTGACATTTATCTTTAAGTATATCCATTTTTCACTTGTTATCAAGAGTCACAAAAAGTGTTATGAATTAAAATAAAAAGTTATTTTCCTGGAAGGGCTCTATTTCTAGTCAATCATGTTTTCCAGATGTTGAGATCATTAAGGGCCTGTTTATCTCTCAGTACTGCATTTCCATCTGTTCCTTACAAAAAGAGAGTAATATCTGGGAAATACAACTATGTCATAACTTTGCAAATGAAACCTGAGCACCAATACTTCAAAAAAAATGCAAGGTTCTCTTCTGCCACATACACCTGCAGCTTTTGATTAAAGAAAATTTACTTCTGGACCATTTACACAACTAATTTATAGATAATTAATAGCAATAGACAGAAAAACATTCACGTGGCTGAGACAAAGTTTTGTTATATTATTTTTAAGGCATCCATTCAATGTTGTCAACTCTACTGACTGTGGAAAATCGTTTTGGGTTGGTTTTTTGTTTTGTTTTGTTTTGTTTGGGTTTTTTTGCATAATAAAAAGCATAGCCTTTATTTTCTTTGAAAAAATAACTCAAAGAAAATAACATCAGTAGATTTTTTTGGCTTTTCTTTATACCATAGCTAATAACATCGTGCCTTTTAATGCCAGCAGTCAGTGTCCTGCCTTGATTAAAAAAGCAGCCCTAAGGAAGCTACAGAGTCTCTTACTGCACATTAAGGAGTGTGCACAGGAACTATGATATTTCATGGTGTTCTGGGCACAGGTCGTGGAGCGTGCTTGCTAACTCACCCTTGGTTCCTTTGGAGCGTGTGCGCAGCTTTTTATTTTCCCCATCTGCATCCATCTGTAATATTAACACAAGGTCTTTAATTCATACCTTTTGCCATTGAGGAAAAAAAGTACTCCAATGCTTTTTTTTCACATTTCCAAAGGCTAGACAGTAATAGAAAAAAAAGAATAATCATGCCTTATTAATCTTGTCAAAGAGATAAAAAGCCATCTGTGAATATCTAGTAAATACCTAGGAGATACTTTTAATGATACAGATTTGTTTAATAAAGTGATGGTTATGAGTGACTCTGTAAGGTTTAATGACGAGGTCTACAGGTGTTAGCTGAAGGCATAAGGTTAGAAAGAGTAATGCTGCATGAGCGCTGCTTTCAGCATCCACCTCCTGAAACAAAAGGTCCCAGAAAGCTGCCATGCCTACAGGAACTCTGCATTTTTATTGTAACTGAGGCATAGCTCTATAGCTGTGTTGGAACCTGCATTTCTGACAGCTTCATCCTTAAAACACGAAACCTTCTTGCTTGACAATGCATAACTACACATATACAGCTTTGAAATTCTTCACCACTTAATCAACTACTTCTTAAAGAAGTTTTGCTTAAAGAGACATTGAGTTACGGATTTATAGGAGGTTTTTTGGGAGAATGCAGTGTCCAGATTTGTATTTTACATTAAAAAAAAAAAAGCCCAAACAATCAAAAAGCCCAGACCTCCCCAGAAGTCAGCTGTTGTAATAAGTTTTCTAACTGAAATAAGAGAGTCCTTTCAAAATCAGCTGTTCTCACTATACTTTTGGCTACATCTAAACCCGAACTGGAAATATGCACCTTCTGGTCTTGGATGTGGCCCAGACACGTAATTGTAGGGGCAGGCTTTCAATCCATGGATTTTATTGCAAAACCCTGAAATTTGAAGGGATTAAGATTTCGTGTTCTGGTGTGGACAACTGCAGTGACATATTGCAGATTGTACAATGGTACAATTTTGATGATGTCCAGGGAGACAAACTCCTTTCTAAAAGTAACAATTTTTATGTGAGGAAGACTCTCTCACCAGGAATTTTTGTCTAGGCAAAATTTTGGGAAATACGGAATTTTTCTTCAGTCTCTGAGGGAACCTTGTTATCTGTCTTTGGTTTGAATCTCAGTTTCCCTGTTTGTAAAATGGTGATGATCAAATATACTGTAGAAAAAGCAACTGCCATGGGCTTCTGCAAATCAATTTGCAGACACCAGTGTCTGATTAATAAAATTGTGTTGGGTGATAGGTAGATGTGGGTACCAGAAGTTGCCAGGCATCTCTCCCTGCAAAATGTCATGAGGTAAATACTGATGTCAACAGAAGATCCTGTCTATTGTATCATTTTTTCTTTCTGAGGATCAGCTGAACTGAACTGAAGTAAACTGAGAAAAGAAGCAAGAAGTCCTGTTAGTGCCTTTTTCCATTTATAGAGTTTGAAGATCTGAGTATGCTTTATTTTTAGCTCTATATGACTCAGATTACCAAGATGTTTTGAAGGTCTTATCTGAAAGAACATTGCAGAATATGACAAAATTGACCTGAGAAATAAAAGAGTAAAGTCAGCCTTTTTAGGGAAAAAAAGCATTTTTCTAATTTTCTGGGATTTGTTTGTTTTTATACATGTTTGAACACTATAAGTAGCTATTGGAATCAAAATACCTATTTGCAGGAGAGAACATAAACATTTGAAAAGGGACTTGAAGAGGTGTAATTCTAGAACAAATCTAGTGATGTCTGAAATGAAAATATAAATTGATGGAAATGCACATCAAAGCCAGACAATGATACCTTTTCTCCGTTTAAATTTACATCTGATATTGATTATTAGCAGGGAAAAACATGAAGGGCTTCTGCTTATGTAGTGGGGCTGGTGGCAGCCGTTACTTGTTACTATCCTTAAAACCTGGAGAACAAGTATTTGCAATGTGACTGCAATGGTAATGGGAAACATGGCTCTGTTCTCTGATGCTGAGTTGTGATTGAAGGCACTGACCTGCCATAGACTTATAATAGGGGAGCAGGTGTGGCAATGATGGACTTTAATTTCCTTTAATAAACCTTTTATGTGCCACACTTTTACTGCCATTCTATGCTCTCCAAGGTCCTGCACATAATAGGTTCATTACTTTTGATTACTATAGTCTATTGAGACAAACAACTCCAGAACACACTATATATTATGTTCAGTTAAACCAATATAGACTATTTATCCACTGTGCATTATTTCACCTGCAACTCTACAGACAAAATTAACAACAGCTCCTGTAAGCTAAAACTATTAAAACCACTGGTACTCCTTTGTCATCATTTCATAATAAATACCACACCAATCACAGTGCTGCTATTTTAATTATGAAACAAAAAGTGTCCACTGCTTCTACTGAGCAGCAGTTACTTTGGACTAAACAGCAGGTTGCATTGTGATGAATATTTAAAAACTGCACAAAGAGTGAAAACCAATGATAAAATCAATGCAGGTGATTTTTCAATTGATTTTCTTTCCTTGTGAAACTTTTGAACTATGAGATATCTTTTTATCAACTCAAACATAAAATTTATAGAACAGTTTAGCCTAGTGCATGCATATATCAAAATAGTCATCATGTCTGTGCTGCAAAAAGACACTTTAACTTACGAAAGAGTCCTATGCATTAACTTGAAATACAAAAGTAACTGAATAAAACTGAAATCTCTTAACTGTGTCAGCAAAAAACCTCTCTTGCTCAAAATTTGAATGTAGTATCTTTGTAGCTTAGCAGTTCTTTCAGAGACAGCCTGATACTAAGTAAATGAAGTGGCTCATGTCCGTTTTTCATCCACATAGTGATAATTTTACATTAAATTACAGCAAAGGATGGTCAGCAAGAAGCATTCAAACTTT
The DNA here is from genome assembly GCF_965178545.1 of Coloeus monedula. Classification (NCBI taxonomy): domain Eukaryota; kingdom Metazoa; phylum Chordata; class Aves; order Passeriformes; family Corvidae; genus Coloeus; species Coloeus monedula. Next base: position 118,755,174 of record NC_138781.1, read on the forward strand.
CAAATCACCCATGGAACAACGAGATGATTAAATTCTGAGAAATTCTTGCCAACCTTTTTAGAGGTAATTGTTATCAATGTGTTAATTTTGGACATATATTATTACTGTTGTGTACTGTGAAGGTTGGATGGATTCTGGAAGGTGCCTCATGCTGTCAAAGCTGGGGGACGGTCACCCTCCCTCCCACTACATATGTTGTCTTGAGTCAAGAACCCATAAGGGGTAAATAGAATGGTTATATGTGCACAAAGTCCTCACACAATATCTCACCACTAATTTTTTTAGCCATCAGGACCATGGGGATAATAAAATGTGTGCCAGGAAAATTTTATTGGGGGTTATAGTCCCATAATTTTTAAGGGCAAGCTTTACAAAAATAATGGCAAGTGAATAGTGGAACTAAGTCCACTTAATCTTTGTGTCTTATAGATAGATTCTCTGATTTGATGGATTTTAAACTCATCTAAACATTTTCTTTTCAAAATTTGTTGAAGCTAGCTAATGGACTCTAAAGGAATTAGTGGGAAACACGCAGCCAGAAACACAAGGACAGAGGTGCAGCAGCTCTGCAGTCCCAAATCATTAAGCAAGTAAGCTAAGAAAAAAATGCTTGCTGCTTCAGTTATGCTCCATTTCTGTGATCTCAAAATTTACTGAAAATATTGATGTTGAACAATTTTCTGAAAACATGTTCCAGCAAATCTCCCCAGGTTTGTGAATGCCCTCTGTCTGACTTTGTGAATTTCATTCTGATCCATCCTCCACTTTTCCTTCAATGTTCATTGAGATTTAAGCATAAGCCAACAACTAGATCGTAGAAAACTGACTGGAGTCACTGACAATACCCCAAATTCTGCTTGGCTCAAACTGTAATAATTTGCTATTTAACTGCTACAGGGTATTCATGTTTCTCCAGATTAATTTACTGGTGGAATAGCAGCAATCATACTTTCTGAGCAAACTATTTCAGAGTTCATGGCTGCAGGAACCAAATGGTACTTCTTTTGTTTGTACCATCCCACTGCAGTTAACAGACTCGAGAGCAGCACCTGGAAATACTTCCCTGAGTGAGAGAATCAGGATTTGGCTCTGAGTTTGGTTTTTTGTGTGCCTGGAGTCTGTCTGTGCACATGTGCATGTACTGATGTTATAATAGGATCCAAGAATATGACTAACAGCGGAAAATAGGGCATGTGCAATAAATTATAATAATGACAATAATAATAGTAGCAACTATTTCAGTTTACTTGCACATTTTTAAATTTGAATTTCAGAAATTAAATTGACACTACTCTCTTGGTAAGATAGTTTTACAGCACATCACTGTGAAATAAACTATGACTTAGGGAAGCCAGTGCTGCTGACTTAGGTAAAAGTAAAACGCACCTCCTGGAAAGACTTCATGTAAGAGCCATGTACTTTGTAATTTCCATTGTAATCTTCATACAAACATGACTTTCCTGGAGTGAGTTTCACATTGCTGTAGTGTCAGTCTGTTTTCTTTTGCATAACGGGCTAGAGGAAAGGAAATTGCTGGTTTATCTAAAGACTCTAAGCTTTATCATTGCACTGTGATTTTCCAACTAAAAGTTACACCTGATGTTCAACATTAAATTTGGGGAATTGTTTCACTAGGAAATTTTTACCTGATTTTGAGAGGTCTGGAAAAATAATAGCTTTTCTCTACAGTTTTTAATTTAAGAATTACTTAAGTTACTATTGAGACAACAGCTATATCTGTCACAAGCTTAGTGAACTCAGCCAGAGGAAAAAATCTAAATAATTTTTAAAGCACACAAATACATTCTAAAGTCTCCAACACAAGCCACAAACTTCAAAGTTGAAGTCAGATTCTGCTAAGGGCAATGAACCGAACTGTTCTATACTGTGCCCCACGGTGACACAACACTCTGTGTACTTCTCCCTACAGTGAATAATACCCTCAGAGAAAGCTTTTCAGTGGTTTTGGTGGTCATATTTTGATATTTCTTTTCAATAACTCATTTAAGATTCTACCACATAAAAAGATAATAAAGTCATAGAGAAAAATTTTTTTTAGTAAATCTGAAATCATTATTTCTTACTGCCCATCCAGAAGTGTTGAGCACTATCTGGCTGTCTGTGTATATGTGTGCTGACTGAACCTTTCTCTTAGCTTACAATAACATTTTTAATATGAAGTATTAATCTCACACTGACAGTGAGAAGTATGGTGAGAAAAAGAAATGCCAAGAACACATATAGCAACTTCTAGACAAAGTTATATATTTTCATTGCTGGCAGTAAAGAGTAATCCAGAAACCAAATATACTTTTTTTAGAGACATTGCTTGTAATGTGGTTAAAGCTTCTTTCTCTTCTTTTTCTTTTAATGATATGTTGAAGACCAAAAAGGAAAAATATTTACAAATGTGTTCTTAAAGACTATTGCTAAAACTAAGCCTTGTTTTGTGATTTTGATTATTCCTAACCAAGGAGTCATTTCGTCTTTATTACTGAAAATTTTGCTTTAGTTTGCTCAGTGCTATTCCTGATTTTTCTAGGAAAAAGTTGAATGACATGGAAATAATTGGTTCAGCTCTATGAATTTCTCAAGAATTAAAATAAGTACACCTACTAAATGCAAACTTTAAAGCATGTTTATAACATATAAATCATCAAAAATTTGTCATTTTATAGTGTGATTGAATGGTGTGCACATTCTTGAGAAGTAGATTTTTTAATATTGATTTCAGTACTTCAAAATATGCAGCGGCAAAATAAGCCTTAAATCAGAGGCAAGCTTGAATAGCTTTGTAATGAGGATGATTTATTTTGATTCTCACTTATGATTTCTGAGTTGTCACTGCTGTTGTATACTTCATCCATGCAACTTTGCACAACTGGCAGTGCTGAATATAAACCAAAGCCATATGTTTATGTCCTTTTGCCAAACGACTACAGCAAATAGTTCTATTATTCCCTTAGGTAACCAACGTGTGCCAAGTATTTCTATTAGTCTTCTTTACCAAGGCTTTAGAGGGCAGAGTCACAGCTTTATGAAATTAAGGGGCAACTGCTAGCTTTTTAAATTCAGAGAAAAATTATATAGTATACCACACTGAAATGCAGCTCAACCCAGGCTACTTTCTGGAGGCTTTTCACTCTGGATTATTATTTTTTATGTAGTTCAAGGTCTTGTCACTATTTTCTCTGCTACTATATATTAAATATCATTTTTTAGAAGAAAGAAAGAGGCAATATTAAAAAAAAGCTTTGACACATTGAGCTCTTTTTAAGTACACTAAAGTTTTAGCCCACCCAACTGCTATATAGTTAAAAAAATCCTAAAACAATAAGCCGTATACATATATATATACAAAACATCACTAATAAGTTATCCCTGAAAGATAAAATTTTAGCACTGCATTATGAAATATATTCTCATTCCTGGACTCATACAGATTCAAAGATACTTGTGTTACTGACAGTATGTATGGCTAACAGAGTGTAATTCACACACTTAACTAGAATTTCTACATATTTACAAAAAATTTCACCTCTTCAAATGTTTAATGCTGCTGTACCTGACTGTTGAAGACTTTTCTTAAAACAGCAGAGATTATGCAAGAAAAGTAGTCCTAGTGCACGAGGCTCTACACATGAAACCACATAGTATTCTACTACTAATATATAGATACATTTCTACTCAAATTAATTTTTGTAAATCAATTATCCCACCTTTGCGTGTTTCCAGGTGAAAATATGTGCAGATTCCAAAGGACCAAATTCGTCACACAGCCCAAGATGACTTGCCTGATTTAACAGATAATCCTCAAACTCATTCTCTGGAAAAAACATACAAGCAAACAAAAAGAAAAACAACAAAAGAAAACAGAAAAACAGCTATACTAAATAACATATGGATGAAACAAGACACTCTTTAAATCAAATGGGTAAATAATCCAGGTGCAATATTTTCTTCAGCGGTTTTACAAAGATAGGGTGTAGAGGCATCAACAATGCTTCTAAAAGGCGTAAAGAATAGGGTATTTTCTTTTCTTATGGTACTTTCTTTATCTCATTAATGCCTTATGAAATAGACCTTCTCTAAGAAAAGTTTTGCTTCTTGTGTGGACAAAAACCTACCATTTCTATATGTAGAAATCCTTAGTCAAATGTTTTAATTGCATCAGAACCTCTTTGACTGAGTAGGATGGTTCAGTACATGATGTAAAACAAATGAGAAGCATTCTAAAATATTTTAAAAACAGAAGAAAACTCCTCTGTTTTATTTTTTCTGATTTTGAATATTAAAGTTTGGCAGGCTGATAGTGTTCGCAGCATAAGCCAGATTAAGGAAATCTTTGACATTTCTCCATGCTCAATTTTTATTCCTTTCTGTGAGGCACTTTATGCTAAATCAACAGTAACAGCGAGGGAAGTAGAGCTCCAGAAGTTTATCTCTGAGCGTACAATACCGAGATCCTTGTTTTCAGAAATACTGAACACCCAAACCCTTCTGACAATTAGAGTTATACGCACTTGCAACCTGGAAGAATCTCACAATGAGCAGTTATTAAGGGCAAGATTTACTTTGGCATCACTCCTGACACTGGTGACCAAAACATAAAAATTTCGCTATCAGTTGCAACTTCAGAGGTCTGTTTCACATATTATCCAGTGTATTTAGTAAAATAGATTTATTCATTGAAGATATTTCAATCATGACAAAGTTTGCAAATAAACTTTGGGAACTTTGACTATTTATTTATTGGTATCTGATGATGTTATTTTCAGCAAAATTTGAAATGTCACATTTCTGAAATTGGAAAGGCTCATTCTAAACAGATTCTCAGGGAAGCCAGAGTTTATTGAATAACTAGTTTCTGCTTGTGTCCCAATAGATAAGATGTTAGTTTCATCCCATCAAGAACTTTTAATTAAAATAAGTACACTTTTATCAAATAATGGAACAGGCAACAGATGAAAGATGATAAAGAAGGGAGAAAACCCAGAACAAAACATCCCAATACCAAAAGGATTTTTATGCATTTTTTTAGCCAATATGTTGCTAGAAAGAGATATTGTTTATCCTCAAAGGCCTATTTTCTTGTTATTCTATTTCAACATTCATAAAGAAAAACCCCAAAACCACAAAAGAAGTCTCAAAGCCTTCTACCTTCCTCTTTGTTCAAAACACACTAATCTAAAACAAAAGATCTCAGAGAATAACTGCAATGGTGAGCAAAGCTCTTTCTAAAGACTAAAACTTAGCAGATTTTTGTCTACAATTCCAGCACCTTAAGTATTTATTAACAATGTATTTTTGCTTTACTTTCTCCAAGATTGCCAATAAAGAACGAAATCACATAAGGGAGTAGCTGTAAACCCTTTGAGTTCCCCAATGTCAAACTCATTAGCATCCGAATAACCACACAGCAGCACATCATCTGCACAATTGCAATTTTTTACTACTTTTAATAGCGTTTCTCAAAGGGCTCATTTTCAACTTTCTTCAGTGGTTAGTTGGTTCTCTGGGGAAAAGGAGCTTCCTGACGCTCACAGCTTCCACTCAACAACCAGGCCGTTTGCTGTCAGAAGCATCAGCCCTCTGCCCTAAACCCATCTGCTGTCTCTCTCATCCTAAGGGACCGAGAGTTAAGACAGCACAGCTGAGATCCACTTGGAAAAGTGCACAAAGGACAAGGAAAAATATACAAAACTTTTCACATTTAACTTTACATAATAAGCTAGTATGTTGAAAATTCTCCTCAAAAGAAAAGGAGTTTGGACTGGGACAGGTCTTGGGGGGGCAGGTTTTAAAATTGAACTGAAAAACTACATGCTGCAGGGTCAAAGAACAAAAACCTGCACCCCTCTGCTGTGTTTAAACACAGCAGAAGTTACTGGTTAGTAAGTCTAACTGTGCTGGGTTTGATTTCTTTCACATAACAGGGTGCTGGCTGTGATTCAGCTGATTCGTGGGTGAGTATGAACATTTGAAGATACGGTGTTTCATAAAAGGTCTAATACAATGTCATGCATCTGTCATGCTATAAACAGGGTCTGTAGGATTGTGCTGTGTCACGGGATGTGACATACCCCTAATGTAACATAAACTATGTGTCACCCCTGTCCGCCCTCCAAGAAGTAAGTTATATTTCAAATATAAATGTTAGGATCTGATAGTTCGGGGAGCAAAAAAGGCTTGGTGCTGATTTCACAGAAATATCAATGTCTTACACAAAATTTATTTAGTAATTCTGATTATAAAAATCAATTATAAAATTGATCATGGGCCAAATTTTGAGGTATTGCAAGAAGTGCAGAAGTCTGCAAAACCAGCTGGAGAAAATAAGATCTCAGCCTCAAGAGCCCACAAAGTACATCTAACTAGATTGTTGGTGACTTTAATGATAAGATCATTATTGATGGAAATCAGGCAGAGATAACTTACTTATTTGTCAATCAGTGTTCTTCGGTGGGGTCGCTCCCCTTGGGTCCACATGTATCTTCATTTGGCCCAATCTATTCATAGCTTGCATCAACTCATTTCTCTTTTTTAGTCAAGAATTCAAAACTATTTATGCTTACACTTCAACTGCCTATGTGTCTGAACAGTATTTTTTATTCTGGAAGTTGAAGCCTGCCTGCCTATAAAGAAAACTTTCAGCCTTTTCAACCACCATATCAGTTCAACTAGGATAATAAACTTCATAAACCCACAAAGATGGAATGTATGAGTTGCTTGATTTGTCAACGTAATTGTTCAGTGAAATCACCTGGAGCCTTTGCAATTCATTCTTCAGTTTATAGCCATTTCCAGTGCAATATGATTTTGTACTGACTCTGAAGTGCCATCCTACTGAGATCCATGAGTCATGCCAGGATACTGATGTGAATCACAGTTTAGGTCCTGATCCTCAACATCAGATGTGTGTGACAAATCCCTTCAAACAACTATTTTTGTTGACCCCTTGTCTATGGGTACAAGTCCACTCATTCAGGTCAGATTGCTAGAGATCCTGATGATTTTAAAATGAGAAAAGACATATTGTGCAACCACAAAATTATCTCATCAAAAGTCTGAAGTTGTTTTCTCTGTCAATACTCAAAGCTGTACTATATTTGTGAAGGATCCCAAAAGCTTTTTTAAGCACAATACATTGCATTTCCAACAGAATAATTTGATTTTCTCTCATTTACCATATCAGTGGTTGATATATTGCAAATATGGGAATGAATAATCACTACCGTTTGTGATTTGTCAACTTAGAATAAAAGTAATATCTAAGGAAACAAAATCCAGCGAGGTCACCAGTATGATCCCTGAACATTTCTTGTGTTTCTACAGTGACAGTGATTTCTCTTTCTCAAGACAGAATAATGCAGCATATTCAGTATTTAGTATTTGAGAAAATAATATGTGAAAGAAAGATACAACTACAAATAAATGAAGACATATTTAGCTCAGGACTTCAGTCAGATCTTTATCCTGCACAGTCTGAAGTCTGTAACTTTACACATTAAGTTCTGCACAAACCTCAAGGAGATCCCAAGGTGCATGTAAAATATTCAGTGCATGAGGAACCGAATTTCATTTGGCCTACACCCTCACTGCAGCAAATCTGCAGGATTCTATTTGAAAACAACTTTTTTTTTGTGTATAATTTGACCTTCAGAAAGGAGTTTCCTTGGGGCAGAATACTCGTCTTTGCACTTGTTTTATTCAGTGCAAAGTACGCAGGAAGTAGAATTTTTACTGTTCCAACAATCACATTTTCTTTCTCAGCTCTAATGCTAAACTTTATCTTATTTTGTTCTACCATGAGATGAACAGGAGGTCACGTTAGCAGTACGAGATAGGCTGGTAACACCGGCAGTTGTCCTAGTACCTGTAAAAATCTTCACTTCCACTCATCCTCTCTTTTAAACAGGGCAGTAATTCCAATGCCAAGATCATATTTCACCTAGCAGTGGAGTTTAACTTTCACCTGATTTAAGCAACAAACTATCCCTCAAAGATGCTGGAGGCTTTGCTGTAATTAACATAACTACATTTAGATGCTATTCATGACCGATAATTCCAACACCTTGTGAAAAAAAAAAAAAGGTTGCAAGCTGTAAACATTATAAACATATTCAAATAAGCTTAACGCAATCTGCCATGCTTATTTCTGCCTAGATCATGGACCAGCGAAATGGTTAATGCAAATGGATTTATAATTTGCTTTGGGGGGCCAGTTTCTTCTCCTTATTTATTAGCCCAGCTGATGGGGCAGATTTGATGAGGCACTTCTGGAATAATTGAGTCATCACACAAAGAAGGCTGCTAGCATTCAGAGTGGTTTTATCAGCAGCAAGCAGGCCTGATTACTGACAATTACACTCTGATCCGGTGATGGAGGAGAAAGAGCCAACGAGTGGGAAATGTCCGTGTTTCTATCCAGGAATAATTTCTACATTCATTTTACATGCTAAGTGTTTCCTATCTCTGCATAATAAACTGTAAACAGGAATAGATGGCACAATGTCCCTTAATATTTCCTGGTAATGAAGACACAAATGTACAGTGAGTGCTGATAAATATAGATGAAACATAAGCTATTCTCTGAGTCTGTATTGTTACCTTTAAAATAAATGCATTTTGGTGGTAAAAGCATAATCATAGCTAATGCAAAAAAATGACAGAAGATTGAAGCTGTCCTTGTAACTACACAGAAACTTTGTAAAAGTCCTGTTAATCACTGCTGCTCTAGAGGCTCATAAGCTGAAGGTGATATACTGGAAAGAACATCATTTTGTTTCTCAATAGTCAACTATGTAGGAGCACTTTTGCTTTGACACAGTAAAGGGGAGCAACAGCAGTGACCTCCATTAACACTTCAGGGATAGAGCACATCTCAATGCTAAACTGAAAAACAATGAAGCTGGTCCTAGAAGACATCTTCACTATGATAAATTCTCATTTCCCTCTCATCAGCTTTAAGACAGTGTTCATAATGAATAATAGAGCTAGACCACAGATTTCATGAGTTGTGTAAAGCAATACATTATTGCCTTTAGAACATTATTTTTATAGCAATTTAGATGCTGTAAAATGACAGTTATTAACAAAATTCTGCAAGCAGAACTTTGGAAAAATCTGTTTCTTTGGGGGAAAAAATGGGGGAAAACATGAAAACAGATATAGTGGAGAGTTGAAAAGTAATTTTGTGTTTGTTGATGGGGAATTACAGATTTCAGCTAGAAAAAGTTAATGCCCTGGTCTAGGGAGACTTTTCCTTTTTAAGAGTTGATCAGGCATGAAACACTGAATAATAAACTTTTGCATGCTTGTTTATTCCTTCTCCTCTTTTTAAACTAATTCATAGCTTCAAAAGAACTAAAAGTTATTCCCTGCTCGCCTGCAGTAACTATGGCAACTATGTTTCATTAAAGTAGCCACTTAACTTCAAGGCTTGTGTTACAATGATATGCATTATTTTGAGTAAAACCACACCATAACAACCTTATGATTTCAGAGCAATTTTAAAAGAAAGTTCAAAGAGCATGCGTCATTGACTCTGGAACACAGGGTTTGTTTTCTTTTAAAACATGTTTACTCTTTTCCAGCCAGGATGACTTTCCCTGCACGGAGTCATCTCTGTTGAGAGGCATTGTGTGGGGGGACCATGATCTGCTCACGGAAGGGCTGCCCAGGACCTGCAGGATTGTGGCCAGCAGGAGATGCCTGAGCACACAGATCAGCACAACTAAGAACAGCAAAATTCTGTGGGTTTAATTACTCTGTTACCGCCCTCTTCAGTATCAGAAAGATCCTGGTCTGGTTCTGATGTTTGCTACATGCCTGCTTTTTAGCCACCACTGTTACAGCCTTTCTACCGTACTTGATTTGCAGCAAGCTGGTTAGGAATTGATGGGTTTCAAGGGCAGTTTTATGGGGTGCTGTTACGGTTGCACTGAATCCCTATAGAAGTTCTGAAGCTGGTTAAGTTCAGTAAAAGTGGTCACTTCTCAAGCACATACAGGTTTAATCTAGGTTCTTTTATTCCTTCCCTGTGATTTCTGACTGTTCCAGAAGTATTTTTTAGGAATACTTTAATAATCAGAATTAGGACATCTCAATTCTTGTGCTGGAAAAACCCCATGTCTAATCAGCTGACTGTACATTTTTGACATGGAGTCAAAAGGAACAATAAACCTAAAAATACAGACTACATTTATGAAAAGAAGTATAACTACCATTCTGCTCTCCTACACATTCATCTTGCCCTTTCTGAACAAGTTCTCTTCATTAAGCATGACAGGCATGTCCCAGGAAAGGGAAAGTCACACAAAGGGAAGAAGTGTGCCTTCCCTCAACATGCAAATCACATATGTTCATTAACTTCAAGAGTGCCATGTGAAGTACAGTCTGCCACCATTTAAAAGACTTGTAATGACCCTAACTGCTAAAGATAATGGGGGCTTGCTTACACTACTGCACTGCCCTGAAGATCTTAGGAACATGCTGAAGAGCACAGGAAAAAAAACCCCAAGAACAAAAATACCACCTTGCAAATGAAAGCAGTAAAGGATATCCAGAAAATTGACTAATACTTGTCAGATACCAAAATGTGCATGTCAAATATTCCCTGGGACAGACTTCTTATGCAAAAGGTTTTGCTCATCGTATGTTTGCATCTGGTAAATGGAGCAAGGAAAAGCATGTTCAGTTTATTCAAACTTATGATAAGAGGTTGGCGTCATCAGGAATGGTGGTTCAAATTCTATTTTCAGAGCCTTTTATGTTTCTAAAGTGGGACAAAGATTATTTCCTAAAATGACACCTGTCTTCTGCCATAGACATAAATAGAAAGCACCATGACTGAGCAAATAACTGGAAAAAAAGGGATTCTGGAATTCTCTTCCTGCCTCTGCCACTGATCGATTCTGTGCCCCTCAGCAAGTCTTTCCACCTTTCAGCTAAATGAGGATAACAACAAAGAGTGCTGTAAAGTGCTTTTGTGCATTTCTAAACATACTTTAATGTAGCAAATATTATTTTTATCATCATGCATTTATCAGTTCAGTAGCCTGCTCCTTTCACTTCCTCTGAAATTCAACTTGAAATGTTTCCTCCTTCACTGCAGGCTTTTTTACCAAAAAAAAAAAGAAGAAATAAAAAAAAGGACAATACTGAGAAGGATGGGTACTAACAAACATATGGTGAATGGCAAAATAATTTAAAACACATTTCCATTCTCTTCTCTCCTAAAATCTTAGGCAATCTGGATATAACTGTCATCTTTACATGTCAGATCCTTATCTTAAAAATCTGTTTGTTTTCCTGTATAGAGAAATACTCTCCAAGAAAATATCTTTAACTCTTTTCCTTTGATTTTTGCTCTCATGCTCTCATTGCTGAAAATGTCAATGAGGTGTACATATATATGTGTGTGTGTGTGTACATATATATATATATTTTTCTGTGTAAATAAATATATTTATATCTATATGTTTGTGGTAACATTAAGTTCAAATATCGTGCTCAACAAGCACTGTGTTTAATTTAAAAGATACTGAAAGAGGAAAGTTTCTTTCAAGGTGAACCTCTTAGACGTGTGGTAGGGAAGTGGCCTGTGGTACCACTAAACAATGCTGAGTTAAAAATAATGTTACAGGAACATATCTTTGTAGTACTATTTTGTATTGGCAAAATAATAGCAATCATTCTATTGCAGCAAACTGGACTAGAGGAAGATGAAAAAAATCATCCTATGGAGAGGTGTCTTGCAAACTTTGTCACATTAAACTCAGTTACCCTTGAGATTCCCTAGTGTAAGCCTGGCTGCATTGAAAACAGCCAGGACACTCTGGTGGACCTCAATAATACATGTTATCTCCATGTGAAAGCACTCACATACACTTGGTGTTAATCACACAGGTATACAAATGCACAGTCCTGGCCAGGAGGTCTGACAAAGTAAGGTGATCAAAAACTATTTTGCATGTGACAGCTTTAATTAATAAACAGCAGTTTAGAAATTCCAAAACCACACTCATGAAATTTTAGTATTTTAGGTGATAGTTATGTCATTCTTGGTAAGTAGGCCTTAATCAGGTGTCTGCATAACTATGTAATAGTCTGGCTTGTTGTTTGGGCTCTTATTAAATCGTGGGCTCTGTGTCTTATGTTGGAACCCCAAGTGCCAAAATGCATGCAGGAAAGGGGGTGGGCTGAGGGGTGGCTTTTGTGCTCAAGGCATAATCTTCTTTCTTTCTTTTTATTTTCATATGCTGTGCTTCTCTATTCAGGAGACAGATTTTTGTTTTCTTTAGAAGAGGTCTGCATCATTTTGCATCAGATCTGTGTCCTGATACAAGAAGTAGTAACTGTGACTTTTAAATAATCAGCCTCACTAAAGCCTCCATTATGGCAACCAACAACCTTAAATCATTTTGACAGTGCATTCTCTGCACTGTCCATATACTTGGAGGCTGTCCTCAAAACACTGAAAGCTGGGACAATATTCATGGTTAAGAAAAGTCCAGAAGCAGCCAAACAGGTGGGCACTTCTTTCAGAAAAGACCTTTTTAGATAGAAGACCTTTTGTACACTAGTTCTATCCTAGGCCCCTTTCAGGAGCTACACCTGAGAGAGAAAGTGAATTATCAATGACTTTTTTTTAAAGAATCAGTGGTTTAACACTAATTTCTAATCAGATCCTACAGAAAGGAACAGCTCGCATGGCAGCTGTACTTTTCCCAGGGTTAATTACCTTTCACTGCTCTCTACTAATGAGTCAGCTGTTCCTGTCATCACACAACTACACTGTGTTCATCTGTAGCTCTAGCTGTGGACAAACACAGTAGCTAGAGCCCTGTTTACATATTGGCGAGGTTTGTTGTGAAAAGAATTTGCAAAGCGTTCAAAAAAAAAAAGAAATACTTAAAACTCCTTCCATTCCCATGTCTCTTTTCATGGAAACAACATTATTTTTCAGGGAAACGACATGTTTTCCAGGTTACTAAATGCATCAAGAGGAGTAGAAATCTAAGGACATAAAAGCTAATGAAAGGGGTTTTTTTTTGCAATATTGCATAATAATTTATATAAGGAAGAGTAGATCCCTGTAGCCATTTATCTTGTCTTACCTGATTGTTGAGTGAGGATGTTTATTTATAGCTTGATGACCTAGGAACTAGAAAACTTCTTTATAAAATATTGGTTTAAATAATAAGTGGTAATAGCACAAGAATTAATGCAGCTAGGGAAAGAGTTTGTACTATTTTATATGGCAAACCTTAATGAGACAACGATTTAAGACTTTCAGTAAACTGTTAATGTTTTTATGTAACTCCAACAGGTAATTCAATAGCAAGTAAATAGAACACGTCATTTTCTAGCTAGGTTGAACAGGATGCATTTTTTTATAGCCATATAAGATCACTACTGGTTATTTCAGCTTTCTTGTGGGAGGCTACCAAAGACTGTGGCTAAAGTCAGGCACTGTGACAGCTCTTCCAAAGTTCAAGTCCCGTTTGTGTCAACATTCAGAAAATGTTTTCATATAACTGAGGGCAGGACTCTAAGCTGGTGCTGTCTTCATAACATGATTTTGTGCTGAAAACATCTCTATGGAGATTGCCCTGATCTGAGGAGATTTCCTTAGTGTAAGATCTACAGATTTCAGTAGAGAAAGCAAATTTTCACCAGACACCAAAGGGACAACACACATGTGCACGTCATGTGAATACATGCCATGTGAGAATGAGCTCTGCTACCTGCAGTTTTATCTGTAACAGGACTGTTCGTGAAGTTATTTGAGGCTGAATTCCTTGCTAGTATCACATGAGGTAATGAAAACTGAGAAATTTATGGCTGGACTATAGACATCTTAATATGATGATGGAAGAAGAAACTTAAGCTTCCATCTCCAGGTAAACCTTGCAGGACTGACAGCTCAAAATATGATAAATTTCCTTTTGAGAACACCAAAGCAAAAGCAACATGGCATTCCAAGGGATCACTTCAATGGTCATCTAGGAAATGAGTAGTATACTTTCCTTTGAACATTACTGTAATGAACCACCTCTTTCTGTTAGGCACCCTAGGATGTGCAAGCTGTATTGACAGCTCAAACACTCTGAGCAGAGAGAAAATGTGAGCTGTGTGGTTATGCTCTTTTAAAAAGCAGATATTTATTTATTGCACCATTAGAAGCAATTCTCCTGCTGGATTTTGGATTAAGTGAATTTCCTGAAGGTGCATTAATTGGGCTTAATGATTCACAGAAACCCCTGATTACCCAGGTCAGGCCAGGGAAAACTGTTATGTAATGCTCATTTTGTCTCAGATTCTTCCCCTGAACAGATTATTCCTTCCTCATACACTCTGTATCTCACTCACTGTTCAAGCAAAAAAGAAAAAAAAGAATTCCCAGGGACAGCATGGCTATTCTCCACATAGTCAAAGGTCTTCTCATGTTACTGGCTTGTTGTAGGTTTCCTGAGTTCTCAAGAACATTATTCCTCTTTTATCCACAGGCAAGAAACAGGGAAGAAGTTCTCTCCACTTTGTGAATAGAAAAACTTCACCTTTGGAATGAGTTTCACCTTTTCTTGAGATCTGGTCTGCTTAGCTTCAACTCTGTCAGTACCCAGGCTAAATATCTCTCTACTAGAAGTAGACTTCTTGCTGTACACTGAAGCAGCTGGGATGCTAGAAGGCAGCTTCTCTGAAGCTGGGCTGGTGATATTCCTACTGTGGGGATCTTTGTTGCAGATTCAGGAAGAAGGAAAAAAATTGTGCCAAAAACCATGATATCTTCCATAATGTGTCCTCTTATAAACTTGACTTCTTTACTCCTAAAGTATCACATAAATTTAAAAGGCAGGGACCAGGGATCACACATAGATACCAAATGCCCCCAAATAAACAGGGAACAAAACCTTGTGGCCTGGAGGGTGTCTGCAATGCTGAACTTGCTGTTTGTAGGCTGACAATCATTGATTGAAAGCAGCTTGCACTTCTTCAGTATTACAGTACTGTTCCCCATGATCACAATATAGTAGCATATAAGTCATATTAATAACAATAAAAATAACTGGTATTGTTAATGTTGTTGCTATGAATAACACTGGGCCCAAAGCATTCAGGGCTAAAGCTGTTTATTCTCTCATGCTATTCAGAATAACTTAGGGATATGTAATAAGACACTTTTTAATGATAGCCACTAAAGTGTTGATTTTGGGGAAGAAAAGTCCGAGAATATTATACATAAGCTGGTTAAACTTTTCAGGATCAATGTTATAACATTATAAAGGGTTATGTCTATTGAACTGGTGCCAATTTATACCATAATGAATTTCACATTCCTACAACCTTGTGCGTTGACTTTGAGTCTGTGGAGGTGCTACTGAAGACACAGTCATTCACCCTTTGTAAAACTCATCGTTTCAAAATGAGATCAAACCGAGCATTCTCTTACAGCAGAATTTACTCCCATGTCTATCCTCCCCCAGGGAAAGAGCCTGAAAAGGCAAAACACTGCCAGAGACCCAGCTATCACTCCCTGCTTCCAAGGCCCACCTATGCCTTCTGTGGTATGGATTAGGGCATAGCCAAATACTGTCCCATAGGAACCATCCACTACTTAAGGGTTAGCTCAGATCTGTGGAGTTGCATGCGACTTTGAACCTGCGAAGTAATTTTGAGCTGCCCACTTAAAGAATTTAAGAACTTTGCCTTGATCTGAAGGAACTTTGCATAGCTGTCCCTAGAAATTTAAAAGATTTGTTTAAAAACCACACACTTACGTGCTAAAAATGATAAATAATTCTGTAAAAATCAAAATTTTTGTCAACAAATCTCTTAAAAAAATGAAAGAAAATAGTTGAAATCTATGCAAAGTATGCACAGCATCTGAAATTTTCATCTGAAAGCTTGTTTATAGTTTTTATGAAAGCATGGGGAATGTTGAATCACTATAATCACCCACTGAAACAGTGCAAAACCATAATCAAATCAATCTTTCTATTACTTTGAAGCTTGGAAACAGAGTCTTGAAAGCCTGAGGAGACAGAAAAACCACCCCTAAAAGTGCCTCCGGACGCTAAGTGGTGGCCAACAGGAAAAAGAATATGTCTGGAAATGCTTCTATCAGCAGTGTTTAAGAACTCCAACAGATTTAAGGTATTTTTGAATTAATGGATATTGTTAAATCTTTACAGTTTGTTTCTCTTCATTTTTTTGAGAAGTAGTTTTAAGAAAAGAAACATTTTTGTTAAAGGAAATAAAATGGCTTCTAGGAAGAAAGCAAGGAACTGACCCCTTCCCTTTTGTAAAAATCACATTTCAGGAGCAAAATTTAGTCCTCTGAGCTGCACAGCAGTATTCACTTCTGTTATTCTGCTCTCCATTAACTGCTAAGCAGATAAAGATTTTCACCAATTTCATGTGAATGCAAGAGAAGAGTTTTGATCTAAGGTATATCATATTATCCATATCACTGTCTTGTAAGAAAGTGTGAGAAATGTTTCAGTGACAAAAAGATTTAAGAAGAAATCAAGTCCAGTGTTTGGGCTGGATGGGAAAGACAGGATTCATCTTCATAACTTTACATGCCTGAAATACAAACATATATTTCTGAGGCAGTAAATGCTGGATTCCCATGGTCTCTGGGTAGCCTGTAGGTGACCTGCAGGCATCTCTGAGGCTGTGAGATGTGTGATACATCTTACTCATTTCTGCTTCAGGGTGAGATGAATTGCACACAAGAAATGTCTCTTTCCACTGACTCTAAAGGGAATCTGGAGGACTGGCTCAGGTCTAGCCATTTCCACTGTGCACACTGACATTTCACCAAATGCTGATTCCTAACCAAGGAACCTATGGCAATCACTGAACAGCGTCTTAAAGCTTAAATAGCATGTATGCTATGTGAGCTGTGTTGTGAAACAGAGCTGGGAAGGCAAGAGAAATAGAGTAGGGAACCATCCTCCAGGAACTAGGGCAGTGCCAGTCGTTGTAGGAAAAAACTGGCAAACAAAGCGAAGCTGGTGAACAAATAAAAGGGAGCACTAGTAGATGGTGGAATCTACAGAAAAGGAGAGTTAGCTTTAGCTTTGACACAAGCAGTGTGGTTTCAGAGACACAGGAGTATCCAGTGCCAAGAGGCAAAGGAAAATGCCAGCATGATATGGCAAATATTTCTTATCTAGATATAGCAGGAAGAAGACAATCAAGTTCCAAGCAGAACAAGGGAAATGGAACTCTAAGAGTTGGTATGGAATGAAATACCATCTTTTTACTCTTTGCATTGGACAACATTTTATGAAGGAATAAAAGTTTTCCTGATAAGTATGTTCACCACTTGGCTTAGTGTCTGATAAATGGAAAGTGTCTGATATGAGTAAAAGTTACTAATAGAGCTTATCTACGTTTTTTACTTGGTTTACTATCAACTGTTTCACACTGGAGAAACCTGATGTCACCAGTGACAGTGGATCTGCATTTAATTCTTTTGTATTTGTTTGTTTTAACCATACGTTAATTCCACCTGCCCTGTTTTATTTGGTGTCTTCTGTTCTGAGTCAAGTTTTCAAACATAAAAGTAAATAAATTAAAACCCAAATTCCTTCTTGTAACTTTTGCTGGTCTTTGGAAGCTAATAAGAGCCAGATTTTCAAAAATTAAAATGTCATCATGCCTACATTGCTTGCCACAAACATGCCCTTTTTTTTAGCACGTAAGGTGAGTGTTTAGGCAAAGAATTATTAACACAATTTTTTGCTTGATTTGTGTAAGTCAAACAGATCTGAGTTGTATGCACTCAGTAAGCCGCAGTGTAAAAAACAAAGCAAAGAAAGATTTTGCATTATTAGTAGTAGTAGTATTATTAGTATTTCATGTATTTACCCCAAAGAGAAAAGTCTTGTTGGTGAAATTCATCATATCTAAACAAAAGACTGGCAGCTTAAGTAAGTATATGAACAGGGGGAAGGGAGACTTATTTCCTGAGTTTCAACAGATGTCATACTTAATTGGTTGTGAAATAAACCAGAGCTACTCTCGGCCTGTTTCCCTAGTTTCAGCTGTGAAGACACTTTTAAACATGTGCATTTCCCTCCTGCTTCCCATAATGAGGGTGTGGGGTGAGAATCAAACCTCCAAAAGGAGTAAAGCAGCGTGCATGTTGCATACAGGCCTTCAGATACACTAATTAAACAGAAGTGAGCGTTGCATCCTTTGTCCCTGTGAGATACACATCAATACAGCATGAGCCACGACAACTCTGTGGAAGGGTTACTGCATTTGCCTTCTGCTAATATCAGGAAGTCACTGGACTATCCCATACTGCACATAGTTTTTCCACCTTCCTGTATTTTCTCTCAAAAACACTCTTTGTCCTAAATCACAGCATTGTCAATATACTAGAACTAATTGAAATGGTATCATTTTTGTATTTTTGACAGAGAGAGCACCTTAGAGGTTGGGGATTTTTCCCCTTGTGGTCGTTTTCTGCTAGGAGCAGCTGAGTAACACCACATTTAACACAATGGCAACTACAAAGATTTTTTAAAAAAGAAAGGACTGTCAAGTATAAAATATTTTGGCTGCACATAGTGATGGACACAAGAAAATTGAGAACGAAACTTCTCACAGACCAAAACCCCAAACCTTTTCAACTGCGGCTAACCACCAGCCAGTGGTATGGTAATACAAATAAAGTCATTTGTTTTTAAAGGGCTATGGCAAAAAATGTTAGCCATTCATTTTATGCCTTATTGGATGTAGCCCTCTAAATCAAAATGCTCTTTTGAGCTTTGCAAGAAAAAGTTAAATATATGATAGGTGCCTCTCTGTGAAACTCAGTAAACAAATAGTAAAAAAAAAAAAAAAATTGGAATAGTGTTTGTTAAAACATTTCAAATGGAAATGGAATGAGAATTGTGTATAAAGAAAAATTAATGCCAAGGTTAAATGCGTTTAATTCACCTGTGGCAACCAAATTGAACAATATTTGTTCTTTTAGTTTAAACTTGGAACCCAGATCCCAGAGGTGCTAGGAGAGAGCTTTAATCCCTAGAAAAAAAATTCAAATTCCCAAAGTGTGTGATGAAAACCAGTATAATCCTTCCTGAAGTGAGAAACAAAATAGAAAATACTTTTTTTTTTTTCCTATTAAAACAAGAGCAGTCATCATGATCTTTATTCTTTTAATGTTTTACAGGTCTGACTTTCGGCAGATGACCTCTCTTGTTTGTCCCTACATGTTTTCCAAAATATAAAAGTGAAATAGAGTCCCAAGGGCACTGTACTTGAAAGGTTATGAGAGTTAGAGAATTTTAACCATGCCTGCCAAATCAGCAGATGGCTTGTGATTATAATTATATGCATCAATAAAACGAATAATCTTTACAAAATTTGAATTTCTACTAAAGTAAGGGATTTAGTAAGCAGATGCAACAGAATGCATTTTCTTTAACCCTTTTTGTAGACAGTATTGTTTATCACAAAAATAATGGCAAGGTTCTCCATAGATTAGCTTGAACATACACTTGAGCCATAAATATATGTTTCTTTTGACCAAGTGTCAATGCTATTTAGTGTGATTTATGTGTTCAGTAGCACTCTGTTCACTAAATGTTGAATGCTTATATATAGGATGATTCCCATCAGACCCATACTTCAAAATGGTCTTTAATTTTATAAAATGTTAGAGATACAATGAAGATGTCATGTGTACTCATTCTCTTCATTTTTGTCGCTGTGCTCGTTCTTTCTGTTTAGGATTTGGTGACTTTCCGTGCCTCTTATGGAGTCTGAGTTAACCACATTATTAGTGAAGAAAATAATTTTTCCCCAGTGTGGGATATTTAAGAAAGGTTTTGTGTGTGTGTGTGTGTTTTGGTTTTTATTTTTAAATCGCAAGAAATTAAATTACTGAAAAGGAAACATATTAATAGGAAAAAAAATCATAACTGTGGTTTTCTATGACCCCTGATCTTACCTCCAAACTTACTTTTGTAACAAGATCAAGTGTGTTAGGTTGTGTCAAACCTCTGCTTGAAGTAGGAGAAAATCATACATTAGAAAAATTAAACGAAACAAAAAAAAGCCCCCCTAAGCCAAATTTATTTCTGGACTGCCTCATAAAAATGCTATTTGAAGACAGGATATACATATCCTATAATTCTTCTAATAAAGTAAGGAAGAAAAAATTTGAGAAGAATAAGTATGTTTTCAAAAAAGTCCCTGCTTGGCATACTGTAGCTGTCTACCTACAGTATTTTAACATTTATTTTAGTCAAACATTTAAATCTTAACTTTTACTTCAGGATGTATGTTTGTCTTTTTATCTCCCCTAGTATCTCTGAGTGCAAAACAATATTTTTATGCTCATTAAAAAGTGGATTTTTACTTCAGAAATGACAGAGCCATTACTCTGTATCATGTAAATCCTTCTTAGCATAAGGATTATTGACCTGATAGTCCATAACGGTGCCATTGGAGCCATTACGACTTTGCTGTGCCAATCCAGATGCTGTACATGTGCTTCAACTTGGGGGCAGGAGGGGCAGTGAAAGTGTCAAATTTTCTCTTGAGATTTAGGGAACTGACCTAGTGACTCTACCGCTGGAAGAAGAAGACCCCTGTTTAGAAGAAATTGAGATCTCCGGTCCTCGCTCAAACCGATCTTTTGGAAAAGTTCTAAAGCATTTTTTTAAATCTAATGCCTAACAGTGCAGAGGTCAATACATGCCTTTACATGAAAATCGAGCTCTTTTTCACCAAAGTTCCTTAGTGGAGGGAAAAGTTTGCATATGAACCCAAACCTGAAATATGTGTTAGCAAATGTTATTTGAATCACTTAAGCAAATCAATAAAGACCTCATCTTCAAAACACACACCAGCTTTACTGTATTAAACTGAGGCACCAACCTCACCTCAGTGGAATCACTCGTGTATAAAAGTTTTTGTTAGTGTTCACCTGCCCAAGAAGGTAAATCCATTGTCATTCTAAAGTAACTTTTGCTGATAGGTTATCACCTTTTCTTGAACCAGAAGTCTGTTACTTAGAAAGGCAAGAGTTGCTAGTGTCATTAAAAGTCTTCCATGAACATAAAAGAGAGCAATTCTCCTCTAAAGAAATTTGATGTAAATACTAAAAAAGTTAAGAGGAAGAAAACCTTTTTTATTATTCATTAAACAATATCTGTAATCTGAAGTACTTCAAGAGAATTAAAATCCAGAAACATAGATTCTGCTTATGTAATTTTTAATAATCCCCAACTATGCGCACAATATCTACAAAGAAGTGACCCGACCCCAGGTATATATGTACACTTCCAAAATCAATCAGTTCAGTAACAGACTTTGGTCTAGATTCTCTATACATTTGTGGATATAGTAGAATATAAAGTTTATTCTGCATGTTATCTGCTATGTTTTAATTTGGCGTGACAGCGTCAGGCCTTCATGAGCTTGTCAGTGACTTTGGAGATACTTGCTTGTTTGTCAGGAATATCAGATATTTTGGGATAACTGGCTAGAAAAACTATAAACATGAGAAAAAACTGATTCAGAATTATTCAAATCAACTGCATAATACCATAAAGCTTTTCAGATCGGCGTGCACAGCTCATGGTGTT
This sequence comes from Coloeus monedula, assembly GCF_965178545.1. Lineage (NCBI taxonomy): Eukaryota > Metazoa > Chordata > Aves > Passeriformes > Corvidae > Coloeus > Coloeus monedula. The sequence continues at coordinate 118,776,797 of NC_138781.1, forward strand.
GTGCCCTGGAACTGTGCACTAAGATAAAGGTAGAGGCCTCCTATTGGATTGCAAAGTCCAAAGTTGAGTGAAAAGTGGTTTCTAAAAATCTGGAGTGTTTCATACTTTATCAGGGAGATCAGATGAATGACATTAATTATCAGAAATCAAGTTTTCTTTGTCTTTTCTCTTAGGTGTACTAAAGAAATGACAAACGAGGAAAAAAAATGAAGCTGCGAAAAACTACTAAAACTTACTGAAGCTCAGCCTGTCGGATTACAGAATGTAATTGTCAGATTACAGCAGTATGATTTCTGTAACACTGCTCCATGTGCATTACCCCTACGAAACCACTCTTTGCTTTTAATAGTATAAACAGCTAAACTTATTAATGTGATGAATGCTGAAATATCAAATATCCTTTACTCTTGTTGGTGTAGGTATGTAAAAAGGATACATGACTGTGTCACAGGGATATGCTAATTTTTAAAAGCTTTGGGGATGCACCTGACATCAAGTATCGTGGAATATTTTCTGTTAAAATAAACTGAAAACTCTATATCAATTAGAATATTTTAAAGCAAAACTATTGTAAGACTGAAGTTTGCTAGATCTCTGTTGATCTAGGTTTGAATTATAGGACTTAGAAAGAAAGCTTCTTTTCTGATGCCTGAATATCTCATACTTGCTGAGGTAACACAAGGAAACATTGCTGAGATGTACACAACTTTAAAAAATATGGAAAATAAAAAAAAAAAAAAATACACCATTTTACTTGAGCTTTGTTACTTTCTCATTCTATTTCCTGAACTGGAACTACTGGGAAATGCAAGAGCAGATATAACTGCAGATATAACTGCAGATATATACCTAATATATACTGAGTGTCAGGTAACCAGGATACTACATAGGTGAATATAGTTTTTTGCATACATGAACTTTTTTAATAAATATGCGCACATGGATTTGTATATATGCATATTCTCATACCCCTTTGCAAGGAATCATCAAATATATATGTTAAAAACATCACATTTTATCTTAGGGTCTGTAAGCTGTGGTGATAATTCTATTGCCCATGCAGTAAAAAGGATGTTCCTGGGTAAGTGACATATCATAATGAACTGACTTCCGTGACCTGTGAAGAGTTTTAATTAAGGGGTCAGGTTATCCTGATATGTCTAAATACACATATATTGGCAAGTTTTTTTCTAAATTTAATGTCTCGCAAAGCAAAGCAAAGCAAAACATAGCAAAGCAAAACAAATCAAAAAACAAACAAAACAAAAAACTAAACCCCCAAAACCCAACAAAACATCAATTGTAATGCAGACTGAAATCTAAACCCCACTTCTTTAATAGTCTGTATTTGATAAAGCATTCTTAAAACATATGGTTTGCAGTGGTTTTGCAGGGAGGAGAGAAGAAGCATTACTTAACGCACACAGGCATCTTGCAATAATATCATGTTGTTTTGAAGCTAACATCCCCTGAGCCTCCAAAGTGCAAAGCAGACAGAAACATTTTAGTAATGCAAACAAGACTTTCCGGCAACTTCCTGTTGCCATTTTTCAGCAAAATAAAGGGTCCTGAGGTACTAAACTGAAGCACTACTAGAAAAGATTTTATCATTGGTTACACAGGCAGGCACCTGCTATTATAAGATATCAGCTGAATATTTTGCTGCTGTGCAAAGAAAATAAGTAATGACTGTGCAACTGTTAAGCAGTAATCTTCAACTTTTTAATTTCAGCTCACGTAAAAGACAACACAGAGAAAGACATCACGTAAAAATCTTTTTCAAAAATCCCAAAATTATAGTAGCAACTTCATTTATATCTGCATACTTGTAAAAACCGTTCCAGGGATTTAGGGGTGTAAGTAGCTGTCTAGTGGATTGAAATTTGTATTCATATATATAAGATATTTTCAGCAGATTTTTAAGAGAAGTAAAAAGAAACTTTCTGTCTGTAAAGTTCATCAGATGTAATGTACATCTGAGGCAATGATTACTGTGTGGCAGTTCCTACAAGGAATATTTAATTCATTAGACTATAATTGAAATATCCAGTTCACAAAACATCCTGTGTTACTTTCGGAATTCCAGAAACTTTTGTAAGCTGGCAAATCAGACAGAGAGAAAAGGAAACAAACAAACAAGAAACAAACCCAACCTTGATTCCAGAGACATTTTTTCTCCCCATCATGAAGTGACAGAGGGGGAAAAAAAATCCCTTCATTATGACCTACTTGTCTAGAAACGGACTTTCAACCCCATGGTTAGGCTAAGATTTGCTCTACTTTCTCCCTAGGGCATAATTGTCAGACTGACTTACCGTGTGCCTTTTAGCCTTTGTTCTGCCTCTCACGCTGACATCAGGGAAGCAGTGATGTAGAATAAAGCAGGGGTGGGCTAGGTTAGTCCACTGTTTGTGTCGTTGTGTGGTGTGCAGGGACACTCTGTGATACTCTAGTGAGCTGCTAAGCTTTTTTTGTAGGCTTTGTGTCATTTACTTAACGACCAATCTCATTAGCTGCCAGGGTACAATGGGCTGATGCATTTTCTATGTACATACTCTACACAGTGACCCTCAAGGTTGCCGAAGGTCTATTTAATCAGTCAAAATGCTGAATATATTTGCAGTAAATCACAAAAAAAAAAAATACGGGACCACAGAGGTATCTCATGAGTGTTTACTCTTTCCTGGGAGTTATTTGCAGGTAATAAACTGATAGGAGTTCTAGGCAAAAGCAAGGGCAAAGAAGGGAAAAGGGAACTCACTGGGCTTGCACTGGTCACCTTTAATTTAGGGAACCTTGGGGGCCCTGCATATCGCTGCGTCTCTGCTTGTTAATTTCTCCATGCAGTTCATGCTTCAGTGTAATCATGTTATCACAATTAAACCCCTTTAAATAAGAAGAGCAGGACTAACAAAAAACCACAGCCTTTCACACATTGGGGAGGGGATGCGTTTGTGTGTGTATGTATGTATGTGTGATATTTATTTATTAACTTCCTTACTACAGGCAACCTCAGGGCTGGCATCTTTGCATTTCTAACCTCTCGTCAGTTACAAGGTAAAACCCTTTTAACTCTTATGAAAAATGAAATGCTGAAAAGCCCCATGAATCACGACAGCTGTCCATAAGTAACAGGGAGAGTTCTATTGTCCATCTTGTCCCTGGATAAAATGAATACTTTACAGCAGAGGCTGTTCAGCTTGGCTAAAGAGTATGGGGAGAAGGGGAGGAGGTCACTGGAGATTTCGCACACTAATTTAATCTGGGAAAAGGACAGGCACTGCATCTCACTTGAACAGACTGGCGGCAATCTGGGCTCCCACAGAACTATCTCCTTTTGCCTGTGCTCTATTTATTCCTTATCTCTGTTTACCAACCGCTAGGTCCCTTTCATTCACACCACGAGGCCGTTCTCCTACTATCAGTCAGCAGCTGACACTGTGGAAGAGCCTCAAAGGCAAAAAAAAAGGGATCAAAACTAAACCAAAGCTGTATAAACAAAGCAACAGTAGAAGTAAATGCATAAATCCTAATTCTTAACCCAACCCACAGGGTGCGAACAGAACCTTTATAGTAAATCCAACAAACCCACCACAGTGAGCTATGGGCTACAGAGGAAATGGGAAAAGCCAAATATCATTCATGAAATCACCATCTCAAGCAGAAACATTGAAAATAGGCATTGGAAGATATTTAGCTGGTTTCAGGATAACAGGTTCATCAGTCCTGTGTATTCCTCAGCAAGTAATGAGGCACAGGTTCACCTGTGTGCCTGGTAAAAGACGAACAAGAGATTTTTCCACTTAAACCTTAGCTAACTTTGCACTCATTGCTTGTGATTTAGATTAAAGTAAGTAGATGCAACCACTTTAAAGAAAAATCTTTATCTGGAGATTGTGGTCATTTGGAAAACTTTATAGCTAGAACTTGAACGTGAATTTTTTATTGAAGCATTTGTCCAATTAATTTTGGCTTTAAAACTCTGGATTTTTAAACATCACCCTTTCTCAGTTGTTAACTTATACTTTTCACTCATACTCTAAGTTTTTAGCACTTAACATGAAATGCAAATGGGTGAAGACAAGGAAAGAAAAGATCAAGCTTGTGAGTCTAATAGAAGAGTAAAGTAATAAACTACATTTGGTGTTCTGGGTTAGGATTATTACAGTGGCTTAACTATGCGTAAGTCTATTTTCTAATTTCAGTAGTCCTTTATTTTGTACTCTTAAATTGACTTAATAAGAGACAAGTTGTGAATATTCATAGAAAGACACCAATATTGTTCCACTGAAAAAACCTAACTTTTTAAACCTACACAATCTGTAACTCCCAAAGTAGGGATATTCTTTCTGGAAGAGGAGTTATGCTTTCAGGACTATTCTCAACTTTATAAAAATAGTGGTTAACAGCATATAGCCAATATACTGTCAACTGACTGATCAAAATAATTATAACAATTACAAAGAAAATGTTTCTCATTATCAAAGATGATCAACTGGACCTAATTTCAGTTTTGATTTTCACCTATGTGCATTATGAGCAATGAAGTCTTTACTACTTGGATCCTTTTTTCCAAATGAATTAATGAATTAAATTTATCCTTTCACCAGCTGCTAGGCAGCAGATGGAACCATTTCTGAAGCCTTGTTGAATTCAATCCATAAAACTCATTTCCTAGGATTAGCAGTCCAAAGTTTCTTTTAATGTTTATATACCGCTTGGGATTTTGAATTTCATGATGTTAAACTTTCAATTTAACTATTTTTTTTTCATTTCATATCAAACAAATATGATGGTTTGGATTTCTATAGCTTTAGAACCACACATTTCAGGTCACATAAGGACAAGAATTCATTTCAAAAGCAATCAAGTAATGCAAGATTGGGATCTGGGTTGGTTTTTTTTTCCTTTGTTTTGTTTACATTACAGCACTACCATAGTAACCATTTGTGTTGTACTCATAGATTAATTTAGACTGGTAAAGTTTTATTGTCTGTAACTTTGACAAAAACCTTTGCACAAAAATTTAATCTTGCTAAGCAATTTTTGAAAGTTACTGTGATCTGAGGCTGTATTTGCTATTCACAGAAAGATGACATTTTCCTGAATTAAGTTTTTCATGCACATAGTTTTTATAGTTGACTTCGTTGTAAGGTGGGTGGGTTTTTTTCTGTTTCTGAGGGGGAAAATAAAAAGTAGCAAACGGTGTTAGTTTTGTGAACACTTTAGTAAAGACGTTTTTCGGTGCAGTAACAGGAAATATTAGTCAGCTGCAGTACCCTGGACAGCTCCTCTTCTTTCATTTTCGGTATTCTCACCTCTGCTACCCATCTCTGTCACGAGAATCAGAGATCAGGGGGCTTGAACTGCAATTTCGGTCACAAAGATCCCTATTCATAAATATCTGAACAAATTAAGTTATAATTTAACCAAAGTTTCTACTTTTTAGAAACCTACAAGAGAAAAAACAAAACAAAAAGACGCCCTTTCCCGCTCAGCATTCAAAGACATATTTTATTAAAAGTCTTAAGAATAAAACATCATGATGTCAAGTCTTCCTGTTATTCAACAAAGTAAATAAAACTTTAAAAAAAAAAGTGATTCGTTGTTGTGTATAACAGTGATTTCCGCTAATTTGGCACAAGAAATCTATATTAACCTAATAATGCAGTAAGCCAAGAAGGCCACATAATAATAATTACCATTGAGTAATTGAATATTTAGAAGGAGGAGGAAAAAAAGGAAGACTGGTAATCTTAGCCTGCAGGCATGAAAGTACTCTAACACAAAGATGATATTTACAAGTAAAAACAAAATGCTCCAAAACTGGGAAGTTAGGAGGCAAAGCCTATATTTGGAAATTCCTCATTCCAAATCTGTATTATTTGTTAGCCACCTTAGAGCAGAAATATATTATTGTCTCAGAGAAAGCTTCCATCACAAATGCTGTAATTTTCCTCAAGAATTACAAAACCACTGCACAGCCAAACCAAAGAAGACACATCTATGCAATTAACTTAAGTAATTTAATTGACAAAAGAGGTAGTAAATGGTAATTTTGAATCCCACAAAGATCCTTAACTAACAAAGTTCACCCCATACAGTTTTACAGTCTAAGGATAAAATCTGGGATTTGTGCTTTTATAATCTCTTAAAGGAAAAATTCACAGCACCTTGCACAAGATTGTCTTGGTATTTACATATGAAGGAAGACAAAAATCTGAACTAAGTGCTTTGTTAAAGACAAAAGAAAGTCAGAGAGAGAGAGAGAGCTATTGCTGATCAGTGTTAAACAGACTTTCTCTAGCATCAAATGCTATTTCATAAAAATTATCCTCCTGCAAAATGTTGTCCCAGAAGGTCCATTTCATTCTTCAACCTTGCCTGATATTACTGTCATTTAACTTTCTAAAGATTTTCCTGACACATACATTCATTCTAAAGTAAAGTATTCGCTTTTTAAATCAGAAGCTCTTAACTCACTCTCTGAATCCCAAATAATTTAAAGGACAGAAATGCCATGCTTTGAAAGACCTTTTTTCCCTTAGAGTAGAGTTAATAAATATATTGATCAGCAATTTTCATTTCAAAAGCATTACACCATGATTTTAAAGCATTCTAAAACATCATGAGAAACCTCTCTGGTCTGTAATACAGAACTGCAAGTGAACCTGCATCTATCGAACAGTTCCTACAAATACACTGGTCCCACTCTCTCTCCCTCTCCTGCCTCATTTTTTTCTCTCTCTTTTTTTAAAAGCCAGTCTTTAAGTTCAGTAACTTTTCAAAATGAGAGGAAAAGGGTCCTTGTGATCATTTCCTCAAATCAAATAGCTAGAGCTGCAAATTTGCACAATTGTAAAATGTATATGAACAAAGGCTTTACTGAGGCAGTATAAATGCAATTACACCATGACATTTTATTCAGAAAGCCTTCTCAAAGCAGTTACAAGTAGCTATTTTTTAATTGAGGCCCAAAATAGCATTTAAGATAATGACCAAGCATACAGCATTAGTGTCATTTAAACAAAAAAGAAAAGTTTGCAGAGAGCATTTTAAACATGGATTAAAACCCCTCAATCTTCTTAATAAAAATCTCTCAAGATTTTAAAATCAGTATATGGACAGGATTATTTGCTTTTTGCAAGCTTAGAGCACAAACAAAAAAGAAAAGACAGAAAGTTACTAACAGTACAAGTTGCTTAAACATCAATGGGTTCATAGTGTGAAAAAGTTGTTAAACTTACTTTATTTTTGTTTCCAAAACTTATATGTTTCTCCTCCCTTGTGTGCTGAACTGTGCACTAAAGCTGTGTCTTTGAAAGGTAGTTCCCATGATATGACATCCAGCGCCTTTGACTGCCTAGAGATAAGCACCTGCGTTTGTGTCCCCTCTTTACGTCACACCTCCCTATTCAAACCTTCTCAATATGATTCACATTTGCACATCAACAGCCTCATGCGCATACACAGATTTTTTTCGGCTCTGGGCCCAAAACTTTCACTTTAATTTTCATCACATGATTGCTGTGGCATATGTCCTTCCAAACCTCCCATATATCAGTCATCATGCAAATGAGATGGAATATCACTCCTCTGCAGCAGATGGCCAGGGATGATAACAATGGCTCAACAGAGGAGATTCAATGTCCCTGACTTTATCGCCACGGCAACAACAACCTAAAATATATGTAATGGAAGTGGTGCTTATTAATTTTGCAGGCTCGAGTGTTCTGATTTTGTGAGTGAATGGGCTGAGTTAAAAAGGGGGCTGTGTCCTCCTGCCTCTAGAAGACTATCTATAAAAGCCAGGGACCTGGAAATTATTTTCAGTGACTAAGAAGGCAACAGCCTAGCAATTATTTGAGTAATTAGGTGTAATTCCTCCCTGTAGGCCTTGTACCCTCCTGTGCTTGTTTCACAGAAGCTCGTGAATTAGACAGGCACAGATACTGAAAAGAAAAGTGCCTCAAGATATAGCAGGAGAGCTTGCAGGAACTAAGCTTCAGTGATATGACACTTGGCCTCCACCAGGCTTGGTAAACACAAGCCCCAAGCCATAAGTAAATAGAGGCCCCACTCCACAAACACAGACCAATTAAAATTACAAAGGCAGCCACACTTCTGGGTGGGGCTGGGGGAAGCTTTATTCTGCCTTGGTCTCACTGTGAGCTGCACACATAATGGTCTCTTAGTTCGGAGCACTAAGTACCGTATTCCATTGCTATCTGTCACTATCAAACCCAAGCACAAGGCTCTCCCCGGGCTGTGAATTTCTCCCTAGGGATTGATCATGCACCTTTAAGGAAATGTTTCAAAGTGAATTTTCTGTGTGTTGTCTTCTGAATGCAAACCAGAGAGAAGTAAAAGCAGCAGTTTGCTATTTATCTTCAACAGATTAGCAGGCAGGAATAGCGATCACCATTTTACCCCTCAGCAAGCAAAATAGCCACAGTGTCTCTTCACACTGTTCATGCCACAATTGTCACATGCTTTAATACTTTGGGTGTGGGAGTAACCATTTGATTCCTCAGAAATAAAGTTCAGCTATAAACCGTGTGTTTAACTAAGGAAGTATACTTCTAAAAACTATTTGTCTTTTGTCCTGTTCCCCGGGGAAGACCTTAGAAAAATGGAGATTCCTTTGTCTCCCTCTGCAGTAGAGGGGAGGATGTTTAAGTAAAACCGATGAAACACTCTGGAAAAGCAGTGGATCCATCCTGTTAGAGATTTAGTGCAGAATTGAACCAAGGAACCTTGCTACCCCTTACAGGAGATAATTCCTCAAAATTGGTAAGACTGTTGAAAGCAATTTTCAATGCTCTCCTAGTAGCCCACATACCCTGAGCCCTAAATTTAACACCAGAGAGGAGACACTGAGTGGCATCTGAAGGAAAATTGGGATGCCAGATGCTTTCTTGAAGTGAGTGACAGAAAACTCCAGAGGCAGTGCTGGGCCTGTGGATTCTTCTCCTCTTTTGTCAGGGCTCAACACCATCTCAGCATTGCTCATTTTCTCTAGTAGTATTTCCATTTTTTATTAAACCTGTCTTCCAACTGAAAAAAACCAACACAGCCACATTTCTATTGTGCACTAAGGTCATAAACTTACAGAACATTTATTTATTTATTTATCATGCGACTGTACATCATCCAGCACTCTCACCTCTAATAGATACCTAGTAATAGATACTACTGGAGTAAAAATGGTTTTAGGTCCCAAGAGAATAATTCAAAAAATAATAATTATAAAGTAAAGCTTATTGTTCATCTTTACCTCACACTTTAGTGTGGAGTTTGCAATTACATTTTCCAAACATAGTGTTGCAGATGTTTCTTGTTTCAGAAAAGCTCAGCTAAAATGAAAACCTAGACCTTTTTTTTGTGTGTGTATACGTCAGTTTTTTTGTGTTTGTGTGTCTGTGCGTGTGCATGTGCAATAAGATTCTAGAATTGTTTATGTCCGTGTTCTTTACTTGTGTATATTTCATTCTCTGCCTTGCTAATTTGAAATAATTCATGAACAAGGCACTTATGGTGAGATGAAGAGAAAGATTTGGTCCAAGCCTATGCAAAGCTCTGAAGCTCCTTGTAGTGGATCTGGAGTTGGACAGAAAGCCAATACACAGAGTACTTCAGGAATGATGTTTTCCTGACAGCTTGTGTTATTTATGGGACTGGCCACTGTCTTCTGAACCAGATGGAGTTTTTTTCCTAGCCTTTTTTTTTTTTTTTTCCTTTTTCTGTGATCTGCTGTGCATGGCCTTAATTGATCATAGACATTGGCATTTAGGTCACTGTCTTTATTTTTTCCAGGGTCAAGTATAGTCCTGGACTGTGAAGCACCTCATTTACCTTAAAGATGCAGCTCATTTAACAGAGCTATTCAGATCCTCTTGAACATGGGAAGAACATGGGACTGAGAGGATGAGTAAAATTTGTAGATACAGATTACTTTTTCCTGTATGATTGCTATCTATATAGTTGCATGTGTAGTGCCATGCATATTGAAAACTGCTTCCTAAAAACTGGATTTGAAAGGTATTTGTTACATTCCACTGAAACACTTAAATAAGAAAGAAAAGATCTTTGCCATTAAATCAATCCTAATTAAAGTTCAGATTTAACACAACTTAGCATTTTGCATGGTTTGCAGTCCAGTAAGTAATGGAAAACTGGCAGATTGGATTGTGTTCGGTATTCATTAAAAAAAAGTTCTTAGGATGTAAGTGCTTAAAACTTAGCAAAACTTTAGGTTGCAGCAGTCACCCTATTTTAATCTTCTAAGCAATAGGAAGTTCAAAGCTTGCAAGACTAATGAGAAAAACGTAAAAAACCTAAATCATCCCCCAAACCGCTACTTAGGTAAAAGTGAAATATAATAGTGATGTCTTGCTGCAGAAACACAAATGAAACAAATATGCATTTCAATATGTAGTAGTTACTATTCAGACTTGTCGTAGTAAGAAATTGTGCATGAATGCTCAGGTGAAAGACTTCATAGCCTTCAATTGATAAATAAAATACTCCTCAAAGACCACAGACAAAAATGTAAATTAATGGTGGTAATACATCAGATAAATCAGACTGACAAAGAAAACTTCCTTGTAGACTGTACACCAGTTACCTGACTGCTATTCAAGTTCAGGGAAAATTTCAAAAACTGCACAGAATTTTAAATAAGTACCATGAATATTGTACTAAATAGTACTAAAATTTTCAATGTTTTCACCTGAATTTAGCTTATCTTCCAGTTATGAAGGAGAGACTAGTAGAGTAAAAAAAAGTAGTTTTCCCTCCTCCGCAGAAATAGATGTACTTTCTGTATCCCCCCATCTTACCAAATGATATTCCAGATCTATTTAAAAGAGACAACCTTGTTTATGATTCTACCTCCCAGACAAAACAGAGATGCCCTAAGAGACATCAGGAGACAAAAAATCGAGAGTGACGATAATTATAAAGAAACTTCAACATAGCAGATATATTTCTACTTCTCTGAACAGCTATGAGCTCAGCAGAATCACAACTAAACATTCCTGAAAGGGAGAGGTACCAAAGAAATCAGAGATTACATGAGACATATTGAATAACAAGCAATATGGGAGATGAAGCTTGATTCTTCACAAAGAGATAAGGGAATGAAATATTCTCTGCTGGTGCCAGTAAATTCATTGCACGCGTTGGCATCATCAAGCACCAAGTGCAGAGTCATTATAGACAATAACATTGCCAAAGTTGCCAAACCCATGAAGCACCTGGTTGAATAAAAAGAATAAATCAGCCTGGAGTGAGTTATTTTACCAGGCTTATGCTGAGGAAAGCTGGCAGATATATACATAACATAAAAACTACAATTCATTAAACATTCAACTTTGAAATGACATTTAGAAAATGTACTAACCATGTTTGTACAACATATTACTTCAAAAATGTCAGTTTAGAGGAATAGAAAGGAGAAGAAGAAAAGATACCTGAAGTAATATTAACTAGGGAACAATTATCCAATTAAAATTATATATTGGCTTGTGGGAATGTAAAGGTTTTCAGCATGTTCTCTATGAAATACTCTCTTCCCTAAAATAACAGAAAGATTTCATCTTCTCTCTAGCCAATTTCTTTCTTAAATGTTTGCTCAACATTGCCCTAGAGAAAGCCAGCAAATTTTGAAGTACTCCTTTCCTGCCAATAAATTATATCACAGAAAGCGGAAAACAGACATTTCAGGTGAGTTTTCTTGAAGCCTCTTAGTGCAGGCATGCACCCAATTCTCTCAGGCCTTCTATAAACATACGCAGAGGACTATGGAAAACTCTCCAAGCAAAGGATGTAAAAAAGTAATCTTAATGGATCTTATTGTTGGGATTGTACCTCACTGACAGCGAGATTAGAATAGTGCTGGATAGAGTTGCAGTTTTATGAAACTCAGGCAGATTTAAAACTAGGGGGAAAAGAATTGTCTTTTTGCAGTCTTATTTACTTTAAAATATAGCCTTAATAAGTAACTGAAAACAGTTATTTAATAATCACTGAAAATTAGGTGTAGGTGATGTCAAATACGGATTAATCCTTTCAAAAACTCACATAATAAGGCTAAATAGTAACAAATTTTCTCCGCTCTTGGTGCTAATTAAAAAAAGCTTCAAACACATCCTTCTCCTAATCATTGCATTATTAAATGCATAAATAAAAAAACAATAATCATATTGCTATTGTGGTAACTTTCTATCCTAGATACTACCAGATTTTCATTTGCATTTTAGATAGCTGATCAGCTGGAAAAATTCTTTTGAGTCACAATGTTGGATCATGTCATATATTAATAATTTTCAAGTCTTGACTCAGAAAGCAAAATTATTCTGTTTATGTAAACGTTATTTTAGAGAATTTTTGACTTCGAAATTATTGATCTGTTTGCTGCCTATTTTAAGTGTTTGTGAGTGTATGTGCCATTCCTACCTTTCACACACCATCATAAATGTTAGAAGGTGCCATAAATGTAAGAAGTAGGGGTGATGCCTCTAACTTCTATTGTTAGCCTCGAAAAACTTCACCATGAGTATCTGCAGCATCAGACTCTTGTTTGGGAATATAATTATTTCTAACAGACCAAATGAGCCCTGAAAATGTTAATACAAAGCTCACCTAATCCAAATAGTACTGAGAAGTACAAAACTCAACACAGCTGTCTAAACATCTTGATCTGTCTTTCCCTCAATTCCCTTCATATTTTTCCTTATGTATTTTTTATTAAAGCTTACCTATCACAACTAGGATCATTCCAGTTTCTGTTTGGGAAACATTCTTTCTCTGATTTGGACTTGCCTGCAGGCAAGTGTGTCTGCTTGCTCTGTTTCTGTTGCTCACATGCCACGGTTTTCCAGATTAGAGAATTCAACAGGTAAACACCCATCTGCTGAACACCTGTCTTGCACCCTAAGTTCCTGTCCTCATATTTCCTTTGGCTTCCAGCTGTGGTTCTTCAGAGTTTTGCAGTTGATAGCCATGCCTTGGGAAAGCGCCAAGGCAACCTCTTCTGCTCCTCTCAGCAACATACACAAAACTCCAACACCTATTGCCAGCAATGTCTTACATGATCCCTGACAGCTGCTTCCTCCAGGGAAATCCTGCACATCATTTTCCTACTCCTTTCTGCTTATGTGAAGAACATAGTTCTTCTCCAAAGAAAACCCTAATGATGTTATTGAAACATCTTAGCATTCTTGGGTTTTAAAAATTCTACGTGGTGCACCAAAATTCAAATGGGTCTCAACATTAATTATCACGATGAAAACAGCCAGTCGAAAGAAGTATTTTTAAATATATCTTTTGTGGATATAAAGACAGAAAATATTGGCATCTTCTTCCTTCTTTAACTCGCCAGGATTTTGGCACAGGATTTTCCTTCTGCTTCTAAATTTTTAAGATATATTTTATAGAGATATCCTATTGAAACCACTCTGACTTGTTCAGTAGAACCATCTTCCTAGTACAGAGATTTCTATTATATTTTTTAAATCTTGTCAAGCTTCATTGTTTTTAAAATTTCTGAATTTATATTGTTCAGGGTTTTTTTAATAACATTAAAATAATGTTGCTGAGCTTTGAATAAGTTTACTGGAATGTGTTCAAAGAGTTAAATTATGCCATAAGACACAGTGATCTCATAAGGACATCTTAAGCATTGAGTGAAAAGGATCCAAAGTCTGTGTATGCAATATTTTGAGTATATGATCACAATTGGATTTAAATTTACATTTTGTGAATCTTGTTAGGATTTTAAAATACCTTACTAATGCACTAAACAATTACAATACTTAATGTTATAACACAGTGTCCGCACAGAGTGTGCAAACTCTGGCTGTCCAAACAGCTATAAATAGGCACATGTAAAATGATTTCTGTTTTCAAGTATCTATGTGCAAATATATATTTTATATAAACACATAAACATATATATGTAATGTTTTTGCATAATTTATTTAAGCCTTCAGGGCAGAAAAATCTTCTTTATAACACTGAAGAGATAATTTTAATAGAATGGAAATAGTACTATAAACTTTTTCCCAGCAGTTTACACAAAAGTAAAGGAGAGCCATAAGAGGGGTTTTTTTGTCTTTTTTTTTCCCTCAGTGAATCAATGAGACCTACAAGAATGCCTGGTCTTTAATCATAAAGTATTTAAAAAGCTTAAATCCAGAAAGGGATAACAACCATCTGAAAAGAGGGGGAACGATATTTCCATGGACTAGACTTGCTTTCTTTTCTTACACACTTTGATGAACAGCCTACATGGCCGGAGGCTATTCTGGACCTAATCCTAGGAAATGAGCCAAGCGTGATAAATAAGGCTGAATGCTGGGAGTGGCTAGTGTAAACCACTGTGTCATTAGTCACTAGCCCTCAGTAACTAAGTATATGTTTTCTTCTGGCATTTCTAAAAGCAGTCTTTAAATTAAAAGCTCAGCCATTCCCTCTGTGTTGGAAATGTCAACCAAGAATATGCAGAGAGCCCCAGAAACTAATCACTTGCTCAAAAACTCCAGGTAGATCAACATGTGAATTATGCTCCGCTTTGAGAGATACACCACACTCCCAAACATGACTTGCTTTTGAAAATATTGATCAGACTGCCTAGTCCTATGTCCATAAAAGTCACCAGCAAAATATTCTTTCTGTCAGCAGCAGCAGAAAAATTAGCCCATCCCTCCTAACAGAGAAAAGGCAACAGGGGTTTTAATTAAATCATTTGAAAATAATTTTAACTAATAAGGGCAGATATGGCAGCAACTGTAAAAATCTCCAAAAACCTAAAAATTTAAACGTGTTAATTTTTCCTTACTCACTTAAACTTTGTAACAGTTAAAAAACTTGTCCTCAAAAAAAAAAAAAAAGAAAAAAAAGCTAAAAATAAAACCTAATCATCACACCCCACTAAATAAACAAAAAAAAATCCTCAGCTATTCTTCTTTGCTTTTGGAGAAAATATGGCAATTTGTATTCCAATTTTACAAGCCAAAGTTACAGGGGGCTAAAATAGGGCTTTATAATGGAAGTTGATTGCAACCCTAACTATAGAGGGGCTACTGCCTTTCCATAATAAAGAGCTGCACATTTCCAAGGAGGGGAGGAGAATACTGCTCTGCATGACTTCTTGCAATTTTGCTTCTTTAAATTAAGGTTGTGTCTCGGGAACTTTCTTAGTTCTTTTGAGCATAAAGTTTGATATTTCACTTCATGTGGTTTTAATTCTGATCCTAGCACACTGGCATTTTGCAGTTGATACATTTTAGAAAGGGAAAATTAGGAAGCTTTGCACTTTGTCAGAGCTGTGATCTTGGTTTAGTTTGGGGTTAGTGGTTTTTTGGGGGGATTTTTTTGTGTTCTTTTGTTTTGGGATTTTTGTGGTTTTTTAGGCATTTTTTGGTGTGAAACACATGAAAAGGCCATGCAATCTAAAGCAGCAATTTAAATGTGTTTGGATTGAGTTTGTTTTCTTTGTATTGTCTTCTTGCTTAATGGTAGAATGATTTTTGGCTGTTTAAATTTCAGTCTGGAATGTGTGTTGTTTTTCTTTTTTCTGGGTATAAAATGGGTGAGACCACAGAGACAGTGTCAGGAATGTAAACTGTGACCATAATAACCAGTGCCCAGGTATGATATTATTAGCCTCAGTTTTTATTGCAACAAGGTTTGACTAGCAGTAAATGTTTTTCAGTCAGCTGGATGTTTCACTACCATTAAAGGCTACTGACAAACAATAAACAGCAAGTAAAAGGACGAGATTATGCAAATTTAAATTGGGATTGTTTTCAAATAATTAGAAGTCATAGTGGTGTGAGATTTTTTCAGTGTCTTCAAGGGAACACAGAAGAGATGAGATATGGTAAAATGGACATCCTTGGAGGAATGATTTAATTGCATGTAAATTCAGATATACAGTCTAGTCTCCCAAACTTTGGTGTAGATTAAAGTCCATTCTTATCTATTGTTCGTTGCTTCCAATATCTGCAGAAAGCCATTGATCTAGATTTTGTGTTATGTCTGTGATTAGTGAACCTAATGCTTTTAAATGTTTTCATTACAGTGATAGGTGAGAACACCCTTCCAACTTAAAGAGCTTTGCATTAAGGCACAAAGCAGGCAAATTAAGAGCCTACCACACTTAAAAGCACAATTCCTGGGTATAAAGACTCTTGCCTTTTTAGACACAGGAGGCAAAAATCTTCACTTGTACAAAAGACAGGCTTTTTACTTCATAGTTTGGAAACTCTTTGGAGCAGAACTATAATGTACCAGTGAGGATTGCTAAAAGATTCATGCATTTTAATTCATTTCTGCAGTATTAAAATCTTAAGTGACTATGGAGGAAATTAGTTAAAAAATTTAATTCTCACACGTTTATTAATTGAAATGATGGAATAGAGGACTATTTAAAGACAAAATTTACATTTCACATTTACAAAATGCCTCCTAACATTACTGCCTAAGTACCTAATGTGTATTTCTTTGTGTATTCTTTCTCTAGAATACTCTAAAGACCAGCTTTTCACGTTAAAATTATCCTTTCCAAATATTAATGAAAACAGTAGAATTGTTTTTCAAAAGTCTTTTTCAGAAAACAAGAGTGTGAAAAGGGTACTATTACATTACTAGAAGAGAAAACTGGAACCATGCCTTTTTGAGTATCCAGGAAAAATAGTTTCTGGTTTAGGTACTCAAAGTGCAAAAAGAAATTAATTATCAAGTCATGAACAATCAGTAACATTTTTTTCCTCTTCAAGTCTGTGTATGAATAAACATGTGAATAAACATGTGGAAGACTTGTCATAAAATATCAAACCATACCTGGAACACATTACAACCTTTTTTTTGTTTTACAAATCAGTTCTAAGTGTAGAATGTTTCAGTACTTTTTATAATGCATCTAAACTATAATTTTATGCAGCAATTGTGATATCAATGTTTGATTGTATATGTGCAACATTGAATTCCTCTTTCCCCACAGAAACAGAGACCTAAATTATAAGGATAAAAATTTAAGTCCCTTCAATAAAAAAATGTTATCTCACCTTTTCAAGCAAAATACACAAAATAGGTAATTGAAGAAATGTACATTCAGGTGATTTTATTCAAATGTGAAGCTAGTGTATCTTCCAGGTTGTAAAAAAGAAGTAGCAAATGTAGTACAAGATCCATGCTAATTGATAATCCTCATCTTCATAGTTCAACCTTGCATTAAGAAAATAAGTACAAATGCAATTCTTTGAGTTAAGCTTTATTGCTCATTTATTCAAATCATAGTAAGAATTATATATATAAATTGCTATGACTTTCATCTGTCTTTACTCATCTAGGTTCTGCAAGAGTTGATTAAAATACAGTGGCATAAACTCTGTAGACCTCTAACTCCATAGAATACACTGATAGTAAATTAAAACTGAGTAAAGCCAGAAAAAATCTACCAGATCAACCAATATTTTTAATTCTGCTTAGTAGGTGCCACTGACTAAAAAACAAAATGCAATCATAAATTCACCAGGAATTGAATAAAAAAAGAAACATGTGATTGTTTTCCTAATTAACTTACCAAAGATATGACTAATTTTATAATGTTTTAAAGCATCCATATGCATTAATTTGTATGCTGTTGTAAGCAGAAAATCAGTTAAGGAGAGAAATTTTGCTAGGGTAAGCATTGTCAAATGCAGAACAAGAATCAAGGAGCCCATAAGTATTATGTCTTCTTCACAAAAAGTTATCTTTAAATAAATCCATGACCAGAGTTAAATCCATTTAAGCCAGAAAATACAAATTTAGACCTTTAACGTATTATTCGCTTTTTTTTTTTATAAATTTAAAATTTACTTATAATAAAAATTTACTTATTTTTATTGAAGTTATTCTGTTCTTTTTCTTGAAGGCCCAAATTTACCATAAGTTATCAGTACATCCAGGAGTTTAAACACACCAGACTCATTCATACAGAACACTAAATGTTCTGTCACCAAGAAAATGTCTATCACTGGAACTTTACACATTTCAGAAAGTCTGACAGCATTCCTAGGAAAAAAGTGTGGTTCATTGTCAAATGTTGACTAGGAATGGCACAAAACTGCTTTTTAATTGCTAGTTTGAGTGTTGAGACAAGTCTGAAAGTATGTTCCAAAAAAATAATAAACAAAAAGTACTCATTTATATTAAAAGAACAAAATAATTAAGATTTAAGGGACAGTAGCAAACCTTAATAGTGTATTTCAAAAATCAGCTGACAGACACTGCTTGTTAAAGAGAGAAGGTTTGATGTGCTAGCTGTGAGACTCATGATTTAGTGATTACTCACTTTTAAGTTTGTACATGGAGAGTTGCAAGGGGCTACCTGACCTTATACAGTATTCAGACGAGAATGCTGAGATCCAGTGCAGAAGTGTTACCTAACAAGCTCAGAATTTATCTTCTTTCATTAACTTTAGACCTAAAACATAATACAATATTTTTTGTGGCTTAAAAGTATATAAGCATCTGTTAGCAGAAGCCCTTTATTTCACATAACAAGAGAATCCTGTTTATAATGTGTCACCAGCTGCTCAGTCAAAATGGGTTCTATTAGAACTAATTTAATTTTACATAAGTTGATCTATTTGCATTCTGAGTCTCCAGTTAAATGACTAGGTACTATTTTGTAGACTGATCTTGCTTCAAGCCTCAGTGTATGGACAATGCTTAATCAGTGTGTACATCAGGAAATAAACATAATCAGCAAGTGCACTAATTAAGCCAGGAAAATTTTGCAACATGCATACACTGTATGGATTAACAAGGCAATTCATTAGAAATCTTAATTATGGAATATTATATTTTCCGTACATTTTATTTTATGATGCTTCAGATGAGTTTTCTCTAAACACAGAAGCCATCTACACTTCTCAAAGTAGACAGGGAGATCCTTTTAACTCAGGCACATCTGTGTAGCCTCTAGTCTGGAAGCCTCTATGGAAAACATGCTTTGTTATCTCCAGCCAGATAACCTGATATGCTCTCTTAAACAAATGGTTGCTAATCAGATGTTAATATGCAGATGATTGAAAAATAAATACAAAATAAAACATATAGATAAAAACTTCATTTGGTGATATGGAGCCTCTTCTAACCCTTAAAAAGGGTTTTTAACATGTTTATTTCTGAAAAGTCAACAAATAGGCACCTAGAGCCTGAGACGCAGCACTCAGGTTTTAATGCAAAAAGCTTCCATTGAACTCAGCACGCTTCAAGCTTTTAGTATAAACTGGTGGCAAGGCTCCAGTCTGAAGCAGAGATGTCAATAAATTCCAAACCTGCATGGTGGTAATAACGCTGCTTCTCTGACTCCCTGTGTAACAAATATTGCATCCTACTCTACAGCTTCATGTAAACTCCTTGATGAAGGAGTTTTTTGTGTTGAATAAAGGAGATTGGGCTCATTGGAAGTACAGGGAATCAACCAAGGAGTTTTTAACAGCAGAAGTGGACTTTATACGAAGCACTTTAGTAGTCAAACAGAGGTATTATAATACAGCTGACTTCTGAAGTTATTCTGCACTGATGGAGGAGGACTCAGAATGTTAGCACAGATTTCTTCTGTGTAGCCAAGAAATAGGCTATTTCAGAGCTGCACATTGGTAGGATCATTGTACCATTTCCAAGCCTTGCACGTACAGCTTGCATGGAAGGCTACCGTGATTTTAAAAAATAGAGACGTGATTCCTGCAGCACCTTCTGAAGATGGAGAGGGGCCCTGTTTCCACAGCAAAAGGACACATAACTATGCTAAGTAAATAAGAAATGCTTAACGGGATAGAATGTTTATATATAGCTGTTCATCTGTCAGGTGCTCCACAACCAGATAGTCCCAAGAACGTCTCCTGGAGCACCTGTACATCTGGCTCATAACTCCAGTGTGCAAATGGGAGAAACAGAAGAGCTGAAAGTCCCCTAGCATATTCTTTTTAAACCTTAGGATAGAATACTGTGGATATATTTACAGCACACTTAGCCAGCCAGGCTCATAGCTCAGTGCCTTAGAAAGCCCCCAGCTGCCTAGAGAGACTGCATGGGCGATCTAGCACTTCAGTAGCTCCAAAAGCGGCAAGTGGTAGCCGCAAAGCTGATACCAAGAGCAGAAGCAAAGAGGTAGAAACATAGCTCTCGCTCTTTGCTTTAATCCTGCTAGTAGATTGCTCTCGGCCCGAGGCAGACACACAGAAGCTGCTAACAGAAGGGCAGCAGAACCAAAGAGCACAGGCCCACTCCGAGCTCTCTCTTTTATTCGGGGGGAAGGGAGAGGGGAAGGCAGGGGGCGGACCCAGGGTAACTGGCCAATTGGCCACTGCTCCAGAGAGTCTGTGCTTTTGTCAACTTTTACCCGCGCCGGGAGCAAAGGAGGTCTCAGGGCACGTGGTTGAAGCAAGTCAGGGCATGGCTGCGCAGTCTTGGGCCTGGCTGCGCCTCAGGGGCACGCAGCAGCAGAATACCATGGAAGGAAGTTTCTACACAGGCCCAAAACATAGATCATTCCTCCCTAACATGATATAAGGTATCCTTCTTGCCCTATTATTAACTCATTCTTTGCTCCATTTCCATCGTTCATCTCAAAATCACTCATGGGAAGTGCACATATATTTTCAGCTCTTTAGATGCTATCTGGATAAACTATCAGGAGATTCATTGTTGGGAAATATTCTAGTCGTCACAAGAATGGGTGAAATGAGGTTATGAATCTTGGCCATTTACCACAGCCAAGCTTATGTCTTAGATAATAAGTGTAGCTAAATTGCAGTGTTAATTTAGTTTAGGTCTGTCTGAATAGCATCAAAAGGGCACAGTTACATGTTTTCTTTTTACCACAGTACAGGACGAATTTTGTTCTTGTTTGTACTGTGCTTTGGATGTAAAATACTGGTTTGAACTGCCTCTGTCTTCAGCCCCTGATATCTCTCATATTATCAATTGTAACTTTAACATTAATTTACATGAAGCTGAGTAAAGTCTAGGGCTTTGACTGTAAACTTAAAAACTACTGTCAAATAAGAGTTACTCTCTGGTCTGTTGCTAGCAGAAATGCCAAGCAGTGCCCATATTAGTACAGTCCCTTGGCATATGCATGAGTCATAAACGTGTCTTTTGGCCACTGCTTCATTTGTTGCTCATTATGTTTGTTGTGGACTGGTAAAGCAGATATAAATAGAAAAATGCTTACGTAATATGATGGACAGATTATGTTTAAACATTTTCAATAGCCTAGCCAAAACCTGACAAAGTAGCTGTTATTGGCATCTGAAAATTCCCATCTCATAAAGGATTATTCATGTATATTTAGGCCATGCTTACCACCTTATTTGTGGCAACAGGCATGAAAAAAAAAAAGTAAAACCAGGGGCTAATGTATTCAGTGTAAGCACTTAGTAGAGATATGAAATATTCATGTGTGGGACACAGGGCTTAACAGCACAATAAAAATGCATTCCCAAAACAGAGGCCAGATCACTTAAATGAGATGGAAAAGGATATGTGACAGCACCAAACCCTTGTCCAGAGTTCTGGCCTAAAGGCAATGAAATAAGTGAATTGACAATCTGGGTAAAGCTTTTGTTGTTGAGAGTAATAATTCACATATTCTTTGCATGATCATGACAAGTGAAAATTACTTTTACATCCAGTTCTTCCTTCTGTTCTAAATCAGCCTATGATACAGATAAAGTTTTTTTAAAAGGACACTGGCCATCGTCATAGTCAAACAGTATGGAAAATAAAAGATTAAAGTTCTGAAACTTCCCTAATCCTGTAGCAATACTTCTTTTCACATCACAGATTGTACTTATTGCTTTCTTGAGACCGCTAAATTACTATAGTGCTTGGGTTTTAATTTGAATTAAAAAATAAAGTAGGATGCCTTTTTAAAAAGTTTACTTGAAGTATAAATTAATTTGCATTAGTTTATCAGTTACAAAGTATATTTGCCTTTGAGCAATGACTTTGTCACATCATCAAGTCATGGAAAATTCAATCTGTCATAGGCTGAAGGGCCAAACTATAATAACTTCATTAGAGCATCACAAAGGGAGACACAGGAAATTATATTGACGGTAAATTATTCCTCTCAAATCTCAACAGTTAGAGGACTTTTCTAATAATATCAATTTAGAAGAATACAATCCTATGTCATTGCTGATTTCACAAAGTGTAGAGGTCATGCTGAGCAAGTGTGGACAAAATTGTTTCTTCATTTGACTGTATGCTATAAAGAAGAGATTATCCCAGACTTGTTTCAGGGACCACTTTTTTACTTATATTATCTGAAGTCTGAGATACCAGCAATGGTGATAAACAGACGTTGCTTACATGTAAACAGTGCAAATAGGCAGGTTTTCAAATGATGCAAAACTCTCTTGAAATGTACATTAACATAGGCCTTCATGGGGTCCAAAGTCTTTGTTCAGAACTGTGGTATTGCTAACTTGGTTTATATATAACCAAATTTAATAGATTTAATAATTAAATGATAGATATTATCCTGAGCTACATAGCAAGGGGATTGCACTGCCATACAGCCAGGCAGAAATTGCATTAATGTCGTTGTGAATGGAAATTTTGTGGGACTGGTTTAAATGAGTGCATCTGGTTTAAGCCTATGGCTCAATTTAACTCAAACAGGTAAATCAAAATCAGCAAATTTTTCAAACACTTCAGGTTCACTATCTCACTCAGAAAAACATTCTGTAACCACCAATATTTGCACATATAAATAAATATTTTGGACATTAAGACAGAGGGTTTCCAGATGCCAAGAGCTGACATTTGAAAATATGGTCCTAAGTGTCATATACTACCCTTGATTGATGAACACAGATCACAATGACTTCACAGAGAATTCTACACACAGATTGAGGGTAAGGTATGACAGTAATAAAATGAACATTAATCTATGAACAGTGTTGTTCTCCACCATAGGGCAATGATACATTCACCATAAACCTTTTCCATCTGTCAAGTGCACTGCAGTGTTCTTGTGCCTACACTAATATTCTTTCATATTTATACCAGTGGTTTTTGAACACCATGTCAGGCTGAATTCAAAATATACCAAATAAAAATAGGTGGTGTTAAAATCCAAAACTGGCTTGGAAAGAAAGCCTATAACTTGCAAACAGATCTGTCTTCAGGCTGAACAATGAATTCCAATTAGCAGCATTAACATCACTGACATACAAACATTGTATTTATTGAAATAGTAGTCTGTAGTTTCTCATATGGGAGAAAAAAAAGCACGTGCTAAACCACTGACAGAAGCAGAGTTCAAAGGATGTGGTCAACTTCCATACCAACAGTGGAGAAGTGAGGTCTGCAGTATTTCTCCTCCAGTCCATTAGGTTTATTCCTCAGTCTGAGGTTATATCGGTCGTATGTGTGAGTGTACAAAAGACTTACTTTTACAGGAAACATCTCAAAGCAGGTTCATGGCACAGGGAAATGTGTTGAAGCAAATAATGAAAGACAATACTCTAACACTCATTTCTTCATTTGCTGATAATAATTGAATTTAACGTAATAATATTATTTGATCATTTAAAAAGCTGGTTGAATAATGAAAATAATTACTTGTCAGTATTTTAGTACCAATTGATGGAAAAATGTGAATAGGTCACAAAATTAAACATTATTTGACTATCTATGCAACTAATTGAATAATGGAAACATTTATTCACCAGTAACATATTCATCTAGTACAGAAGAAAGGAAACAAACAATTTGCAAATCAGACCTACATTAAAAGGATCTGATGAATATGTGTAATATTGTCCAAAATTTTTGTTATTGTTACAAAGAATATGAAAGCTTACTGAAATAATGTTGTCATTTACAATGACGGAATTTCAAAAGGGAAATAATTTGGCTAGAACACACTGGTGTCATTAATCCACTGTATATTTAACTTGATGAATGGAATGACATTTCAAAGCATAGAAGGAAGAATAATCTCATATTTTAGGTACAGGACCAAGAACTAGATGACCTCTTTTCTACTACTAGTCCTATCATCAATTATTTTCACAGGATTTTCACCTCCCTAGCTGGAAATTACTTGTTTCTGAGCTAATTACTTCCACCTAAGGTGAAGCTATGAGCTTTATTCACAGTCGAATGAATAACTAAGTACCCTTAACTACCTTTGAGTTAGGGCAACTGTAGTAACACGGGTATAATTAACTGAGGCTCAGAAGAATAGAATACTTGAAAGAAACAATATTCTTACAAGGTATCTCACTTCAGATTCCTCAAGGGTCCCTGTGAGGGGATCTTTCACCAGTAAGTGAAAGCAATGATTAAGTGTGAATAACTTCAGCAGTTGTTGATGTTACTTGACACTTTAAAAAATAATCTGCCTGAAACACCTGAAACCAAAGTGGTTGGAAGTACAAATGTAAAACTGTGGAAACCATCTGCAACTGGTGATTAATGCAATCTTCAAGTTCACTTAACCAGTGCAGGGTGATGAATAAATCCCTTTCGTCAGGAATCTCTGTGTATCGAAAATGTCAAGTTCCCAACATCTTTATCTATGAGAAAACACCAGTCCTTGGCAGATGCAGTGTGCTTTCATTACAGTGTCATTAGGGGCTTGGAAAGCTGTGAGTAACTTCACCCTGGACGAGCAGCATTCAGATCTTCTCTCCGAGCTTTGTTTCTAATTGTTGTTAGCCAGGCTGTGAACAAGAAAGACTTTCTAGGGCACAGCACTGGGTGAATTTTATAAAGGGTCTTTGCCCGATTCTCTTCATCAACTTTAATTTATTGTCTGTGTTCTCTGCTCCTGAGTAGAAAGCAAACTTAAAAGGTGTGAGATATATGTTCTTAGCAGAAACAGGATACTGGGACCACAGCAGGAAACCAGAATTAAGAAAAGGGCAATGTTGCTGTAAAATACTAAAAATAAAAGAAATTGTTTCTCAGGATTTGAGAAAGGGACCAGTTTCATCCTTGGAGGATCAGATGTCTGTTTATTTTAATCTGAAAAGGACTCCAAAATGTGTGAACAAACTTAAGACTCTAAGCATAGCTCTTTCCCAAACCAAAGCAAAGGCTAACACAACAAAAACCTCAAATGATAATTTTTGATTATTCAGAATTCAGTAGCAACTGTGTTATTTTGTATTAAGGCACAATACCAAATGTCAACAAGAAAAATCAGCTTGAAGTTAATGTTTTAACCTTTTTTGTTCTGACGGAATTGGATTTCCCCCCACACCTTCCCTTTTCAAAGAGAATTCATGCAAAACTGGCCACTTCAGTGGAACATTTTGACTTTGACAGAACTGCACATTCTCTGAGCAGCAACACCGGTCAGCCCTTAGCTATAAAGCTGCATATAAATTAATGACTTCAACAAGCTTGCAAAGCCAAAAACTGAATTTTAATATGGACCTGTACTTTTTTCTGTATCTTCCTCTTCAGAGTACAGTATAATATAATACAGGTGATGAATATTTATTCAACCCTGATTATACTTGAGCCGCATTAGTGTACTTTAGATTAAAGCTCTGTTGTTTCTACTGCCAATTCTCGTGAATGGTAATATTTTACATTTTAGATCTTTTGATTTACACATAAAGATATACTTATTATAATGTCTGACATATTAACCCTCTTTCCTCTTCTACCTACTAGTCATGGTAGTATTGTATTCATTCTGTGAGTTATTATATTTAAAAACTTTCTTATTTACTGCAAATGTAGAAATTGCTATAATTAACTATGCATTCAGTACAAAATTTAACTATTCAGACTTAAAGTAGGATCTTAGTCTTCTAAAAATATTTAATTGCCAAGAACCTGGACATATTTATTTTTAATTTCGAATTAGTATAAAGTTGAAGCTACTGTGTAGTAAGAAGTGGTGGTGTCTCCACAAACAACACAGAATCCTACAAGATACAAGCAACAGGAAGCCTGACCATGCAGCACCTTTAGATGCCAAGAATGTGGCTTACTGAAGCCATAAATTTAGTAAGGCACCTGTGAAAGCCACCAAGATGTCATCTGTACCCTCCAAGACACTGTTTCTTTAACCAGTCCTCTCAGAGTACATTGGACTTACGGACTTGGTTTATAAGATATTGGAGAGAGAGGAATTTCTGAGTTAGATGCAGGTTGGTATGACTAGGTGGGAGGCATGAAGGACACAGCTAGGTGTTTGCTATACCAGATAGTGCCCCATGAGCTGGTGCTACAGGGAAGGTTTGCTATGGTTTTTTGTGTGTTTTTTTCATTGTTTATTTGTTTGTTTGTTTTTAATAGACCAATAGAGAGAGGATCAAGCATCTTACCTAGTCCTTGTCACCTGGCATTCTGAGCCTAACTTCATCATTTACACAGCTAAGCCTTACAGACAAGTGGAGACTCATCTACATCTACGAGTTCATCAGTGAGGGAAACATTTCTTCCCAGCCCCAAACAACTGGTGCACTTTCAAAGAGTAAGCATAAAGCTCACTGTAAACTGGCTAAGATTAGAGCAGAGAAAAAGTACTGTTATCACCCAAGTACACTGTAAATCAACTATTTTCCATCCATTTCAAACACTTTACCAGGTAAGTGGTAACATTTATCACTATAACCAAAATCTTGGGAAATCAGAAAAAAAAAAACGGAGAAGATATAAAGGAGAAAAAAACTCCATACTAAAAATTTATTTCTCCTCCTGGCATTATATGTGCTTTACTTTTCTTCATTCCATTTCTCTTTCTTCCTCCTCACATAAACAGGTTACCCAGACTTTTAAAATATAAGAACAATGAAAAGAAAATTGGACATATATAGAGA
The DNA here is from genome assembly GCF_965178545.1 of Coloeus monedula. NCBI lineage: Eukaryota > Metazoa > Chordata > Aves > Passeriformes > Corvidae > Coloeus > Coloeus monedula. The sequence goes on from NC_138781.1 coordinate 118,803,652, forward strand.
AAAGTCCAGGCAAGCATCCTCCAGCCAGACAATAAATATCATGCCAGAATCGGATACTCCTGCAAGATCTTACTTGCAGTACATGCAATGAAGTGCTTTCAAGGTACAAGCACATCTCAGCCTATTGAAAAAAATATGTTTGCTATACTGCCACTGCAAATACAGAACGTTTTCTTATGTTCGTGCATCTGTCAGCATCTGCTCCTCTGAACAATTATCATGGTGCACTACAGTGCAAATGAAAGAAAGTAACGGTGTTAAAAGTTGTGATATCTGAAAATGCAACTATGTGAGAAATTAAATACTGTATGAAATAATGAAAAAAGTGGATTGAAGAGAGAAATCAGGTAGGTCACTAGTCATTATTTAGACTTCTATATTGATAACAGCTATTTGTCTCTTTCTGAGAACATCTTATAGTGTCAGTGAATCTGTGTACAACATAGAGAAAAATACCAAATTTCCTGATCTAAGTAACTAAGAGACAGTCAAAGCAAGAGAAAGAACATAACAGTGCCAAAAAAAATTATGCAGCAAAACAAAGGCAGACACTAGCAATAATACAGCCACCTAAATAAAACTTAGGTGGAACGTTTGCAAGCTATTTTTCCCTAGGCATTTGTAGAAGGCAATCACGTTTTCAGTTATATTTCCTAATGAGCTGGTCTAGAGACAAACTCAGCAAGTATCCTCCCTACCAAAAGTTGTGTTTCAGAACAGTGGGTTTCAGCATTCCCTCAAGAGGGCTGTCACCTCACTGCAGCTGAGCAACTTAAGAGTGCAGGTCCATTTGGACGCTCAGCTTGTCTTAGAAGGCCAAAAATTACAGACACAAATGGCACTTATGAAGAATCTAGAAGACCTTCAACATCCTCTGAGACCAACCCAAGCAGTCAATTATCATCCCCAGGAGACAATTTCCCTTATGGGAAAAAAATGCGGAGTAACCAGCTTCATGATGTAACAGCTACAAAGAACTTCAGAAACTCATCACAAATGAAATATTAATGAGGCAGTGGATGCTAAAGAACTCAAACTGTATGCACTACCAGAAATTAAACTGTTAAATATTTTGGCTAACTGCCATTTCAGTGATCATTAGACTGAGATATTTGGCTAGTAAATTCAATATCTTTAATTTTAATCAGATTTGAGTGTTTGCAAATGATGCAGCTGTTGCTATAAGATAATTAAATAACCAAATAGCCAACAACTTTAATTTTAGGGGGTTTTTTTGAGAGATTTGAAGATTAGAGCTATTTGCAAACTCCTCAGACCCCACTGCTCTCATCACAGAGAAAGAAATAATCTCAATTCATGAGCTGTGTGCAATTTATTTGCTGTCTTAGGTCAGTTCCGAAGAAAGTATGACAGACTTCACAAATCTCACCATCATAACAGGCACCTTTGTTCTCAATGTCAGCAAAAAGCCAAAGGAAACCACAGAGATGTAATTGTGCACATCTGCTCTTACAATTGGTCCCACTGAAAACTCAAGCCGATGGCCTGGATCAATAGGAAGGAATTCACAGTTCTCACTATTTGCACTGACTCATTTTGTTTGTTTGTTAGTGGTCCCTCTACACCGAGTTGTGGAGTTAAAAATAGGATTACATTTCTTATTTTGAATATGATGCTTTTACTGAGTAACACCACTGGAAATCAATATATATTCAAAGAAAATCAACTGGCTCCAATAGAGTTACCCAAGATTTGTCTAGGCATAGAAGTTATGATAACTGGCTGTACAGGTTGCTGCTGATCTTTGGCTTGGTAGGCAAATTTAGGCTTAGTCTGTAGTATCAGAAGCAGCAAAAGATTTATAAGAAAATAATACAAAGTACGGCTCTCTCCTCAAGTTTGCAGTATGTTGCTTTGATTATACTTAAATAAAATATCTTGAAATAACAGTACCATAATGACTGTAGCTTACAGGGACTACCCTGAAGGATATTCTGTCAGGGAGAACTCCAGCAAGCATTAAATCCTAGGGAAAACAAGTGTTGCTTTCACAACTCTGGATAATGTTTCTATTCTCCAAGTATATGTGACTTCAATAGGTATCCGCGTTCAGAAACACAGCACAGCAGCCCAGAAAAGGTCAAATACCTAAAATTCTTTGGCGTGTCCATAAAGCAGCACAAGGTATACAGCATGAAATATTCCAGGAAGTGTAGACATAACTTGACTCAGTAGTGACGATATTTAGATTCAAGAAAAACAAGAGGCTTTAATTAAAGGCTCGCCTTCAAAATCATACAGAATCTCTTAGTAACACTGTTATGAAAGTCAAAAACCCATCCTAGGTGTCATCAGAGTAGCCACATTTTTTTTGCTGCATTTGTATGCTAATCACATAAGAAGCAAAAATAGGCTTAGATTGGAAATCAAAGATTGGTTGTACACAGGTAATAGAGTGCTCGAATGCTTTATTTTAAGATAGAAGGCTCTTGAACCAGGCTTTATTATTGAACTAAGACTATCTATCCTTTTTGACACTTTTTAAATTAAGTTCTTCCTCTAATTTATGTTTTTGTCAGCTTTCCTCCTTTACCTGGCTTTAAACTGATTTTTTTCTCTCAAAGTAATAAACCACTTCGGAGAGGAGAGAAAAAAATTTTAACGACCCTAGGAATTCAGATTAACAAAATGGATCATTTGTATACAGCTGCAGAATTATGAAACCTTTTGAAGTAGAGAGAGAGAGTCTTCAGCAATACTCTGGTTCTACATATTGCCACAAAATTCCTGTTAGTGCTCCCTACATTCTCAATTCTTGACATGTTTTAGCAATACCTCATCCTTTTGGTGCAAAATTAGGAGGTCAAAGTTAAATCAAAGGGATAATGTTAAGGTCAAGACCATCAATATACTCTTTTATTTTTAATTCTGTGATGGATAAACCCCACTATGCCTTGTACCAAAGCACCAAACAAAAGTCTGGGTGAGCCTGGATTTGCACCACCAGTCATGTTTGACTCTTTACTGGCTGCACAGTCTGCCTCCTTATTATTGCTCATCCAACCTGTTTTCCAGTATGGTCTGCATCCCATCTGACTTCAGCAGAGATACAGGGAGCTGGTGCAGGCAAACAGAGCAGGGTAACAGCTGCAGCCTGATGAGTGGTGGCAGCCAGATAATCTACTGTGATGTCTTGTTGGAGAAAATTTGGGACAATGTAATTTCCCCAGTTTGACATGGAACCCTTGTCAGAGTAACATGAGGCTCTACACAGTACACCCAGCCTCCGGATGCTGTAAGCAATATTTCTTTCTCTACTACAAAAATTAATATTGCATGTGCATGCTTCTAAGGTGACTTCACTTTTTCAGTAGTTTACACATTAAAGATATGAATACAGATTGCAAAAAGAACTATCTATTCAAGAGGAAAATGATAGCAGCTCACACTTCTTCCCTACTTCCCTTGTCTCTCTTTCCCTGTCTCCAATGTGATCTTAATTCTTCCTATCAGTGGGTCATGCTGTAGGCTTTTTTGAAGCTCTTTTTAAAGTAGATAAAGGGAAAATAATTTTTTAAAAAGGAGTCACTGATGTGAAAAATGATCTGGTTTTCCTCCATTAAATAGAGTCATGTTCACAAAATTGTGCAAATATCCACTTCTCATAATCCTGTTTCAAAATGGTATCTTACTTTGGCATGTCTTGCAGGGTTCCTGGTTTAGCATGAGAAAGAATTACAGGTTTGAAGGGCTCTGAATTCTTACAGAATAAGGCTTCATTAAGGCAGTTTCACTCAGAGAAACATCCAATAACAATTTTAATGGAAATACTCTTTCCAACCAGGTCCCTCTGTGAACATTTTCTTTATATATTACAATATACCTTCAGTACAGAAACTAAGCATACTCAACTAAAATTAAAATAGCAATTAGGCAGGATCTTAACTTGCCTTCAGAACCTCAGTGTGTCCTTTTAGCTTTTTATAAAGTTTCTATGACTCTTTGAAACTCAAACTCCCTCCCTGGATTTTTCAGCAGATCTTTATTCAAGCACATTTTTCAGATTTATTTTGTACTGAGAGCTGTATGCTGATTTTTGTACACCTTTTCATCAATGTTGGCCGTGAGAATTTAGATAAATGTAAAACAAAACCTCAAGTAAAGAATATGAATGTCCTGTGTGATTCACTACCACAAATTGCATTTACATTCCAGATTATTTCTTAAAGTTTCTGTGTGAGTACACATCCTAGGATGCAATTCCAGTACCAGTATTTAACTAACTTTCTAATGTGGGAACAACACGATCTGAGTCTGGTATGGCCTCCTACAGAAACTGAGCCATGAGGATGGATGGTAGAGCTGAACCCCACTTTGATTACACAAGTACTACCAGATCTGATGATATGAAAGTAGTCTAAATTCACCATTCTGATTTCTCTGTCCAAACCCACATAAAAATATAGGCCTAAGTATCCAGAGAAAGATCCTTAAATTCCAGACACCCAAATAAAGTAACCAGTGTGAATAGCTTAATTTGAAAAAATAAAAAAATTCTGAAAGTGTGCCATGTCCATTACAACAAATGAAAATTCAATGAATGAAAATTCAATGTAGTTTAGGCACTTTGATCTAAAAATTAAGTAAGTAACATTAATTTGTGAAAATTGTGCAAGCTAAAAAAGAACACAATCAAGTTCTCTATTTATCTGTATAGCAGACAAATATTGTTTGCAGAAACTGCCTAAGCTTTTCCAGCCTAGATGTGTTTTCCAGCCTAGATGTGTTTTACAAGCATGTTGCTCAGATCTTCCCTGGTTTCGATTTGATGATTGATAATTCTCAATACATGGATGACATAATTCTGGAAGAAACAGGGACATAGAAGTAAACTAATATTGAGTGTGACTGTATTTGCAGTGGTGAACAAAAAGTAAAAAGCATTGTACATTCCCAGTGGTCATTACAGTGAATAGAGAGAGTAGAGAGAAAAATGAACAAATGCAACTTACTTTGTTACTATATAGCTACTAGTATCATAGCTCTGTTGTCTAAAGTTAGTTAATTAACTTTTAATTAAATTTGTCACTAGATTCTCCCTAAAATACTCAAGTATGGAGTCAAGCCAAGGGTAGTGCTGACTTAAAATTGGATTTCTGCTGAAGAAAAGGTTATCATTGAGAAGAAAAGATTGGAACACACTATGGATTCATCAGTTATAACAGCAGTTTATATAACTAAGTATTTAAAAAGAAAGGACTATGAAACATATTTATGCATGATAGATGCCGCTCTCAGTCTCCCCATGAGTGCTGATTTTGGAATGAAATCAAAGAGTCTGATGCTACTGAAGCAATTGAATTAATACTTTTGGGGCTGAACAGATCTGTCAGGAAGAGAGACAATGCCATAGAGTGTCATTGTCTTTTCCACTTCATTATTGATTCTCTGTCAGCATACAGTGCGCCTGCCTCACTGCATGGTGCGTACCGGTGTCATGTGCCATGTTTAACACCTGGGCTCATGATAACTGAAGAAATGTAGCTCGACAGTCCTTGTCACTGCATTAACTGAACCAGAAATACCATCTATTCTTCCCTTAAAAAAAAAAAAAAGGAGTAGGGAGGAATAAAATGATTTCTCTAACATGGCTGATAGTAAATTCTACTATGAACAACATGCTATGCTTTGTGCTGTATTATGTTGTACTGAAACTATATTATCTCCTGTGCAGAAAAGAAAACTCTCCGTTGAATTTTTGAGGCAGATTGTGTGTCATGCTCACAAACACAAAGTGCAAAGGTATTATTACTGAACAGCGAACATGGTATTTTGCCATGGCCGGAAAAGTTACATCAAGTGTCATGCATACGGAATGCCCAGTGGGGTCAAGAGAAATTACATGTTTGATTGTAAACAACAAAGTGTGTGCTCTTGCATTATAACATCTAGGCAGCCTTGTTGTGTGACTTGGGATGTTTGCTACTATGCATGCAAGTGCTTTTACAATAGGTGATAGCATATTTTCGGAGTAGTGTGACGTGCAGTTAATATACATACTGGGGTAGATGTTTTAAAAATGTTAACATTTTTTCCTAGATAGATGGGCATCCATCCTACATCACTAAATACCACATACCTGAAAATTATCACAGTCAGCTCCATTCACATCTGGGTTGCTGGGCAAAGCACGTTTGAAAATAAAAGGGCATTTTGTTCAGATCATGTGCAAGTCATCACAGAGGACATCCTCATAGGCTCGTGAAGGAGCTGTGCTTATGTCACTGAGCTCTTGATTTGTATTCTGTTCAATATGTTTTCTCAGCTCCACAGTTATGCTTCATGTTGGTAGTATTGTGGTGTTTGGAATGTAGAAAAGCTAGGGTCTCATTTTTCTTTCATATATAGTAGAATGGGAACGGTAAGGGCAAAGTAATTATGCTTTTGGGTTGCTATCTAGGTATCAATCATTAGTATTAGTAACAGAGATGCAATGTGTAAAGCTGCTGAGGTATTTAAGGCCATATCTAGTGATAGCAAAACAGCACTACAGTTGCATTCAGTTTGTTCACACACCCAATTATTCCAATGTAGTGTGTGTCACAGTACATTAAAGTAGTTAAGGCTTTTCATTGAAGTTTTTCTTTTCGGTATGTTGCAAGGTGATCTTAATGTTTTCCTTTGTTCTCAAAGCAGATACATGAAATCTCAAGTCTGAATTTCATTTGTGTGTGAGAGTGTTTGCCAGAATAATAACAAAATAAAAATGGTAAATGCCACTTGCTTTCCTGCGTTAATATCTGTCTTTAAGAACATTTGTTCAGTGAATCTTCCAATGTGAGATCACCTAAGGCAAATTTGGATGTGAGGAGCTGTACCAGAAAGGAGGTTTGACCCAAAAGAATCACAATTTCCTGTCCAGCTATGCATTTATGGGGGCAAAAAAAAGGCTTGTAATTTGTAAAGGCCTGTTGCTGTACAATTTTGGTCAACTCTGCCATATGGAGGAGAATTCAATCACAGACCTATGTACTTACAGGTAAGCACGTCTAGGTGGAAAAAGGTGTAGGCCAGTGGGAAAACATATGGTGCAGAGTACACTATTTGCTCTTCCTACTGTTCTCAAGACACAGCCTGACATCTGCAACATGAATCAGGAAGTTAGAAGAGCTTTGGATTTTACAGTCCCTCAGTTTAACTAGGTGGCTTGCCAAGATTTAGCACAATGAGACTGGAAGGGTTTGAAGGAAACTCCTTACAGAATCCATACCCACATTTTTAATCGCCAATTAGAAACACAACTTGTGGAGCTTTTGCATTTTAATATGTGTTTTTCCTAGATTTGTCATTTGTGAATAAGTTAAAATAATAAAAGTGGTCACTTTGGTTAAAGCTATCTTGATTTCCTCGTGGTCACTTTGATTAGGGCTACCTTGATTTCCTTAAAAGTAAGAATTGCAGTTTTGACTCACAAAATAGACATTTATTATAGACAGACTTGTTTGAAAAAAAACAAACAAACCAAACCCAACCCTAAAATATTAGTGAAATCACTTAAGTGGCTTGAAAGCTTTTGAATGATTTTGAACAAATACTTCCTTTAATCTCTTGTCTTTTTTTAAAGGGGAAATTAATCATTCTGCTGGTTCAAAAGAAGGAAAAATGATTACACATACATGCCTTGTTCATCCACCTGTAGGTAGCTGCTTCTTTAAATAGGCTCAAACTAATTTTGCAGTGAACCATCTTTTATGCACCGAAAGTGTAAGATAACTTGTTGCTTGCTGTTAGATGAGTTTTTAAATGTATGTTATAAAATGTGGTACATTGATTTTTAATAAGGCAGTAACTACTTTAGATGTGATTTTTGAAGGTTTTTTTTTTTTTTTTTCAGTTGGCATTAATTTAAAAATCCATAAAAATTTTAACCATTAAAATCCATTTGCATTAAAATCCAAAATTGTACCAGAAATGAAGCCATAATAAAATATATGTTAGAAATCTCTGGAGAATTTTCATTCTAAGGGAGTTTACAAGAAATTATTTGGCAAGGTTTATGCAATTTTTTGCAGAATCATTTGTTCTTAAGAGTTGAAAATAGCATGAGATATGTGTGACTGATTATATAAGACTAATTGATCCACATGATACCCTGCTTTATCTATGACCTACAACTACTACATCTAAAAGGACTCAAAGTTTTCTATATTTTTTTTCTGGAAACTCTAAAATATATAATCAAGGAAAATCTTTTAGAACCCTAATAAAGTACCTAACAGGGCCCTGAAGGATAAGAAACTATTAAGTCCAAGTCACTATACTACCTTTCACAGCAAAGAATGTCATTAAATCTCTATGAATTCTTATAGCTCAGTGTTCTCTTAGAATGCTTTCTCAGAACATATACCATGTGAGGGTTTCACAACAGATTTTGTAGGAATCTTAGTCCTGTTTACAGTAAAACCATACAATCATAAAATCATAGTACCATTAAGATTGGAAAAGACCTCCAGGATCATCAAGTCCAACCTTTGACTGAACATCACCATGCCAACTAAACCACAGCACTAAGTGTCATGGGCAGTCATTTCTTGAACACTTCCAGGGATGGTGACTTTACCACCTCCCTGGGCAGTCTGTTCCAATGCTTCACCACACTTACAGTAAAAATATTCTTCCTGATGTCCAGCTGGAAACTCCCCTGGCACAGCTTGAGGCCATTTCCTCGTATCCTGTTGCTAGTTGACAGAAATATAGAACATCCTGAGGTGGAAGGGACCCAAAAGGATCACCAAAGTCCAAATCCTGGCCTGGACTGGACACCCCAAGAATCACTCATGTGCCTGAGATCATTGTCCAAATGTTTCTTGAACTCTGTCAGGCTTGGTGCTGTGACCAATTCCTTGGGGAGGCCAAACACCCTCTGGGTAAATATTCTTTTCTTGATATCCAACCTAAACCTCCCCTGGCGCAACTTCAGGCCATTCCCTTGGGTCTTGCCACAGAGAAGAGATCAGTGTTTGCCCCTCCTCTTCCCCTCATGAGGAAGCTGTAGACTGTAATGAGGTCTCCCCTCAGTCTCCTCTTCTCCAGGCTGAGCAGACCAAGTGACCTAAGTTGCTCCTTGTATGGCTTCCCCTCTAGGTGCTTCACCACCTTCATAGCTCTTCTTTGGACACCCTCTAATACATCTTTTTGATAATTTGCTGCCCAAAACTGCACACAGGGCAAAGCACAGTTGGATAATTACCTCCCTCGGGGAACGAGGGTGGTGCACCCCAGGACACAGTTGGTCTTCCTGGTTGCCTGGAGAAAAGACCAACCCCCATCCTGCTACAAGCTCCTTTCAGGTGGTTGTAGAGATAAAATGCCTCCCCTTGAGCTTCCTTTTCTCCAGGCTAAACAACTGCAGCTCCCTCAACTGCTCCTCAATAGGACTTGTGCTCCAGACCCTTCACCATCTCCACTGCCCTTCTCTGAACATGCTCCAGCACCTCAATGTCCTTGTGGTGAGGGGCCCAGAACTGGACACAGGATTCCAGGTGTGGCCTCTCCAGTGACAAGTACAGGGGAACAACCACTGAATCACCACCCTGGTCCTGCTGGCCACGCTATTTCTGTTACAGGCCTTTGGCCTTCTTGGCCACCTGGGTACAAGGCTGGCTCATATTCAGTGGGCTGTTGACCAGCACCCCCAGGTCATTTTCCACTGGGCAGCCTTCCAGCCAATCTGCCCCCAGCCTGTAGCATTGCATGGAGTTGTTGTAACCCAATGGAAATTAAATTTCTTCAGAAAAAAAAGCTAAATAAGTGCAAGATAGTCATTACTTAACCCAATATTTCACTGCAAAAAGTAGAGTAAAAATTAAGTGCAAAAATGTGCTGTATACAAAGTGGAGCATGCTGCCATTTGTAGCGAGGAGACTTTTGAAGGTAATAGGTAAAATGAGAAACAAAGGTTTAGGTAAAATAGATGTTATCATTATCATCATCTTTGATTAAAATCTGTTTAGCATTAACACAAACACAAAAACCTGGACTTTGTATTTAGATTTTCTTGGCATTCACATGAATATTAAAGGAGAAAAAATGGTGTAAAAGATATAACACAAAACCTCTATTGAATCAGTAAAACCTAACATGAAAAGAGACCTCAGGATATGCTTGCACAAGAGTCCAACAGACAAAAACCATATTTTGCCCTGTTTTAAAAAGAGGGGGAAAATGATTTACTAGAGGTAGAATATATGCATTATCTTCGTTTAACAGGTTAGAATATTCTCCTGGCTGGAAGCTCCCTGGCATATGTGAGGGTGAATCAGGACATGTAATTCTCAGCAGTTTCACAACTTGATGGCATGCTGCCAGAAGAGCCAGCAGGTCATTGATTGTTATTGGGGAATCCCCTGACAGTTCCAACCCCCAGGAAAAGAGAGGGAAGGCTGGGCAGCCAGCCAGGTCTTCACTCCTGAAAAAATCCTAAATGCCGCTCCCTGACTAGTTATGCAAGAACTATATAAACCTTTGGTACTGCTGGCACCCATGAAATTCGTGATGAAACATTGAGACAACATAGAGTTTACTTAAATTGTGGGCTGGTGTTGATGTCTTTACTTGACTAACAGCAATGCTACCTCAAAGGGGCACCTTTTAGTACACACCTTCTATAGCATGAGTATTCACTGTTATATGTTATCCGAACCCCAGAACCAAATTATTCAATAATCTGAGCACGTTCATGTGACAGTAGTACAAATGATATAGCCAGTGGTTGTCACTCTGATCACTTCAGTGCTACGTGATGCACCCAATGGGCATGTGAAACGTATTCCACTGATGCAGGTGGATGTATAGGTTACTGTACATTTTGATATTCCATCCAAATGAATGAACTATTTATTCAAAGCTGTTGCTACACTGGACTGGCTTTCTATCTTCACAGCACTGAAGAGGCTGACAGTGATTTTTCAGGAAAACAACCTATACACCATAGAAATACAGTGCCACACAGTACAGAAAATAGTCTCCACCTAAACATCAGCAAGGACAAAAGTCAATAATTATTTCAAAGTATGACTGAGTGAAAAGAGCATTTCCTGGTTTGCATAACACTTTGTTTGCTCAGTGACTGCAAAGTAACAAAGAATTAACCTGTCAAGTTGGGTTCTTCAGTCTAATTTCTTCTTTGTCTTGTCCTTTTAACATATTTGCTTTTCTGAACATGTTCAGTTTTCCAGAGGTACTGAGTTCTCCATGCAGGACTCAGAATATATTGCTAAAAAAATTCCATATAGCAAGTTTTCTAGATGCTTCTTCTAGAGCACAGGTGGGAATTTTAAGAAAATAAATCAGCTATATATTTATGAAATCAACATTCAGGATTTTTTTTTGTAAAACAAATCCCTGGAGAATCTTGAGAGAGATTGTCTTCTCATGAGGTGTTTAGTACCATTATCTAAACAAGCCACTTGATGGGGTCTTTCTTTGGACTTCTAAAACACCTAGTGATTAATGATCTGGAAACACTGAACTGTGCTCAGCAGTTAAATCTTCAGGGAAATATAGAAATACAAAGGACAACAGTTACTAAACATTGAACACTTATCCGTTGCTATTGCATATTGCTGGGAAACAGACTAATTAACAATTTCTTGCAGTTAAAAATCAATACTCAGCATAAGAACATATGTTTCAGCTCAACAATTCATTTTATTCAACTGCCTACTCTAAGTAAGTTAATACAGATTTCATTTGAGGTGATTTAACTATATTCACCTCCAAGGCTGGTGATAGGCAACCAGGGGTAAGAGAACAGCAGCAGTTTCTTCACCTGCAGGCAGCCACAGCCAGTAGAGCACAGCTAGACCTTTGGCTATTCAGAATCATGGAACCATGGAGTTTTTAGGTTGGAAAAACCTCTAAAATCACTGAGTCCAACCACTAATCCAGCACAGTCAAGTCTTCCACTAAACCCTGTCCCTAGGTGCCACATCAACATGTCTTTTAAATATGTTTAGGGATAGTGACCCCACCACTTCCTTGGGCAGCCTATTCCAGTTCTTCAAAACCCTTTCTGTGAAGCAATTTTTCCTGAGATCTAATCTAAGTCTCCCATGGCACACCTTGAGGCCATTTCCTCTTGCCCTATTGCTGGTTGCTTGGAGAATAGACTGACTATCACCTGGCTACAACCTCCTTTCAGGTAGTTGTATAGAGCGATAAAGTTTCTGCTGAGCTTCCTATTCTCCAGGCTAAACACCCCCAGCTCTCTCAGCTGTTCATCATCACAGCTGCACTACAAACTCTTCACCAACTCCATTGCCCTTCTCTTGACATTTTCCAGCACATCAATATCTTTCTTGTAATGAGGAGCCTGAACACAGCACACGAGGTGAGGCCTCACCAGTGCCAAGTACAGGGGGACCATCGCTGCCCTGATCCTGCTGGCCACACTATTGCTGATACAGACCAGGATGCCATTGGCCTTCTTGGCCACCTGGGCACAGGCTGGCTCATGTTCAGCCGCTGTCGACCAGCGCCTCCAAGTCGGGCAGCTTTCCAGCTACTCCGCCCCCAGACTGTGGCACTGCCTGGGGTTGTTGCGACCCAGTACAGAAATCAGTACTTTATGCTGTTGAACCTCATACCACTGGCCTCAGCCCATCAATTCAGCCTGTCCAGATCCCTCTGCAGAGCCTTCCTACACTCCAGCAGGTCAACATTCCCACCCAACTTGGTGTCGGCTGTGAACTGTCTGAGAGTGCTCTTCATGCCCTCATCCATACTGTCAATAAAGATATTAAACAGGACTGTCCCCAATACTGAGCTGGTCACCAGTTGTGACCATCTGCCAGCTGGATGTATCTCCATTCACCGCCACTCTGGGCCCAGCCATCCAGCCAGGTTTTTACCCAGTGAACTGTGCACCCAGTGAAACCATAAGCAGCCGGTTCCTCCAGGAAAATGCTGTGCCAAAGACTTTACTAAAGTCCGGGTTAACAACATCCACAGCCTTTCCCTCATCCACTAGAATGGTCACCTGGTCATAAATGGAGATTAGGTTGGTCAAGCAGGACCTGCCTTACGTACAGCTGTGCTGGCTGGGCCTGATTCCCTGGTTGTTCTGTGCATGGTGTGGGATGGCATTCAAGATGATCTGCTCCATGACCTTCTCCTGCACCAAGGTCAGGCTGACAGGCCTGTAGTGATTTCAGGGTAATGGAATCAGAAAACTTTTGAATAAACAAGTCTTGCATTTAAGCTTTATATAAGCTAGTTTCTTGAATTTTTGCTGTTAGATCAGCATCCAAATAAATCCCCCATCATTTTATTGCAGTTGTGTATAATATGGAAAGAGTCACCACTGTCTCTACTTTTCTAAAAATGGCTGGAAATAATTCTATTTCAGGACTTTACCCTGATGGTCTATTAAGTGCTTATTATAAGCAAATGCAAACTCTATCTTTGAACTCATCTTCAACATCAATATCAGAATCTGCAGGTCTACTTTTTCTCCACATAAACTATAACAGCAAGGTATTTACTCTCCTTACTGCTTTAGAAATGTGCCAGAGAAAAATCACAGTAACACACTTTATGTCAGTGTTGGTACTAAGTCACCAAAAAGAAAAAGATACATACCTAGTTCTCACAGCTGTCCCATTCAGAAGTCAGTACACACACAAATGCCCCACCCCCCTCCCCCTTCTTGAACCCCTTGGGTTTGCATTGAAGTGGTACCAAAACTGCTGTTGGCATCCCCTTAGCAGCTGATTTCAGGCCTGAGCACACACAGTGAAGAAGTCAGACCAAAATTCCAGGTACAGCTGTGGATGGTGAATCAGTCCCATTCTATAAGAGCATTTGGTCAACTAACATTATCCACCAAGTGCCAGTGAAACATCACAATAAAGAACTAGAACTTCTGCATATTTTCTGAGAATTGTCTGTATTCCTTGATAAAGTGTAAAAATTAGTGTTCTCTGAGATGTAAAATCAAGCACAAACTAAACTCTCTGGGTGAAATATGAGGGAGAAACCTAGAAAGCCATCTTATGAAGAGATGAGCACAAAGTGATCCCCCAGAAAAAAAATGAGAACACTGAAATGCAAAATATCCTACCGACAGCTCCATGTAGCTAGCCCTATTTACAATGGTGTGCAAGCACAAAAAAAACCATGTAGCCCACTTATGCAATTAAGGCTTGGCAATTTGATGAAAATATCATGGAACAGAATTGATGTGAATTTGAGCACCCTGCCAGCTCATTGGGATGGAATTGGCAGTCAGGAAAAGAGACGGGTGGTGTGATGTGCACGCATGAGCCTGCAAAGGCAAACTCTGGGCTCCAGGGCAATTGCCAGGAGTTGGTTATCCTGCAGGAAAACAGGGATTTTAACAATAGTTAAGCTCTCAAGGGAGATAGCTTCTTCCAGCCTTTGGATAATTGAGGGAAAAAATAGTGGGGGATAGACATATTACCAACCTCAAACAGCCACAATCCCCCCAGAAAATTAAAAACACTGCCATCACAGAAGGAGCGGCAAAACGATTCTTCTCCTAAATGAAATTGCATTTAATTGTAAAACTATGCATTTCACAGCAATGTTTACTTCTATGGTAGTTAAATTCTTCTTTAGATTAAATCACTTAATGCTAAATAAAACCAAAATGCATCACACAGCAGTTCACATATGCCAGATTTTCTTCAGTGATTTCAAATTTATGCTAGATGCTAAAGGAACTACTGCATGTCTAAACATCTGCAGAAATTTAAACACATAAAGAAAAAGAAATATTACATGACAATAGACCACCAGGATTTATGAAATCCTACTTCAGGATTTAAAGTTATAGCATTGTGTTTCAGAAAGAACAAGGAATTCTCCCCAAATATAGAATAATTATTATAGTTATATAATAGTGTTTTGTAAAAAATCCTTCCTCCACTAGGAAGTTTTTACTCCTCCATGGAGCATCAGCTGACCATTCCTGTAAAAGATTTGGCACAGAACAGAAAGACCATGAAAAGTTAATTATATGCCAATGTAATAAATGTTTAAGCATCCTGAAAAATAGTCTTGTATACTACATTTCATTTCAAAAAGGGGTCTATTTTATAAGGATATTTTTTACTTGTATTCATTACTTACTGTCAGACAGCAAGCACTTACTGTCAGATCTCACATTGTGCATATTACTGTATGATAGCAGAATGGACACAATTCTGCAAAAGCTTATAAATTGTGCCAATAACTGGACTTGCTAGTCAAACCCAATTAACTTCTAACACCAGTTTGCCTAGCAAAGCATCCACTTAGTCAGAATTCATTGGTGCTTTAAAAATGATGCATTATGCATTTTTTGAAAAGTACTATTTTTTCAGCATGTCATTGGAATTAAAAAAATATATATACAGATGATTAGAAAATCTAAAGTTACAAATAAAATTAGGCTGAATATTTACGGTTTACAACATTTGAGTGTGCTGTAAGTACACGGTATTTTGAAGCATCAAGCAGTTCTCAGCTTCCTGCTGTGTCCCATATAGAGTCTCCATCACTATCATCAGTCATGCATAAAATAATTGTTTTTCTGCTCTTACAATAGGACCAAGAAAACCCTGCATTCTGGTTGAAATGAAAATGAAGGCAACATGAGTAATCACATCATGATGGGTCAGCTGTTGTGTACCGAGCATCCTTAAAAGCAGTTCAATAATGGTACCTTTAACTAAACGTTTATTTACATAATCACATAGGTAAAAATATACAAATAATTTTCTTTTAAAAAAGCAATATAATTTTAAAGACATTTTTGATTAAATATTCAGAAAATCAGTGATGACAAGAAAAGCTTCTTGACAGTGTCTATAAAAATGGTAATAAAATATTTACAATGAAGAAAAAAGCAACCCAAATTTACATATCTGAGGTGTACAAATGAAGAAATTACCAATTAGAATTAAACTCTCTATTAACTACTGAATTGTGTTGTGACAAAATAGAAGTAAACTGAACACCAGGTATTATTTTGATGCTTTTTCTGAAGTACATTTGAAATAAGCACATTTTATTATTAACAGTAATCTACTGTTGCTTAATCCATTAACAGAATATGATAAGCATTTATGTAAATTTGTTAATTGGTAGACTGTTTTCATTCTGGCTAGTATCTTAAAAAAACCTTGAAAGTCAGTGAGTTAAAATATACTCTATTTACTTAAAAAGTAAACTGGAGTTCAATTAGAAAGAAGATAATTTTTCTTCCTTTCCATAAGCAATGGCAGATCTGGGATGCAGAATACTGTTATTACAGTATTTAGTTCTTCATACAATGGCACACTTGGATCCCATGTAAGTGCAGATCAGAAAATATTTAATTACATTAGAGAACTCTGTCATTGGCTTAGTGTGTTTGACTCTGGTTGGCTCTTCAGTTTTCTTTTTGTAACAAATCCTTGACAGGAATATTTGGCCTTGACCCTTGAAATGCTTAAATATGTACATTACTTTACACACCTTAATTGCCCCCTCTAACTCATGTCTGTTTAAGCATGTGAGTAAGTGTTTGGAGGATAAGAGATGGACAGGTTTTTAAAAGCACCTCAGTGGTGTGAAGGAAAAAGCAAACATCATACTGTGATATATAAATACAACGATGGAGAGGCAGTGTACAAATAGGAGTGTCATGTTAGATTCGTGAAGTCATCCTTCCACTCTACTTGGTTCTGGCTGTATCACATGGAGTTTTTGGCAGGGAGATGTAGATCAACTGGAAACAGTCCAGAGGAAAGCAACAGCAATGAATTAGGTTTGGAAAACAAGATTTGGAAATAAAGACTGAAGAAACCGAGTTTGTTTATCTAGACAAGTGAGAAATTTCAGAGGATGCAGGTTGTTTGTTGGAGTTTGCAGACATTATGTGAGAAAATACCCTCAGAACTTCTGTGCAGGTCAGTGGTGTATAGGTTCACAGCTACAACGTTACATGTCATGTCTTCTAAACCCTTCTCTATATATTTTATATGTGTGAGGTTCCCCACAAAAATCCCACTTAGATACTCAATAGATGAGAATAAAAGTGCCCAAACAGTTTTTGATTTTGTTTCTGACTGGTTCAAATTTTATAACCTATTGATTTCTCCTTTGTGGTGGAATTAATTTAAATCCCCAAATAATGTCTAGAACTGTACTTAATTTTTTGTTACAAATACCTGTTTTTCAGAAAGACTGTGGGGGGCCAGAGGGGTACAAACCAGTTATTTTATTTTCCTTTTCTTTTTTCCTGTTTTTGTCATTTGTAGGAAAAAAAATGCCTCTGAGGTAAGTAATTTGATCACAGTACACAACTGTGGTGAGTCACTCCCACCATATTATCTATGGATTACTGGAGTTTAATATTCTTACTTACAGAGATTAGGAGGAGATCAAAAATGAACAGAATGAGGATGCTCATCCCTAATTATCTGTATTATGACAGAGAATCATTGTTTTAAGTTGCAAGGTTATTGCTTATGAAATCGTTGTGTATAAAATATTGATATTACAGTAATACTGTATTTTGACTGTTAGCATGGTGCATGCCGTCTGTATGAAACATAAGATCTGGCAAAACAAAAATGTTTTTCTAGGAGATTTAAAAAGTGACAAGTTTTTTTATTATTTAAGCAATCCTAAAGATTGAATAAATGCATATTTTTCTTGTAACTGTATTCCAAGAGTGAATGCCTCAGTAGCAACATTAATCAGGAAAAAAAATCTGTAATCTGTAGCATTTGTCATGTAATTAAAATGATAAAAAGCCGGTAAATAGGAGGGAAATGGCTGTCTGAAAGGAGTTACAAGTAGGCAGATATCCAACACATGCTCCTACAGTGGAAATCGTAAAGCAAAGCTAATGTGTTTAATAATTTGTAAAATTCTAAAAGCAATAGCTCCTCAAATAATAAACGTATATGAAAATATCCCAAGAGTTCCAACTCTTTATTTTTCCTTTTGAAATTCCTACAGTGTGTTTGGATCCTACCTGGGTTTTGTTCAAGCCCCTATAAAATCATGGTGCTCCGTGTATCTCTCTTCTGTTGTTGTGTTCCTCCTTTAGCTCAGTCTACATTGTAGGACATCCCAGCAGCTCACATTTCACCTTTCACACTTTGTGCTAGGAAGGTGCTCAGATTCAACCTAGATTCATAAATGCTCTGAACTTCAAGATAGAGTTATCCTTCCTCAGGCAGGTACTGGAGAGTGGTCAGACTCCAGAAGGGGACTTGGAGCATGATGTAATATGAGGACTATATTTGGCATTGACTACCTGGAAAATAAAAATTCTCTTTCATATATAATGATGTTATGTTCTTGCTTTCAACTAGACAAAGAATCAAAGGAAAAAAAAACATTTTGAGAGCAGACAAACAGAGAGAACAGGAAAATATTTAGGGAAACCTGATGCTTCTGAGTTGAGACAACAACTTGAAACTATGTCTTTAGCAAGCCAAGCATTAAACAAACTTCCTAGAAAGTTTCCCTCTAAGCAACTGAATATTTAACTATTTATACCACATTTATGACTCTAGCATGGTGGTGATGGGTGGGAGGGTGGCAGAGTAGGTGTTCCTGAAACAGGCAGACAGAATATTTCTACACCAAAGTATGCAGACAAATTTTTGTCTTCACAGTTTCAGTGCTACCATAGCACTCTGCAGAGCTAGAATGGCTATATCTTCCCTCCTATATTAGCAAAGAAGCAGAGGAACCCCCTTTTTTTAATACCTTTTCAAGTAGATGTACTATCCCTGTTAACGGTATGCTCAAATTACCCAGAATTACCCAGGTTCTGGTCCCCAGTCAAAGCCAGCCAGAAGGGCAGCCTGAATCTGGTACTACAGCACTACTACCTCATAAGGAACTCCCTAATTTTGGGGA
Organism: Coloeus monedula; assembly: GCF_965178545.1. Classification (NCBI taxonomy): domain Eukaryota; kingdom Metazoa; phylum Chordata; class Aves; order Passeriformes; family Corvidae; genus Coloeus; species Coloeus monedula. The sequence continues at coordinate 118,822,537 of NC_138781.1, forward strand.
TGTTAGGTGTTTCACATTGAGGGTCTGCTGCACCTCCACTTTCAATTCCTGATAAAAGTAATTATGAATTTAGCTCTCAGATCCCTGGTTTTGAGTTAATGCATTCTTGAGAAGTCCTGCTGGTCTCTAGGTATGGTCCTGCTCGTACTCAATGAAGCTTGTGGTGGGAGATTGTTGTTCACATGGAGGCCCAGTATAGTCTGTTATCGATATTGCCCCAATATGGCCAATGGCAGAACTCCTGTTTCAAATGCTACATAGTCACTTTTCAAGACCATAATTATGAGCCATGTCATATTGAGCCGTGGGCGTATTCAACACAGACACATTTCAAACATTTTCTTCTCAAAGTTCTCAAATTCCGTGAAAAAGTTTCTATTAATATCTCATTATTAATTTCCTTTCTTCCGCTTAAATCCAAATGGTTTATTTGAACTTGACTTTTGAAAATCTAACTGTAGGGAACCCTATATATCAAGGAAACATTCGATATTTCCTTAAGATTATATTGCAAATTACAAGGCAAATTACAATATAAATGCAAACAACATATGCTGTAAGCAAACAGGAAGCTGTCAGAATTATAGTAATTCAGGAAAATAACAGCCTATTGATCTGTTGAATCTAATCAAAGGGACTAACAATTGACTAAACATTTGGTATTGCATTTAATCTTTTTATGAACAGAGCTTCCATTACAACTTATTTGCATGTACTCCATTTCAATACATACTCTATAGTTATATAAGAATGAAACTTTTTTAGGGAGAAAATGGAAAAAAATATATGTTTCATGCTCACTTAAATGGAATAAAGTGGAAATACAAAGTGGGAAACACAGATCTTTGTGGGTATGTTGTCATTATTGCAAAAGACTTCCCTCTTCAGATTGTACCAGAGATTTTTCTTGGGTTTTTTTTTTTATTTTTTGGTTTGGGATTGTTTTTGGGTGTGGTAAGATTTTTTTAGGAGAGAGAAAAAGAAAAATGATAGGCACCAAAGAATTATAGAATTATAGCCAAGATATAAACGACAAGAAACATCACTCATTCTCAAGCTGTATGTTAAAGGAAGCATTAGATTAAATGGATGATCCAGTTTTGCTGATCTGCTCATGACCAAAAAGACAAAGTCACTGCCTAATTATGAATTTAAAAGGTTAAAGCAATATAAAGGCACCAGTTGTGTGCAGTAGGAGTAAAACGCGGTGCTTTTTTTTTTTAATAAGTAGATATCTACTTGATCATGCACCTACCAATGTTCTTCTAAGATAAAAGTTATTGTAAGAATCTCAAACTGTTTTCAATTAATTAAGTCCCTCCATCTAGCATTGGCCTAGGGATATATATGATGTGGATATACATGAAGAAATAAAACAGGCTTTTTTTTTAAAACTGCCAAATAAAGCTTCAGGGAAGTCTAGTTTTACTATCACATTTTACAAAGCACTGTTCCTTAAACTAGCCCCAGATGCACAGTTCAGGTCCATGCACCTCATCTCTCTTTCCTACTTTATATGAGGTGATAATATCTTTTATTCACAAAGCTGCGAAAGATGTCCTTGAATGTACCAACCATAGACATTTATCTCGTTAAGCCTTGATTATAAAATTCTCCCCCAAGATCTGATAGACAGGGACCAATCCAGCTTTAAAAAAGTTTCATTATCTCTGGAGAAAGTGTCTCCATCTTAGCAGACAAAATAAGTTGTTTAGAACCTCTGTGCTGGGATACTATTTATTAACCATAATGTAAAGGGTAGATTTGATCTATAGACTGTTATTAAAGATAAATTAAAACCAGGAACATGTCTGAGCTGAATACAGTTATTTTTGGATTGTGGTAAAGATTAGACACCTCAGCAGTGGGTGGTGAGTCTGGGAGAAGCCCATTTGATGAGGCACTGTGAACACCATCAAAAGACAATCCCTGTCTCTAAAAGCTTGTTGCAAAACAACTCCATCAACAGCACATTGTACTCTCTTGGACCTCTGCCCTCCATTTTCTATAAAGTCTTTCTGGGTGCCTTTCTAACTACATATCTGGAGAAGGAACTACACTTACACTTAGAGCAAGAGATATTGTGGAGATGAGACAGACAGATGGGGGAGCACAGTGCACCACGGAGATTTATGACAAGTGTAACAAGAAGTAATTAATCACTTGAACATACATTTCTGGGAAAAAAATTGTTAATGGCAAATTTTCAGCAGTACAGTCCAGCTTTTCCAACCTGTTTATATACTTATCATTTAAAATTAGCAATCTGGTTGCATTCATAAAGGTCACAAAAATATTTATAGTTCAGGCCTCTTCACATTAACTGCAAAGCAAGCTGGCACTGCTGTCAGGAATTCTTTCATACCAATAAGGGACTCTTAGGTGCTACTACTAGAGAAGTATGATTGTGCTAATGAAGTATCTGCAGGAGGGAGAAAACTGCCATTTCATATAGATTATACTATAATGTTTCTGCTTAAGCCAGTGAAATCATTTCCTCATTTATTACAATAGCTGTAATTATAATAGCTGTATCACCATTAATAGCCGTATAATGGCTCTGCAGTTATTAATACTGAGGTACAAAATCAATTTAAATTGTCAGAACTTTTGTTATTATCCAGCAGTTATTAAGATGCCTTTTACCTACAACTTTTATTTGCCCCCTAGGAATACCAGAGTTGGGCTTGAGGATACAGAATGAAAGATGATAAAATCACTGAAGTAAATTCTAATTTTTCAGAAAACTTAAGAATAACTTCAGCAAGTAATTTTCCTTACAAACTTTGTATTACAAGTGCACATCAGTTCAGAAAACCTGCTCATCTAGTCATTCCCAAAGAAAGAATGAATTGCTCTGGTGTCCTGATGGCCATACCTATGCTCTGCTGTGCTCCACTATTCTCCCTTCTCCCTTTGCATTTTTCTCCTTCCCTGGAGCTCTTAGGGTGCTTTATTATGATAAATGGAATCTAATGAGCAACATACAATCTGATTTTCTCAATGACTCAGTTTACCATGTACGACCTGGTGCTTTATGCTTCTTGCAGAGGAGGAATTGTGCTGAACAATCCATCTATCCCCTCAAGCAGATTGGCTTCACCATCTCCTGTGAAAACACTGGATCCTCAAGTTTTTCACCTGTCACATGAATTCATTAGTCTGTGCACAAAATGTTGTTTCTCAGTGTAACTGAAAGACAATATGTCCAGTGACTGTAAAAAGGGTCTTTATTTTGGTGAAATGAAGGTTACATTCAGTTTCATACGAAAAAATGTGGTTCCAGCCATGAAAACAGACCACCATTATTACATATTAGGAACTCGTCTTTGAATGAAGAGCATTTAGCTGGGTCACTTGAGGAACATGTCATATATTTATGTGTAGGGGAAGGCTTAAAGAATTTTGGGAAAAGGAGGCCAGGAGCAAACAGCCGTCTAGACAAGAATTTACTCTCTGTCCTTATCTGAAGAGATCCAAGGAAAGAGAATGATTATAAATATGCTCTGAGTCAAATGACTTTTTTTTCTATTGGGCATGTACATTTTATGTACATGTATCCACTACATGAGGGACTTTGTCCCGGGAAAAAAATCAGACACCTTCATACAGACAGTCCTTTCAATATCAGAACTGTCTCAAAGGACATAAATATTTCCTATCATTGTCTCATATTTAGATTTTACTTTCAGACCATGACTCTGATCAAAATTGACAAATAGGATTTTTGTATGAATCAGAAGTCAGGATTGCTGCATTTATATTAATTCCTATTCTAAGACAGTGAAGTAAGTATATCTTGGAAAAAATGCTATCTTAACCACATCTCAAGGACAGTACAATCTTATGCTCATATGTATTAAAGCAGGAGCAGACAAGTGCCATGAATTACAGGACCTAAATTGAAGGGAAAGATTATCACCAAGCAGTGCTACCTCACACCAGAAGAAAGAAGCACGAAAGAGTAGTGCAGATCAGAGAGTTTTGCACAGGGTAGAGAAATTTGCTATGTTGGGGGCTGCTATGCTGGCAATTTAATCTGTGTTTTATTTAATTCACTCTAGTTGCCTTGTCTTTTGCCTTTTGACATCCAAGATTCACAGGCCCATAATGACATGCATTAGTTAATTACTTAATGTTTCTAAAGCACTTTGAAAATGTAAAGCATTGTGTTGAGAACAACACATGAGAAATTGATACGAAGATACATTTAACTGTGGGAGTGGGAAATACACTTTTCATATATGGTATTAGGGGAGATAAATATTTTTGCATAATTAAACTAGGCTATTCTGCTCCCTGTAAATATACACATGATATATTTGTGTCATACCATGCAGCTACAGCATGACTGAGATTACATATGCAGAAAACCACTATTCACATGTTCATTGGAAAGAACACCACAGATCTATGGTAAAAGGTACAGAATTTTCTGCAATATGAGCACAGAACATTTTCAGAGACTATAGCCCATATACTAGGCATGTGTTATATGGGCATGATATTGCCCATATAACTTTTTCTCTTTAGTGCTATGAAATAGTATTTACTCCTTTTGAGGTGCAGAGAGAGCTAAAGGGGAGGAAGAAGAAAAAGGAAATTTTGTATAGGAGGAATTTTGTGTTACCTGACTGCAGTAGTCTTTAAGTTACAGAGACATTTTAGGGGCATCTAAAATTAACACCTTAGCCAAGGTGCTCCAAGGTGCAGCATTTAAGATGTAGGTACCTGTGTGCTGGCAGCTTGTGCAGGAACATGCTCTGTGCAGCAATGTGGACTTACACATATTGCACAGTGCACTGATGTGCCTGACTTAGCTATGGAAATTGTAAAGGAGGATGTGACCAGCAGGTACTTGAAAAAACATGAACACGGTCTCAGCTGGCATCAGTCATGCTGATACAGGGCAGTTCATAGTTAGTCCAGATTCTAGTACTAGAAAGTTTTGGCATTTCTGTGCAGGATAGAAGCATGTCAGGTGTTTTACAAAAAAATTTAAGGGACCCACTAAACATTTATGTGTGTTTCTAGTACAGAAGCCATCCCATTGTCATACATTCTTCCCAACCAACAGTCTCTGCGTTCTAGATATATCAGGTAGTGATGGGCCAAATAAGAATTCTTTTTCATGTTATCACAAAAGATAAAAAATTCAACTGTTAGGACATTGGCAAACAATTTTTAGTATTTGCAGTAACAACACACACTCTGTGTCAAAACCACATCGGTTTCCCAATCTCACAGTCCAGCTGAAAGTCCATAAAGAAAAACAAAGACGTGTGTCTGCATCCATGGAAAGTAGGTTCAATGCAGTCTCATAAGGGAAACTCTGAGCACTCTTAAAACTAATAGAAAGTAATTTATCAGAAAACTTATAGTTTCCTTTTAAGTCCACACTGCAAGGAGCGAGAGATATCCATTTATGAGCAATTAAAAGAGAAAGAAGAAGCAAAGTCACAACAAGTAATATCTGGGAAATGTCAAAGATATTAAAATAATCTTTTTCGTTACAGTGAATTATTTTGCTTTATTTGTGTGAAGCAGTATCTAGCAATTTGGAAAAGAAAATACTGTGTAGGTGCAGATCAATGTCTCAATTTAGACAAATTTAGCTGGCATGTGTCTGTCCATCCCCCAATATGCCTCAATTTTATTAGATGAGAATTTTCTGCTGAAAAAACTTGAATGTTTTCTAACAGATCATCTCATCAAACTATTTTATATTGGTAAAAGATGAAAGTATATCACAGAGAATTGTATTTGCAATTATTAAGTATAAAAATGCTAGGTTTATTAAATATGCTTCATCATCAAAGTGGATGTACAAACTATCCTTACTCATACTACACCCTGCTGTCTATCATTAGTTTTGCCATCTCATTTTCATCTCCTTGCATGGTTAAGAATTGATTTTTATGGCAAAAAAGTGTATGCAGTCCTCAAGTGAGGATGAAAGCTGAAGATGGACCTGGTCTTTGCTAAGAAGTGAATCAAGTTCTGTCTATTTTTCCAGTTGACTTTTTGCTAATTAGAGAGAAAAATCAGACTCTACAGCTGCCAGTGGGTAGGTTTCCATGTCCTTCAGTGGGGTCAGGATTTTTCAGATGAAGTTTTATTACTTTTCCAGAAGCATCTAAGCCTTCCTGTGGGCATTGACAGAACTTTATTTTTACATCTGGTACAGGGCAGGGTGTCTTCAGCTGGTGGGAGCAATGAAGGGCGTATTCTAGGAGCTATAGATGCCCCTTTGTACACAGTCTACCCCAGACTTGCCACACTTCTGGAAAACAGTTTTACTCATTTTGCCGTACATGTATTTTTTTTCAGATGTAACAAAACTACTTTGCAATTTTAGGAGCCTCTCTTGATAGTCTTTTCTTTCCAGGTCTCTTCATAATAGGAATGAATGTAGCACTTTTTATTTCCTCCTATGCTGTTTAAGAACAGGCTGTTGCCTGCTACTCTTTCCTACAAGTGCTATTTGCTCAGTGCCTCACCCACTCAACAAGAATATTCAATCTTCCCTCAAACTAAGAAGAAATAGATTAACAAAGCTGCTAATACCGAAGAATACAGTTATGGAAAATAAATTCTTGACTGAGGAAAACAAGTGCAAACTTTCTAAAACTGTTAATATTTTTTGTCATAATTTTTCCTAGTGCAAAAATTTGTCTCACTTTTGCAAAGGAACATTAGTCGATAGGTTGAAGCGTTTAAAAAACAGACACTTCTGAAAATTAATGGTAGATGTTTCTTTCCCAGTGTTTTTATAGCAACCATAAAATACAGGGACAACAAAAGCTACACTGTATCATTTTCTTTCTTAAAATTTTTGAAACAGATGACTGTGATCACCTAAACCACAGCAACAAATGTTATGTCCGGGGAGGGAAAGGTAGGCAAGACCTGCAGTTTTCTTCTATCACTAGAACTGCTTTATTCCAAGCCCAGCAAAGCTCCTTTGGAATCATCCTTTTGAAGTGAAGCCATGTTTACCTTTCTTTACTTGCTGTGAATTGCTACATGCAGTCAATCTGTATATCTGTGAAAAGAAAGACATTAGCCTTCCAGCTGTGATATATCATATTTTATCCTGTGCTTTTCTTGCAACACTCACTTCATTACATCTGTTACCGTTCACCCACAATTGGAGATTGTAATATATCTGTTAGCTACCCTTAGGCAGATATCTACCTTAAATATGCTTCCAGATTTTATAATGATATTCTGTAAACATATCTGAAACAAATGAAAGATCTTTTTCCTGGAGGCAACCACTTTCTCTGTCTTAAAAAAGGCTACCCAAGCTCAGTTTTATTCTTAACTTTCCTAGAAGCTATTAGAGTGCAAAGCACTGTCCTAAACATTTTTTATGTACCTTTTTGATGTGAGGCTGACCCAGGGTATTAGCAGGTCACTTAACAGTGGCAAACACTTCAGCATGTACATGTGCAATAATGGGGAAGAAGGTTAGGGTAAAAGAATAATAATAGAGGGGTATCACAAACAAGTGATGTTAAAGCCTGTAATGTACAAGAATGATCCTGCCATTATGAATTATGAGAATCTGTGACACTTATGACATAGGTTTAAGTGATAGCCACTGTAACAGTTGCTCTTTAGTACAGCATTGCAGACAATGGTGAAGAAAAAGATCTTAGAAACAGCCCAGTGATCAACTAGTCGTAAAATAAATCACGTTTTGGGGTCTGTATTATCAGATAAGCAGCAATACACAGGCAATGTACTACTATTAAAGTAAAATCTACTCATCTCTCTTCTAGCCAGTTCCTCACTCACTCTAGAATACCCTATTAATCCCCATTTTTCTCAATGTAACCCTTGATTCCCCATAGTTCTCTGACTGACTTTTACTTCTTGTAACCAAAAAAAAAAAAAAATTACTTGAGATTCAGCTAATACTATCTATGAGCCCTTTGTTTTATGCTGTTTACTTCCATTTCTTTCATATTGTCAACATTTGCTAACTTTTTTCCTGATGGGGTCACCCTTATAAATCCATATTAGTCGGGTCCCTACTTTCTTTCTTGTCTTAAATGTAGCTAGAATTTATATTACTCCACAGTTTTATGGTGCCATTCATATTTCTTAACACTGACAGTCTGATTATTTTATATTCCAATATTTTGGGAAGGATGTAATCTTTTTCTCTCCCATCTCCTTCACATACACATACAGAAGCTTAGTGAGATTTGCTTTAGTAAGCCTGCCTTTGCTTTTGTACTTAGCATTGGTCCCATTAGTAAGTGAAACAGATATAATTTGGATCTGTTTTGGGTAAAAGATAATTTTAAACACATCTGCCTTCTTTGTGTACTATTAAGAAATTAAGAATCTTCTTTCTAAAGCAAAGACACAGGCTGATTCTGTCTTCCTTTAGCCCACTGGTTTCTATTCAACAAAGGACAAGATTCTTTCTTGTTTTCTCCTTTCCACATTTTTTATAGTTCTCTGCTTAAGGTAAATGTTCTTTTAAAAGTCATTATTCAGAAGAGAATTTGAGAGCATTTGTCTTGGACTGGAGTGTGAATTCAAGGGAGTTTTTGTACCTCTGACTGAGAAGAATTTCACTTCTTTAAGACTTGAGTTCCCAAACTCTTGATTCCAGTTGGTTTATCTTAATTTCTCAAGGTCTTCTCTTTTTAACTGAAAACATGTGCATAATAAGCTAAGCTAAAATTTCAAGGTCTATTCCAAATTTCTGAATAGTTATTTTGAAAGCTTTTTCTTTTAATATTTAATATTTATCATAAAAAAAGATATTAGCTGTAGCCTTCCATGTTTACAAGAAATTGGAAGTATTTATAGTACTTTTTTTTTCTGCTGTATCTCTCCACAAGAACTCCTTAAGGGGAGTATCTTGCTGTCACAGCTGACTCATAATGAACACAGGTGTGTGTGTTTTGTCTTTGAGTCAGTCACAGATGTCATAGAAATCAAAATCTTTCAGTTGCAACTTGATCTAATAAAATACAATTACAGTATCATCAGCAGGGAGAAATCTCCCACACAGGCTGGTGAGCACCCTGGGGGGAATGTTTTTAGTATGGTGCACAGTAAATTAACCACTAAGCACCCATTAATGCTAATGAGAGCTCCATGGTTAATTTCCTGAGCACTGTGCTGAACAGATACCTGTAGGTATTGGTTTTAAGCCTGTCTACTGTACATTTAGTCTAATAAAATGTACTGTAAAAAGCAAGCAGACCAATTCAACTATTAAAACTGTCCTTACAGTGCAACTTGCATAGAGCAAGTTAGTCAATCTGCTAAAGAAAATAAGGTCAATGAAGATTGAGACACTTTACAAATGTAGAGCAAATATATTTGCATACCAGAGACAGATCAAGTATGCAAAAGGAAGTGCAAAATATACTTTTAGACTGTGATCAAAGACCTTCTGTCCTGCCCTGATAGCTGTTGTCATCAGACACAAGGGGGCAAATTTCTAATGCACAGCACAAATCTGTTATACCTGAGTCTGTTTGCTGTATATACACCAGTATTTTTATTGTTAATTTCTTTTCAGTGGTGAAAGTCACTTAGCTGAAGGTTCTATATTCTTTTGAACTGTATTTTGAATGTTTATACTTCAAGATATAGTGACAAATTTTAAGTGGAAGTTGCAGCTGTTACATTCTTAATAATGTATTTCCAACTCATGCTACAACAGCCATCTCTGATTACACCAGCATTAGCTAAGTTGTCCATAAGATGAGACAATTCTATTAAGCTACAGGATCAGATCTCAAGGAAATGTTTTATAATTCCATTAAAAGGGGATATAATTTTTCTTCCTATGCATTGGTCAGGATATGTAGAACACCAGTCTCACAAACCCTTACAATTTAAATAGCTTTAAATTAATAAAAAACAAAACACATTTTAAAATATACAGGCTGGTTGTGTTTATCTTTAGAAATCATGTGACTGTAGTACCTTTGCCAGCTTGTCCTCATCTCTCCATAATTAAGCTGTGATTCCTTAATCCTTAGTTCTGAATGTATAAGGATAGAAGCCCTGACATGTGATGCACCTTTCCGTGGACAGTTCTACCACTGCTGAACACTTGTAGTGATTTGGAATTGGCACTCCCATCCTTTAGGCCCTAGAAAATTTTGAATCAGGGAAAGAGAGAAGGAAGACTTTTAACATCTTAACATCTTTCATTCTTCCATTCTATTCCGTATTTCTTCAGTAACACACTTTACAAACAGGCTGGTTTTGTTTTCTTCTGGCTTATCATTTTTAGATATCACATTTTTAGTATCTAAGGTTCTTTCAGTGCAGAAAAATATAACTACTATGGAACCTTTGGCAATTACCCAAATTACAAACAAATCCATTAATTTTATTATTTATTTCTTATAGCATAGCACTAATCAATAATCAGAACCACCGTGCAGGTAGAGTATAAATAAAGGGTCTCCCCTAAAAACTAACAACATAACCTCAAATAAATAGCTCAGTGGAAGGTTTTTGTTACAAGCTTTGACATAGCTTCACTAGTAGGCTTCAGCTATTACACAGCATTCTCTGCTCCCTGAAACAGTGAGAGTTGTGCAGGCTGCACAAAGTCAGGAGGAAAAATACCAAAGAGACAGATTCATTCAGATATAAACTTGGAGAATTAAGTCACCGCCTCAAAACAGTTTCAAAACATCTAATTATGTTTAAATACACTTAACACTGTACAACTTCTCTATTAGGTACTAAGATGTAATTTCAATGTTATGCTGATGCACGGGTTTTGGCAGCGAGAGAATTCATTGACTTCACAGTAGCTGGTATGGGGTGTTGGATTTGTGCTGAGAACGGTGTTGATGACACAGGGGTGTTTTTGTCATTGCTGAGCAGGGCTTGCACAGTGTCAAGGCTGCTTCTCACCCCACCCCACCCCACCAGCTAGTGGGCAGGGGGTGTGCAAGGAGTTGGGAGGGGACACAGCCAGGACAGCTGACCCCAACTGACCAAACGGATATCCCACACCGTATGGCTCCACATATAGAGGGAGAAAAAGGAGGAGTAAGAGAATGGACATTCGAGTGTTGGCGTCATCCCCCCAAGTCGCTGTTACACATGATGGAGCCTGGCTTTCCCAGGGATGGCTGAACACCTGTCTGTTCATGGGAAGTGGTAAATTAATTCTTTGTTTTGCTTTTCTTGCATGTATGGATTTTATTTTACTTATTTCACCATCTTTAACTCAACCAATGAGTTTTCTCACTTTTACTGTTCTGATTAACTCCCAAGTCCTCTTCAAGGGGAGTGAATAAGTGGCTGTTTGGGGCTTAGCTGCAGGCTGGGGTCAAACTGTTTTCGTGAGATATACATTAATATCCTCCTGAGTCCCAAAGAAGCATTTACATTACCCATTAACATGTATTTGGAGGTGCCCTATTTTTGAAAATTCAGTGTACAAATCCTGCAGTGAGAATGTAAGCTCTTGATTTTCAGTGTTGTCTCCAAAAGGCTTTTTAAAAGGCTTGTTGGCTAGCAGCTGTTCATGGAATGAACCATCATGGTTTTATGCACATAAAGAATCCTTAGACTTCACATTAATGTCACCCCTTTTAAACTCAGTCATGCTATTCAGTTTCTCTAATGCGCAAACTTAGGGAAGCATACAAACCTACAGGTCTTTCTGTCATGGTAGAAGAAATATACATACAAATATTGAGCATGCAATTCTCCTTACCAGTTCCACCCCCTGCCCCCAGTCACATCTCTACTTAAGCTATTTCAATTGCAAATGAATGTTTGCTAAATAATTGGCTGCTGAAATGCTGGCTTGAAACATCTTTACCTATACTATCATCTAATTGCTTACAGGATTTTCAATTAGGTTCTCTTCACTTTTTTAGATGTTCCCTCTGCCATATTTTTTCTCATACCTGCTTCCTAGTAAGTCAAGCACAAATTTTCCTTCCCTTAAGCACACACACGCCAGTTCTGTAATGTACCAGTGTGTAATTCAACTTGTCTTAAAATGATTTAAACTATGGATTCAAGGCAATCATCAAAGCTTTACTAAGTTTACCTTTAAAACACTCAAAGAAGTGTTAATCAGATTTTTGCTTTCAGATCAAAGTGATCGAGCACACAAAGCATTTCAGCTACAATAATGCAAAGGTGCCCTCTGGGAAAAAGAGCCTAGATTTTCCATGTTAATGCTCATCCATTCTCTAGATTATGTTGCAAAGCAAAAATTCAGGATGTTAGTCACACTTCAGGTTTCTCACACCAGGTTGGATTTTTCCATGCCTGCATGAAGCAAATGTCAGTTATATACCTAATCCACATGTAAAGCTGATTCTCTAGATTTGCAATAACAAGTATATGTGATCAAATAGAATTCTTTGAGAATAAACACCGAGAAAAGTCAATGTTTCTTCTCTGAAGCCCTATCTGTTTCTCAAGACTCTCCAGACCTGTAAAATCAAAGTGTAACTATTTTAATAAAATACTGCAAACAGATGTGGAAGCACAAGGTTTGAAAAAGGTATATTTGGGTGAAAGGAGTAAAACATAGATTACTCTTCCTAAAACAATCTATTTCCAGGATTCTCCATAAAGAAGACAAAATAGTTTATTATATTTCAGAAGAATAAAAGGCAAAATAAAGATGTAGCAATTCTTCTGCGGGAGACATAAACTCAGTGAAGGCTTGACTATTTCTTCATGCTATGCCATTTGATAGCAAAATGGAAAAAAAATGCTGGCACTTCAAACTGGCAGTGTAGCTATCCATTTAAAACCCTGTATCAGATTACCAATACCATGTGATGTCTTATATAAAGCTGGATAACATTCATGATCAGTTTGTATCCAGTACAAAGCTCCTCATAAATAAATAGGGCTAGAGGCATGTTTTGATGGCAGAGGGCATCATACTGTTCTGTTCTTATTGAAAGATGGCCCTGGTTTAGTAAAGATATGTTTTGTTGGCAAAAAGTCTGCTATCATCTGGTTAAGTGGAAGGATGTTCAGACGTGAAGCTGAAGCAAACATTTAAGCTTAATCTTGAAGGCAAGTGATTTACTTTGTAGCATTTCAAGGCTATTTATTTTACAGTACAGCAGCTTGTTTGCCTGGAATCAGTGTGACTCACAAAATCTTGTTAAAATGCAGTATTAGGAGGAAAGAGAAAAAAAAAAAAAAAAAAAAAAAGGAAGAAGAAACAGAGCAAGAGTTAGGAGTTAGAAATATAAGTAGAAGAAGAAATAAGGATTTAAACAAAAAGAATGTTAGAGAATGAGAATATATCAGGCAAACATACATTTGACTTTATCTTCCATATGAACCTCTTAATAGAGCCCTTGCTTACTCTGGCCAGCAATTTCTCTTGCAAATAGCTTCATAGGCATCAGTGGGACAATTTCTGAGAATTACTGCATTTTTATGTCACTTAGAAGTGGACTACATAGTGTTTCAGATGATAATTAACAGAAATGACTACAGAGAAGTCAGAAGGAAGAGAATATATATTCTATAAACTCAAATATCAGAGTACCAAAAATAGAGGCTAGTATTAACCACTGGGAACTTAGAATTAATCAGTTTTTTAATACATTTGGACTTATTCCACACACAAACACATAAATATTATTTTGCTTGCTATTTCACCCATTATTTTTCTATAGCAAAGTTGATTAATTAATTGAAATTCTTAGCCTTCGTTGGTCCCTTCCCTCCTGTTCCCCACAAGTACACCTCTTTTTTTTTCACTAGCACATGGAAAACATAATGCAGCTACTATTTTAAATGGAAAAAACCATGAATCTATGAAGATACCACTTTACATAAATACAAGAAATCAATGCAGCAGATTTATCTATGCTTTGAGCTGTCAGTTCCCACAGTGACTTGATCAGCTACATTTTTTTAATGTTATACAAACATGGTTAAGTCTTGATCTATAAATTTAGCCTATCAGTACCATTTTTGTGAAGACATTTTCACTGAATTATCTAGATCCTCATAAAATTTGTCAGTAATGTTACAAAGAATCCAGCCTTGATATCAACTTCAATTAAGGAGATATTATGTAGTCATTTATTCTCAAATTCAGATTTCTGGTAATACATACATGCAGTAATGACCACCTTAAAACTTATTTCGTTTGAAAGATACATTCCATGTCAGATTTCTATGTTGATATTAGATGTTACAAGACCTTTTCAATAGCACTGAGCACCTCCCTAGTCTCTCACATTTTCCTTGGCTTAGCTTTATCTAGGTGAGAGTTTTGCTGTGTAAATGGCTTGCTGTTGCAATGTTGTGAATCCACGACAGAGTATGTGAGAGCTGAGGACCTGTTTTTACATTTTCAGCAACCAGTGATGGTCACAGGATCCTTAAAAGGGGCTCCTTTGAGGTACAAGTTAAAGATGCATCTGCCACTGCAAGTCAATGGCCAACAGCCATCATCTCTTCATCATTTGTATGTGGATGTGACAACCTCCATCTGTCTCTGTTGCTTGAGCCCAAGCAGTCACAGTATTTGGGGAAAACATGTAGGTAGATGGAAGACTTAAGACTTGTACAAAGGACAAATCACTCTCACATCTGAATTGATCTCAGTATTAACTGGTGGAATGGAAATACAACTAATAGACAAAAGAAAGAGATTGAGAGTGGAGAGGGTGACAAGTGAAGTAATCCCACTCAGAGTCCATTGCTGGCCATATCAGTCTCAGTCCCATGCAGAAGTTGTGCTGTGAGGTTCACATGTGGGCTGTCAAACATGGGAAAAACTGCTTTTCCTAGAACTGAAGACTACCACAAGAACAGATTTTAAATTAAGTTGTTGGACAGCCTACTGGCTTTGGCTAAAGCAACTAATCACACCCTGTCTTTGAGTCCCTATACAGAGAAACAACTGATTCCAACACGTTCACAGTCTCCCCCTCCACTTTAATTCCCCACCACTAGGGAAGAAAATAAACATAGGAGGGTTTTATGTGCACAGGGTCCTTTTTATTTTTTAGTCAGGACCAGATAATATCTAATAAAGTGAGAAACACAACCAATGAAAACTTGAGGTCTTTATGCAAAAAGACCTTTAATTAAAACAAGACAATATTATACAGATCTCTCACAAAAACTGTCTACAAACACATTCATTTTACTCTCTTAACATTTGTTATTCCAGTATTTGCAGGTTTTGACATTTCGTTTTTTTTATTTTTTCAAGCAGTTTTATTATGATGTGAATATTTTTTATACATTGTCATTTGTATATGTAAGTCTACAAGAAAAAAGAAGAAGAAAAAATATATTATTTCTAAAATAGTAAAAAGAGGCACAAATCTCGTATTGCACTCTTTACTCATAAATGAAATGCAATTTTTTTCTTTCTGTTTCAACTAGGAGCAGTTATTCAGAATTTAAGTATGCTTCCTGAGTGCACAAAGTGAGATTAACTTTTAGAAGAAAGCGGCTGCTGCTACATTATATATTTGTAAAAAAAAATCCTTTGGGCTTTATTCTGCCTACCATATTTGATGAATTTATCACCACATCCTTTTATTTGGTGTTCAACATTGGAGAAATTCTTTGATTTTGTAAGGAGCAGATATGAAGAATGATTCAATTGCATCACAAATGAGACCAGGTTGCTCCTAACATCTAGGTATAATGCATCAGAAAAGTATTAACAATAAAAATAACTTGCAAGACAGGACAAAGCAATGGCACTAAATAGCATGTGCAGACATACTAAAAAAGAAAATTGGTGGAGAAGCAAAAAGCTGCGCATCTTCCATCAGTCAATGCTCAGAACCACCCCAGGAGGTGCCAGGTGTGGCTCACAGTAACCTGTCTGCAGGACCTTCTGAAGTCACTGGTGATCTAGCAGCAACAAATGGTGTTTCAGCAGGCAAAAGTAGCAGCTGGTTTCCCTGATGGATCTTACGGTGAACGACATCAGTGGAATCCCCTGGCAGGTTAGAGGTGGGGATATTGGTCTTTCTAAAGATCAGACTCAAACAAGCCCAGAGATATCAGGACTAAGTTGCTTAATCCACTGGTCAGTCCCTGGAAAGTCATGGACGGGGACAGCCAATCTATCTGCTTTGCAGATGACCACAATCTCCTGTCTCCTGTCCTCAGTGACATGCAGGTGGTTATTGGCCAGTTTAAAAGTTCTGCAAAGTTTTTTAGATTTACAGTTCCTCTAACAGAAATGTGAATTCAGTTAAGACCAGATAAGGCTGACTCTCTAATGTGCAAGGTAATGAAAAATCCCCTTGGTTGGGCCCAAAAGGTTGCATTTCAGATGCAACCCTGCAGATGCCAGGGTAGATGAATACAGCCTGATATATTGGCTTGGCTGGTAATCAGGTACTGTCTAGGGAAGGGGTATGATGATGATCCACAAGGGAGGGCTGTCACATAACACTTGTCTCTACATTGCCTCACAGTTGGGAGATTTAGGCTGCATATCCTTGATAGGCATAACCTTGCTATTATATGCTTCCATCAGCTCAGTCCCCAGGCTCTTCCATGATTAACAGAATAATTCCATTTGCAGGACATGATACCTAGCTCCACAGTTCTGGGGCACAGTATATTACTGGCACTGAAGTTAGGATAATCACAGCTGAATGGCCATGTAGCTTGTCTACATGATGGCACAACCCCTCAGGTCATTATTTGCAGAGGGCTCAAATCAAAAACTCAAACACTGCAATAACCTTAAAGCTAATCTTGTAATGTAACCAGCAGACTTTAGTGGGAGAAGATTACTGCTCTGTTCTGGCAAACTTGGATAATATCTCTGTTGTTGTCCTGAACTTCGACTATGAATTCTATAAAGCAAAAGAAAGAAAAGCAAATAAAAAAATAAACACTCAATAATATCCTGTCTCCTCTCCACTGTACCAGCCTCTGCTCTCACCTTAACATTTATAAATTGTCTTTTACAAATAAGGAGATACTGCAACTTTTACAGTACTTTTGAGGAGATACTTCATCCTCACACAGACTGGCAGCAGAGAAAAGCAACTTAGAAAACTGCTTTTTCATAGAGTAGGTGAGCAATAATTTATCAGAAACAAATTGTGATACTGCCACAGCAAACAGAGGGAAAAAACCAGAAGCGTCACACAGCTAATTCAAATTGAAGCGTATTAAACAGGATTTGCCCACAACTAGCTTGCACATTTTTTACACTGCATTCTTAAAAATATTCCTTCAAGATGTGCAACTATGAGGCTAAATTGATGAAACTCTTCCAGATATCACGAAAAGAAAGAAACATGAATTGCTTGGGGTGTAAAAGATGATTTCAAAACATACACTCCTGAGATTTTCAAATTTCAACCATGCATTTTAATATTAAATTCAGGGTTGAAAATATACCCATTCCTTCTCAAAAATTGCCTATATGGAATTTCACCATTGCAGTTTGAGTACCTGATCTTCAAAAGTACTAAGTATTCAAGAGTGTTAAAGGTGAATGAAAAAGGCAGATATACAAACCACACATGAGTATTTGTACATGGACTTCTACATAGTTTCTTCTCAAGGCCAGGATCACAGGTAATATATTCTAGACATATATTTGATAGTTTGAGTTCTACTACAAAGTAGAAATGCCAAATTTAAAATGGCTGAATGAAAAAATAAATTTTTTCCTACTTTCCAGTCATGAATATGCCATCATATATTTTGTTTTTTACTACACAGCTTTATTTCAGTAGCACAAGAAATAATAAAAGAAGACTTTTCTAGACGCGAAACTGTTACTGATAATTGCTTTTTTATTTATGAAATTATAAATTCTCCCTCACAGGTCTTCATTCTCATCCTGCAGAATCTGATTGGCAGGTATACCCACACCAGAAACTATCCCTGTTTTCCCAGGTGTGTGATGCAGAGTATGTTTCCTCTTCTCGTGATCATGATAATATGAGCACAAGCTTCATAGTCTTGCTATGTAATATGAGAAGTTTATAGGTACTCTCTTTCACCATAGAGGGTTTACAGAGGCATGATTACTTTCTGTAGAAATATTTTTTTAAAGTCCTTTTTAAATATTAGAATATATATGTTGAAAAATTTTGTTTTTAGAGAAGGGTGGGTTTGATTCTAAATTGTCTGTGTGAAATTTGCCACTGATTTGATGTGACTACAACTAAACTGTGAGGTTCATTTTGTGCTTTACTGTAACAGGCCCAAAAACTAGAGGGGCAACCTCATGATTTCATGAGATAAATGATCAATAATGAATTGCTCTTTGTTTTCCTGATACCACATCTGTGGATTTTTAGGTTCACAAATAGTCAAAGAACTTAAAAATTGCAAGTTCCCAAGTGTTGCATTTGTTTTGCTGTTCAGGTCCAGAAGGCAACATTTCTTGTTTGATAGTAGCCCATCCTTTTTCCCACATCACACACTGCCGATGAAGTCATCAGGGATGGGATGTGCCACCCAGCTCCAGGCTGCAGGCCAAGGGCCAGCCAGCAAGCTACTGCAGCCAAGGTTATTCTTATTGCACCCTCTTGTACAGGGGCCATTGCCTTACTGGGAACAGCTTCTGCTTCCAGTAGAACAGGAGCTCAGGTAGTGAGAGGTGACATTTTTCAGTAGAAATGCTTCCCCTGTTTTTATCAAGTATCTTGGTACCAGAAAACAAAGCTAGCAAGCTTGTTCCAAAATGAAGCTTGCAGGCTGAGAGGAGAGGAAGAGCATTTACAATATGGAATTGATCCATTTTAAGCGTTCTAGTTGGCAAATGTGTTAGAGAAAAAAAAAATTCAGAGTCTGCAATAGATAATCTGGCACAAATCAGAAACAATATTTTGTAGGTGGGCCCAGCACAAAGCAAGGTCCATTAGGCTCAAAGGACACTGCAACAGAACAATGGAAGCAGACAGGAAGTCTGCACTAATAAATATGCCCATTGGGTCAGTGCCACAGCCTAGCATGGCATAGATACATACAGAAGGATTATACACTAAATGGTGCAAACACAGTCCAGTCCATCTGTCATAAACATTAAGTCCAAAGGCCACAGGTGCAGATGGTACTAAAAAGTAAAAATTACACTCAGACAGAGACCACTTCGTGTAATATGGAGAAGAAAAAAACAATCCAGCAACACAAAACAAAACAAAACAAAAAAATTCACTGATTTGTTTCCAATCAATAAATATTCTCAGAATGTCCTTGGCAATCTCTGCTTCTTCCTTTCCTGCTGTCATTGTACATGCATAACATACATTTTGTTTCACAAAAGTACTTTGAGCATTCAGGATCACTTTTTAACCAGTTAAGTAGATCTACCAGATATTTTGGCAAAAGACAAATAAAAGTAAGATTCAGTCCTTCATGCTAGTATGTTGAGAATAGAATGTGTTTTGCCTTTGGAGATGGAATGTTCGACTCCAGGTATATTTTGTTTGAGGAATGTTGCTATAATAAAAAGCTTAATAAAAAGCTTAATAAAAAGGAGGACAGTGTGCTTCTCTCTCTCATAGTCCAGATAAACAGAAAGTTGCATGTTTTAAAGTTCTAAAAAACAAAGAATTTCTGCTTTTTAATCATTTTACATAACACTTGCACATGACATTGATTTCTCATACTGAAGTATCTTTAATACATATTCTATATATCTGCAGATTTTGTACAAAAAGGTGGCTAAACACCACACTTTATTATAGTAGCATTTAATTCACCATAGTTTTTTTCTTTCACAATCACCACAGGCTAGTAACCAAATATCCAGAGCTAAATGGGAACAGATCACCCAAAAAGGGTTTTCAGAATTGTTCCTCCAAGTGAAATAAATCCTAGAATAAACACTGACCCTTCAAGATTTTGTCTTGTCTACCAAATCAACTGTGTCTCAAGCCTGTGGTAGTCAGAACCCCAAGTGTGTCTTTTTCCAGCCATTCTTTGATGCAGTTGTAGAACTTGCACAAGTGCCAGTCAATTTTTCAGCTGACTAAAGGAACGATGCCAATTCTACAGCAGGACTTACAAGAGAGTTTTAAAATTATAACAAAATGCTTATATCTTTGATGGGGTGTTGGATAGCATTTAACAAAGAAACAAAAGGCACGCAAGAATATAATTATATTCCAACTGTATAATCCCACTGAAATTCCCAGTGGCAACCCCAATGTTGTTTCAGAGAGAGTAGTTTTATTGATACCAATCTCCTCAACTTTTTTTTGCTACAAGAATAAGCATTATCTTTCCATCTTAGTCAGCATTGCCCAGTGTGCCTCGTTCATTTTGCTCTTGAAATCTGACCTCCATAAATCAATGAAGGAAACCTGATGCCTTTGCACTAGCAATATCTGTAAGGTTGCATGAGCAGGTGTATAGGATGGGATGTCTTTTCCTTCTGGACTGAGCTTTTGTAATGGGCAGCAGACTCTAATCACAGAAATGATTATGCATGCTGTTTCTTTGTTGTACTTGCAGCCAAGTACTGTAAAGATCTAATAATACAGAAATGAATCAACTGACATTTCCAAAATATTGAAGCATTGTTAAGAAACCCCAACTTGCACAGTTTTTAATTTTTAAGAGGTACATACCCGTTAAGCAAGGGTTTGAGTATGGTCTGTACAAGAGATAACAATGGGCAGCATCAATGCCATTTTTCTAGAGTCTCAAATATAAATCATTTCAGAAAGGTTTTTTGGTTTCTTTTTTAAATCAAAAGGTATGAACAGTGATTCTGAAGGCCTGTGGATTGTAATATTTCAGTTTTCCCTTACAGCTATGGCAGGATCCAGTGTCTCATAACTAGGGCACATTCCCATTTAACAGCTGACTACCTGAAGTTATCTGGCTTAACCATGGATTATAACTAGGGACTTTTCCAGTATCCAGTTTCTAAGTGTTTATTCCCACACTGATGCTGCAATGACAGCTGTGACTACAGCTACACATACTTGTTCTGCTCCCGCTGTCCTCTGTGACCAGGAATGACAAGAAAAAAATTCCTGTCTCATTGACAAGGTCTGTTGGTGCAAGTGTGAGTAGATGAGACCTCACACTGCCATATATTAAATCTGCCAACTCTCATATTGCTACCACAAGAGTTAAGAAATGTGATGCTATATCCAGCCTTCCAACAAGGCTTACTTATCATGGCCACTGTGGTGACACCTAGACACACAATATTAGATTTCTCATTTCCTATTAGCTCAGAACTTAGGCAGAGTTTGCTCCCATTCCCATTCACACACTGTGACTCCCATGTAGCCCTGGCAGGTGGGTTCTTGTGCCAGGATGTATGGAAGGAACCTGAAGAGGTTTCAACCATCCATCACCAGCCATTAGTGCCTATGCCCTTATTTCCTCATCTCCCTTGGTGCTGCTGTACACCAACAGCAATAACTAAGGATGATGCTATTGGTGTTAGGGCTCAGGAAAGCAACAAGGCTGGTCCATCTGGAGTTAAATCAACTGAACAGGACATGTTAAAACTATCTATACAATGTAAATGAGAAACTATTGAGAGATTACAAAGGGAGAAGCTAATAAGACAGTGCAGTGAAGAATGGCTGGATTTCACAGGCAGCTGAGAGACAGTCACATAATCACTGGCCAGCTTCACAGAGAGTTGAAGGGGGTCACTGGGGACCTTCTCATGAGTGCAGTCATGCAAGGTCAACAGTGCACAGGGAACTGTAGCATAAATTCCATGCAAGGCCATGAGCACACCAGCAATGGTTTCAAAAATACTGACCTGGCAAAGTGATACAGCAAATCTGGGATAACTGGGGAAAAAAAAATTGGGGCAGGCTGTTTTTTTGGGAGAAGGCTGAAGCAGGAAAGAGTTAACCAGAGAGGTGAAAAAGAACATCTAAAAATAGTTATTAGAAGCTTTGTGAGTGCTGTGAGCAGTGCTGCCTGCTGGGTAGTCCTGCATTTGATGAGCCCAGCCTGAGTCAGGACTAAAAACCAAACTTGCGAACATACAATGCAAATATCAAGCTTGCTTCTGCAATAAGGAGGAAGTGGGTTGGGCAGAGGCATTTTCCTTGGCCTAAAAGGACAACATCTGGACAGGACAGATTGAACATTCTGGCACAACTCCAGGACCAATTATATTGGTATCTTCCCGGCCACTTCCTAATATCTTTCACAGTATAAATCCATACAGTAAAAGATTGATTGCAATGTATTCTACATTCCCACATAGAGTATTTTCTACCAATGACCCAAGAGGTTTCATTTCTTTCCTTCTACTTTTAGCTCCCAGTCCTTACTGTTAGTCATGTTGATTTGGCATAAGGAAAAGGTAGACTTACAAATATCTGTTGATCGCTCTCTTTGTTCTACCATTTTCACTTCCAAGCAAAAATGCGTCAGATGTCTTTTGATTTCTTTGACACAGTACTTTCTTCCTTAGCAAAAATATTCACATCAAATTTCAGGGAAAAAAACCAGAGGATAAGCACCATCAAATCAAACCAAGGCACAGTTAGAATACATAGGCCATTGCTTCCCTAGCAAGAGCATTCAACACCCTGGGCAAATAGCTGTACTCTGTAAATTTACAACATTCCATGAACAATAGCAAGAACTACTCTACAGGAAGAATCCTTCCAGCAGATATAGGAGATTCAAAGACCTGGATAAGCCTTTGGTTTACATCTAGAATGAAATTTTTTGGTATTTTTCTTTACTGCGTATGTGAAGACAACACTTTACCCTTACAAATTAGTAAACTACTACCTAACTATTACTGCCTGACTTGAAGGAAATCTCTTGCAATGTTTAATGTTTCATTAGAGCTGCTTAAGAGCCCAAGCTCACCTGATGCTTATGAAGGGTAAGCTTCTTTAGGAGGCAGGAGCTACTATCTACTGACAAGGAAAACATTATTTCAGAAGTTGCCACACTATTATTTTCTCAGGAGTTCTCTGCCTAAAAATGATTTTTTTTTTACTTGCAGGTATCTCTTTTCTATATTAAACAAGCCCTGCTTTCACAGAGTTTATTCACAGGACATATGCTGCTGCCTCCAACCATCTTGATAGTTCCCCGCTGGATGTGCTCTAGTTGATCAAGTTCTGTCTTGATTGGAGGTACCCTGAACTGGATGCATTGTTCTAGATGTGCCCTAGTTAGTACCAAGTATAAGGAAATCACAACTTTCTCTGATTTACTGGTAGTCTGCTTTGACACGACCCCATGCTTTGTTACCCTTCATCACAATCAGCATACAAAGTTCAGCTCACTGTCCACTGAGGAAGTTACTGAACCAGGGTGGGCTTCTGGACAGTCCCCTAAGGAACTCAGGTAACAAGGTGGAGTATGAACCATTAGCCACTACCCCTGGAATTCAATGTTTCTGTTTCCTACTCATGTACCTGTCCATCTACCCAGTCCATAATTACATTGCATCAATATTAGGATGTAATGGGAGATTGTGCTAAAAAACTTGCTTAAGTCAAAGCAGATGACATCCCCTGCTCCCCTTAAACATGAATCCAGTCAACCGTGTGATCTCATTGCAGATGCTACTGTGTTGGTTAACAATTACAATCCGTGCTACTCCAGAACCCTTTTTTATAAGAGAATGGGGTATAAGCATACCAGGTATAAACATTCATATTCTCCATGGTCATCTTTACCACCAACATTAAGCTGCCAGAAAATCTTTACTCATATATTTTCTCTGAAGTAGCATAAATCTGCTAGCAAAATGGAATATTTTTGACACATGCGATCACATGATTAACACTTCTATAGGAGCACTACTAATAAAATTATTTCCGAGAAAAATAGAAAAAATATTTCTGTGAGTCAAGGTCATGGGAAATGTGTTTCAGTTTCATGCTGTTTAAAGCTGCAGTTAGTATTTTTTCAGACTTTTATCCATATTTCATCTAATTTTAATGAAGTGTTTTCTTAAGTTTAACATCTTAATTCCTGGAAAAAAATAATGTCCATATTAACTTGTTGAGATCATAAAATATATTAGTGAGCTCCTAAGTATCATTTCCCTGCAGAAATTTCAAAATGTTCAGTACAGATTCATATACATATATAGATCTAAAATATGAGTGTAGTGATAAAAATATAATATATATAAACATAGACTAAAAGTTTTCAGAAGAGCGTACTTCTTTTTCTGGGCCAACATAAAATCCCCAAAGAATAGTAAAATAACATATTCAAATAACATTGTTATTCATTGTATTTTTACAGTGTTGGGAAAACCTAGGGCATAAAATTGAAACTGAGATGGGCCACCAAAATAAAAAAGGAAAAATAAACCATGGAAAAGCAAGAAAAAGAAAAAGTGAGCATACTTGTTGAATATTTTCCATTCTGTGAAGCCTGTTCTTAATAACCCCTTGCACTATATTGACTAATCACAATCATCTCCTACAGAAGACCTTTATGTGTTACAGAGTATTGATAGAAGAGTTATTCTGTACAGTAGAGCGAAATATAGGATTCATTTTTTGGAAGAGACTTGTTAAAAACATAAATATCTTTTGAAGTCACTTTGCTTGTAAACGTAAACATGAATATGTATTACAAAAAGGGAATTCACACTTATTTTGTTGACAGCAGTGTGAGTATTTAACTCTTAGAAATAAATAAGTGTAAGAGAAATAACAGAAATTTTCTAGGAAGGAGGAGTGATTTACAGAGTTTCTAGAAAGGCTTAGTACCACATATCCTCAGATTTAATGTTGAGTTCATAAAGGCTACAGTTCCTCAGCTCTAGGTCACCACACACCATAAGTTGGTTGCTTTTTTTTTTGTTCCGAGGATGTGTGAGACACTCAAGACTTGTATCAGCTTTGTATGGATTTCAGTGGGAGTCAAAGAATATCAAGAGACTGGCATCTGAAGTTTGCTCTTGACATATGAGAAAGTGAAGCAATGAAAAAAAAAAGCCTAGTATTGATTTGAGATACACAGTGAAAAGGGCAGGTAACAAACTCCCAACAGAAATCCAGGATAAAGTGAAAACCACCCAAACCCAGCTACATGATCCAATCTAATATAATCGGGGAAAATCACCATTTCTGATTCTTAAAGCACATTAGAAATAAAGATGCCTCCATAGATATGTTTCAGTAAAATGATAGAACCACCAAAAACAAAACTGCAATATTGACATTTTCTTGTGATATATGTCTACATTTCCCAGAATTACACCAATTGCTTAGGCTGTCCATTTATTCATGAAATGGGTGAAAAATCTATATCTTTTTCCTCCGTATTGAATTTTTGAAATTACGGTTTATTTGCCTACATTTATCATTCTAATTTACTGGCTCTAATTTTTTTAAGTTTATTTTGCAATCTGCAGATTGATAATGTAATTACCCATAAGGAGCCTGAATTTATTCAATTGCTGGTGCAAATGCCACAGTTTCCTTGTTTACATGAGGAGATTTTCACTAGCACTGCTATCTTGGTCACTGATCACCACTGACTGAATCAGGGCTACTCCCAGCTGGACACAAGCCCACATTTTCTTTGATACATGCCTAAACAGAATACAAAGCTTTATCTGAATGACAGATACCTTCACTTCAGGTACCATAAAGATTTTGGTAGTCACCCCCACCCCCTTATGAACTAAGAATGAAGAAATACATCCCTGAGTTAAACAAATGTAAAACGTAGCTGTATAGTGGCAAGATAATTTAACTATGCACAACTACTTTGCAGAGTAAAACTTCTACAAAGCAGCAAAAAAAAGAATAGATCAAAGACATCAAAAGGGAGGGGAAAAAAAACGAGAACATGATATTACCATACCTGTATGTATGAATAATACCACAATCAAGAAAATATCAAACGTTGATCTATGACAGACTGGGAACTCCAGCAGTAAGATAGACCTTCTGCTTCTTGGTCATGAGCTGCTAGGCTGCAATCTTCTATCTTTGGTCAGCATACAGATAAGAACACCAAACTTCTAGCATAGCTTTACACTTGACTAAACTACACGTTTTCAGCAACATTATTTTGGTCTCTGAATTTTGGGGTTTTGTATTCAGGATGTTACAGAAAAGAAAAAGTCAAAAAAAAAAAAAGTGGGCCAGCTGCTAATGAAATTTAACAAACAAGCAAACTTAATTGAATCAAGAGTCCACTTGGACTTGTGGACTTCAACACTGACTGGCTAAAACCAGAGCACTGAGGGTTATAAATAGTACCTTAATTTCAACCTCTGCACTAATTTGCGGGAAAAGCATTTGAGGAGGAACAAATAACTAAAAACTAATGAAGAGAATCAGCTACTGTAATCAAGCACTTCCACTGTGGCTCAGCTAAACACAACTTCTCACACCCTTTTTAACCAACAAAAAATGAGAGAGATATGTAAAAGCCAACTGAAATATATTGCTTGTCAAAATGCTATGGATGACAGAAGCTTATGTGGGGAGAGAAGGGGGATTTGACTTTTGGACTCAAGACTATTTTTTCAAAACATAATCAAATCCAGGAGTGAAAATAGTACTTAAAGTTATTTCTTCAATTTTAAAGAAGAACTGAATTGAGAGGAATTGAATACAAGGTTTTGGTAAAAATTGTGACTCCTACTTGAAATTGTCATTTGACATACTATCACTTGTATGCGACTATATTAGATTGGATGCTGTCTTATGAAAGAAATGAGATTATTTCTAAGTTTTCTTTGCCCTAGGGAAAAAAATTTGGTGAAACAAGCCTGTAGAGATTCTGGTCTCTCTGCTGATTCAAACACGAGCACTTCATTGGCTTCACAAATCCAGCCCTTTATGCTACATGTATAAATGGAGATATTGACATGAAACCCATGGATTGGAAGACCTGTATGTGATCTTACACAGAGAATTGCAGCAAAAACATATCACAGGTCAGATACGCAACAGCAGTTTATAGCATCTCTCTCTCCTTCCCACCTCAATTTATACAGCTGATAGCTGCTACAGTTATCAGGGAATCCCTCCCTTGCTGTAATCCTCCCTTTAAAGCCCTTGGAGCTTCCTTCCCACTCATGCTACACAGAACAAGTGCCTGTGAGGAAGGGCTGCAGAGTCGCTGTCTGGCTCATGACACTTTTAAGAGCATGATAAAGGAAATGAAAAGAAAGTATGATTTTCAAAGGTGTTGGATTCTTTCCAATGCCTCCATAATCAATTTAAAGAAGGACATGAAAGGTAAGCAGAACAAGTGAAGAGGATTTTCAAGAATATTTACTGTTCGTGTGGCTCTACTCTCTTTAAAGGTATGGGAAATTTCCCCCTAACATCATAGACAGCAGATGAAGGTTGGCATTTGAATCAAAGTAGAACAAGACCCCTTTTATCTGGTGATAATTTTTTTGCAATTCCTTGATATTCAACAATCAGAATTTAATAGCAAGCTCATTTTCAAAGTACTTAGTTAAAGTGTAAGGAAACAGAATGGGGACAGGCAGGTTGCTCTTTCTAGATTCACAGAAAGCAGCTTGAATAGAAGCCTTTTCAGAGAGGAGATTTTGCAGCTAATATATATTGAAGGATCTTTTCATGCACTGACTATAGTCAGTGATTCTTTTCCTTGCTTTAAATCACAATAGGAAACCACAAGCAAACAATGGCTTTAAAAAGTGAAACAAAAGATAATTCAACTTTATATACAGAGTCTGTTTGCCTCACCCCACTCCCCTGCATATCTATGTATATACACAAAGAAAAGACTTTTAAAACACCACATAATGATAATTTTACAAACTTTTTACCAAAAATGAGAAAAATTCTGTTGTTACTGTGACTTCAAATATTTGAAAACTTGTTCCCTAAAAATTATCCTTTCTCCTACTTTTTTTTTTTTTTTTGCTACATAGCCATCAACTAGATGTATTATCACTGCAATGTATGTAATAAGTATTACACATTGGTTTCAGTAATGCTTCCACCAAATAAGGCTTCCAGCATCTGTCTGCAAGCTATAACATGCAACAAAATGTGTTTTGTTGCTTAAAGTGATCTGTTTAAGCAGTGTGACATTATCATATTGTCACAAGTATGTTTAGTCTATCTTTCGAAGAGGATAGGAATATTGGCTGTAAGCCACTGTAAGCCTTTACCCTATTTTAAAGGAAAAGTTAAAGATCAAAAGTAGAGAGCACAATTGGCACTCTCCTTCCATTTCAGCACTCTGCACTGACCTCTACTGGTTTCTCCACCGTAGCTTTCATCAATATGAAACGATCCACTTTTATTGAACTTTTGCACTCTTTTCTTCAAATTCCAGGATGAAGTAAATTGTATCCCACCCTGCTAATATCTCCCTGACTGAAGGTCATAAAAAGATCAAGCTTACAACTATTGGTGGCAGTTTATCTGTAGAGAATGAGACACTACGAAAAATCATCTGTTAAAAACCACCTCACAGTACATATACAGCTGTAGATAGATATTCAATCTGAAAACTCTATCTTAACACATTTATTATTACTAATTTGTTACATTTTTAAATTTAACTGCTATCTCAGGTCTCATATCATCATTAGATGTTTGCTTTATAAAATCTTGGGGTTTATTATACAATTCCAAACATCTGACCCATGATGAAGACCAGAAGTACTACTGCAACACAAATACCTAAGTTGTGAATATAAATTTAACATCTTTAATCATCCCCGTTTGACATACTTCTGCTTCACATAACATGCTTCTCTCTAGAAGGTTCTTCAGTATAAATATTTGCCTTAATTAGGGCAGAGCTTGCAGCTTTTTTGACCACACACCAATGGATCAAAGTACTGTAACAGGCTTGGCAACGTAAAAGTATCACTGTAAAAGCTTTGTCAAACCAAAGTCATCACCCTGTCTTACTGGGAGGAGTGATGCACTCACCACATCTTTCATACAGCTAAATGAAGTTCAAACTATACGTTTTTTAACTGATCACAAGCAAAAACAAAGACGTAGTTCTTTATGTGCCTTACAGTAAAAAGCAACTCTAGTTAGTCATAAGTAAATGAGCAAACTTTTCCATCCTCATTTA
The DNA here is from genome assembly GCF_965178545.1 of Coloeus monedula. NCBI lineage: Eukaryota > Metazoa > Chordata > Aves > Passeriformes > Corvidae > Coloeus > Coloeus monedula. Next base: position 118,851,541 of record NC_138781.1, read on the forward strand.
CCAAAGAACACTTTCGTTGTCAGCAAAACCCAAAACTTTCCAATTTTAAAAGCATAATTTTAGTTTTCTTTTTTATGAAAGTGTTCAAGTATGAATAACAGTTTTACATATCATGAGAACATTTCCTCTCACTGCTCCACCAGCAACTCCAAACAAACTTTTTAAGTCACCTATACTGGCTGGAAAAAACCTCTACAATTGTTGACCACAAAAACAATGAAGTTTTGTTGTTCTGTTGGTGTAGATAGTAAAGCAGATCACATATTGTTAATTCAATTTCAGAACAGCAAAATCCCTCTTATTCATGAAGCTATTTTGTGTAATAACGCATTTTTCTTTCATTTTCCATAAAAACCTGTTTAGATCCTGAATGTAAACAGATGTTCAGCATGAATCTATAATATTTTATACTGTATAAATATCTGAATCTGACATCCTTTTTTTTTTTTTTTTTTTGGTAAATCATCTTCTCCGACTTGTGGAACACTCTTATTCCTCTCCCTTCTTTTACGGCAGCTGAAGCTCGCACCACTCCATCCTGTCCGTGCTCAGTAGCAGGAGCAGCACCCTGGGGAAGCCCTGGAGAGCCGGTGCGGGTCAGGGCTCCCCGGGCAGCCCGGAGGTGCGGGTCCCCCGCGCTGCCCCGGCGCTGGCCAGCAGAGGGAGGAGAGGGGGTGCCCGCAGAGCCCGCAGCCCCCGGGCACCGCACCCCCTCTGCTCTGCCCGCAGGCGCCGCGACAAGCGGCAGCCTCAGCTTCGCTGTCCGTGATGCAAACCCGCACCTGGTCCTACCCGGAGAGAGCAATGATACTACTTTGTGTCACTTTTCCTTCTTACCTTCACCCAGTGACTGAGGATGGGTGTCCACAAGGTTGCTGTTGCCTGGTCTTGCTGGGTTTGCCACCGCTCCGATACTCACACTGCTGCTTCTAGGACTTGGATGAACAACTGGATCTGATCTGCTTATTCTGTGCTGTGTTAGAAAGAAAAGATTTTGATGTTCTGTCACTAGAACTGGGCCTTTGCTCAATGAGCAAGTACGTAACTGTTCTGAGATTTGCAAATCAGCCTCTTTTTCCGTAGGTGGGAAATAGAAAATCTTGTTAAGGCATCCTATAACTTACGAAGGAGTGAAAGACATTGATTTTCACTGAACAAGGTGTTGACTGGATCACCATGAGACCATCTTCTTTCCAAAAGGCATTTTAAAACAGTACTTTCTGTCAGCTCTGTGCAAAATATTCCACAACAGCCCCAATAACTTTTTCCTTACCTCTGGTATCCCAGTGAGGTCACATTCTGTTAAAAACATCCTGTCAAGCTTGATACAAAAGGGCTCCAAAGAATCAGAATGCAGAAGCTATGCAACTTGCTGACTAACTTTGCTCTGTGTTATTTACCAACCACACAAAGAAAATGCTGTCTATTCAAAACACAGTTCAAAACTCTCTTCACAGAAAGTGAGTGAACAAACAGTCCCATGTCCAGTGCTGTAGTCACATCTCCCATGAGGCCCGGTGATAGCTCTGGGGCATGGGACGGAGTGACACCACCAGCAGTCACTACAAGGCACTTTTGTAAACAAGTTGTGTGTGTGTGTGCAGAGGAGGAGGAGGCGGGTGTTACTCTTTCTCTATCTTAACATTACACTTTATTCGCTTTATCAGGTCAAAGAAGAGCTTCAGTCTTGCTTAGTCTACTGGGTGCATTTCCTATAGTCTTGCACAGGATTTTCTTCATGATAGTCTTTACTTTCTTCCAGAAGGAATCTGAAAGGAACATATGGAATTTGTGCAGAATCTAGGTTTGGAACCCCGGCACCCAGTTAAGCAGCAGAAATTAGTTCAGAACCTTCCAGACTTATCAAAGAAACTGACAGAAACTCAGTGACTTACTCTATTTCACGCCCAGGAAAAAAAAACAAAACAAAACAAAACCAAAGCGGTCTAACTATTATTTTAAACTTACCTATTCTTTGTAAACTCTTACTCCACTAGTCACAAAGCCACATCTTGGCAGAGAAGCAGAAATGTCTTTTTCAGCTCCCTATAGGAAAAGAATTACCATACAGACCCAGCACTTCCAGTACTGACCACTGGGCCCTACTCACACCAAGACATTCCAGTGCCTTTCCTCATACTTGCAATAAATGACAAACAACTGTTTCCAGGTTTGGAAGGATAAATAATTGTTCTCATTGATCCCTTTGTAGTTTCATTCTTTAACGGTCACATCAGCACTGGAATCCTCTTTTGCCACACAATCCAAACCATCCTCACTTCTTATCTCCAAGGCATCCCCTCCCATGCTCGATTTTTTTTCTTAACAGTTCTCTAGTAAGTACTTTTTGATGTATTTTCAAAGGTCTAAAAGACAGGCATTATAAAAAACCTGTGATGTATATTTGTGAGAGAAAAATATGAGACACAGTGACATTGTGTTGTAAAATAAACTCAAGTCTGAATTTTCTTTTTGGGGTCTTGATCTACACCTTTATAAACTTTTACAGGTTTGTGACCTAAGTTCTTCCAAATCTATATTCTAGGAGTAAGGATCCTTCCAGGTATGACATGAAGCACATTCAACTGCTGATATTCTTCAGCAGCTGAATGGTCCACAACCAATAACTGGATAACACAAGCATAGCTTTTAAAATGTAAAGGTTTTCTAGAAGTACACAAACCCTTAAGATACCTAGATATATTTCTTTCATGCAAACTTGAAAACAATGTCTCTAAAATATGAATGGTGAATGATCTTACAAGTAAAATTGTCGAAGTAACTCAGGATTTTTAAAACAAATGTGATTGTTTCTCAGTATCCAACAATCTATCAGTTTTTCTTCAGAGTTCTGTCTTGTTGACCAGTACCATTCTCCAAAAGCAATTACCTACAGATGTCAAGTGAACCTTCATTTGTCCATAATAACTGAAGATACTACACCTGTTGTTATTGCTTTTTAGTCTAGATTTTAAAAAGTGCTGGAGCCAATAGGAAGTTTTCCACTGATATTTTTATTTTTTTTTTAATTTCAAGTTTACAGTATAAGTTCTTGTCATCTTTTTAAAATTAGTAATGTACTATAGAAAAGTACACATATAATCTTCCCCTTTCCCAAAAACCTCAGTTTTCCACTTAATTATCTATTTCTCAGGAACACATACTCAGCCTACCAAAATACTGCAGAATGCAGTAAGATGATTATTTTCACATATCATTCCAAGGTCAGAAAGTTTATAATCCCTTTTATGGACTGGGAAAAACTCAGCTAAGTCTACCTCTTAAGCTTTTTCTGAGCCCTAGTACCCATTTTTGAATAGGTCGGAACCAGCATGCAGAAGGCTGTACACAAGAGCCAGGCCCATGAAACATTAAGCCTCCCAAGTCCAAGCATCTGATGACTTTTTCTTCTCTGTTCCTGATCCTGTAACAGAATTTTGAAAGGTACACTTTGCTTTTATAGGAAACCCTACCAAACTATGGGAGTTAAAGGAATCTAGCAATTAAAATTGTGTTCAGATCATACTCCTTCATATAATTCCAAGAGATTTTTTTCTACTTTGGTGATCCTTGTGGGTCCCATCCAACTCAGGATATTCTATGATTCTATAAAAATAAGCAACATTGTTGCAAGAGAGCAAAAAGTGGAGATGTCACTGTGTTAGAGAGACAGTTTCATGTTCTCTAGTTTTGTTTTGTGGATTTCTGTTCTTTGATGTACCTGAGGTTCTGTGTGCCAGAAGCTCTTTTTGTCATTTGCAACCTGACATTCTATGTCCCACACACAAAATGGCACTCATTGAAGGGTGCCCTTTAGCATTTTCCTTCCTTTGGATCCTGTCTGGGGATGAACACCTGTTCCCTAAATTTCGGGGTCTGGATTGTCAGTGACTCCATTCAACTTCACAAGGATTATCAGGTTGTTTTATTCATGAGGCTCAAAACTGAGACAGTGAAGTCAGGCTCAGATTAGAAGTTCCTCCTACCTCTTGCAATCTATTAATTTAAGAAGACCAGCTGTAGTCTGTATATGTGCTTTTCAAGAATTGCCATATACCTCAGTCTCATGGAGAAAGAGGGAAGTTTAAGTTTTGATGTTGATTTGCCAAATATAGGTCACATGGGAGCTAAGTTGTGAACCTAATAACGTGTTTAATGCCAAAGACTCTTCCCTTTCCCCCAAACAGCTCCACCAGGGAACTGAGGAAGCAAGATTGATACTAATTAGGCACAGAGAGGAGACCTAGCTGCAGTCACCAGCCTGATACAGAATTCTCTGGGGATTACAGGCAAAGCTGGCAAACAAAGACAGAAGGGGGTAGAAAGAAAAAAAGAAACAAAATGCTTTTTCTGGCTATTCACAAAATATACCCATCACTTTCAAAAATAAATCAAAATACACACACAAACGCAAAAAATCAGGTAAGTCATGGAAAAAACAGTTAGGCATCTAATAACTCCAGGAGCAATGTCAGATACCAACCAGTCACACGGTCCCATCAGGTGGTTTAAAAAATAAAACAAAAAAAGATTTTAAAAAATCCCATGCTTCCTCCTGTTCCATGTAATTATCATGAATTACAGTCTGGAGTGATTCTGTAGAGAGGGTTGGGGGGACTGAGGTGAATTTGAAATAGATAAAATCTGGGTAAACCACTCCAGTAGTCAGGCTCATGCAAAAGTACTTAACCAGAAGCAAATGCTGCTGATGCTTTTGTTCTGGTCTTTTACTGAAGCTTATTCTGGCCTTCTGATATGCCTCCTATAGGTTGCCTCTGCCAGGCAACTGTGCATGTGCTCACAGTCCCAACTGCTAGCATCACATTTATTTATTTATTTTCAACCCAAATAAACTCTTAATGGCTTAACATAAAACATTTGGATTTTTTTTTTGAAGCACACTAAATAATAAAAAAGCCAGAAGCATAAAAGGCCATAAGGGAATGAAAGGGATGATTGTACAAAGCCCTATTAAAAGGTTTGTTGCTTTATTTATATATTTTTTTAACAACACAATTTCAGAGCCTTTTAAAGAAGACTCCTCCTCCCCAGTTGCCTGCCAAGATAGTACTTAGCTGAGGCAGGGAGCGCCTGCTCTTTAAAAGATGATGGTATCTATTAGAGAGAGAAGGGAAAGAGAGATACATAAAAAGGCTTTCCCAAAAACTGTTGTGCAGAAGGGTCAATGAAAAGAAACAAAAGGTATGAGATGAGAATTAAATGGAAAGAAGATGAGAACATTAAAACAGAGCGCACCAAGAGGAGAGGTTTTTACAGCAAGAATGGTTCTGTAAAGGTCATTTTAGTTACTCTATTATACTAACCATGGCCCATATTTAGGCATCTGTCAGGTAATAATTGCAAAGCACTTCACAAAAATTAAGAGTGAAATCCCTCTTTCATGAGGTAGGTGAGGGACAGAGACCCCCTTGCAGGCAGGCAGAGACCAGATTGTTTCCACAGAAGACCAGAAGACCCATTTGACAGCATACCATGTTACAGAGCAACAGCCACAGAAAAGTTAGTCCTCCTCTTGGTGTGCTGCATTATTTCATTGCAGGTATTAGGCAATTTGTTTCAGTGGGAGACATTTCAAGTGCAGTTAAAATATCTGGAGATGAGGCTGAGGTTCATGAACACTCTCCTTTCCTTTAGAAGCAAATATTACAGTCTGGGTCTCACTCTTAAAGAGGGTCCTCCAAATTGCCACTGGTGACATGTCCATGGTGACCTCTGCTGACGGGGGATGTGGTTTGTCTGTGGTTTGTTCTGGATGGATTTTTTGTGATACCACTCCTAGGGATTAGGAATGATATATCTCTGTTTTGAGTATGAGAAACCTCCTGTGCAGTTAAGGAGGGAGTGTGAAGAACTTTACCTTTCCTGGTGGGCTACGATCAGCCACAACAGCTCTCTCTACCAGAGCCATTGGATCCTGGGGCAGCTTACATCCAAAAGTGATGCAGAAGCCTTTGATACTTCCTGTCTCTTAAGAGCAATAAAGAAACTAATGCAAGAGGATATTTTCATTGTAGCTTGGACAAAACAAAAAAAAATCATCCAATTCCCAAAGACAGTTTTATTAGAAATACCTCTGTTTCAGGACTGAAATTTCATCCTGTGAAATTAAAGATAGATTTCATTTACTTTCATGTGTTTTCTGATATGAAAAACCCATTTCAGTGATAATCTCCAAACTCTGCTGGAAACATTTAAAGGAAAACTCTACTGAAAACTTTTCAAGGGCTCTTTAGGTTTTCAAACTGAGTCCCTAAACTTAATGTAATGTAAGGGCTGTAGATTAAGGTGCAGATAAATTCTTCAGAGATTATCCTTTTCCTTAATAGGTTATTCTTGCCTGGGTTTGACTTCCTAAATCTTACTGGTCTCCTGAGTTGGAGATTAGGATATGCAAAAGACTTTGAAAAGTCATATACAATATGTCTTTTTGTATGACACAGCTCTGAAGCTGCTAGCACACTGACTTGTGACTCTGAGATCAACTCAGGGCAAACTCCAAGCTAGGGTCTTTTTTTCTGTGTTACCCAGTTTACTGGGCCTGTCCATGGAAAAAGAAAGGATCCATTACCTTATTTATTTACTGAAGGAAAACAGTGCAATCTTTCCTAAAGGAATCTTTGAAAGTATCTGAAATAACCCAAGGTTACATATCTTAGATTAAACTAACAGACACCCATTGAAAATAATATGGCTTGTACACCAGAGTCATATAAAATTTTCTTTCTTGTATTATACTGTTTTTAGTAAAACAGTGACTAAACTATGATATATGCTGTGAGGCCAAGCAACTCCTTGTAAAATCCATTAAAATTAGTGAAAAGAGAGAAAAGTGAAACTGTATCCAACAGAAAGTACAGAAAGACTTCCAACACATAAGGAAATTTACTTTTTATGTGACATGGCAATTCCTCTTTATCATCCTGAGAAGACAATGGGATCCTTGAAGCTGTTGTGGCCTCTGTTTCTTGCTGGCTGAAGGAATCTTAGCAATGCCTCCCCCACCAGTGTCACAGGAGGCAGAGCCAGAGAGGCTCACTGCTTGTGAGGCTTAAAAAGACTACAGCTGAACAGACAGCAGTGATGACTGCAGTCACAGGCATGAGCCTCCTAGGACAGCAGATCAAAAGTGCTGTCTCTCACTGATGTAAAGATTCCCTTTGGTCAGGGGTGCTTCAGTGTGTTTTAAAGTACAAGGCTGTGTGGGGACACAGTGCGTGGTTTTCCCCTCCGTTCCCAGCTAAGCTCCTTAAGCCCATTAGATATCTCCAGGGAACTCTGTGAGTAGAGTGTTCGTGGCGAAGGTGTTCATTTCAGAATCCTCACTTTAAAAACAGCTTGTGTGAAGTAATCACAATCTAATTAAGTACCAATACTGGAACTGCCTTTTTGAGGAGCCATTAGTAGAAGAGAGGCCATCTTGCTATGAGTCCCTGAGGGTGCAGGGGCCGACACTTGACTCACCAGATATACAGAAAAGTTTCAAGAGCTTTACAAAGTGCAGATATGAGGGTGATGCTGGTTTTTTCAGCTGTTGCTTTTGAGTTTGAGAAGAGCTTGGGCTGCCACCCAGTGGAGACAGGTACCAATTTTGTAGCAATTTAGCTTCCCAGTCACAGTAGGACAGTCGGCTCTCCAGTAGCAGGAAAGGGAACACCTTAATGATTTTATTGCTTAGTGCCCACCAGTTATTCTGGATCACTATATTCCACCTAAAAATTCAAATATAGCTTTTTAAAGTGCTAACCTAGAATCTTAAGAGTTAGACTGAAATTTTACCTTGCATATCTGCAGTGGTAGTTTCTGTATGACAAAATTAGACTGACTGTTGAATAAATTTCCTAAAGATGTAATGCTAAATACTTGTTATATTACTGTTTCAGCCATAAAATAAATTTTATTCTACATTTCATTCAGCATTCTCCTTGCTATTTATGACCAAATATAGGCTTTTGTACATATGGTATCACTTGCACTGTAATTTTACTACCAAAAAATGCGCTGTGGAAATACACAGCAAGAACAAAGGGCATTCCTATGAAACATCCAAATCAGACTTGAATTACTGTCAGGACAGATAAGACAGAAATCTTAATCCCATGTATTGACAAGAAAAATTAGGCACAATTCAACATTACATTGATTTAAATAGGTGCTATATAATTTTTCTTTTTATTAACTCATATCTGGCATACTGCTGCTCTAGCATAAACCTAATTTCTGACTGGTTTTCTTTTTAAGCATTTAAAATAGTATTTCAAGGAGTATTTCAAACATCTTTGTTGTGTACAAAAATGAGAAAGTGGAACTTACCAGGGACAAAATCAAAGGATCTAGTCCCTTACCAAGTTGTGAATTCTCCAACCAGATATGTCAGATTTACACAAAGCTTCTGGTAACTTGGAAATTTTTTCACCCTCTTTGTCTGACAGGTGTGCAAATGCTTTATGTCTGATTGCAAATAAGATAATTTCCCTTGTAGGTATTACTCTTATTTTCAAATCTGCACTTCATCACACTTGGAGAAAGTGTAGCTTCAATTTCTGGAATGCCAGTAACTACCAGACCAGGAATCCTGTACTTGCTTATTAGCAACCTCTTCTGTTAAAAGCTCTTCTACTTATGATATTTATTCACTAGACAAGATGACATTTATCTGCTTTAAAGCTCTGTGGTTAAGGCATTCACCTGGGACACATATACTTCAGATTCTTGCTTCTGTTTTAACAAGACAGAGAGTTTTGAAGCCCATCTCTCATTCCTTCAGGGGATGCTGTATATCTCATGTAGTGAAAAATCCCCTACATTGCCACATAGCCAGAACAGATTCCCAGGACCATCCCTTCTGGGTCAGGTTACACAATATAAGAATACATCTTTTCTCAGGTTGTAAGAGAACAAGTAAGTTTGTAGGACTGCAGTTAGAGAAACAGAGATAGAAAACCCTTTGGCTCAAAGTCAAAGGGCGTTTTCCCTTGTTTGCTGTACTGTGTCTAAAGTCTGGAACAAAACAGCACCTCAAACACTTTGTTTTCTGTTTTGAAGAGGGAGACTAAAACTCTGTGACTACACTGATTGCTCTGGGTGTGTGCTTATTCTCTCTAAATCAGTCCCTTACAAGGACAGAAGTAATTTAGTGGTCTAAGAGTTTGCTGCTGATAAATTCTGCATGCTTATTAGCCCATGTTTGAAGGACAGCTTTGTGCCTTCACTTGCCTCTGAACTACACTCCCTGTTACACAACAGCTTCAATAGGTTCAGCACTTATAAAAATGTTATTATCTTTGGGCACTCTTTACATTCTGCTGAGTAGCAGTGTTTTCTTAAAAAATCTGGCCAAAATTTTAACTTGAAAATTTCCCTACACCTCTAGGAGAATTATCAACAGTTCAATTAAAAGAGCACCAAAAATTTAGAACAGAAACATTATAGAATTTATAGCAATGAACAAATCTGAAACCATGAAACTCTGTGCTCTTTTCCAGTGGTTCTGTTACAATTAATAATTTCTGGTCAATGTATTTTCATGCCACAAGAGGGAGACACGAGAACATAATTTCTTCACTTAAAATGAGTCAATGCCTTTACATCCTGTAAATTACATTTATCAAGAAAGTTGTCGAAACCATTTGCTCTCTCATGACCACAATACTAGTTCTGGAAACGAATGGGCTGGCACAGAGGAGTTTCTCCTCCATACCTCATCCTAGAAAGCAGACTTAACATTCAGGGATATTAGGCTTCCACTGATGTACATGGAAGGAAATATGCAAGAAAATCCCAGGTAACCTCCCAAGGAGATAATACAAATGCTGAGCTTCTAAGCTTCCCGCTCAGAAGAAGAGTTTGTTCTAGGAATTTATATGTGGGAAAGATTAATTAGTTCCCATTTAATTTCTCTTGTTGTTACATAAAATTGTTATGGGACAAGCATTTTATTTTAGCCATTTATAGCTGGCATGATAAGAAAGAATGCTGCTATGATTTTAAGACAAAAGAAGTTCAGCTAGATGGGTGACGCTGTTTTGTGTTAGTACAGGTATCAAATTTCATAATTAGTCATTTGTACCTAAACTTCTGGTAATGGAACAACTTACAATCCTCATGGATAAAGAATATCTACTCAGCACATGGATGTTTCTAAATTTGATTTGGTTTAGAGAAATGCCTCAAAATTCATTTCTCCACCACTTTTGTAGCTGTGTTGCTCTGAGTTGCCAGTCAAATAAAATTTAGCATTATTTTTTCTCCAGCACTGCAGTACAGTTCAGTTTTGTTAAATACATCACAGAATGGACTAAAAGCTGCACTACATCTTGAAGCATTTGCAAGCCAGTACCAATACTGATATAAACCAAGGTAAGGAAACACTGCGGTGTTGAACAGCTGTGTTGACAGCAATACATGAATTCAAACAATTAATTCAGCACTGGGACTTGACCCAGGTAAAATAGAGATAGTAGTTGTTCTGGCAGCTGTTGAGACTCATATCTCTGTAATTTCTAAAAACCTAAACTTAACAACACAGGAAAGAAAGAAGAATGCAAGACAGAAAGCAGAAAAAGTAGAAAGCAAAACAAGCCCTCTTATTGTGAGTTATTCAGAAACTTCCCTGTAGTCATGACATTGAGCTTACTAATCTAAAATTATTTTGTATTCCCCTGTTCTTCAAGAGAGTTCTATTCTCTATAAAAATCAGTACACTGATAACACTGGAAAATAGTCAATAATTTCATGTTTGAAGACATAACAAAATCAGTTTTTCTTGTATGTTATTTCAATACAGAAAACCCCCTTCATTTTATGGGTCAAATGGAACAGATCTGTATTTCTTTTAAAAAGGGATGAAAACTCTGGAACTATTCAACTTGTTTTCAAAGGTCCTTAACATAGTATGTTGCTCTGCCTTACAAAAGCATTTGTTAACAGTCAAATAAATTAACCTCTTGAAAGAAATCCTTGCAGAATTTTGAGATACTTATGCACCAGGATATGTAGTATTTTTTGCAATGCATTTTGAATTGGCCAATAATTGCTCAAAGCTGAATTTAAGTTGCTCAGAGGTCTGAATTAGAATATGCTTTGTCTTGATAGAGATATGTTAAGGGGAATGGCAGAAAAAAAACCAAGCAATGCATCCCCATCAGGACCAGCTTTTGTTTAATGAGAATGGCTGGTTTTGAAACTAATGAAACACTTAATTTTGAAATTGAAGCCAGTGATGTTAGAAGAGTGCAGAGAAAATAGCTCAATTTAATGAAGTTTTTTTAAAGTCTTTATTTGTAATGAAGATTTTTTGGCATTATAAACTTGAAATACTGATATTATGAGAAAAATTATTTCAGAATATCTCTACAATGCTTTTGGCATACGCTTATTATATTATTGTGTCAGAGAATTTGACAAATAAGGTCAAACCCTGAAATACAAACAATAAGATGTTTATGAAAGTTCCATAAAAAAAGTTTTGCTTCCAAACACTACAGTAGAAGCTACTAGTAGTGTTTAAAGTAGTGTAAACAATAGAGTAGAAACACTAAAAGGTATGTATTTCAATGATAATTATAAAAATAGAAAATTAACTTAAAAGGAGAAGATAGATGGATTACAACAAAAACCCCCATGTTGTTCAAAACTTAAATGTGAGTGTGAGTTTCATAAATGTATACTACCTCTTAAAAAGTAAAAAAAAAAAAAAAATTAGAACAATATAATCTGAGAAAAGCAATTAATTTAAATGTGGGTTTGAGGTCTATAAATAGACATTTCAGGCAAATTGTATCTGTAATTCTTAATGACTACTCCATTCATTTCAATATTTTTTTTGAGTTTACTACCATAGAATATTGATACTGCAAATGTCAAACACAATGTCTCTAAGATGTGATAGAAAGCAGTGAAAAACTGTGAATAGATAAAAAGGCAGCATTTTTATTGAAAGAAAAGTTTCATAAAAGGCATCATACCCTTTTTGTGTAACATCAATCCCCTACCCATCCTAGAAAGCCCTTTTATTTTTTTATGAGGAACATAAATATCTTGGATCTGACTGCATTTTCCACAGTGGATTTAGCTTAGTTTCCATAAAATACTTCCAAATCCATGGATCACCCTTAAATATACCAGTGGATATTTCACTAGAAAGAGTCACTTCATATTCCTCTCCAACTTCCTTCCAAACCTACTTTACTTCTACATAAAATCTCTGGGCCTTTCCTCACCACCTGAAGATGCACAAAGGTAGGCATCATTCAAGCTGCAATTAGGAGCTGATGACCCGGAAGCTTTCCTTAGCACACCATCAGCACGTGTGGAGCTAAACATTAAATTATTGCCAAGAAGCTGCAGGATATATGTGCTCATCTGAACAGAAAAAATGGATTAAAAAGGTAGAAGCATTTTGAATGCTGAAAAAAGCCTTTACAAAACCACAGTTTAGAAGGTTTTGATAGCAGATTTTTCATAGTATTTGAAAAGCTGATTGTTGCCCAACTGTACCTGTATTTTAGACTGTGGATTACAGGCTTCAGCTGTACCTGCCATTGGCTTTCTTCCTCTTCCATTGAGCTTTGAGATAAATTTCGAGGGACTTCCTCAAAAAGCACCTCTTCAAAATCTGGGTCTGAGACAACACAAAGAAGAATTAAACATTTATAATGCTTGCTTTCATCACAGATTGATTAATTAAATACATTAAATTAAGTTTTCCTAAGTCATGTCTGTTTTGCTCATGACAGTAATTGTTAAGGGATCTCCCTGTCTTTATCTCGTGGATCCATGGACTCATGAACTGCCATCTTACCAGTGGATGGAACAATACATTGTAGGGAACTGCAGAAAGTAGGAGCAAACCCATCTCCACCAGGGTAGGCAAACAGGGAAACACAAAAAGTTTTTCATCTTATTTCCCCCCTGCTGCCAGTCCTATTGAGTAGTGGGGAGAGAGAGAGTGGCCGGGCAGGCACCTGGCTTCTGGCCAGTGTCAACCCACCACAACTTAGCATTATATTGGAGTCATGTTTCTTCTTTTGGGGGAATTCACAGAACTGTTTCTTGGTAACATAGTCCCTGTAACACCAGAAGATGCTGTAGGGATGTGAATGTGAGGCACCTGTGAATGGAATACCCCAAAGGGAAAACACAAAGAGAGTTGCCTGAAAGGATGTTTGCAGAAACCCTAGAAACCTTCAAGAGGGAATGAACAGTGATGAAACTTCACAAGGTAACTATCAGATGGATTCAAGAGCAAACAGAAGGTCATCTGGGCTTTTTAGAAAAGGAGTCAGCTTGACAGGATGTATAAGAGGCAATAAGAGAAAATGTGTGACTGCAGAGAGAGATCTGGGAGTGGGAAAGCTCTGAGGGCAGCACTCAGTCTGTGCCTGACCCTGGCAGAAATCACTCTGCAGCCATTGCAGCCCCATGTAGGTCTGACACAGCGTGGTCCCTGTCCCACGCAGTGAGCAGGCTGTGCCCAGCTGATGGGTGACATTATGGGGTGTGGTGGAAGGAGAACCCCCAGTTCAGGATAGGGAACTGCAGAAGGGCAAACCCATCTCCTCCAGCGTAGGCAAGCTGGGAAGCACAAAAAATGGGCATGCCAGCAACCATTCATATAAGATGTGTTTATAGGGGGGAAAAAAACATGTGCATGATTAAAGATTTTTGGCATTACGTATGAAAATGGTACTTAGAACCTTGTAAGTTCATTAAAATTTTCTAAGTTGAGTGAGGTGGTTCTGCTGTACTGCTGGCACTGGACTGGAATCAGTTAACTGATTTCCAGTTAACTATATGTTATTAACTTGTCAGAAAATGTTTAAATCCTGATTTGATATAACCCACATGAGTTGACTCTTCTATAAAATAACTTCCTATGTGAAGAGAAGAACCTGAATGGAATTTCTGGACAAGTTCCATGTATTAAATGATTCACATGTGATTCACCTGCTCCATGTGCATATCTAAACAAACTCAGTTAGAAGAATAAAATGCTAGGAGACCTGACACTGTGGGATGAATGATGCCAGGCTGAGTCAAAAGATTGGAAAAGGAAATGCTGCAGTATTTGTCTATGTTTCTGTGGTCAACACAAAATGTTAGACTTGGGCAGATTTACCCAGGAATTTCAGGCTGCTTGGCAGCCTTCTGTCTCAGTTCTCTTTGGCAGTCTTACCTTGTGGTGTGAAGGCAAAAGATGTTTCATTCCTTGCAAAGATCAAATATAAAACCTGAGCTTGAGCTTGACTACAGACCTCTTGCTGTGTTTTAATTTCTTATCAGAAGTCTGTCCACTCTGAACATTTACTCAGCAGAAATTTGCCATCTTCAAGACACAAAGAAAAACGCTCAACCCTTTGCCCCCATAACCCCAAAGAGTCTCTTCATTACCAATCATGGTGACCCAGTCTATTAAGAGATATTAATAAATCCATTATCACAATTTCAAAATTTACTGGTGGATCCACCACATGTATCTGCTGATGTGGGATCTCTGAGCCAGCTAAATTTCGAGCCATCAGGTTGTGACAGTGACCAGAACCTTACTAATAACTCCCAATAAGCAAACCTACTGGCAGTGAATAATGCAACCAGACCTTTATGAAAGGGGTTAGGACTGCACCTAAGAATAAAATCCAAGGGAGAGAATTAGCATCTTTTTTATCATGACCCCCAACTGCAACTCAAGACAAATGACACCGTTTAACACAACACCTGGTGTTAAATGCAGCCACTTTAAAGTTCACCCTCAACAGAGTTAGCAATGATTTCTGTGTTTCATGACAGTCACTGTTTTCTTTTCTTCTACAGTACCTCAGGATAGTTTTCTTATTTTTTTCCTGCATTTCTGAACCTTGATTTACCTGTGAAAATTACAGATTACTTGCACAAGCAGAATCAATCCTTTAAAGAGTAAAGAGGCTGGACCTTCAGGAGAAACCTTATACACATTTCTATGTGACAACAGTTTGGTCACTATTTTTCACATCATATTTTATTGCTTAAAGCAAAATGTCAGGGATGGGGGTTTTTCCTGTCAGCTGAGATCCAAAATCCTATATTCTCTTATTGCCTCTGGGCAGGTTGGTTGAAGACAACTAGCATATCAGACCTGTCAGTATTGAGTTCATTGCATCAGTCACATGCTAGACCTTCTGTGTACGCACAAAGGTGTTCTGAAAGCACACAGCCAAATTATTCAAAACCATGGTTTTTCATGGCAGGAGATAGCAGATTTCCTTTGATTGTAATTACCAGACTCCAAAGGACACTGTTTTTATGCCACAGTTTACAGTTTGTGTCACAATCACCTTGAACACCTGACTGCTGTGGTAAAGAGGCCTAGTACCAAAAGCACACACAAACATGTAAATGTATCTCCCTTCACATACGCAAGCTTTCAGAAGTTTAGTGTTCTTTAGCTAGCTATTTCAAAATTATTGTTATAACAATTGTTCACTTTAGAATGATGTATTATATAAAAACATACATGGTATATATTAAAACCAAATACTGAGGAAATACAAAAAGTTTCTGTTTAAATCTCACTAAATTTACAGAGCAAGAAGTAATGATAAGGTTAATTGCATGCCTAAGATTAGTGATACTAGATATTGTCTGGAAATGCATTAAACTAATTACTTATGTTCACAATAAAACACTCAAAGGAAACCAATGTCTTTCATGTTCTCAGACAGGACTTAAAACTAAGTGAACAAGAAATGTCTCTAAAGAATAAGATGCAGATCCTGAAAGGGCCCAGAAAAAAAGGAACTTTGCCATATTTCAGTTGATGGCATGCAGAGCACAGAAAAATTAGCTATATTCAGAAGACTGTATAGATATTTATGCTCTGCCAAGATAAGCAAGGGAGTTTTAAATATCATGTGATTCTGTTTTACTTGTTCCTGTCCTTCTGATCATCTCTCTTAGTTATCATGAAGGAAGAACAATAAGCAAAGAATTATGGACTGGAAATATGGGGTTTTGCATCTGCTAAGCCTACTCAGAGGACCAGGAGAGGAAAATGAAGCATTTGGAGTGTTCAGGAAGAGAGCAGCAAAGAAAGCAGCAAAGTGCTCTTTTTTAAGGGCACAGTAAAGTGTCCCTTTCCAGAGGCTGCTGAGAGCTGAACAGCCATTTTAACCCAAGCAACTTAGTTTACTTGTACAATTTTTAGATGTTCCTGAGTTTTACATGGACATTTTTTGGGGGATTGCATCTTAACAACTAAGAGATGACAAATATCTTTGTACATTTACTTTCCAGCATCTTAGAATGTTAGATTTCCTGGGAATGTCGCAGCTGACATTTTGGAATGCATTATAGTTTGAGAAGTAGCTGAGTTGTAGCTAATTTCCTGTGTAGCAGCCCTCACAGTGCTGTGCTATGTATTGGTAGTTTTTGGGATTTTATCATCTAAAACTAACTCAAAGTACAAGGGGGCAAAAATATCTCTGGTTTACGACACTTATGTTGTTAAAAGGTTTAAGTATCATATTTGTACTTTACTACACCACAACTTGAGTAGTACTCATTTTGTACCACAAAGATTTATGGATCACTACACATATCAGAATTCACTTTATGATTTAAAGTTAAGCTTTAATTAAAGTTATGATAACTTTATCTATCAAGCAAGAATTTGGACCTGAAAAATTATGTTTGAAATAATTTTTCTGACTGCCAGCATGGCTCTAAACCAAGGGGTGGGGTTGGCCCCAGTGTCTATGAACAGCAAAGTACAGAAAGAAAACCTGAATCCCCACTATTGTGCTATCTTGAAAAAAAGAAAAAAACAAAACCCGAAAACCTAGGAACCTTTAAATCGCTTCTCCAAAACAAATCACCCCTTTCAAATTATGACTGCTCAAAAAAAAAATTTCTAGAAGAAAATTTGATTTTTTAAGCTTTTTTTTTCTACAGAGGAAAGTGTTTGTGAAGAAGTGATTTTCACTACAGTGAAGGAAAAGGTGGCAAATCAGAAAGGAAAGAGAATCTCAGTAATTAAATACTGAAGCAATGGACATTATGGATACAAATACTTGTGTGGGTAGAAAAGCAAAGCCCAACCTTAGAAGGCAGGGGGTACTGAGGTATTACTCATTGTGGTGATCTGCAGTTGAGGCATTCCTGTTCTGAAATGCATGTTTGAATCATTCAGATATCTGATCTGGCTGATGAATACCTCATCCTGCTGCTGCCTGATGTCAGGGGAAACTGAATTTCCTGACTGCTCCCTTCAAACACCCATTAAGAAAAATGGCACTTCATTCAACACTTGGCTGCCCACACCAATAGATGGAGGTTGTTGAAATGTGCAGCTTCACAAAGAGGCAGGGCAGATACTGATTTCTCCTAGACAAAAGATGAGTGAGTTTAATGAAACTGTTTTGGGATTCACTCTCAGATGGAAGAGGTGGATCCACCCATAGGATGGCAGGCTACTGTCTCAAGACTGTATATCCCAGAACACAGTGGTGAAATCTTCTAGGATGAAACTGATTCCAACTGACTCAACTGCACATTAAAAGACAGAAGAAGACACTACTTTCAGCAGAGTGGATGTTCAGAGAGAGAACATCAATGAGAAAGTCCTTTTTAATAAGGCTGCAAATAGAATGGAATTGTACATATGCTATTTTTGTGAATTTTCATGGTTTATGGGATTATAAAAAGCTAAACTTTTTAGGGGCGCTGATTTTGAGCTCAGATATTAGTTACCTTATCAGTACTTAGCATGAATTGTGTTCATTAACATTATGTTGTCACATAGATTAAGAGAGAAAAAGCAAAAACAGAATGTGAAGCAGAGAGAAGACTGAATAAATGGGTGAGTGGTGTGAGTGGGGTCATGTCATGAGAGACATGGTAAGAGAGTTAAAAATTTTGCCTAAGAGTATAATTATAAAGACAGGAATTCCCCCACTTCTCAAACACATCAGAATGGATGGGGAAGACGCTTTTATTTCAGCCACTTTCTCATTTTATTTTGTACCTAAAGTAATAAAAGGGGTATCTCAGGGATCTGTTGGGAGAGGGAAAAAGTACGTCATTATCATCACTATTTTTTAAATCATAAAGCAGTACCCACTGTTCTTCTTTAAGGATCCCGAATATTTTTTAATCTGGAGGTAAAATTAAAACTTTTGATGATTCTGCTCTATGTGATGAGGAATATTTTCTCAACAAAATGTGCAGATGACAGAGTATGGCGAAGTTTCTATCTTTATAGGACTGCTAGTTTCTCTTTAGCCCCTCACTTCATTTAACCCAAATACTGCCTATCTGGGCACTAATAGCACAAATTGACACCTGGGCTATTTCCATAAAGTCAGCTTGAACAACAGAGAAGGAAAAATACTGAGCACCTGTCTAACAGTGCTGCAGTTGGGGTTTTTTTAAATGATGTAAAATGTGTAAAGTAGCCTTTTTCAAAGTAATGAATATAGTTTTATCCCTGATTACAGTGCAGAGAGGAGAATCAATAAGTCAGAAATGATTGGGAAAAACAACAGCAACAACAACAAAAAGGCAACAAACGAGAAAAAGCCTCAAGAGAAAGTTTGTTTTGCAAAGTATTTCTACTGTGCCAACCACCGATCAGATATCTCCGATCCAGTTTTTTTTTTGGACTTGAAGTTTTGGACTTCCCTGTGCAACTGTCCTCTGCACAAGATTGGAGAAAACTGAATACAAACCGCAGCTACCTCTTCATGACCCTCAGTGGTCACCGAGGCCAAGAATTGTCAGGAGTGGCATCTTCAACCAGTCATGAAACTACGAATGTTTTGGACACATCCTTGTAGAAGAAAAGTATTAAAAAACTATTTTTAAGGCAAGCATCTAAGTCATTCCTAGGAAAGTTAATCATCTTCTTGTTTTGTACATGTGATAATAAGAATGAACTTAATAGCTCAAATCATTTGCCTATTATCATATATTTCAAAAAAATAATTTTGACAACTCCACTGAAGGCTGATTAAAGTTCTAGCAGAACACAGTCTACAAATACTCTTTATGACAAAGGATTTGACAATAGAATAGTTTTCTCTAAGAGACATTCTGGACATTTTTCTGAAGGTATCTACAAATTAAAGTTGTACTTTGAGTGTGAGAAAAATCCTTTTAATTTCTCAAAGTATTTGAAAGAATTGTAGATGGGGGGGGGCAACTCATCTGCCCCAAGTGTTCACAAATTTTTATGGGGGACTACAGCATATTGACAAAAACAAAAGACATTCATTTCAGTTTTGAAAATCTTTTTGTAGTTTAATTCGTGCTATCTGAATCACTACCTCAATTCCAGGAGAAAGGTTTCTGCTGTTACCCATCAAACTTAAACATGAAAACAAGTAAAGCTTTCCTTCATTGATAGCCAAGGGGGAAGTTGCCACTCCAGCAGCACAGGTCATGTGTTCATGTTTTATCATCTAAGAAAAAACATTCATTTTGAAAACATAAAATTTCCTATCTGGATCTACATAACACCTTTTAGTTTCAATTGCCTACAAAACCCAAGGACAGTGTTAAAGTTTCTGTCATGTAGTTATAAAATCACCAGCTGGCTCTGCTTCACATTAACTTTTCCTCTTCTTTCTTTAGCATTTTCCCCTTCTTTCTTTAGCATTTTCCCTCAGCTCCCACCTTCTTTAAAACACCCATAATAATATCCTTTCACACAAAATTTATTTTCCTTTAAATAGAAAAAAAGAGACTCTTACTTGTTAGAAGTTAGAAAAACAGTTCCAAGGGCATGGTGACACTATGCAAAAGGGAAGCTCATAATGACAAACTTTTGAAGAACTCTCAACTTAAAACCTAACCCTTACATGCACACACAAGTTTCCACAAACTTTGAGCTCATGTGACCAACTTTATCCTCAGCAGCAGCTTCTTCTTTTCTCATGTATTCATATTCAAAACTTCCACTCCAGTGTATACGGATTTACTTACTGCCTGCAGGTTACTTTGCATTTACTTCCTCCTTGTGATCTTTTTTGTTTACTTCCAGTCCTTTGGCCCTGCAAATTCTTCTATACCTCAGTGCAGTGCCTAAGAATTTTCTCCCAAATAACTGTAACCTTTTGGGGAGTACATCTTCAGAAAGTAGAGGCAACACCAGTAAACTTATATTACTTAATTAAAAATTGGGTTTCTATTGGATTCTATGAGCTTAACAGTCTTTTCCTAAACTAAATTATTTTTGATTATATGATTTTATTAAAATATTCCAGGAAAAATAGAAGATAAAATTCATTACTTCTATTTGGGATAATATCCTTGTAAACTGCCTTAAAAGTGGATTTTGAAATCTGAAAGCCAAATGTAAATGTCTCCTTGATATTATCTTAAATTCAATATTGAATATGTTTTAGAAATTAACATTTTAATAGTTCAGTTAATATTTGATTTTATAGTTAGTTTATACAAGATATAATTCTTCTTGCAGAAAACCCTCTTGGTTTCTGTCCTTCAGAGCTTCCTCCCACTGTCTTTTTATTGTCATCTTGATTATTTTATAGTCTTCAGAGGAAAAGGTTAATGAACTGTGGGTTTCAAATGCTGTTGTGCAAATTTTGAGTGCATATTTTAAACCATAGAACTATGGTCTGCTTTCATCTGCCCATTTTCATTGTCCATGTCTGCCTACAGCAACTAGCACAAAATTCCTGTCTTACACGTTTTCCTTTGGGGAACTCTGATTATGCCCAAACTGGCCTACACCAGAACTTAACCACCAGTGTGGCATATCATATGAGAGGAAAAAGAAGGGGAAAAACCACACTCATACATTCTTATTCATACAACACTAACTAGAATTGCCTTCATCAGATTTTTTTACTAAGCCGTGACTAAAACTAGTCTAACATAGCATTGCATTTAACAAATAAGACCAAAACCAATTTCTATATTATCTACAAATGCTCAGAAGGATTTAGAAGTGACTTATTTGTTATAGTTTAACATCAAATCTATGTCAGTTGGACTTTCTCCATTGACAATGCTGGAATAGGGTCCATGTGAAGAATTTCCCTTTCCAGAAATGTGAAGAAAGAAAGGAAATGTATCTCTTTGCATAATGTAGCATTAGTAGTTAGATGTGCCGCAGCCTTGGGCCACAAGCTGTGAACTTGCACCCAGATATGCTGAATTTTCACCTTACTTAAGGCTCCAGAGCTGGTTCATACTGGAAGATAAGGAAGGAAGGAAGGTTGAAACTGCAACCTGAGAGATAAGAGAACCAACAGCCTGCCTAGAGACAATGAAGAGACCCAACAAATAACAGGAAGACTGCAGATCCTAACTTAATCTTTGGACCAAGCTGACACATGAGGGGCAGGAAACTTAGACTGTAAGACTAAATGTCCAATTTCTTTCTTCTGGTTCCCTCTCTGGAGGCACTTTGCTGGAATGTATTTTGTCACTGTACTCTACAAATTAATTAGTTGAATACTGCCTGAGGCTCAGCTCAGGGAAACCTAGGGTTGAGCCAGAGGGGAAAACATCTGCATTAGTGTGTGTGTGTCTGAAGTCAACACCAGCTCAGTGGAGCTGCCCACCACGGTGGTACCACAGAGTCCTGTGGGTTAAAGTCTCGGGTGACGTGGATGATTGAGTGTGTGATGACTTTCACTTTCCCTAACAAGAAAACTTCACTTCTGTGCTGAAAGTGCCCAAGCACAAGTTTCAGCAACTTTGACTTTATGAATCTTAGGCACCCTCCTTATACAAATAATGCAAATGTCATAGAAAAATTAAAATTAGCATTTGCTTTCCCACTAGTGACATCTATGAAAAACCAGAACTGGAAGAATAATGCCTGTATTTCTGTATTAGTTCCTGCTCCATCAAGCACTCTGATTATTATTTAGTGTCTTATTAATCCTATTAAACATAGACTCTGCATACATTTTGCACATACAGAGAGCAGCAAGAAGTTATTTTTTAGTGTGTGGGGGGGAATGTTGGAACCAATCTCAGACAAGGACAGTAAATTTAAAAGGTTTTGGACCCTCTCTTTTTCCCACCCTCAGAGGTTTTCATTTATAGTGTTCCCTTACACATAAAATATGGGAAATAATTTTTAATCTCTAAAATAATTGAAGGATCACAAACATTTAGGTGATCCTGCAGGACCAAATATAACTCCCATCAGATCTTCTATTTTTAATGAAATGCAAAGTAAAAATAACTCATTAAAAAAATAATTTTATAACTACCCCTGTTTTGGTAAAAGCTCTAAGCTGCCAGAAACTTTGAGTTTGGTGTCACCTCAGGCAAGCATCTATGTGTATGCTTATCTCAAACACAAATGAAACATGTCACAAGTTAAGGGGTAGGTTAGAGACTTTACACGGTGTTCTTGACAAAGCCATATATTATCCCACAAGCACAACTTAGCCATTGCACCGCTACCATTCCTTTAATTAGCCAGAAAATGCAACAAAGTTTCAGCTACTGAGAAATACCAAAGGTTAGAAAGGGCTTTTAATCTGAAGTTTTCTAATTTAATCACAGACAGGAAAGTATTAAAAGGGATTTAATATCTACTGTAATGGGAGGGGGGGGCTATTTAAAACTGGGGGAAGCAAACCTGCCCAAGGAACAGCACACATAATTAATTCAGAACACTTCTGTTCTGTCAAATGCACACTCTTGAATGCAACTGGGATGAGAACACTGGTCAAACAAACTTTCCAGTCTTCAGCACTGGGGCTCTTTGAATGGAAGATGAACCTATGAGATAAGGATAGGAGCATTTTGGAAGCCTGGTCATCAGGACTAGAGTGGGCCAGTGTAAAATGAATTTACTGAGATCCATTCACTGTGAGGTTTGTAAAATAGACTAAATGTACAATAAAATTTATGGCAATCAGCAATTAGGAAATACTCCTCTATATAGCAGCCAAAACACCTATTTGCCTTCTGGAGTATTTGCATGAAGAGTTTTGCATTGATGATTGGTGATTAAGTGTTCGGTGTTTTCTTCCACAAATCCTGTTGAAAAATCATGGTTAAAGTCCTGGTGTAGTGCTGGCTATGACCAAACCATCACTGACACAACATCCCGTGGAAATGACTGTGGGGGAAAGACTCAACGTTCTGAGTAATGCTGCTGGGAAAGACTGACAAAAAAAGACATGCATTACTGACAGAAGGAAACGAGTCAGATAATGTCTCTTCCAACCTTCACCCACCACCTTCCCAGCTCTCTGTAGATTTACACTGTGAATATTAGCGTTGGCGGGGATCACTCTGATTATCCTATGTCACATGCAACAGTTACTCTCTTGAAGTGATAAATAGGAACAAGAGTAACAGGCCTCACTGCATAATGATCACAGTGTACTGATAATCACGTAATTAGCATCTTAAAAGTCACTGAAAAAGAGAGGGTGGAACTTTGAATTAAAATCTGTATTAAGTCAAAGTCCCTTAAGGGACACTTCAAAGTAGCAGTGATAGCAGCTGCAGGAATAGATGAACATAAAATACCAAGCAATCATAAATGAGTAAAATGGAAGAGTGAGAAAAAAGCAGAGACTAAGTACTATAGTGAAAGAAGAGCATGTTCATACAGTAGTGAAAGATAGAAGTGAGGAAACAAAAATAAATATAAATCAGTCATGAATTTTTCTCTTAGAAAGGACATGGGAGAAAATAAGAATTACCAGTATAAAGGAGATTAAAATTTAAACCCCAGGTATTGGCTTATAAATTCCACTTGAAATGGAATTAAACAGACCTTTTGTTGTCTTTTTTTTTTTGTAAAAGAGGCAGCCTGTACTCATAGCAATTTTTTTTAAAGATAAGGCACAATAAATTATTAGTTATAATAATAACAATAATAATAACAATGTGCAACTGAGGTGCATGTTCATATAAAGAAGAATACAAGCTCCAGAGATTAAATTTTGAATTCAAAAGTGTATTTGCTGATCTACATAAACCACACATACACAAATTTCATTAAAATCTCTACTAAATTTGCTTAGGAAAAGCTCCTATTTTAAAGCTGTGAGATAAACAAAAAGGCCTGCCTGCACTATCTTTTCTGTTCTCCTCTGATGTTCCTGTCTGTTTTGTTGTGGTGAACTAAAGCACTTCTGTGAAAGTAACTGACAGCTTCTGAAATGTATAAACTTTTGTGGGGGTTGGAGAGAGAAGGAAGTGAAATGCTATTCTGGGAGGAAGTGGTTCTTTTTCAGCAGCAGATTGGATTCTTACTCACACTACCTGTGATAAATCACAAAAAAAAAAAAAAAAGTGACAGGGTCTCCAGCCTGTTACAGATACTCCAGAACTCCTTCTCCAAAGTCCCAAAAGAAGTTATTTATCATAAGTGAGGAATAAATATGATCATTCTTTCCAGCCTCTTACAAGAAATTACTTAGGAAGCTACATCAGCTTACAAAAAGAACCCTAGGATCACAGGACAGTATCCTCCAGAATTCTTTAAAGTCTTTCAGATTTTGCCAGATAATCAAACCAGGATCTATCAAGACCAGGAACTGTCAAGTCCTTAAATTGAAGAGAGAAGAGAATAGGAGAAATACAATGGTATAAAATTATTACGGGAAAATATTCCACATAGCAGAGAAAAAAATGGAGTGGTCTTGAACAAAGAGTCTTGGTTTTATCTTCACCAGTTTCAAAATGGTAGCCCAGAATTACAAAACCACAGTTGGAATTAAATATGTATTATTATATTTTCTAACTGGGGCACCAGAGCACACCTTGATAGTATTAACCATATAGAAGTTCTTCCCTTTCTTACAGGCATATTGTTTGCCTTTTGAGAGAAAACTGCCAATTTTTCATGAAAATGGTGTAATGGAAAGGTCAAATGAATGACAAAATTTTCTGAATCTTCAAATTAATTTATCTAGCCCTCCAAAATACTAATTAGTAAATTAATTGGGCATTAAAAATTCAATTTAGTCCATTAAAAACTAATAAATTGAAAATAAAATTTACTAGAGGAGATAAAATATTCTATTTCTTGTGGCTAAAATTAGCACAAAACCCTCTTCACACTCTCTCATTATTACTGCTCTGCAAGGATGAACTCATCCTTTTGCTTACCTATCCCACAACAACACTGCAGCAGACTCTGCTGTCAGACTTACTCAAACATGTGAAAGGGAGAAGTATCCATACACCTCCCCTTTTATGTGTGCACTTTGAGTTAATCCCTTCAAACATGACCTCCACTCTACCTCCTCAAAGGCTGGTGGTTCAGCACTTAGCTCAGCTCTGCAGCCAAACAGGGGTACAAAATGATATACCCAATGCCTCTGCCTGTGTCTCTGAGAGACCATGAAGTACACAGAAAGAAAAATGGGGATATTAGATATATGCTTATCCACCCCTTCCCCCTCACAACTACAGAATTGTACTTCAGTTAGAGCTACATGTTCAGATATTATCAAATAAGAAAAGGACAGATGTTCCTCCTTTGTCCCATTACACCAAGAGAGAAGGCAATTTTTCCAACACAATACAGATTTATCAGAGTAAAGAAAGTACAATTTTATGCCACTTTTGTCCTGATAAATTTTTTGCTTGCCTCGTGGGTCAGTGGAGGTCCTGGCCTTTGTAAGCTGTTCTTTTGCTAATCTGTGACATATTCATCTGAGTTGTTTATGGAATGCCCTGCAGGGATGCAGATTTTCTCCTCTAAGACATAAATTCATATCATTCTGAATTGTTTCCCTAAGTGAAATATCACATAGAATTCCTTAGTGTAGTTTAATAGCCAAATGCTCTGAGGTTCCTGTTTTGGGGTAGAGATAAAAATAGGCAAGTCTCTCATTCTGCTGTTTTGAGGATTGAAATTTAATTTCTTCTACACTTTACAAATTATTGATTTCAGTTCAAGGATCACTATGATCAGAAGAAGCTTGGATTAAACCAGAAGAGCTGAAACAGATCTAGCATGAAGTCTACCCACTCTTAAAAATACTACTTAAGGTTAAATTTATGGGACAATTGTGTACTGTTACAAACTCTACAAGTTTTCCTGGAAGACTTCTAAGATGCCTAATGTATAGTGTGGTAAGAAGAAATCTAATTTACTAAAGAGAATAGACTCCATAGAACAGTCTTCCTTTCCTACTAATGTCAGATAGAAACTAAATGCTACATATTCATCAGTAATCCAAAAGAAACATGGAAAAAAAATCAGTTTGAAAATTGACCAGGAAAATTCATAATTTGGAAATATTTGAAACATTAAAAAACACAAAAGAGAAAAGAAATGGTCTTGTATTTTCTTGATTTTAGGACAGAATGAAGCTAAGGGCTATTTGAAAAAAATACACAAGGACATATTATTCTGTGTTTACTTTTAGAATTAAGGAATTATGCATTGCCTTCTGTCTGTTAAGAAATCAGAATCATAGTCTTTATATACTGAGTACTAACTTTTTATGTCTCTATTAAGAATGAAACAAAACTCTCTAAACAGCAACTTATTGTAGCAACAGTTTATGTGGGACTAATCATAGAATTTTCCAGCAGTTCTGTTGTACATTTAAACTTTTTCTAGTTCTCAGACAGAGTATTCCATGGGGCATTATTTCCTTTTTTCAATACAGCATTACTGAAGATTTGTCTTTTGTTCCCTGAACTCCTTCATCATAAGTAGCAGTAATACCATTTCACTCAGTTTCCACTCTGTAGGGTAGGATTTGTGGGTTTCTGAATTTTTCAAGATGACTGTTAGTGCTGACAAAGTGTGCCTGGCAGAGTCCCAACTCATTTCTTCCTCCATCAAAACCTCATTTTCTGTAATGTTTCTTCCTATTTGTTTCTGTCCCTCCAGCACTTGGATACACACAGTAAAGTGTGACATTAGGTTATGCAGGCATTAGCACAATGATGCACGGAGCATGCATTTGAATAGTACAATGTTTAGGGCTGAAACTTAATGGAAGTAAGTCATATTGAGGAAAGTCAACTTTTATTTTTAATGAAGACCAACAGCTAGTGAGAAAATAAGCAACAAGACTGAAAAAATAAATACATGAATGAATACTTATAGCCTGTATCCTCTGGACTGAGCACTTCTGAAATTAAGAGTTGGACTCTTTACCTCTCTAGCAAGGGAGGGGGGATGCTTCTCTTGTGTTTGGTCATTCCCCTTTGAATGCTCAGAGTACATTTAGTTCTATTTAGTGTATTCAGGGACTGGAGTCATTAACCATCAGAGAGTTATATAGGGTGCTGTAGGCTCATTTTCTCAGAATCTTATTGCTAAATGGCCTCTGACAAATTTCTGCAGCACTTGTGGACCAGCATATGCTCTTTAGGGCAGCTACGAGAAAACAGCAAGGGCATCTTGCTCCCAACATCAGCCTTCCTAGTTACAGAGTCACAGAATATTCTGAGTTGGAAGGATCATTGAGCCTGATTCTGAAGTGAATGGCCCACACAGTGATCAAACCCACAACCTTGGCGTTATTAACACCATGCTCTGTTAAACACTGGCACTTCTGGCACACAGGTCGGTGTTGCAGAGGGAACTGTGGTCTGGAATAATGTTTGGGATCACAGGTGTTCAAGAACTGATATATAGAGCTTCTATAAGCAAGCACCATTAAAAATAGGATTATTTCCACCTCCTGTATTCTTGTGCTACCATCAGTAATAGACAGGATTCAGGTTACTTCAACATTTAAGATTATTCACTAGATGTTTGCATTCTGCAGAGGCCTGGAAATTGTCTGCAATTTCAAGCAGATCTACTCCTGCAACCTCTTCCACATTTAGATGCCACTAAGTTTCTAATTCGATGGAGTAGAAAGAAAGGACAGAAAAACCTTCTGCATTGGGGATAGGAGTCTTCTAGAGACAAATTCTCAAATAATAAAAAAAAAGGCCTCTTTAAAAGAGCAAACTTTCCCTACCCAAATTAGTTTTAGATATTACTGTTTTAGACAAAACAGATAGGTTTTTCAAAAGGAAATGAAAGCTGTTTTTATTGATGAAAATCACTTTGAAGTTATAGAAAAGTGAAGGTTAATCGCAGTTCTCATAGTCTGTAAAACACTATTATTATTTCCTTAGGCTTTTTGAAGCCAAGACACTCCTTAATGGCTTCCACAGTAAAATAAATTAAAGCCGCCATTTAAATATAAGGAAGTAATTTATGACTGACTGTGTGAACAGACCAGACCTTACAGGCAGTATAAAGATTTTGGTGCAAAGGGAAAAAAAAAAATACAGCAGTAGAAAGAATCTCAGATGGAAAGTCAAAGAAAATTAAAATAACAACTTTCTAAGTGAAAGTTATTTTTTTAGTCTAACATCTCTTAAAATAGTATCTTTCATTTTCATGGGACTTATGAAAAGGTAGAGCACTTGAAATATACACGTGGGAAGGTGATGGTTTCTCCTGA
The DNA here is from genome assembly GCF_965178545.1 of Coloeus monedula. Classification (NCBI taxonomy): domain Eukaryota; kingdom Metazoa; phylum Chordata; class Aves; order Passeriformes; family Corvidae; genus Coloeus; species Coloeus monedula. The sequence goes on from NC_138781.1 coordinate 118,879,965, forward strand.
AGCAGTGGCAGGATCATGGAATATCAAAATGAAATCCTCCTCTGTAAAATGATTACATAAAACAGCAAAACTTTCCAACTCTTTTGTCCTGAACCACTTAAAAATGGCTTAACAGCACATTTAGGTCATCATAATACCAATGTTCAATTCCCTGTTAAGGATGAGAAGATTTGCAACATCATCTCCCAGTTCAATGCTTTTGACTGGACTCTGTTTCAATGACAAGACAATAACATAGGCAGAAGTTCTGAACCCTATGAGTCTTCTCTATGGGAACTTCTTATCCAGGAAACTTAAAAATGCTGTTCACTCTTAACAACTAAATACTTCTCAGGGTAAGTGACATTAATCTTGTCAAATCTTCTTAAAATGAACAGCTTCAGCACACAAATTGAAATCACACCATGCCAGAATATTTTGTAACAGGGGAATTGTCCTGATCACAGCACAGGTGCTGATGGAAAAGTGCCTTTTCAAAGGATCAAAACCAAGAGTGGGTTGTAATTAATGATAGCAACTCCCCAGGTATTTCATTCCCAGTGGAATTTAATTTATATTCCAGTAATCTATAACTGCCAGATATGGCCTAGGTTGGGTTAGCTCCTTCAGAGGCTGACTGCCTACTTTCGCCCATCATTTGCTTAAAAAGCTAACTGCACCACCCTACAGTTTTGACTGCCATACTGTAACAAAATGTTGGGATGAAAAAAAACTTACATGTGCATAATATATAGATTTATTTTGCAAAATGTGATATTTAAAAGTAAATGCAGATCTGCTTTTAGTCAGCTATTGCCTTTGACTTTATACAAAACATCAGATTTGGAGTTTAATTTCTTAGTGAGGCAAATTACTCCTTTGGAAATCATAAATGCATGCTTGTGACCTAACTGCTTCCACAGTAATCAATCAAAATATTGCAGGGAATATAAGCCCCACAGAAAGCATAACAACCACATTCTTCATACAGAGACTACGAGTAATAATAAGAAAGGAGAAATTAACCTAAAATATAAGAAGCCTTGTCTGAATAGAACAGTCGTAATTCCCATGAACTACTAGCAGGCCTTCAACAGACTGCTAATTCATATTTCCCCAGCTAGGAAATTAGTTCAATGTTCTATTATTGGAGACCGTGCATCACAATACACGGAATATCTTGATACAGAATATCCAAGTGAGGAGAGTACATATATAAGCTTGCCAGATGTAAACTGTTCTTGGTAGACTCCTTTGTGGGTTCGTCCCTTTTGAATCAATGTAAAAGTATTTCCATTGATGTCATAAACAGTTTGAGTGGAAGAAGTTAATTTAATTTATTTCTAGGGAGAAAATCCAGTATTACTTTTGTAGTTACAAACACACAGATGGAATGGTCTTTTTAATGAATTAGAGTAACTATGTAATAATTGCCATGAGGTTTTTCAGGGTTTTTTGTACATAAGCATAATTTATAACTAATATTAAGGAAATTAGATGAGTGTTTCACTTTCTAATTTTCAAATGAAAATGAAACAAAATTATAAGAATAACTGCAAGATGTTTCTTTTCTAATGTTCTTTGATTTTCAGTATTATACCTGGTGTGGATCACTAAACTGTACTATGAAGGAGGTACTAGAGTTTAGTGCAAAGCTTGAGCTGATGGCAAAAATTCATCTTCATTTTCATTCCCAGTGGAATTTAATTTATATTCCAGTAATCTGCAACTGTAAATGTACAACAGAAAACACTGTTTCCATTCTCATATGATTTACTTCTCTGAGTTGTTCAAATACCACCTCAGCCACAGTTACTTATCAAGACTCTCATGAGGAGACACATGGGGAGGACATATCATATTTTTCACATAAACACAGAATTTTAATTTTTTTCAGGAAACTCCATTTGCATTTGTCCAATTGTTTGGTTTGCCTTGCAGTAGTCCAGAGTTATTTTGTTCTGAATGCAGTTTTTCTTAAAGCTCTCTCAGATGCACTTTTTGCAGTTACACTCTTAGCCATAAGAATAGTAAACCAAGGATTTAAAATGTTTTACAGATGAATTCATACCTTGCAGAAAGTGTCATAGGAAGATCTAATGTCTAGCTCCACAGGTCATTTCACTCTGAGCACACAGCGTTCCTTCTCATGGAAATGCTTTGTCTTTTGCCTGTATGCAAAACCTGAGGGCTCACCCTTTCTCTGCTTTTGCATATCCAGCTGCTGTTTAAGAGCCACAAACAAGAGTCACCTAGCATTTTGCTACTGCCTACCATGGACATTTTTCATAGTATCTGTAAACTCAGGGAGGGTGAAGTTCTAGTTCTAAATATGACACCTCTATAATGGAAAGCATTTATTCTGTTGTATGCTGTCAGTCCACTTCTCTTGAGAGTCATTCTTTGATGCTGCGAGTACACAGATACTATATTTTCCTGCAAATTCCCTATATGTTTATGAAAAAAAGTGCTCATGAAAAAGTGCACATGAAGGAGACATGCAAAGTCTTTAGTGAAGGCTGTTTTGTTAGCTTTTACTATTTTGCATGCTAAAAATAGAGAAAAACAGGGTTGTAAGCCACCACAGAACACACTGAAAAAGAACATGGCTTGAACAAACTGAAAATTGCAATTTCTTCCTAAGTTTATGTTATAGTTTATCTGACTAGAAAAGGGCAGGGAACTTCAAGCAATTAGATGGCTGGTTCTGTTATGTATATTTTTAATGTTCACTGTGATATTATTATATAAGGTTCAGTAAAAGGTGAACCTTGTATAACAATATTCTTCTGTGAGGAATATCAAACAGTTACCTAATAAAAAAGAGATTAATAAAACAATAAAAAAGTGTGATTACTAACCAGGAAAATGATTCTTACTGCAGCAGAAAACATATACCTCCCTTTGTAAACTGCAGGGATCAGTAACAATACTGTCTAGAAGCCTTGAAAGGGAGATAGGGTATAAAAGCCAGGATATCCTCCCAGAGGCAGGAGGAATGCAGATGCCCTGAGTATTGCTGGACCAAGAAGCAAAGAAATGGATGAGAAGGTAAAAAAGTATTTAATTTGGTGCAAGCAAACTATACACAGATTGTCTTCTGTTTATCCACCTGCATCTCTTTGCAAAGGTACAGACATTTAACCATGTTGTCTCTTTTAGCTATTGTAAGTAAGTGTTTGTAGATGTATTTAGACTTCAACCTGATTTGGACAGAGTACCATTTTTCAAGTCAGGAAACAACGTGTGTCCCTCATCTAAGGCTGTGGAGAATCTTTAAAACAGGCCTGTGGCTCAAGCAGTCTCCACTCCATCAGACAGGACTCCCTGTGTGAGCCAGGCAAAGTCATGGGTGGGCTCCACATGGGACAAGGCAAGCAAAAGTGTCGTCTATTGGCTCTTAGTGGCACTGAAACCTCCCTCACACTCATCAGAATGACCTGAGTGTCACAAGGAGAGTGTCCCAGGGACACCAATCTCTGTCCTAGTGTACCTAAATTCAGTTATTAGAATTTGCTAGCAATATAAATTTGATTAGATTTATGTTTGATTTATTCTATCATAATAGAAATCTAAATTCTCTGGAGGTAAATATTTCCTTACTTCTACAGGCCATAAGTACATGATATATAGCTTAGACACACAACTTTCAGACAACTGAGGTTAGCAGAATTCCCATCTCATAAAGGCCATATTAATGGAAGTAGGACCAAAGAAGTTTCAGTGGTTTTGCTGTTCATCTGTTGAACCTTTAGGTCATGTTTTAAAGCTTAAACCTGCAAATATGAGGTCTAGAAACTGATATCGGAAACTTTCCTGCTATTGCTGAAAATGCATTTTAAACAAGAAATGCACAGCTAAAAGGGGTTGTTAAATCATAGATAATAAACACAGAAAAGCATAAACAGCACTCAACACTCCACATCTTTTCCCCTCGCTTACAAATTAAGGCATTTTCTGTGGCACAATTCACTAATCAAAGGCGTATGTACAGTTCTGACATTTTGCCCTTTTTCATTAAATCTGAAGTTCACCTTGCGTGTACGACATCCTCATCGATTAATAATGCAAACAAAATACATATCAAACTGCCACCTGCTGAGATGCAGATTTATTGTGTTGACACAATATAGACAGTGTTATTTCATCCTCATTTATTAAGCATGTTTCACTGTAATTACTGAAAGATACTATATCATCATGGAGCAGTTAGAAATGCTTTAAAATTGAAGTACTTGAAGCGTGTTAAAAGTACTTTTGGAGAATGAAGACGGATGTTTCCACATTTCTAATAGAAGATTATAGCAAGTGTTGATAAAATGCTCTTCCATTTTATTCAGAGCAGGTGCATATTAATCATCAGTAATTTGTAGTCTGCATGACTAATACAGTCAGCCACAAAAAAGTAACATTTTATATATTCTCCCATTCAGCATTCATTTACAACTTTATTTATAATTTTTAACTACTTTAATCAGAAATAACCTTCCTATAGAAAATTTCAGAGTCTACAAAATAGATCTTTCTGTTCCATCTTCCGAACATTATTTCCTAAATTAGGATTTTTAATCGTTATTTATTATATAGAACAACACGTGGGCTGTAACAGTTTCATTCCATGTCACTTTGGAAATATAATTGTCCTGGTCTTCAGCCAAGGATGGGATGAGGGTGGAGCCCGGAGCCATATGGGTGTGTCTAGCTTGTTACTCTGCAGCACTTACTTCATCACAGCGGAGGTGGAACTGAGGAATTCTAGCTTCTGTGAAAAAGGAAGTGTGGCTTTGGGTGGAAGAAAAATACTGGGTTCAGCAGCAAGAAAACTCTACTTCTGCTGCTGTCATGACCTTAACAGAGTTCAATTTCTAAGTTCATAAGGATTTAGAAGCCAGTAGCTGGCCTGGGAACTCTGGTTTATGGTGTAGGGATGGTCAGTTTTAGCTCCTGCAATGACTCATTCTTAATTCCTTAGGGTGACTTCAAAGAAAATAATTCATTCAAGAGGATAAAACTCAGTAATAGAATACAAAATACTTAAAAGATTTACAATAAATTTTATTGTGATTCCTTATTTAAAATGCCGGTATTAAGATATGACTTCCTTGCTTTTAGTATGTCAGATACATACATATTTTAAGACTGACTTTATATATGTATGTATCATCTTTCTCCCTTATAATAATGAACAGTAAAAGTACAAAACTTTACTAAAGAGGAATAACATTTTTCATTAAAGCTTTCAAAGTAGAAAAGTTGAAATCCTCAACTTCTTTGAGAAGCTTAGTAAAAATTTGGTAGTTGTCTAAACTATACAATCATCCAGTTATAAATCCTTCCTCTTCTATCTTGAGCTTCTTTTCACTCCAAGTTTGTTTACCTGCTATGGCCAAACAGAGACAGAAGTAAGCAGAATTTTGTTTATTATAGAGAAGGTTTGTTGTTCAGAGAAAAAAAATAACTGTGGAGCAATGCAACAAATACATTGCCACGAAAAGTCTACATTTTCACATTAAAAAATTAACTTGGCATCAGGAGAGTTTCTGAACTGCACAGTTCTCCATGAGGGTACAATGTTTCCACAGATTAATTTCTCTATAACTTGTTACAAAGGAGAACATTGGAAAAAGGTGATCAGGTTCCTTTTATTGTTTGGTTTGGTTTGGTTTGGTTTTCCCCCTTCCAAATCTGTATGAAATTGTCTGAATAAAAGTACCAAGGAAACCACCACAAGACAAATGCTGAATCAGAACCACCAGTCAAACACAGACAAGTGCCTTGCCTAACACATTCATCCTGATCAAAGCCCATGTACTGGGTACAATTCCTGGAAACTGGCAAAGCACCTGGGGTTGCCACTGCAAATGTGGCTAGAAAGCTGAGTTGAGTAGCTTGCCAAAATATTTTAACCTCTAATACTAATTTGCACACTAATTTTAGGGTCTGTAAATGATCTGCAGTTTCCCTTGATTCTGACCAGCCATTTTTTGGCTTGATTTCCAAAAAGCCAGTCTGCCTCACTTTCAATATCTGCACCTACCCCTTAGATATATGCTGAAGATTTAGATACACCATGTATTTAAAATTAAAAAGACTGGGATAGAAAATGTGAGATCCTATCCGGGCTAATGGGAACTTGGACTTAGGAAACCCTCCCCATAAAGCTGCTCCCTTTACATTGCCTGCCTCAACCAGGAGTCACAGAGGAGTCTCTAAGTGTGATCACAGCAGCAGTAAAATGGACAACATGAATTTTGGTGGGAAATGCTAAACCAGATTCCCTGTGCCTGTGGGTATCAGGCTTCACGGGCCTGAGGAGAAAAACCCCTTTCCACTAAATAAATCCCAACTGAGTGATGCCACTAGAGGGAGAGCTGACCATATTTTTCAACAATATCAAACTACTGTGTGCGTCTCGATGGTGTCAGTGGGTTGTTGAGCTATGTGGGGGCAAAAAACCAAACCCTTTTCATTCCAGACAAAGACTACACCAATTTTAAAATGCTAGGTGTATGGGTAGGATAGATTATGTCAAACATTTAGGAGAATGATAGAGACAAAAGTGGAGGGACTTTAAAGAGCATTTCCACCCGATTCAAGAAAGACCAGTTTCATTCATTTCACTCCTGGCAAGTATCCATTCTATCTATCTATTGATCTATTCCTAAGAAGCCCATAAATGATGACTGGAGTTTCTGGATAGAACATCACTGCTTTGATGATCAAAAGAGCTTATTTCTTTGTTTAATACTCCTCTGAGATGGAATGGTGTTTTCTCCCTGCTAACCTAAACATTCCTCAGAGCAACTGAAACTCAAGACCCCTTTCCATCTCACAGTGTCTGTGGAGAAGATTTCGTTTCTCTCTGTTGGTTAGCAACTTTTGAAGTTTCTAACGGTATCACCAGATGCCCCCTCAGTCTTCTCCTGTGTAAATTATTCTGATTTCTACAGCTGGTCTTTACACATGACCATTTCCAGACTCCGGTTATTCTCATTGCTCCTCAACTCAACATCCTCTCAATGATCCATGCCTTTCTTAAACTACATGCCTCTGAATGCAGCCAGAAACCTTTAGATGCACCACTGATTATTGCTACCTGCGTGTGCTTCTGTACACTTTTCGAATTAGACTTGCGGCTTGAATAAAAAAACCTAAAAAACCTGTTCACTGCAGAAAAGGAGTTACTTTACTCTTAAAGGGAGCTTGATTTTCTAATGCAATGATAACTGCATATTGGATAATTACTTCCAAATCCATCTCCAAGTCAAAACTGGAAAGTACAGACCAATAGTAGAAGAGATTCTTCCAGAGTCAAATCCAATGGGTAATTTTAAAAGCATGTGCTCCCCTCTCAATTTGGTCACTTGTATAAGAGATGTCAGGCTTTATTTTTATCAGTATTTATGACAAGGTATTCAGCAACTGTGTCAAACTTCTTCTCACAGTTTAGTATTGTTTTAATTGCTTCTCCTTTATGCAAAAGGCCTATTGGTTTTGGAGAAAGGTACATTAGTGTAATCTAGCTGGTTCCTGACAAGTTCATTGTTTTATTTCCTAGGTGCCCAAAATTGGTTTATTCCTACATGCTTTTTCTAGGAATTGACATTAAGTTCAACATTCCTCATATATCTAGCATTGGTTTTTTGGAAATACAATGATCTCATCAAGCTAAATCACTATTAATTAGATGAAGCCATTATTTATTTTTATAATCACTATAATCACTATTAATTTTATAATCACTATTAATTATGAAGCCATAATTTATTATTTTTCTATACCCACCAGTGTTTTTACCTCAGTTTTTGAAAATCTGCTTTCTACCTGATTAGAGCAAAAGATCCTTGGCAGGCAAATCCTTTTCGCATTTCCTTTGGGTATGTACCCAAGGAATACCTCTTGCTATTACTATTTTGCAGGTCAAAAGCTGGTGGCAAAAGGGGAATAGTCCCACCCCCAACAGTGAAAACTATAGCAATCAGCAACTGATTGTTGACCTTAGGGAACATTTGAAACTTCAGTGTCATGAGAAGCAATAATTTGCTTGGATTGGAACAACTGAGTGAAGGAAAAACTCTTGATCCTGGTGGAAAATCACCAGGAGAGGAAAAAAAATTACAGTTCCTAATGAAGAAAGAATGATTAAATAGCCACTGACTCTCCTTAAGACCACTGAGAATTAACAGCACTGAGATTTCCAGGCGGCTGTCCAACAATTTAGGAAAGAGTGAGGGGAAGCTGTGGATTTTTTGATACCTAGAATTAAAATCATACTCACTTCCTAACTAGCAATCCCATCTTACACACTGAAAAGTATGCTCATTCATGTTGGGTGAAAGACACAAACTAATTCTCAGTTGAAACCAGACAAATAAGCCATGCCAAAGTCAAATTCCTGCTGAAGCCCCGAGAAGCCAACAGTTATTTCTGCTGTTCTGAATGGCAGCAATCTGTGAGTTCTCTAGAACCTCTTCTAAGAAATAAAAGCACATAAACTTTTTTCTTCATTTGTACATATTTCATGCTTTTCAAATTTGTTCTTTTTAAAAGCTGTTCTAAGAATAACAGGGTATGTCAGCACATCATTCTTTCTCTGTAACCCACTTTTAATATCAAGAGTCATATTTTAGTATAGTATTCTGAAAAGCTTTCATGGAAAGAGACTGGTTTATAATTTAAGCATATTTTCTTTCTTTGATTTTTACATTTACAGAAATCATAATTGTGGAACTCCTCTCTTTATATTGGTTGAAATCCATTGTAAAATCATAAAAATGTTTTTTCTTTTAAACCTGATTCCCCAAGAATGATGACATTTAAGAATTTTGGAAGGTAAATAATAATCTCTTTTTCATTTTGGCTATGCAAGATTGCCAAATCTCCTGAAAAGAGCTCAGAATATTTTCATCTCAGCCAAAGCCAAATCAGAATCTTGTCTGATTTAACCTGAAACCAGCAGAAATGTTAACCTAAAGCTTGTCCAAACCAAAATGCTTTATTTGCATCTTTTTTCCTATTAAAATCCAAAACTAGTAAGAACAATTCTCTACTCATGTTACTATTGTTTCAGGGGATTTTGATCATGCCTTCTGTAATCTTATTCCACAAAAGCAAGAGTTGGTAGTATTTATATGCCTTTGAAATTTCATGTTTTATTTATGTTATTTGTGCATTATTCTTCTGGACTACTGTGATATCAACCCTTGGGAAAATTAAACCCGCTTGCTGAATGGACTCCAAAATAGGTTTGGAAAGCACTACCACAATCCATGTTTACTGAAATATCACCCTTATTACTTTTTTTTTTTCCATTATTTGTAGGATCAGTGATAGATTTGGCTTCATATGGAGCAAGGATTTCAATTTCTAATTTAAAGAATGATAAACAAGGGAAAAATAAACAGCTGTGCAGGAGAACAAGGTAACATTTTTTTGCCATTTTTGACAATAGTTTCACCATTGCCAATATGGTGAACAGAGGGGGTCAGACAACACTCAGCGAGGAACAGATGGAGTAAACAGCAGCACAATATTTAAAACAGTTTAGAAGATTATTACGAAAGTCAAAGGGTCTGCAGTGTAGTATTGGGGAGCGGGAGAAAGACATGGAGAGGGAACCTACTGGCTCCTTGAAATTGCTCAGCAGGTGGTTAATGTCACCTGTACATGTGATGTGAGAGTTACTGCATTAGAGGAAAAACTGATGCATGCCTGGCAAGAGCTGCTGGCAAAAGGAACGACTGCACAGGCTTTTTTGACCCACTTATGTTCCAGCAAAAAGTTTTCACTCATGCCTTAGTGCAGAGCTTCATGCCTGTGAGCACACAGGAGGCGACCCTTTCCTACAGGTACCCAAAATGCAGGAGTGTGGCTGATGGCTCCACTTGTAAAAGTTCCCTTGCACTGAAAGTAGAGTGTGTTGATGCTTGTGCCACATCATCCCCTTGTGATTTAAACACTAGCAAGAGAGAACCACTTACAAACATGGTCATGTTCAACTACTGCTTTTTGGTTCCATACAATGCTGGTTTAGACCCAACGAAAGTCACAGCAACCTTTGTTTAAACACACAAACTAGATTGATCTTCTCAGTCAGTGTCTCCAAGACACAATATCCAGAATGACAAAAGAATGAATATTATAGAAAACAGGATGTTAGTCCAGAAATTCTTATGAAAAGAACACTTCTTATAATAAAAAATACACTACTGCCTGCAATTCCAGAGTGTTTCTTTTATGGGGCCTTTTGCAGCAGTTTGGAAAAAGATTGTGTCCTCCAAAATTTTGATTTGAATTTCATTCATATTTCTAACTTCCATAAGAGTTCCACAGCTTTTCAGCCCATCTTCCTATTATTGCAAGTTCTTTGAAGAAATCATAAATAATATGAAATCCCTTTTATTTTTAAAATGGGAGGTTCCTTTAAACTCTGTGGTTTTCTTATATTCACCATAACATTTCTAGAGATGGAGAGTTTTCTTCAAAAGCTTTCCTTCCAACAGCCCTATGTTTGGAACTCCTCTATAAATACTGAAGTTCTGGCTCATTCTCTATCTTTGAAAAAAAAAAAAAATTGGCAGAGGCTAATTATTCCAATTAACCATCATTCAGAGACTGGCAGGTAGTAAACAATAAAATAATTAGGGAGATGGAATGACACACTGGACTGAAATATTCCAGAGGGGTTTTTTTACCTGTAGGCAGGTTAGAATAATTATTTATTTCTGTTTCTGATCCATGAAAAAAAGTAGCTACGTTGTACTCTGGCAATAAAATAAAAGACTGTCAAATATGTTGGGGACAAAGCTCTCAAGGCAGTCTCACCACCAGACAGGACACCACAGCTGTTGAGTCATGGAACATGGGAAAATATAAAATAATACCTAGCTTGCTAGCAGCTTTACTTTCACTAATGAAGAATCATTTATTATTTGGTTGACAATTGTTCTAAGCAAGTATTTAAAACGAAAACATAAAATTTAGTCAAATAAACATTATTTAAAGATTTCTTCTTATATTCACAATGTAAATGAACCTGGCCTTGACATTTTCCATCACAAAAGTGGTGTGAGACATGGTATATAAATTACAGTTTGGGAGGTTTCTGCATTGTTAAAAGAGATTGTAAAAGGTAGACTTAATATCCAACGTTTTAAAAAATAAGGTAACAGAAAATAAATTGCCTTACTGATCCAGTGTCAAAGATCATTAGGTAATTTTCCTGTACAGCACCTTTCTTTTGGTAAAATTTGGTTGTTGGGCATTTTTTTAACATTAAATAAGACATGACAACAAACGAATTATTCATAATGTGATTTTACACAAGACAAAAGAAATAGAGTCTCCTCCTTTTATGTGTTTAAATATTGAATTAATTACATCAACAGCCTTTGAAATCTCACTTATGTGAGATCATATGTGAGTGATAAAAAAGTGTTGAGTGCAAATGCAGAGAAGACTTGTTAAATTATCTAGTTGCATTTGGAGTATGCATCAAGGTGAGGAAGCCAACTCAGTTAAAACAAATTCACCACTTCCTCAAAGGTCTCTCAGAGATTCTAAGAGTATTTGGGATAGAAACTACGACAAAATTTTCAGAGTCAAAATAATTAATGGAATAAACAAGTTCAACTTAATTTAAAGCTCGAAAAAGTTCTTGTATTTGTTGGCTTTATGTGGTTTTGTTGGGCTTAGGGGGATTTTTATCACTTTTTGAAAGAAAAAAAGGGCAAAATTTTCGTGCTTTTGTCTAGGGAGTAGAACCCTCTTTGCACCTTAGCCTGAAGCTTTCTGATAAAGACCCCCACAGAACACAGCAGCTCAGAGTTCTGCATCTGTTGAATGATGGCAAACTAATCCACAGAAAATCTCTGTTCATCAGACAGGACAACTGAGTTCTTTCAGGTGCTGCCACTAGCTCTGCTCCAGGTATTCATAATTAAGCTTTTACAAAAACCTCTGTATAAAACTCCAAAGAATACACCATGGAATAGTCCTAACAGCAAGAATTAATGGAGGATCTTAAGAGATTCTCACCTGAGAGGCAATAAATTGGAGTTTCAATCAAGCACGTTCATTATTCAGGCCAGGCATCTGAATCATGACCTTCAACCTTCACACAAGGATATTACTATTCATAAGTAAAAACATCAAGCAAGCTAAAATAGCTCTCAGCCAAGCAGGTAGGAAGCTTGAGTTTAAGACCTTTGCCAGTAAATTTTGACCCAGGTCCCCCAGTTAACATCTCTACTATTTCAGAGGTGTTCTGTCTGACTAAGTGCACAAGATGTCAAAGAATTTATTTCTTGCAGGCTGACAAGTACGTGGATACATATATGGAACCTGGAAGTCTGAAAGGCAGATAAATAAAATCTTGGGAATTTATGTATGTCAGTGAAATGAATTGTAGCCCTTGTTCTCATAATTCTGGTCATTGTACATGTACAAATTATGAATCACATATTTTATTTCCTTGTGACTTGGAAGAATGCCATTTTTCCATTGAAGTTAGTCTCTTCCCAATGCCCACTTTGCCTATTTGGATAGAAGGAAAGCTTGCTGCAATTAATGTTTTGTTTAGTGTTTTGCACAGGACACATCTTGCAGAGTCTGAAATACTGAAAAACTCTAAAATAAGTACTTAAAAGTATTAATTTGGAGAAGCTTGAGCATGTGTGCATAATCCAAAAGAATGTTGAACAGTGTGTCTACCTTTGTTAAAACTGGTCTGAATGAGCAAGGTCCCTTTGAGATTTTCAGAGGGACCTGCTGCTTGTTCCCTATGACCATATTGCTCACTAAGTCCTGTTCTTACAAAACACTGTATCTCTCTCATTATTTTTATTAGAAGATACCTTTGGAACCTCACTGCTGTGATAACTCTATACTGTTGTTTAGTTTTCAGGCTAAAGTAATTCTGATGAGTTTTCATACTCTTCTTTCTGTGCCTTTTTTGCACCTTCTTCCACAAATATGTATTTTAGAGAGTGTTAAGAAAAATGAAATTTGATAAGGATACGGACAAACAAGAAAATTCAGATCTCTTCCCTGCTTCATACTAATAGCCCTTTCTCACATTTATTCCAGGCCAAGTTCATCTTTTTTTGAATGTCACTGGCTATAATCTTGAAAAGCAATTCAGAAGGACTCATGTCTTTCCTACAATGATCCTGCATGTGCCTACCTCTGCTGAGGTAAATGAGAATTAAATTTACCAGCTCCTGGCACTATGAATCACTCATTCTCACAAGATAACTGAATCACTACTTCATGTCCTTCTCTCCAGCTGTTGAAAGCCAAAATGTGCCTACTTTACATCTGTTCCTAGAAACTTTTCAGCTTAAATACTACATTTTATACTAATCCCTTTTATTCCAATCCTATTCCTTGAGGCTTCAAGATGATCTAGTTATTAGCTATCTTTGAGATCTCAAATGTCCTTTATATTGATCACACCTCCTAGCCCTGCATCCTCAGCAACTTCTCTGGCACACTCATTAACTGAAAATAGCAGAGTTAAACTCCTTGAGGATTCTGCTTCATAATGCCTTTACTTGCAATCAATACCTATCTTTGAGTACTGCCAGCTTTCCTCACCCTATTAGCTGGCTCCTAAACCATGTTACTATCAAGAATCTAATATCCTCTGTCCTAACTAGTCATTCCTCATCACAGACTGAAATTTTGGCAATAGCAGCTTAAAAATGTAGTGAGACGAGGCTTTAAGGAAAGTTAATATTTCTTAGTCAGTCAGTTCACCTGAGCATGGGTGTAACAGGAAACTCACAGAGATCACAACACACAGGGAGACCAAAAAAGCTCCTTTTCTTATTACTCAAAGAACAGGTTTTGGTGTCTCAAAATTCACCAAACAGTGTGTTTAATTGAACTCCTCTATCTTTTTCCCACACCATCAATGGTTAAAAAAAAAATCTACAGCTAAAATCTTCATTTAAGCTGAGATCCATGGTAAGCCCATTACAGTTCATGGCTAAGTCATCCTAATAAAGACTGGCTAAAACTCTTGCCCCACTGAGTACTAACACCCTCTTATATCAGCGCTTCAGCTCACAATTTGGGAGAAAATGTGGGAGCAGCCTTCAAAATCATCCATACCTTGGTAAAAAATCCTGAAGGATGATAAGGAATCCTTCAGCCTGGATTGGGGAAATATAAGTATCATTTGAATAATATATATTGATATTGCAAATATTTTGGGATTTTTTTAGAAAACAAATGTTATAATGATTACTGCAGTGGATCCAAAACTAAAATAACTGCAGTTAACTGTGCCTGATTTTTTTTCCTGGAGAATGCCAAAACTCAGCAGATGTTTTTGCAGCTCTGTTCCAGCCAAACTGACTCGTGATTCTTGCACTCTTAACAAAGATGGTCTAGTTGCTAGTTTCATCTACAGAAGGAAATTTTCATTGAATTTTTTTTTCAGCAGAAAGGAGGAGAATGAAGAAAACTAAATACCAAAAATAAAACTTAAAAAAAACCACTCATCATAATGTCAAACTCAACTACATTCAATATCTCTCAATAAAGAAAAAAGAAAATATTTTTTGTTAATAAGTGTTTAAAATATTTTATGTCAACCTAGCGCCCCTATTTTCTTCAATTTATCTCCTTACACATTTATTCACCATGTTCTACATTCTAGACCTTAAGAAATTGCTGAATGGAACCCCAAGAATCAACAGAATGTTACGAATCACTCAAAGTTTGCTTGTGGTGTTAAGTTAGTTTACAACCAAGCATCTAAATGCTCATCAGGAAAGTAATTTTCTTCTTCATTTGACACTAATCTATAGCTACCATTTACTAAAGTTTTCACCAAAACTGCTATGTATGGACCCCAAGATACCATCACTGTCTTCTTCTGAATTTTTGATCCTCTTCAGAAGTCCGTTTACACCTGTTAATTAATCAGTATGAATTGATTTGGCACTTCTCTGAGGAGTGCTCACAATGCCACTTTGAAATTTTCCTTGCCTCCTCACAAACATTGGAGAACGGGTGATTCCACACAGTATTTATATCCTGAGTGCAGAGATGTCTTATTGCAAAAGGGAAACAAGACTCTCAAAAATTAATTTAAAGCCTATAAGTGAATGAAGAGCAGAAAAACTCAATACAGGACACAACCAAAACCAAAAGGAAAACTTTATGATCTTTTAAAAGATGAAGTGAGTTAATTTTGCCCCAGAGAGTAAACTGTGCAGCAGTAAAGTAAGGGATTTTTATTTAAAACAACAACAACTTCTAGATGTATTGAAAGAACATTCCTTGCATAAAGTCAGAGTTTGGAGAGTAGCTACAAACTTTCTTAGCTTTAGCAAATTTATGATCCAGTCCATCTAACCATATAGTGTACCCAACACAGAAAACAGAACTGAGCTTCTGTTTGGACAACCTGGTACAATAGGAATTGTACTCCTTCCACCGAGTCTGCAACTTGTGTAGTGCTATGAGTTAGAGCTTGAGAGTGTCTGTTTTTCTCATGTTCTTTTAATAATTTAGGAATGAAATCAAGTTGGCACCTCAGTGCTTGGCAAGAGATTACAATAGATCTCAGAACGTTCTTGTTCAGGGGTGGTCTTCTGCTTGTCTGAACGCCTTAGCTGAGGCTGCCTGAACAGACTGTGCTGTTTGTGGAAGGTTAGTACTGCAGTAGTTTCCAGGTACAAGAAATTACCATTTTTGTCATAGTATGACATCTTGTGGACTGCTGGTAGTACTACCAAAGGACTCACTGTTCTTAACCTAAATATTACTCCCGTCAAGTAAACGAGTACATAGAGTGCCTGTTTCTTTTAAAGCTGACTGGGTCATATACACAGCTGTCATCTATTTACGGATGAAAAACATTGCAGATGATAAGCTTGTGAGAAAGGAGATACATAGGCAAAACCTATTTAATGTACAGGCACTGAGCCCTGTGATGGCAATGTGCAGGGCTCAGGATAGGGGAACGCCTTCGGTCCCTCAGCACGTTCCTGGCAGGGGTAAGCTTCCAAGACTGGCACATTCCCATCTTCAGCCTACTTTTTTTCTTAACCCAGTTTCTGGCAAGCAGTCAGAAAAAGGGATAAGGATCCCTTGACATGTTGTCTGGCAGGCAGGTGGTAGGTCTCTCTTTCCAAACCTCCGAGGAATGAAGAATGAAATAGACAGACAATATTGAAAAGGTTGAGGGTTTTTTTCCCTCCTCATGCCTAAAAATGGAGAGTATTCAGGATTATTTTAAGATTTAGAGCATGACTAAAACTTGCTTACAAGGCATGTGAGCTTGCCTGGTTGTATCACTGTCCCACACCACTACCTCCTGATTAAGAGTAATGGAAAAAATCTGTCTGATCATTAAGCTCCTGACTACATTTGAATACATCCCCACATATATTTCATTTACTTCTTTCCTGAGTGACAAATTCAAGGAAAACCTGGTGTTTCATTTCAAATAACAAGACAGCACAGAGTTATGAGCTGACAGAAGAGTTGAACAGTATGAAATCTACACAATTTTTTTTTCCTTCCACAGGAACTGAGGCAAATAGTTTTAGGTAAAATGTTTTTTTAGCTCTCAGATCCCTTTGTTGCTTTTTGGTTTTGCACACAGGATCTCCAAATCTATTCCCCCTGTTTCAGGCCACCTGTTAGCTCTTCATGTGTAAGAATGTATCATACACCCTTCCAAGGAGCAAGAGATTGTGGAAAAGGAAAGGAGTCTGCACTTTACATAAGAAGAGAACCAACAAAAACAACCACTATCATTATTTAGATGACACTGTAAAATACAAGTATCATGCACAGATGCATTGCAATGAAACTGTGAAACGTACCACTATTCATGAAGGTGGAGAACTGAGATACTACTTTTTGGACTTTTCCTCCATAGCTGAACTTACCTTGAGAGTTTTGACAGAGCAGGTAAATGTCAAAATTCTCTGAGAACTTGGCAGGTGTTTCCTGTCCTAACTGTATGTGTTTGGTTGGGTATGTAACCTCTGTATCCCTAGTGTAAATGAAGGGAAATTCCAAAACTTCCTCTTCATCAGGTTAATTTTTTTCCTAGAGAAAAGATACATCAGTTTAAGAATGACTTTCAAGTTAAAGTCTCATCAAGTGCAGAGAAAATCCTTCAAACTGGGGATAATATTAGGGGTAGGATTCAGCCCAAGATTAAGACCTCATTGATAGTGACTACATCTCCACAGCACTGGAAGCCCAGACAGTTATCATGCTTTAGAAAGTTGAATTCAGCTGTCAGCCTCAAGCTGATTCCCATGCTGTACTGAACACAGACAAAAGACGTTGTGTAACCTGTTAGGTAGCTGTCCCTGCTGTACCATTTCTGCAGACACATTAAAACATTAAAAATCAAAAAAATAAAAAAAAATTAAAAACCAAAAAATCATCAGACTAATGAAGTAAAGTAACACAGTTAGGTACCATCATGAAAGAAAAACAAAAAGTGGTTTCTTTCAAGGACATGCCACCAGAGTAATTGTACTCAGTTGAATTTGACCCACATTGCATATTAAGCCTGGCACAAACAAGTATGAACATAAGGAGAGCTAGGAATGATGACGTAAAACACTAAATCTAGCCTTCAGTGGAATCTACCAGCCTCACAGGGTCAAAAGCTGAAGACTAGGGGAAAACTAGCCTTTTTCAAATATTTGCAAAACTAGAACGTGATAAAATCCCTTTGATCCCTCCCCTGCCCTAGCCATGCTTTCTAATTCTCAAGTGATTGTTTTCAGAAGAGAAGTAAAAAATCGTGTCCCATAGCTTATATATATTTATTAACAGTGGGCTGCTGAAGGATAAATACTTGCATCTATATAAAAAAAAGCAATAGTAATGACTTAGGCATCCGTAAAATTAAAAAAACCTAGAAATATTAAGCAAGAAGTTCATCAGAATTATTAAGAAACCGACACAATGCATTTCAGTCTCCAGTTTTCTTCTTTTCCTTCGATTTATATTTGTTCTGGTAATCATTAATCCCTCCTGTCCCTGTTCCCAACTCGTGGCTGCAGTTTGCACTGACCATTGAACTTGATCAGGCCAGTCTGCTGCCTGTGATGTAAAGAACATTATGTAAATTTTTGCTATAATTTTGTTGCTACTCCTAGTGGTCAGCTACGTCTATTCTGTGCTTGTGTGGATCTGAACCTCTATTTCCATTTCAGAAACAGACTTCCAAAGGAGTTTGAAAGGGGTGTATATAGGATATTGGTAAATGAGCAGCATGCAGTCTGTAGCTGAGTTGCTTGGGAAATCAACAAAGTGAGATATGGATACAGAGAAGAGGAGGAGTTCGGATGTAGAGAATGTTTCCACACATTTCCAACACTTAACTTTTCCAGCCACCGGGATGGAGCAGCACACAATGTTGCAGGAGCACAACAAAGCCAAAGTAGCTTCTGGTTCACAAACAGTAGTAATTCACAGTACCAACCACTTCACTGGGCAGCATGTTCCAATGTCTGACAACTCTTTCCATGAGGAAATTTTTCTTAATATCCAACCTAAAATCTTCCCCGGCACAACTTCAGGCCATTTCCTCTCATACTGTCACTTGTTACCTGAGAGAAAAGATCAGCCATCACCTCACTCTAGTCTCTTCTCAGGTAGTTGCAGAGAGAAATAAGGTCTCCCTTGAGCCTCTTTTTCTCCAGGCTAAACAACCTCAGTTCCCTCAGACACTCCTCATAACACTTCTTTTCTAGACACAAGCTGCCTTAATTCAATATTTCATTCTGAACAGATATCAAATGCCAGATCAAGTTCTTAATTTGCTTTCACTTATATCAGGTCAAAGGCAAAGTTTAACTTTGCATGACTGTGAAGCCTATGATTTTCCTGAAAATTTCTAACTGACGAATGTTTTTAGATGTTTATAATAGAATTTTAATTTTATATTTTTGAAGAGCAAGCATAACTTTCTAGAACTCCAGTGACAGTAATTGCTGCAACAGTTGGACAATGACTGTTTCTGTCTCCACTTAAGCAGAAGATTTTAAGTATTGAAGTAGATCAGGAGTACTATATTAATCATTTTCCAAAAAAAAACCCCTCCAAGAAATAAAATTGTGTAGACATCTTCTGTTTGACAGGGATATTCAGAAATGACAGAAGAAATGTCAGGATTTTTTCTAATTTAGTTTAATCACTCCCATATGTTACAAACCATACCTTTTTGTGTGTCTCAGTTAACAAAATTGTACCAGCGTTGTTCTAGGCTGAGTAAGGAAGAGATAGCTCTCACCCAAACATGTTTTACACCTGAGTCACTTGATGATCAAACCACTTAGTCTTAATTGTTTTAAAACCAGGTCTTAACCACTTTGGGAAGAATGTGGTGCTGTTAGTGGACACAGACCAGGCTTGAATCATTACAAAAGATGTAAACAAACTGGATAGAGTCCAGAAAAGAGTAATAAAATTATAAGAGGTGCAGAGAATGACCTATGAGGAAAGGTCGAAATAATGGAGCTTGTTTAGTCTAGAAGAGCAAAGACTGAACTGGGATATGATAACAGTCTTCAAGTATGCATAATGCCCTTTCTATGGAGGAAAATGATCAACTGTTGTCTATGTTCACCAAGGACAGTGCAAGCAATAATTTACAAAATTTGCAACAAAGGAGATTAAAGTTTGGTATTAAGGACACATCTCCTAATAGAGCTAGCTAAATAACAGGATTCCTGGTTTGGAGAAGGTTCAAAAGGATTTTCAAGAGTAAATTGAAGTTTTGGACTGTTTCAGAATACTAAAAACAGTACTGCAAAAAGTCATAACATTGAGGCAAACGACAATCAGTCAAGAAGGATTAAATATGATAATTTATTTTAAAGAGAACAGTTTCAGTTGCATTAAAATTCAATTAAACTATTAAAAAGAGTTTTAACTGCTCAGAAAACTTGGAGAGGTTCTGTATGGCCTGGGGAAGTCTTTTTAATCTTTGCTATTCTTATATGTGATGGAATTTCTCCATATGTGGCATATTTTATGTCTTATCCACAAAAATATGAGGTACATAGTTACTGACACAGCAGAGTTCTCTAACATACACTTAGAAGTAGAGCCCTTTAGAACTAAAAGACAGTCTTTATTCTTTAACACTACATAATAAAACTGTAGGAAATATCCATATAGTTTGCTTATCTTATAAACTAAGCAACTATAGATATAAAGCAAACTTCTTCATAAAAAAAGAAAACAGCAAAACAATGCTGGAAGTCTAATTCCATCCGCTCGTTATCAGGACCTGTGTGTATAAATCATAAATAGCCTACGAAATGCTTATTTTAACAAAAGTTAGTTTTGCAGTTTATTCCAGAGCACATTGAACTTAACTGGCTTCTCTCCTCTGTAAGTAGCTGGGATAGATAATGTATACATATACAACTTTAAAAGCCATACATACACATTTCCAATAAATATGAAAATAGCAGGTGGTATGTCTTATATGAACATTTCCTGTCTTTTCCTGAGAAACCATTGATATTCATTGCAGGTGAAAGGGTAAAAAGGGTACTTGATGGAATTCTAAAGATTAGCTACAGTCCTATATAGACACTTCATAAATCTTTCATTGCTTTTAAAATACCATCTAAAAGTTAAAAAAAAGCATTTTCAACACAATTGTACAATGTACAATTCATAACTATTAACCAATTCAAACATCTTTTCATCCTGTCAAGGATGGGGAAAAAAAATAATTTTACCATCCAACTTAAGTGTTGACAGTAAATTTCTTTTACTTAAGATGGATATTATTCTTGGAAGGAGACTAGCACCTGAAAGATTTTAAAACACAGAACATGGCTGTTAGGATAAAAGTTATGAAAAATAAATAGCATATGGAGATGTGCCAAACAAACAGTCCTGTACACTAATTGTCACTACAGTTGGTTGCCCTCAGAAGGAATAAGGAATATTTGGAATTGAAAAGCTTCCATTTTGATAACAAACACAGAAGCTAGTTAGGATTGATCATTTATGATAAATAGTGGAAGTGTAAAGTAGCATCACCCAATCCAATTGTCCCAAGTAAGGGAACACTCAATATGTGAGAAAATCTTCTCCATAAACCTGAAGTAAAGTTGAGCTTGGACTTGTTTCCACAAGCTACGTTAAAACTGGGAAATTTACTCAGCAGAAGCAGGAGCTGTTTTGAGATACACTGTTGGCACACGCAGCCACAGCAGACATCAGACAGTTAAACTAAGAACTTTCCTCAGGTACAGCCACAAGGTGTTCTACCCTACATATGGTCTGTTGGGAGAGGTTACCTGTGTTCTCCTTACTCCAGTTGCTTAGAGAATATACAGGAAAGGAGGGACTGTTCCACTGCTCGACATTCACATCCATGAGATGCATGTCAGCTGTAATTTTCCCAGAGAGGTTTGCAGCTCTGTAGACTGCAGAGTTTGTAACATACTGGAGGCAGCTGAGGAAGTGGCTTCTGCCTTTGCAACCTGTGCCCTCTTACACCATGTGACTTCACTTTATACTAGGATGTAGGAAGTCCTAAAACACCCCAAAGCCACAGAGATACCCAAAATATGCAGCAGAAATGAGGAGGTGAAAGGATTATTAGAAACCTAATGTTTTGTCTAAATACAAAGTTCAAGGCATGTTTAAACATTTTGATATATGTAATGTTGTTTCTGTATTAAACAAGCATTTCAGGAAAAGGAACAGAAAGCATTATCACCTAACCCGAGAGAAATACAGGTACTACATTTGACAGAAATTTCAGAAGAGCACAGTGTACAACTTCATCTTTTGTTCGGATGCTAAGGTATTCCAGTTTTAGCTTGCCATGTTCTTTCCAGGAGCCTTAGTGCCAAACCTCAAACAGCAACTGTAACTACAAAATCAGAAATATACTTCAGCCCTAGAAGTCAACAGGAAAGTAGTTCTATAGCCAGGCCAATTTATCAGTAAAAACAAGAAGGTACAAGAATTCAAATATTTTCCTGGACTAGTAGCTTTCTTGCATGCTGAAGATTTGAAAATTTCTCATTCATTAAACTATACTGCCTTTGATAAGTATCCATTAAATAATTTTATTGAAATTGCTCATTTTCACATATATTCATAGGAAAGTATTTTCATAGATATATTGATCTGCATTAATTTTATTTTCTTTCTCTCTAAGAATTTTAACCTTATACTACTGAAGTAAATTGATAAAGGATCCGGTTCATAAACCAGATGACTAGAGATTATCAGTTTGTAACAGAAATGAGAAAAAGAAATTAAAAACAAAACCTAGATTTGCTACTCCTTTACCCCTCCAAAAGAGACTTCACACCTGCCAGTTTAGATTTAATTATTTAGATGTGGAACTATTAAAAAGATAAACTTGGAAGAATCACAAGCAGTTCTATAGAAACATTAGTCCAGTTCTCAAACAAGGAAAAAAAAATTGTGAATCAAAAACTGGACAGTATGGATGACAACATGAAGGGCTAGCTGGATCTGTGTGGCAGCTGAATCTCTAAAACATTTCTGCAAATTTTGGTTAGTTTTCTAGAATTATTTTTTTATCATTATTTCTGTAGCTGTGCACATATAAAAACTCTGAACCTACGCTTTGCACTGCACTTAAGAATCCCCCAGGGGTAGCCTTGTCCCCAAGGATATACACACAACACACACAGAGCCATTCCAGTTCTTTTGTACTCAGGCTGACTACTGAAGATCCTTGACAGATCAGGATTTTTAGAAGCCTATATTAGAATTAATAATGGATTATCTACAAAGAAAACATGATATTGCAACTAAAGGGTATTTGATAATATAATTACCAGGCAAATTAAGTAGATCTGTTTTCCAGCTTGAGAAAAGTGACGGAACTGCAACTATACCTCACTGCTCAGAGAGCAAACTGATTCATATCTTTCACTTGTTCAAAGAATTGAACTAGAGGTCTTTAAGTTGTTGAGAGCCACTTATATTTAAGAGGACAAAAAGAAGATGAAAAAGATAACATACATGTAGAATAAATCTGTCACATGAATAAAAAGGAAGACGTTTAGCTGAACATTAGAGATAATTTGAACCCTGAATGACCTGTGGTGCCTTCTCAAAGATTGGAACATGGTTCTTCAGGAAAGCCAGTAAAGATAACTTCTAATGTCAGCAGCAGCAGGAAATTGGAAGAGCAGCTACTATCTGGAAGCTCAATTCTATTTTGAACTAGGATTCAGGGAAGTAACTAAATTGCAAACAGATGAGAGAAGTTGTCTCTTCAGTTCTGTTATCCATTAGATGTGTCTTAAAGGTGGCAAATACCAGAGAAGCTTTATTCAGTGCTTAAAAAGAAGTACCTTAGTACCTTAACCAGTAAAGTGTAAGTAGTTACTGATTCATTTTGCAGGATTTTGGGACAATATCTGGCTGTAAATACTGTAGGAAATTCCAATTTGATTAAAAACTAAATGTGCCAAACTACCACTCATTTGAAAGATAATTCACAATGAACAGCACAGGATGTTTTAATCATTATAATAATCACGTGTAATCGCATCCATTCTTTGAGAATCGTCAGCAGCAGTTGGCTAAATAGTAAATCACCAATTTTGGGAAAGCCTGTGTTGCAGGGTTCCTTGCAGCTTAGTCTTCAGCTGGACTGAATGAGACTCTCCAAACTGCTGCTCTGCCCAACTCTTAGAACCAGTTGGCCCATGGTCTTCCATGAATTTCCTACTGCTTATATTAATCTATATATTAGAAATCTTCTAACTTCCTCATGAAATACTGTCCTTCATGACCACCTCTACAGCTGCTGCAACAGTTTCTACTGAATACTTACAAAGCCAGTTTGATGAGCAGGAAACACCTGGGAGTGTTGCTGGGGCTGCCATGATATAATTCAACACATTTAAGATTAAAGGAAGGCCTGTCAGAGGCTTATCAATACAGACTCAAATCACCACACAATTTCAACACTTTGTATCTGAAATTGGAAAAAATGCGTTTATCATTTTCAGGGGGCACAAACTGTATTTCCTTCTTTCCTACTCCTTGATAAGCAAATGCCAATATTTTAATCAAATGGTGGGACCATCTTACTGAAAGTTACTGCTCCCAGTATTCCCTCGGGCTGGTTTAAATGTGAAAGCAACTGCCTGCTACACTGACAAACATTATCACCTGGAATTTCCTATCACTGCTGGTCCAGGCATACTCTTGTGTTTTGTACTAACACTCAGATTGCTTTGGAAACCCAGTGATTTGGCAAAGCATTTGTAGTGTGAGTATACACCAAGCATAACACTAAGGTACAAGGCAAGAAACGGTGTTACAAGATGCTAATGTAGCATAAATAATGTTAAAGTAGTTTGTGCTACTTCCTTCCCCTACATCCTATGTCTGTATGACCTGTCCTGCTTCTGCATCTGCTACAACCTTCAACAGAAGATTTTACTTATAGACAGCCAAGTTTTCTACAAAGGCTAGACTTAAATGTGACTGCTTGACTATTTCATAGTGTTGGCTACCAGGTTCTTTATCTTCACTGCAGAAGAGCAGCCAACAGCAAATCTCACAAGTCTTTTTTCTTTTACAGATGTGATTCTGCTGACAGAAAGAAAGAATTTGCATATCTTTACCATTCACATTTGCAAGAACTTTTCCTCCCATACTTAATCTTAAATCACTGTTAAATCTGCAACAATATTTGCAGAAACATCTCCCTAATGTTTACCCAAATTGTTGTACATTTTTTGGTGAATAGGTGACACAGATTTCTGATCCATATTCCTGTACAAAAGTTTAAACACCTTTAAACTAAAATAAGCAGCTGTGATAAACTACCACTAGAGAGATAAAAGTATTTTTAAATTACAAAAGCAGGAAAGTTTAACTTTAGAAGAAGATAAGACTGTATCTGCATCCTGTATCTGTGTTGTATGTAACACATACTAAGAAAGTAATCGGTGCTCCTACATATTTCTTGCCACATCCAGAGAATCCTCCTGCAACTTTTAAGAGATAGAATAACGATCTTGAAAGCAGAAGTTTATGTACCAAATTTCGATGACAATAAATAAAATACTATGCCTAAAATATCAGGTCCTTAGCACACTTCCAGGGTATCCGGTTCTAACCAGATTCAGAAAGGAGGAAAGCTATTGATGTCAGGTTTTTAACCAGGTCTGATTTCTTAGTAAAAATGGACAGGTTTCTATCACACATGACCTGCAGGGCAATGTTTTATCAATTCATGTTTTTGTCTCTTCCATCCACTCTGATCAGACTACAGCTGCCAACATACTGACACTCAGAGACTGCAACTGGCCAGCATCACAGCCTGATATATTCTGTTATCTTCAGCCCTGGATTCCAGTCTGTGAAAGCAAAGAGTAGGAAGCAAGGGGAAGAAAGGTATTTGCTGTGCTCCTAGCATTAGTAAGGGTTGATAAATTAAAATCTTAGCTCTCCACTGCATTTAAAGCAGATAGATAACTGGTAGATGGATAAATCTTTTCAGATACGACATTTTGTTTGTTTTCAATTTGTTTAATCATTCTTTCCTTTTTTTTGTTTTTCTAAATAATCAAGTTTTAGCTAGAAAACAAATTCAAAAATGCCTTTTTTAGCCAATGACTTCAGTGGAATCCAATTTTTCCCTTTGAGCATTAAGGAATTCACATTTCCTGCCTCTTGGAGCCATACACTCTTTAGAAGGGTTGTAAAATCTCTTTGTGGACAGAAGGAAAACATTCTAAATGTACTCTTCTCAAAGAGTTGATTAAAACACGAAATCAAAAGTGTGGGTAAGCAGTAGAATCTCTCTGTAATGCTGTGCTACTGCATCAGAGGCCACTTAAGAAAAAAAATCAAGGTTATATTTTTCTCTTCCCTATTTATAAAAACTTAGAGAGAAACATGTCAGTATGCTCTGATGGAAAAGGCTAAAGTAGCCAATTTCTCAACACTGAGCAGCAAGAGCTTTTAAGAATATAAAACCAGAGCTCAATATGGACAATTTAAAAATAGAATAATTTGTATTCTTTTGCTGAATTCAACCAAACATTCTTACCATTGACAAACAGCTTGTCTTCTTGACACTTAATTTGAAGAGGGCACAAAAATCCACTTAACTGATGACATTTAATGTGCTGTTTCACTCCCACATCCACTTGTCCCAAAAAAATTTCTGCCTTCTAAAGTAAGATTACTGACTCGGTGAGTGAGGGGAAAGCAGAGGTTGTTGCTTATTTCAATTTTAGTAAGGCTTTCAACACCATTTCTCTCAGCATCCTTACAGACAAACAAACTGAGGAAGTAGAGACTGGATATGCAGACAGTGAGGTGGACTGAAAACTCCAGCTAGGCTCAAACCTAGCTGGAGACCAAGCAACTGTGAGGTCCCATAGGGGCTGAAATTGGGTTCAGAACAGTTTAATATCTTCATTAATGACATGGGTGATAGGACAGAATGCACCCTCAGCAAGTCTGCAGATGATTCAAACTTGGAGAAGTGACTGATAAACCAGATGGATGTGCTGTTTTTCAGAGGGATCTCATCCAGCTGGAGAAATGGACTGACAGGTGTATTGGGAAGTTCAGCAAAAGGAACTGCAAAGTCCTGCACCCACGGAAGACTGGACTCCAGACACCCCCAATCATACTGGGGGCTGAGGAGAAGAGAAGCATCTTTCCAGAAAGGACCTACACATTCTGGTGGACAAGAAGTTGAACTTGGGGCAACAGTATGTCCTTGCAGAATATAAGGCCACTACACCTTGGTCTGCGTTAGGAAGAGCATTGTCAGCTCATCCAGAGCATTACCAGAAGTGATTACTGTCCTCTGTAAATGGAGATATACCTGAAGTGCTGTGTCCAGTTCTGAACTCCCCAGGATGATAAAGAAATGAACATTCTGGAACAAGTCCTGTGAAGGAACATGAAGATAAGGAAGGGATGAAGAGCATCTGCTATGACAAGAAAAGACTGAGAGAACTGGCATTGTTTGTCCTGGAGAATGGAAGGTTAAGCAGGGATCTTACAAATGTGATGGAAGAGGATAAAGAAGATGGAGCTGATAGTCAAGTGACAAGAAGCAAAAGGAACGAATTTATATACAAGAAATGCCCTTTAAAGTTTAGAAAACATTCTTTATCATGACAGTGGTCAAACACTGGAACAGGTTGCCCAGGGAGGCTGTAAATTCTCTATCTTTGGAGACATTAAAAACCGAACTGGAGTCAGTCTTGGGATACCTTCTGTAGCTGACTCTGATTTGGGCAGATGTGTCTGTCTCCAGGAGTTCCCTCCAATTCTCAAGTGCTCTGAGATTCTGGTTTCTTCTACAGGTTCCTTTGACATAGAAGAACTGATGATTTTGTGTCTAGACTGTAAAATATGACTCAGTATAAGCAGTGGCAAGCAGGAAAATAAGACCACTAGTCCAGCAAGTAGAGATAAGAACTGGAGAGAATCGTATCTCACATATAACATGCAGTGGAAACTGTACGTAATGAAACTCAAGCTAAGATCTTTATATCTGATTGAACTGTGGCAAAAAGACTTCAAGAAAGATGCCCTATGGTCCTCAGATGCTAGAGGACTGCCTGGATACCTGCCCTGTAAAATTGTTCATCAGTGTCAACCAAAAGACACAACATTCACAGACATTTAAGTTATGAGGTATTGTTTTTTCAGGTTTTAACATACTTAAAACATGTAATGAACAAGGCTTTAGCAGTATGGTCCCTCTTGAAGAAAAAAAGTGTTAACTAGGGTTGAGATCAGGACACCTGGCTGCTTCTTGCACCGTCAAAAAGTAAACCCATCAAACAAACCACAACATAAGATTGTTTTTAAGTGAAAGCTTTTTTGGAAGTCAATGTCATCATCTTAAATGTACTATTGTGAATAACTTGGCTACATCACTTGAAAGTAAATGTTTTAATTAGTTAGTTCCAGAACTTCAAACTTTTTTAAGAAGCCATGCTGTAGCTCATTTGAGCACCTCACGCAGTGATGACACATGCATTGCAAGCACAAACTTGCTTAGTAATACATCATATTAATTGAGAATAAGATTTATTTCTATATTTATTTATGACTATCACCATGTATAGATTCTCTTTTCAAAATGAAACCCTTAGGACCTGTTGAGAGTAAGGAAAGCAGAAATAAGGATGAAAAGAACTGTACTCCTACCATTTGTATGATTGCAAGCAATAGTATCAGGTTGGGGTTTAATAACATTCAGTGAGTTCACACACAGAACAGAAGTGCTTGAAAACAAGATTCTCATGCCAGCCTGACAGGCAGGTAATATTCAAGTTTTGGAAATCAGGTGCTAGTGTACAAAATTCAACTACAATCATCAAGAGCAACTTATATCTGTGCCATGCACAAGTGATAAGTATGGGAGTTACTGACAGATTTTCCCGAAAAGGCAAACCTCTTCGACTTGAGTTCTTGACTAGATAATTTGTGAACATTGCAAAGGAAAAGAAAAAAATAAATAAATCAGGCCATTTACCCCATAATTCTATATAGCATAAAGAAGTTAAGAGATATTAACAAGCCTCCTGAGTTACTTGCATCATCTCTAGATCATGTAGAAAGTAATCACTCTTGCCCCATTACAACACAATTTTAAAGTTTGTACGGGAAAATAAAATAAAGATAATTTTATACTCCTCACCATTCAAGAAGAGGTAATTTTCTTTTTCTCTTCCATTAATGTAACAGAGTCAGAGAAAGATGGAGAACACTGGCACTGCCAGCTGGAAAGCTTCTCTCTGATTTCTCTAGGGTACTTACTTTCTACCTTGTCAGTTGCCTCAGTCTGATGGGCCATGAACTCGAATAATTCATGATAGAAGTGCTAATAGGTAAGAAAAGCATGTTACAACCACTGTAAAGTTTAAGTCACACCATATCATGATGCCAGAAGAAGCAATGGTATAGTTCCATATTCTACGTCAAAACCACTTTATCTATTCCTTCCTAAAACTAGCCCTCATCTTAGGTATGCAAGGTCAAATTTTGCATGCTTATTTGCTAGAACAAGATGATTTATCAGGTCTCCTTGCTTTATTATTTACTATGCTTTTCTCTTTTTTTGGTGAGATAGTGGATAAATAAAATTTTTTAAAAAAACCCAAACAACAAAACAGAAGTAAAGGGAGGATAATATTTCAAAAGTAAATTCAACAGGATAAAAAGTCAAGTGGTTCTAATGAAGGAGTCTGATGTCTGTGGTTTGTTAGAATCAAGGCAGTGGTTAAGATTGGTTTCAGTGGAGTCAGGAGACTGCAGAGAGTCTGGACCATTTTGCATGCCAGTTGTTCTCCACACAACTTTATTATAAGGTTATAAAAGAAAGATTAACTGGTAGCAGGACCCGAACAGGGACAGCTTGTTAATATAAGAACATCAAAGATGTTAAAAATGCTTTTATTTGGGGACAAAGAGTGAGAAAGGAACTGGAGAGATAAGGATCATGAGAGAGATCAGGTGGAGGGATAAAATCAGTGGGGCCTGAGATTGGATTAGAAGGATACCAATTAGCATCTGTGATGAGGAGAGGGAAGGCAAGACAAAGGGAGGAGGAAAGTTAACATTTTATCAATTTTCTCTTAGAATATGTTTAGTTCTTCTTCAAAGAGGAAAATACATTTATTCTTCAAATCTTTCTCTTGTCCTGCCTCTATGTCATGAAAGAGCAGTGTTGTGAGGACAAATAGGGATTTGAGCTTGGAATTTGGCAATACATTTAAGAATAGACAAAGCAAGATCACTCAATTTGAGTTTTCCACAAGTTTAAGGAAAACAAGGACAGAAGATAATTATGAGATGTGAATTTATAGTTGCTTTGGCCAGGTGACTTATAATGAACAGAGAGTTAAGTCGTTGCACTGATTAACTATAGGAAAAAATTGCTATGTTAAGTAATGATGGAGACTGTGGAGACTGCTATCAAAGGATGTTGGAGTGAAAAAAGAACTCTGATAGTGATGAGCTAGTGGTGGTAGGAGGTCAATAAAAGGATTGGAAAAGATTTCATGAGTGAATGGAGATAAAAGTGCTGGTTGACAAAAAGTTTAGCAAAAGGTGCTTTCAGTAAGCAGGAGAAATAATTCTCAGCCGAAAATAAAGAGATTAAATTGAGGAAACAGGACATGTCAGATCTTGTTGGTCATCTACTTGGAAAGGAAAAATTACTAAGCAGTGAACATAGGAGATGATGAAGAATAAAAGACAACCAGTAACAAAAATCAAAGATTTTTACAGTCAGGGGTTCTACTAAGGTTTAACATAGTTTCAAGTTGCTGTTATATGGTTTCAAAATCCTAGAGAGTAAAAAGAGATTAGATAAGATCACAGTGACAGATGGAGATGTCAGTGCAGATGATATAATGCCTTAATGTCACTAAATGAACAGTAAGTCTTGTTTGAATGAAAACTTTGCAGCAGATGGTGCCTTTATCATTGCAGACAATCCAAAGTATCACTATATTACAATTTATAATTTTTATTGATCAGTGGAAAAATTAGTAGTCTATTTCCATAAAGGTTATTTTTACAGAGAAACCTTTATCTTCAGTTTGCAGAATTTACTGGAAGCACAAGATATCTTTATTCTACTGCCTTAGATTATGAACTGAATATAAAAAGGTGGAGTGAAAAACTGACATAAGATAACAAGGTATCATGTTATTGTACCAATAAAGCTAAGGATATTTATTTCATGTGTCCCTTTATGCTGGAAGCACAAATTTCCTTTCCAGATCCAGCCTTTATGTATTGGAAGCCTAATCCTTGTTGGAACTCATTTAGGGAGGTATTCACAAGGACAAGCTGTGATTTAACAGACTTTTTTTTGTTAATCTTCACTCTTGTGAGCAGAGAAAGTGAAAGTCATTCAGAACCTTGTTCAAAAGAGGTACTAAACTGTAAGAGAGTTCAGAGTTGTTTGACTAGCTGAGGTGCCAGCCAAAAGTGTTCTGAAAAGAGGATGTAAGATTTGGTCTCACTGCTGGCTTTCTCTGGTTCAGAGCTATAAACTCTTGGAATAGCTCACAAGGTTAGTTTGACCTTCTGTTCCTAAGCATCCAAGGAAAACAGTACTAACACACTATTCTACCTAGCTTACTCAAGTTAAAGAGGAACTAAAGAACAAATGTGAAGCCTACTGCAGGTTTTATTCAATTTTCTGTTCCACAGAAGCAGTTACATGCAGAGATGTGTGAGATTTTTAATTTGCTTGTTTTAAATGCAATGTTTCCAGAATGTAGCTTAGTTTCTGGCAGATGAATTATGGGGTTTTAGATTTGCCCATTTTTTCCTCTTACTGATTTATAGCTGCTTGGAGACCGCCTCGTTTTCCAGTTTACACCTCTCAATTTCATATTTTCTAGCTGATCATGTCACTTTCCAAACTGAGAGGTCAGTCTCTTTAGAAAAGGAAAGAACGAACAGCAAGTAAACCTGTTTATCAACAACTGATTTTGTTCGTGCATTAATACAAAGAGCCATTTTAAAAAACTTTAATAAAATCCTGTTCACCTCAGTCTTGCAAGGCAGACTATTGTTAAAAAGTGTGAATGAAAGAGGCAGGAATTCTGACCTACCATTCCATGCATGAGACTTCCCAAAGAAATGACAGAAATGTCAGGATAACTTATATAGAAACAGAGTACCATTTCCACATCCCTAGGCTGTCCCATGTGGTTGTAACCTGGAATATCTGATTGCAAAAGCAGGGCACAACTAATTGCACAGGAGTCCTCCCCTAGTGCAGCACCACATTTACCAAGTGCTCACTTCCAGGAAGGAATACCAAACAAACAAACTGAAGCTATGAAGACCTTAATTCTTATCTGAGATTGTTCAAATATGAGTTATCACATCACGAAGAAACCCTCAATCCTGAATAAATATTTGTATGAGCAAATAATTTTGCAATTGTTTTTTTCCCACTACCAGGAACTTTAGCAAGAATAATCATATAAGAATTTAAAGAATACATACCCAAGCGTTACAGTGCAGTTTTTATCTTAAAGTTATTGTCTACAACAATTCTGGAAAGAATAGGCAACTGAAAGAGGATAAGATCAGGTCTTACTAACTCTTCTACAGTTCATTCATTTATTAGTGATGTTACTACCTCACGACAACCCATTCTTTTTTCATCAGACTCAGCAGCAAACATCATAGCATTGACTTACTGAGATATTTTAACTTTGAAGGGAGTAAAAAATAATTGTTAGTAAATTTTACCTTTTTAATTGATAAAAAAGGAAGTGCCAGTACATTCACTGCACTGACCAGCACTAACCACTTATATAATATGGAGCCCTGCCGTACTCTTGTTGAAGCTTACTAATTATAATGTTATCTTGTAAAGAAATCTTATAAATTTGGGTTTATTTGCTTTGGTTCTAATTGTTGATGACATTAATAGGAGTTTTTGTAAGAAATTTTAGGCCAAGTTCAAGAAAGCATAAAAACAAATGAATGGATCAAAGGTTATATTTACCCTAGATATTAATTAAACTGTTGTGTTTAAAAGGCAGACAGAAGACTTCTGCACCAAACCTAAAAGAGTTTTTAACTTCTTCATGCATTAGGGTGATCAATAACAGTTTTGTCAAGCAATAATAAAATGTCTACAGAGGTACACTCTGGCTCCATGGGGAAGTTTCTGTCAGCCTCAAACCCAGGTGCTGAACCCTCGACGGGAGGTTATGGGGCTTATGGGCAAGAGGAGAGAGAGGTGTAGCCCCAGTCACATCTGATAGCTCAGCTGAGTCCCGCTCCAATAGTGCTGCCCAGCCCTGGGGCTGAAGGGAGGGCTGGCTCATTCCCACGGAAGTGGGAATTGCACTCCGGGTCACCAGCTGGAAGGTCTGCAGGGAGAGGTGAGCAGGCTGTGCAGAGAAAGACAAGAGTGAATTTAAGAAGTGAGCATTTGTTCTGTGTTCTAGAAGAGAAACTGCTGTATCAAAACAGTAAAGGACAAGTTAAAGAATTAAGTTCATTACAGGGAAGAAAATACTTTTCTGGAATTATGATGAATGAAATCTATGGAGGAAATTAAAAAGAGATGGCAAAGTGTAGAGTAAAAAAATAGAGTACCTGCAGGGATTTTCTGATAGAATACATTGTTGATGCTTGCTTATTACTGAAAATAATCACTATACATCTTTCTATAATTATTGTAATGATAATTTGTTTTGGAACCTTTGAAAATTGAGAACATGGGTAATGTTATACCACATAAATACACACTTTCCAAAAAAAGAAAAAAATAGAAAAAATACAGTTGAATTCAGCAATTATATTATCGAGTTAATATTGCAATTTAGTTACTGCTGTGTGTTATTTTTTATGACGTTTCAAATGGAAGAACATTCAAAGTTTATCTGAATTTTTTTTAAAAATTTTAAAACTGTCATATTTGCTTGTCTAAGGATGAAAAGCAAAAGGAATTTTCAACTATGGATCATTCATGTATTATCCATGTATGCATTCAAATGTGAGCTTTTGAAACACATTTGCTTTGAACAATAAACCACTGCAAAAATGTTTTTTCTTGTAAGGTTTTACGCTACCTGCAATCTGAATTTTCTGTTCCTTAGCCACTTACATCTTCCTTAACAGGATGTGTTGGTCCTACACACTATCTGCCAAACAATTTGGCACATTTCCAGTCATAAGGAGACCCAAATTCTGCTAGTTAATTTTTGTGGAGTTAGCACCTATGCATGTTTGCCTGTAAAAATATGATTGCTTCCTTCCTTCATTTATTTATTTCCTGAATTTAATGGTTTTGGTTAAAACATTAGTGCAAGTGCCAGAGAAGTTATTGCTTGAAATGAAAACTCTGTGACCTTGAGATTCAGAATAAGAGGGCATGTATTTTTATATAACTGAAAGAGAATTCCTTTAAATACATGTATTCCTATCCTGAGAGTTTACAAAATAATTTGTATTTTTAGAAAATAAAATGCAATGCACTGGTGAGATTATTGTATAAAACACATTGGTACCAACTAATATAAAACCTTTTTCTCATGGAAGATGAATGAACAAAGTTTGCCTTCTTTTAGTAGAGTGAATTCATAGTCACAGTGTGGCAGAATATTGCAAAGTTCCTGAAGACCCATACTAAGAGGATCAGATGTGGGCATGGTGAAGTGGGTGCTGCCTGCATATAGTGGCATTTATGTCTCCAGGTGGTACCAAGAAGATGATACTTGGGATGGTTCTGCAGTCCAGCTCCTGCCTATGAAGTGTGGAGATGAAGGAAGAGCAGGATCCCACTGGTCAGATAAGACGAGGCTGATTCTGCCCCTTTCTCAGCGAGGGTAAGCCCAGCACAAGTCCTGTGCCTCTCCACCTCTGTAGCTGCAACCTGTGGGGCCGCCTGAGTAAGAGCAAAATTCAGGGACAGTAGTGAAAAAGGAAGACCACAGTTGGAGAAGATGAGAGATCTTGTAGGGCTTTGGGCAAGAAAAAACAGTGAATCCTCTGAACTGAATTCCTCTTGCTGTGAATAGGAATTTTGTCTTCTTTTTTTTTTCATTCAGTGCTTGATGAAGTCAAGAATAGTTATTAACTTATTGCTGGTTAATAACAGTATCACTTGGTATTCAATGATCACCTCCTTTTCCAAACTGAAAATATCCATGGTACAAAAGTTTTAGTTGTCATTTTAAATCAAAGGAGTAATACTTCTCTTTAAATCGTGATGTTTACAACAGTCCGGAATATTTAAATTACTGTTCTGTCTGTATCTGCCATTTCTTTACAAGTTTCATGGTGTTCTGATGTTACAATATTTTGATAAGAGATACCAATGTAAGTCTTTTCATCTCTTACACTAGTAATTAATTAGTTACTAGTGAATTCTGCTTTCTGACATAGGCAATCTCACAGATGTATGATATAGGCCTCTTTTTCACTTGGGTTACAAGATCCAGGCCTCTATTTGGTACTGAAATGCACATTTTCCCTGATCTATGGGAGTCTTTTATGCATGTTTTCCATTATTCACAAAATGTCCTGTTATATATGCACCTTTTTTTACAGGATCAAGATTTTAGACCTCACTCCATGTGGTGCCTGGTTTCTTTTTTTTCTTTTGCCTCACTTCCATAGGTTCCAACTCTTAAGAATTACATGCATGAAAAGAAACTGACTTCCTCATAGGTCATGACCTTTCATGCATAATATAAATTCACATATTATGATCATAGTGTAGCTATAGTCATTCAGAAGTACTGCAGAGAGCTATTTGACAATATTGTATATAGAGTGAGGGCAAAGGGAGTTGAGCTACAAAGAGAACCAACTGTTTTTATTAATGCACAATTTCATAACTAATCGTTTTGTTGAAGCTTAACATACATCTTGGGAAGTGATGTATTTGTGTTAGACATTTGTAAATCTAACTAAGCATAAACACTTCACTTCAAAGCATTCCTGTCAGGGAATGATTGTATTTTAACAATATGCCCAAAAAGGCTTGTCTTTTTGTTTGAAATAGTTATACCTGAGGGAAGAAGTGTATTATGAGGTATACTCCTGAATATTAGTCTATATGAACACCTCACTTTGGCTAGCTAAAAATCATGAGATTAGGTAAACACAGTCTAGTCATGCATACTTCAGGGACCTGAATTTTGTTATTAAGCAGCACTAGAAAACTTGATTTACAAATAAAACAACAAAATACCCCAGTTTCAGCTTTTGCAGTCTCACTAGATACCTAAATTGACAACAGTAGCTTCAAGACTAACATGCATAATCTTATTCATTGTCCAAGGCCATGGTAAATGATGCATATACATATAGCCCATGGGAAAAAGAGGAAGTCATTAGCTTGGTTGCTTTTTGAGTCATCCTGCACTGAAGGTGGTAAATGTTACCTCCTCATTTTGGTCAAGCATGCACACTGGGTTAGTTAGCATGGCTCAACTGACAGACAGAAATGTAATAATCCTCAGATTTACTAGAGGTGCTAAACTGGGCTGTTAGATGTAGTCCATATCATGTAGCATTCTTACCTGGAAGCTGGCCTTACAATCCCACCAATTTCAGTAACCATCTGCTAATAGCACTAATCATCTGCTTTGGAGATGTGCTGGATGTGTGGAATGACAGGAAAAATGGTTGTTGGCATCTCCACCACAGCTGGACTCAGAAGTTTGACTGAAGCTGTGTTGGTGTGCCCCACTCTTGTAATGAGCCTAGTGTGGAGGAAGGATCAGACTTGTGCAATTGATTTGCACACTGAGGAGTGCACTGAGCCTTCAGTTTGCTCTGGAATTTACCATGTTGCATTGTCTGTAGGAACACAGACAAACATGCCTTAAAATAAATTAATTTATAATCTTCTGTTTCATCACATAGATGTGTTTCAAAGAAGTGATGAAAGAGAGTGATAAAGTGATTTTGTGAATACTTGGTAGAATCTGGAGAACAGGACAGGAGGATAAAGCACTGCAGTTAAGAATTAGTGATGCTAGAAAGAAGACCAGTACTTAGAAGTGCAAATCAAAGGAGTGTCATTTGAATATATCACCATGCGAGTAATAAATCCTTTCCAAATGCAATTGTAACTTGATACCATCAAGGACTGTGTGACCCCACCACTCAGAGATGCTCTCTCCATCCTGGCATTTTTTCAGTTGTCTTCTAACCACAGGATTTCTAAAGCTACAGGTTGAACAGGTTAAGTGCAGGATCTTACTCTCCTGTTCCCAGTCCATGACAAACCATCATCTGTATTTGTAATATTATTAATATCCAGAAAATTGATTAAAGGTATTATAATATTTAAGATTTCTGGTGTATAAGGCTTAAATATCAAACATCATAATGTTTCTGGAATAAATTAAAACATGGCATTTACAATATGGAGAACAATTGAAGACACAAGGGGACAGTAATCTCTGCCAAGGAAATTGTTACTTCAGAGGTATGTTCTGCTGAATTTACAGTGTTCTTGGCAGGCATATTTACAATCTGAAAATAAAAATCTGGTTATTCTTAATTCTAATCTTTTCTCATTCTCGTTACCCTCATCCCTGCTCTTGACTGCAGCAGATCCAAAGTTTTGATTGCTATAAATGTTAACACAAAACCTGAATCAATTTATCCCCAATATTCTCACCCTTATGAGCTGTACTGATTCTACCTTCCAATTACTAACAGATAGTGTGCTGTAATAAAATGCTGTTGGCCACCAAGTACCAAAAATTATTTTCACATCAGGTTTTACTGGGAAGTGCCAAAACACCTTCAGAATTTACCAAAAAATTTCTCAGTATTACAGAATCTCTTCTAAGGCCTACAGGTGTTAGAATGCATGCACAAGTTTGATGCTGTTCTTATGTTTTATTCATACAAACATCTCAAAAGACTCAGAATTGACATCAACAAATAAACCTACATAGCACTAATGATTTCTCATTTCAGTGATTACTTTATCTGGAGAATCAGTACTTATTGGTCTTTACTGATGGCTGCAGAGAGTCAAGACTTTTGATTTCCCCCACTTCCCAGTAGTGGTTAGATTCTAATTCTCTTTTGAGGAGATCACTTGTGATTGGGAATTCCATTTAATGAAGGGGATGTGTTGAAAACAGGCCAACCGAGTGAACATTATGGTACCCCTTGTGACACACAGCTTCTTTTTCAGACAGACCATAAACTGAACATGCAACAATCTCTCACTGGCAAATACATAGTGTTCCATCAGTCATTGGATTTTGCAGCTTGAATGAATCAAAGCACAGTCTTTGCTCGACAATCTAAATTAGGGACAGCTTGATTTTATTTAAAAAGGAGAAGAGTCATGGAATGGTCTCCAGAACTTAACTGCAATCCTTGTAACATCTGCAAAAACATCGAAGCAAATCAACTACTCTTTTACATGCTCCACATGAATCAGCTGCTGGCCATCAAGGTTTGGGGTGGTCCATTTAGGCTGTCTTTATCTGCCTAATCTATCCATTATAGAATGGAGCTAACAAAAACATATCTGGTCAGCAAGCAGTCAGCATGGAGAGGCAGAAAGTGGCAATCAACCGTGGCTTGGTTCTGACTCCCTCCAAGAATGTATCAAAATTCTCTAAACAGAATTCTACAAAAATATTGTGCAGTTGAAGGGTCAATAGTTGGTGGATTAGCACTTAATTCCCTGGAATAGGGATATAGGAATGAGCTCATTAACAACAATATTTATTCCTGGAACAGGGTATAGAGACAGTTACTCTCCTGCTGCTCAGTTTTGCTTCCCTCCTGCAGTAATTCCCCAAGCCCATACATTCAATTTCCTTAGACCATGGTGTCATCTGGCAGTAGCTGCACCTTTAGCAGCTGTTGCTGGATGTGCCACGCACAGATCCAGCCAGCACACTGGAGCCTTGTGCCCTCTCCAAGGTCCAGTTGTGTTGCTGGGATAATTCATATTCCCCAGGCATTTGTTGCTTCTCTCCTCTGCTGCATACAGTGTACTGCTGGAAGGCATTTTGTGAGCTGTTTGTTATCTCTTCAGGTAAAATCATCCAGATTAATGTTACTTTCTTCATCAAATTGAGCTGACCTTAGTGATTTCATCAACATTATTCCTTAAAAGTTCTTTGAAGAAATGGGAGCACAATGTATTCCACCTAGCACACCGATTAGAAAAATGAACACCTTTAAGACTAAAATTTATGCTCAAATTATTTTATTTTATATGCTCTTTAATAACTGAAAATGAGATAAAAATTGATTATGTGGTCAAATGTTAAATTGCAGACTGACAAACCTCAGAAACCTAAATAATTCCTCAACATAGGAAAGAGTTTATTAACTTCCACTGGATCTTCAGAATTTTGTCTATTTCTTTGTAAGATCAATTATGAGACAATTTATTTTCTGACCATAACAAAATGTAATTTACCAACTTCTAATTTAAGAACCCCTAGTATTTATTTGTTTCAAATGAAAACTGTATTTCAGCAGTTGATCTAAAATTAAAACTTTTATTCTTTGAGCAGCTACATTTTATTTCTGTAAATTGTTCCAAAGAGTTAGAAAGACATTCCCACCAGGATCTCATAAAATTACAAAACCTTATGACTAAGTTTCCTTAGGTGTCATTTGTGTTTCAATATGCCACTTTCTTACATACAATCAATATTTATAAACAAAATTTCTGCATCCTCTGCCTTGAAAAATCAATACTTTTTTTGATAACAGCTTCATAAATGTGAGCGAAACAAAAGGAGATTATCCTGCAGTAATTTTTCATGTATCCGTTTGTGTGATCCATTTTGGCTCTTCCCTCTCTGCTGGCACAGACCAATTAGGCAATGAAGAAAAAGATCTCAAGATTGATTCTTCTTGGCTCTGTGTGGGGATGAGGAAAATGACCTGTTGAGAAAAGCAGGTTTTAGCTCTCACATGGAGGCAGTTGATTACAATACGTTTCAGGCATGTAGGTTAAAGAACTTGCTTTGAGATATAACTTGATATTGTACTACCAAGTGGAAGGAATGAATAATCAAGTAAAATCTGAACTCTGGGAAATGCTGAGTTCAACTCAAGGGAGATCAAAATGTAGATAGGAGGTGGCTCTGGTTTTAAACAATTGGTGACCCTAAAATCAGAGAAATATATAGCCTATATACAAAAAGTATTGTGATTTCAATGAAAAATTAGAAGAAGAAATCTCTCACATTTGTGAACTACACCTTTTAATAATTAAAAATTATATGTATTTAGAAAATACATCAAAATATGAAATTCAAGAGCTTTTAAAATCTTAAAAAGAATATAAGATTCAATTGAGGATGCAATTTCAGTGGAATTAACAATATTTGGTACAGACTCAGATGTGACTAAGAAACAAAAATACTTGCCAAATAGATCTGATGAGCATAATTATCTGAACCAGGGCTATAGAAATAAATACAGGAAAATTCATACACTAAGTCAAAAAGAAAGCAGGTGTATTTGTAATACAATTAATATATTGAAAACATCTAAACAACACAATATATCATAGTACATCAGAAGGTTCTTCAAATACCAGCAATGATTGCCCAATTTCAAGAAAATGCGACAATAAAATGATTCTTTTGGAGGTGCTCCTCACAGGAACAGGAAAAAGATTTCTCCTCCAATCCTAACCTTCAAAAAATCACTTTGCCTTCCTCTAAATCAGTCTGTTTGACTAAGGGAAATTCTTCCCTATACAACACTGGCACAATCAATTCAAGATCTAAAAGGCATATTTTAACAATTTGCTGGAGAATGAGAGTGTGAGTTATTTGGTCTCCCAGATCTGAGTCTCCTGTCATTCAGGAGTAATCAATGCACCCCAACTATGTTTGGACTGCTGCTGTGGGAATGGCACTATATGTTGGCAGATTACCAACACCACTTTAGTATTCATTGATATGTAGGATAAGAGAGCTCAGCTCTGCTGAAGATTGGACTGTAATGTGTTTCTTGTAATGGAAACAATTACTAAAGAAAAACACAAGAAAACAAAGTTGCAGACTCTGTTTATCAGCTCACAGCTATTTTAAGATCATCATCATTTTGGCTAAAAATGAGGCTGGCCATTTAGCCCTTCTTCTCTTCTCTCTTCTCTCATGACACAAAAAGCTCTGAGAGTTGCCTTTTTCCTGTGCCTGGTATTATGAGATGGATTTTCCTCTCCTTAGACTGCAACTCCCCATATGAGAGGCAGACAGCTGTACTTTTCTAGCCTTCAAACCCTGCTTCCACTCCCCCAACATGCCTAATATTCCTATTGTGTTTGCTTAACTCAGATAATTTCTTCCTGCTTCCCTTCTGCCTCCACAACCTGTTAATGAAGAACCATGAGTTGGACTATGTGACCCCAAAGGTCCCTTCCAACTTCATATACACTGAAAACATCAAGAAATTTCACACCTTGGAAAAAAGTGCTTATAGCCATCCTATTAAATTCTAAAATATGGAAAAATGACATCATTACAAGTTACTTCTGTAACACAGAAGTAGTTGAAACTAAAATCCTGAGTATGAAAAGTCTGGTAATCATTTTGTTTGAATAGTACTGAACCCACCAAAGGCTGGCTCGTTTCATTCATGAATATGCAGACTGTCCAAAATTTCACCTATATCTCCTATCCTGTTTGTTTGCCCGAGGAAGCAGAAAATCAAAGGTGGATCATAACTGAATCAAATCAGCTCACTGTTCTGTCCCTAAAAAAAAGTAATTACACATTTCCTATAGAGATGGAATTTGCAACCGAGCTACCTTTGACCCTTTGACAAAAGCTTTTCATGGTATGAAGCATGATGCTCTTTTCCTCCTAGAGCACAATAGTCCTATCTTTTCTGTGTATCAATTGTGCAGCCAAACTGTGGGTTCATAGAAAAAGATTGTCCAAAATTACATGTAATGTCACTCTTTGAGCAAATAGTAAAAGAGTAATTTTTTTCTACCATATAGTAAATATTCTGGATTTTTCCTATCATTAAAAATACATTTATTAACTGTCTATTCTTTCTAAATCTGAACAGCCATCTAAATTTTTACTTCATAGTATGATTGCAGTATCTGGGACTACTGTGCCAATTTCAACTGTATGCACATCCATTTTCCCCGAGCCATATCCTCAGCCTTTTATAAGAGTCAGTTATAAGCTGCAGCACTGAAACATGGGATGCTCATATCCCAGGTCAATAATACACAGCTCAAGCCTATATAAATAAACATGAAGTCTTTGTTTCAATGTGTGGCTTAGTGCCAGTTGTGTTACTGAGGGCTGCAGATATCAAGCTTGAACCAGATCATTTTTATTTTTCCTCTGCCATCCAGTTGCCAGACAGAGATCATTACAGCTCTTGCCTTACAAGAAGTTCAGAATGTTTTTGGGTTTCCAGGAGTTAAAAAGTCTTTCAAAAATCCGTTTTATTGAAATATGTTGACTGGATCTCTTGATCCTTCAAGAGCAGACAGCCACCAGGCACTATAAAAAAAAGAAAAAGTCACCTTCTTCTAACCAGGATACGTCAAGTTCTTCTTTCTTACAGATATCCTGCTTTAA
Source organism: Coloeus monedula (assembly GCF_965178545.1). NCBI lineage: Eukaryota > Metazoa > Chordata > Aves > Passeriformes > Corvidae > Coloeus > Coloeus monedula. The sequence continues at coordinate 118,922,039 of NC_138781.1, forward strand.
CAGATGCTTAACTCCCAATACATTGTATAAACATTGTAAGGTGTTCTTGCACAGTCATGTCTGTTTAGCATTAATAAATGACTGTCTCATGTCTAAAAAGCTATAAATGCAGGTCACAGGAGAAAAGGACGGCATGGATTTATGCCAGTGGCAAAAGAATTTTGAGTCAAGAGGCATAACAGGAAACTATAATGTTTTCTTTTAATAATATTTACTCTTCCTTCAGATGTTAAGTGTGCAACTAGGGACAGATAAATCATTTTGTCTGAGATACTTCTACATCACTTTGCAAGAGTACCTTAGGTCTGTGATCAAATGGCACTTGAGAGCATTTTGCATGTAAAACTATGATTCTTTTTTTTCTTTTTCAACACTAAAACAAAAGGATATATTTCTTTTCTTCCAGCTACGTTCAGTGTTCACTATTCTATTTAGGTCCAAACTGCTGCGTGTTTCAAAGCTGCAATTGAAACTTGTGAATTAGCCACACTACCATGTGAAGGACAGTTTCCTGATGGTGGGAAAGAGTTTAAAATAATGACAGCTCCCAAGATTTAAGTGGTGCTGCAGGGTGTTAAGCTCCATAGGAGAATTTGAACATGTCAGAAGTGTCAGGTACTTTATATTCATGGACAATTTCACAAAGGAGTTGATGGTGCTGTCCTTACATTATTAAAGGCAAAAAGAGTGACATGGTTACCAAATTTAACGACTTCAAAGAGCTGGGCCTGTCACATTGCCTGCTACAGAGCTACTTGTATTGAACTATTTTAAGGCAAACGTTCTTGTCAGTATTTGCTATTAAATTGTTTAATAAAGGCCACATTGAGCTTTTAGTCAAGCCCTGTAATGTTCTCGAAACACTGAAAATTTGCATGAAAGCCTTGCGGCAATATGCTAAGTTGATATAAGTTAAAACATCTGTTGCAGGATTTATCCCTAGGTAATTAACTAGAGTTGGCGTAATGGAAAGGAACAGATTTTTCACTCAGCTATAGAAACCTGTTGTGGGGAAATAACTGCTAAACTTCTCTTCTTCCTAATTTTTTTTCCTAATAACGTAGACTATTTTTTTGTTTCATTAAAATGAAAAGAATAAAGAAATTATAAGTGGGTTTCTAGCACCTTTTTTTTTAAATTCCTGTTTGCAACTCTGTCATATCATATGAAGAAATGTGTAGTCTATTAAAACCACTAGGAGTTCCATGTTGGGGCTTATACATAATCTCTAAGTGAAGCTCTCCCACTTGATGTGAAACACCTAACAGCCCCCACCAGCGACCCTGAATGTTACATCACTGAAAGAGCCTGGTTTTTCTCTGTGCCATCAGTCCACCTCTAAATGGAACTGGTTCAAGAAAAAGAGCTGGGGAACCCTGTCAACATTACAATTTAGCTTCTAATTTGGCAATGAGGAGTATGAATTTGGAAATGACTATGAAACATCCCAAGAAATTGAAGGATTTCAGACTGGACTTTAGAGTGATCAGAACTGACCTAAGAGGCTATATTTTTCTCCCCTGCTGTGCTTTATTGGGGGACAGCATTATATGCTTATCTAACAGAATGCCTCTCTTCTCTGTGGGGTCCAGAGAAACATAAATCTACCCGACACATTTCCCAAAGACATCTGAGAGTTCCTCTGCCAGCATTCTGACTCACAGACAGAGGCCAGCTGTGGCCTGGAAGCTATAGATCCAATTTAGCATGGCTTTTTGCCCAAACTAAAACATCTTGCCTCAGCAGAGCTGTGTTAATGCCTAGATGACTTCTGGACTGCAAGGGGCAAGCATGGCCCATTGCAGGACGGGCAGGATGAGAGCACTTGCCTGTGTGAGACATAACTCTGTTTGCAAGTCCCTTGGCTATCTAGGCTAATGGAGCTCACCAGTTCTGTCAAGAGTGCTGTATGTGCCAAGAAAAGGCACTCCTGGGAATTTTCTGCTTTAAACACTAACACCTTGAGAAATTTAGTCTTCCCCAGGCAAAGGAAAGGATTGGGTGACAAGTAAGTGCTGAGGGACAAAAGGATCTTTGTCCATCTCATCCACAGTCTTGTGAAGCAGATGAATAACCTTAGATTAAAGGCATATTAATGCATTATAACCTTGAATAGGATTTAAACTAAATATTCTATTTCTCCAGTGTATAAACTAGTTTGTTCTGCTCAGCCTAATTAGGATATCAATGATGCAAATTTAGAGAAGATGTCAAATTTTTAGACATAACAAAATCTATTTTATTTCCACCGAGTATGTACAGTTGCTGCACATATTTTCAAGACTGTGTATGGTAGAAATTATTTTGGTTTTCAGAATCTTCCCAGAAAAGACAAACTGGCATTTCCTGCACTCTTTAAATAATTCTGAATACAAAGTCAGTTGTAGGAGTGTGTGGGGAGAGATTTATTTGCCTTTAATTTAAAAAAAATCATTGAGCCAAAACACTCACATGACTGAGAAGAATTAAATGTTTATTTTTTTCCCGAGACAATTCTACTGACTATTTGAGATTTTAATTACAAATTTAAGGTTCAAATTTGTCAGTGGCCAGATCAAGCAGTAATTCAGCTCACAATTTACGTGGATGAATGAAAATGAAGGACAAGGCCTATAGAAACTTGAATGATGGTGTAATTGCTTAGTACCATGGAAACATAGAATATGCTGAGTCAGAAGGGACCCATCAGTATCATTAAGTCCAGCTTCTGGCCCTGCACAGGATATCCCAAGAATCATGCTACAAGGGTTTCATATAGACCTTAGATTACTGCTGGAATGTTTGCTTATGTGGAGGTGTTGCAGCCCTGACATACATTCTATGAATGGGATCAAAGCCTCTCACTTGTTAAATGATATTAAACAGACAGTAATGAAATAAATCACAGAAGTATATTATTTCATGAGCAGCAACACTGTAGCTTGATTGAAGTTTGGAGAGGTATCACAAAATCTCAGATGTCTGAGTAATCAGCATTAATTATCTAAGCTGTGCACATGCCCTTCTAAATGGTGCGCCTGAGAAGAAAAAAGATTAATTGCTATTACACCATGATTGATATATTAGCTATTGCTTTCATTATCAATTTGCTATTCTGAATAACCTCTAAGGATGCAAAGAACTGCAAAGAATTCAGACAATTGATAATTCATATCAATGAATTCCACTTTCCAGTGTTCCAGACAGGTTTGGAAGAGGAATCATGCTTACATACAACTGTAGAAACCACTATATCTCAATATTTAAGAGATTGCTCCAAATACATCAATTATGTTGCTGAAATAAATATTGAAAAGCTAGTTAAAACTTGCCAGTTTCTTTTAAGTTACAATTGTAAGTTTGGTAAAATATAATTTGAAAAACAAGATCCGTAGGAATTCTTCTACACTTCAGTGGAAACAAAAAATCACATAATCCATCTGAAAGCTCTTTTTAAACATTGCTGCTTTCTTCTTTCCTCATACATAGAAGTACATGAATATTTTGCTACCCCAAACATAGGCACAAAAACATATTTAAGTCAGGAAATTTTAGACGAGTTTGTAATTAGTTTGACTTAAGCTTTACCACTGCTTTTGTTTGAGTCTCAGTCAGAATCTCAACTGAGGTATTAATTCTTATTTGATTTTAATATATATATATAATATAGGTGTGCTCAAGAGATACAAACACATTATTCTGTGACTTTAGCTGCTACCAGCCTTCTAACCAACTGGTGTCTTTCCAGCAGTATATACTCAAACATAGTATAATACCTTAATTTCCACTGGCTTTTTGCCATGGTTACTCTACTGTCATATTTCTCGCATCCCAGTGGTCAAATGCATGGAGCATGGGTTGTTTTATTTTAACCAGTAAGCTCAATAAAATATAGTATTTATGGTGCAAATATAATTCCAACATTTTATCAAGCTGACCAAAATCTACTCACATGTCTGGTTCCAGGGATACTGCACTTGGCAAGAGGGAAATGATTGAGTTGATCAGCAGTCTAAGAAGGTAAATGACAGTGAGTTTGCAGGAAATCAGTAGTAGTGACATGCAAGTGAAAATGCACTGCTGCTCAGACTCAGTAACATAACACTACATGAGGTGGCTTAGAGAATAAAACAGATTACTGAGAAATTAATATTTTACCAAACACTTTCCTACTGAACCACAGAAAGCATGGCTCTCTTACTGTTCCCTGTATTTTCATGCTGTCATGAGCTTAAAAGGATAAATATTGTAAGGTACAAAGAGATATTTTCAGTGCTTGTTCTACTACTGAGCACCAGGAAGACAAGAGTTTTGAGCCTAGAACGAAAGCAGTGACTACTCTGGGCAAAGCATGGGCTATATTACAGAATAGGAACTAAACAAATTATGCCAAGGAGTGAAGCAAAATTGTGGAGCACCAGCAGCAGTTTCTTCTTTGGGCCACTGCTCCCTGAATTGTCTCCATGGGTTTACATTTTGGGCAGAGAAGAAAGAATGGCCAGGAAATCTTAGGAAAGCCCTGTGATCCCATCATCCTACCCTTACACAAAGGAATGCAAGTGCGATCACTCTTTAGCTCCAATTTCTGATGTAGATTGGGAAAAGGAACGGGAGTGATTGGGTTAGGAAGAACTTGGCCAGGGAAGAGAGCAGGGCATCAATCTCCAGGCCTCTGTGGAGACAGCTGAGGAATCAGTCCCATGTGTGGAAAACCTGAACCTTATCTGTCTTCTATATTTCTTATGTAATAAAAGAGAGCTCTGCAATAGCATGTGCAATCTTAAATATCTTATTAACCAAAGTAAAAAGAGACATGCCTTGCCAACTGTGTTTTTCCAATCTCCCTCGGCTCAGCTGTGCACCATCTGTCTTTAAATCATAAATATACTAATAACATTTACCCTTTGAGGCTCTAATCACCTAGGCTTGAATAACCCTCAGATCACAGGCCCATATTCAGCTCAAGTCCACTGCCCAGACCAGGTGCAGCAAAAAGAGATAAGCTCTGCAAGATTTAGTTGGCGAGAATAGATCCTTCTGAGAGCAGAATCTAATTCACATGGACTGGCTTTTAAGACATGGTATACATTTTTTGATAGCAGGGGTGTTGCCTACAATATATTGTTCCTAAATATTTGTTCAATTAGCATTTAAATATTCAAGCAGTAAAGCTTCCACTATATTAATTGGAAAAGAGAAAATGAATAAAGTTGGATCATGATTTTCCTTCAGTTTTATGTTGTAACTCATTTGCCATTTTTGAAAAAAAAAATGATGCTCATACAAATGCTAAAAATTTAGGAGGCAGCTGAATAACTCATTTGTTTTAACAATATTTTCTTTTCCCAGAAATTCACCATCTACTGTAGCTCCAAGACATCTTCTGAAGAAAGCAATAAAGAAAGAAAAATAAGAGGTTGAAAAATGTCAAACAGAGAAAACCTCCCTGGCCTTTTATACCTTCCTGTCAATAATTCTAGGGCCAGTTTTAGCGCAACTCTGCTTCTGACATGGTAATATTTCCTGTGCAATACATTTGCAGGGATATACACATCTGCATAAGACAGGAGAGACAGAGTAAATATCCTAAAGAAAGGATACAGAACAAGCAGAAAAACAGGGAAGCTGAAAAAAAATGAAATAAAAGGCCAGAAGAAAGACTTTCCTTAGCAGAATGTATTCAAATATTTATATTCACTCCCTTTGGAAAAACTCGTTGCATCCTCCTTATTGACAGTGAAGCAAGTGTTTCTTTTTCAGCATATGTGCCCACATATCATCTCCATGATAGTGTAAGCAAAAAGACATAGAAACAGAAAAAGAAAAGCAAAGTCAGTGCAATGATCTCCCAACTTTTCACACACTACTCCTTTTACCTGGTTACAGTTGCAATTTCAGCTGTCTTTTCCAGTCCCTAACTTGGCTTTTAGTAGCAAGCAGAGCTTATTCTGCAAAGAGCACTACCAAAGCTGCTGAACTGTATTCTTTTACTGTTCTTAATAGCTAGTATTTCAAAGACAACAAATGAAGAAAGTCACTGATGGATAAACACCCATAGGAGAGATGGAAAATGAAAGATAGACCATTGTCTTGTATGTGGGATGGTTTGTTCAGATTTACTGTATTCATTTTGAATGATATTTTATGCCCTCAGGGCGAGAAGTTCTGACTATTGTACAAATTAATTTCCTAAAATTCCTTACCATTTTGAAAGTAGACTCTAATCTTTCCATCTCTGCTATGATACAGCAGAAAAGTACTCTGAACTCTCTCTGATACATCCAGACTACTTTGAAACACAAGTGCTGCCTGACAACAGAATTTCACTTGGAAATAGCAGTTAGAATATTAAGCGTTGCCTAGTCACAACGAAAAAGAAGAAAATAATGGGGAATAACTGAGTAAACCCAAAACTTCAATTAAGGCATTACATATTCTTTCTAGCAGCTCACTATCATTTCATTGATCTATTCTGAAGAAGCTAAGAATTTACATCACATGAACTGTGGGTAGCAAAAAGCCAGTTGTGATACTTACATAAGAATGTCAATGTGTGGTGTTCTCTGAGAGTTCTGGTTAATAGTAGCACACAACAGGACACAAGTACAGCAGAGGAACAGGAGTTCCGTGTACCTTACCAAAAGAGGTGTATGGAATTATTCATGTATTGCCCATAAGGTTGCTTAATCACGTGCTAAGAACCACCCTGTGTTATTGTTTTCAACTGTTTACCTGCTCTTGCAGTGTTCTGACATTGTCTTCATAAGACAGTGCAGTCAACCCTGATGATCCAGACCACTGGAGTAATCCGTGTGACTGGAGTAATTGGGTTTCAAATCACATCTGTGCTGCAGAGTAAAACATTTTCCTAAGTGAGGATCTATATAATGACCCATAAAGTCAAAGGGTCACAATATACATGTTGCTGCTGCAGAGCAGGTCTGTCTGAGCACTGTGGACAAGTGCTGCTGAGTGCCAGATGGTACACACGTAATGCTAATGTGCCGTTCTTCTCCTGCACATAACCAGAGCTTCACATTCTTTGAAGACACACACCACTGATGTGAATTAGTGCAAAGCTGCCCCCTGCAGTCACCAGCCCCTTGCAAACATGGCCTTCATGTCTTTCCTCATGTTTTATATCAGCTGATCCTTGTCATCATTCAGATATACAAAGGACATATGGTGCAGATCTCTGGCATGCAGGGACTCAGATTTGGCCAAATGGGAAGAGAGCCATGAAGGACACATAGAGAGTGTTACTTTCATCACAAGCCAAGACTGTGGGAACTGTTCTAGACATTAGCAGACCTTTATGTAGAGGTTTTTCAGCATGGAAGAAGATGTATAGCCTATTCCATGACAGCCAAAGTAAATAGTGCTAGCAGGACTCCCTTATTTCTCTATTTTTGTACTAGACATCAGAAACATTTGCCAATGTGATGGTGAATGATATAAATTCAGTGCACAAAATACCATCTTCATTGCTATTCATTGGCAGTATTTTAATGCTGCTGCTATTCCTCTTCTCTAGTGACCAGTCAGGCCAAAGACTGTTGTACATTTCTGTTTTCTAGGTAAATCACTCTAGGGGAAGTCAGGCCAATAAAAAACAAATACGAGAAAACTCTTTTTAAAATACTAGGCATCTTGATTTTTTACAAAATTATTGAATTGGAATTTTTAGTCAGAGCCTGGTTTTCATCCTCAGATAATTTAATATCACAGTACAGCAAGAATTCCTGGGTGGATTGCAGTTTGGATCACTCTGGAGAGACATTGTCTTTCCCATTTCTCTATCCAGCAGTTTTTCAGGACTCACACAGCTACTCACAGTCATTGAGTACAGCATTAGAGTGATGTTGGGAAAGCATGCAGGTGTTTAAAATATTTTTAAATAAAAAAGGAACATTCTCTGTGTTCTGTCAATTTCAGAAAAAGTTAAGTTACACAAAACAGTTGTTCTCTCTATCTGACCTCCTGTCACGTACAAAGCCACTAAGGGAAAGCCAACACTATGTGATATGTCATTGCCTGTTAACTCAGTCATATAGCAGGGATAGTTAGCTTGTCCATGTCTGCCCTGTGTATAGAAAAAAGCTGTCAAGAAACAAACTATTAATTTTAATAGTTTAGGGTATAGGGGAGAACTGTCATTCAAAATAGCTTTTATAATTTATCCTGGAAGAACAAAAAAGTTTCTGATAGATGTACCTTCACATCTGAAATGTCAGATACATCAATACTCTATGCTATCAGTACAGCATCAAAAGACCTTCATTTTCTTGCAGGAAAAGGTAGGGCTAAAATGTTTTACAGGATTTCCTAATTATAGGGTATAGCCATTGCCAGTGTCCAGAAGTCTTACTTAAAAGAAACAGGCAGAGTAAAAAGCATAGATTTTAAGGCCAGAAAGGATCATTAGATTATCCAAATTTTTATGTGTTTCAGGCCAACACATCTTAATATGTTTAGCTACTTACTAAGCCTAATAATTTATGAATTATCCAAGTACATTTTTTGGAAAACCCTCCACCTTTAATTCTTTCCTAAGGCTTCCAGAGAACTGAACATACCTCAACAGATCATTAGTGATTTAGGGCCATTCCAAACTTAAATCTGCATAACACCAGCTTCCAGCTTTTAGTCTTTATTGTACCTCTCCATACAAATTTATGAAGTCCCTTTGTGCCTTACTCTTGGGAAAGTAATTAAACATGGAAATCTATTCATTATTTGGTAGCCTTTAAAAATCAACTAGGCAGACTGAGCCCTTTAATTCTGTCATTCTAACGTATACTTTCCAGCTCCCAGACATTTGTATTCCATCCCTGCTCTCTCTCCACTTACACAACAAATCTACACATCTTGAAGCTGTACAGATAAACTACAGATACAGAGGTGAAAAGATAAGTTAAACACTGTGATGCGACATATCACAAAGGTAGCACCACTTTTTTCTCTCAGTAAAAAACTTCTTAGCACACCTAATATGAACCTAGGACTCTTCCCAGAGTTTTCAGGAAGTAATTCTTCATCCTGTATTTATGGTGTGTATTCCATATTTCTACATGTGCAGCCTTAGTTTTGCTAATATTAAAGCAATATTAAAGCAGACCTGTCTTATAAATCAGTCTGGACATCAAATAATCCATATGATTACATTTTTGTGATTACTTAACATGACTGTTACCGGAAACAACTTCATACTTCCAAATCATAAATCAAAAATATTTAATAAGCTTTAAAAACATTAGTTGATGTGGAGCCCCTTTTCAACAACTTTCCCAATTAACAGTGGGCTGTCATTGGCAATTCGTTTCAGATCAGCCTGTCAGCTATTTGCAATCTGTCTACAAAGACAAAATGCAGATTATATAGAGCATAGAAAGCAAAATACAGGTGAAATTGAGGAAATTATAAAGTTTACTAAAACGAGAAAAGAGCACATGCTGCCTTCTTAAAAAACAGCTGATTGAATTCACCCAACACATAAAACTCGGATAAATGTGTTTACAGTTTGGGGGAAAAAATCTGAACAGAGTCTTTATTTCACATTGAGCTCCTAATATAGTCATTGTCAGTTAGGATCTCATAGACTGAGAGGCAGTGAAGTGAATAGACACTCTCTCCTCCCACTTCTAATCTGTTTCTCCAGACTCTCAGCCTGTTAAACTGCACTTCTCTGCTTATTTACGTATCCAAGTTTGCTCTGGGAGATGGTTAAAAGGTAGAGAGTATATAATTCTTACCAAAGGCTCCAGTCACAGAAACATCATGAAGCTTAAAACCAGAATGCACTTTCCAAGACATGTGGGATCAGAATACTTTATTTAAAACCTGTGCTGTTATTGGTTTTTCTATGCTGAGGCAAGTTTCAACATTTTCTCCCCATTCTCCAGGTCCCTTCTTCCATATGATTAGATGTCAAAACATAAAACAAATTAATCTAATTTTTATCATTGAGGAGGAGTGCTAAATCTTATAGAGGGAGAGTCAAGTTTCAAGGGCACCTCCAAGTCTTTTTCTTACCATTGCATTACTTTAGTTAACAAGTGACAGGAATCTATTTAGGAATGACAGATTTACTGTACAGACAGCTTCTTCTAGTGGAAGTTTTGACTAGATTTCATCTTCTTTGAGATATTTTGCAAATATCATGTTGCCAGTTATTATTAGACCTTATGTTAATTTAAAAATAAAAATTCCACATGACAAAAATATTATCGTACATGTGCCTCCTTTGGCTCAAAGTTAGCAATCATCATGATGAAGTAGACACGAGTTATGAGGTTTCCATGGAGGAAAGAGTACTGGACCAGTGAGAGAATGTTATAATCCAGCTGTAGCAATAATTCCAAGCAGCTTTTAGACAGTGAAGTCTTAATAAACTTAAACACTTGTTTAAGCCAGATTTATTGAAGCAGCTTCACATACTGTGGTTCTGGTTTAGGGTTTTCTATTCTGGGCAGAGCACCAACTGGAAAGAAGCCTTGGAATATGCACTCCCCAGTCCACTAGAGAGTCCTCTGAAAACGACACATACCTTTTTCTCTGCCCTTCCCTGTCCTCCCATCACATGTATTACTAATGTTAAATAACAATACAGTTCACTATTTTATGATGGAAAAGTAAAATTAAAGCAAACCAAAACAATTGTGTTTTATTCACCAAAAGAGGTGAGAGGCATGTTACTAAGCCTACACCTGAGACTGCAGCTTTCTCACAGTTCCCATACAGGAACTTGCCATTGCCTTGGATATCTGTGAAGCTCTTAGAGTGTTGCTTATTTCATTTTGGTTTTGGGTTTTTTTAATTAGAAAAAAGATAAGTACACTCTAAGTTTTCTATTTGCATACTTCACGATAGCATGAATGAGTATGTATCTTGAACTCACTTTTTTTTTTTTTTTTTTTTTTTGAAGTGCAATTTGCCCTATGTTTCTCCCTCCAGAGCTCTAGAAGGGCTTCTATTTAGATTTTGTATTTTAGTCATTTCCAGGAGTTCTTGTCATTTCCATGATCACTTTTTCATAGGTTTCTTTCCTCCTCCCTGATTTACTCAGAGGAGTTTTTCCATTGGTATCTATTTCATTTCTGTTTACAAATGTAAAGGAATATAATATAATTTTGGGAGTTCTAACAATCACTCCTTCCTTTCAAACTTAAGCCAGTCTGGAATTCATCTCTATTCTTTCCACTAATAATTTATACACATGAAAACAAAGATTACTTCTCTTTCAAAGTACATTAGTCTTCACCATACTATGAGGTCTCCAGGATCTCTTTGAGTCTAACAAGATTCTAGCTCAGTTCTATTCTAATAAACTAAAAGCAACGCCTGAAATATGCTGCTTTGCATTGTGCTAATAAGTCTCCAAGTTTTTTGCTGCTTCTTCAAAAATCAGTACTGTGATGAAAAGATAGAGTGTGACTCAATCAGTGTTTCTTGTTACTATTCAACATGGATGAAAACTAAAACTGGAAAGAAAATACTTTCAAACTGTTACTATTATTGATGCCATCAAGTCTTAATGAAAAACTACTAGAGAAAGGTTTTAATCCAAAGCCTTCTGTAAGCAAAGCACTGACAACGACTCTGACACTCTCCATTAAATTTGCTTTGGGTCTGAAGAACTGCTATCCATCCTGGCCTGAGGATATCAGACAGCAGAGAACAAGGCAGTTCCCTCAGAACTCTGACACTCAGTTTGGTGTCAGCCTTCAGCCATGAGCCTCTGTACAGATGAACTGCAAGAATTCAAGCAGTATCATGGATACACTTATTTCATTTGGGAAAATGCAATATAACTCCACAAACTGACAAAATCCAGTCTTGCCAAGAGCAATTCAGCCCCAGAACAACTTAAAAACACATTCCTTGTTGAAGTGAGAACAAAATATAAGCTGGTGACTGATGTGCTGTGTACCCTGGGTCTGTGTGTGACTGGGCATGTTCAAACCTCCAGTGTTCAGAGCCAGCCTTTTTATACTTTGTCTCTGGTTATCACCTGTAAATAAACCATGTGCCTGGTTAATGTGCCCTGGCAGCTGCACAGTTCATGTAAGAGAGGTACAGATTCATCTCAGGGTATGGAAAAGGTGAAGGAACTCTTCAATAGAAGGCAAAATTTAAGATCCTTTTCCCCCGTCTTGCAAACTTCGGTCTCTGATGTCATTAGTGTTATTTATTGCTTTTCTTTGGGGTATAGGAATGGGAGAGAACTCTTAAGATGCAGGATCAACCTATCAGAGGAAGGCATTTTATCATCTTTTAATTAACATAATTTAATAAACATAATTTATTATAATAGCATAATTGAGTCCTCTAAAAAAAATGTTAAAACCTGCCATTATAAGACTGTTTCAGAGTCTGACAGTGAAATTAATTAGGGTCTTATACTTTCAAAACATCATCCTGAAGTTTGTCCAGTCAATTCTTACAGACCCTATCTCCATACAGACTTTTCAGACAGGGACTTACACCAAGGAGTTAGTGATTTACACTGTATGGGAATGGCAGTAAAGATGTGGAGATCATGTGAGGAGAAATTATTCCCATGGAAGGCGCTGAATAGCTCAAGTTCACTGAAGTTTAGAGACAAAATAACTTTAAGCAGCATTTCCATATAGCACTACCTAAGCACTCGAAGTGGGATTCAGGAAGGAATGAGCTATATAGACCCTCAGGGAGAACATCATAAGGCAGGGGCATATTTATTGGGAGAAGCAAGGTTCAAAATGGAAAATAAAGGAAAGGCTGCAGTTTGTTTGCTTTCTTAGCCCTCTCTTATGACCAAATGCAAAATATACCTCTCTCTTATGAAGCACCATCAAAAATGGATCAATTTTAAGTGCTTTTGTTGATGATAAGTCACTTTGGGTACCAAAGATGAAAGCTAACCTGCAAAAGATTGCTACCAGACCTTAAGAAACTGAGCGATAAGGAAACAATTGAAACAATAAATTTGACCTCGATAATCATGAAGCAATGCATATGAGAAAAGTCATACTACATTTTATGCACAGATATAGTGATGAGCTTCAAGCTAATATTTTCTGTGATGTGGAAGTGAAATATTTCCATGAAAGCATAAATTCATTGTTCAGCTCTAATTAAATTGAATGTTACTAGAAAAGAAGTATCACTTACATAAATTGGAAATATTTAATTTATGTACTATTTAGACAATGATTTTAAGGGAGGCACACAGCGTAAATGGAGTTCATATTGCAGAGAACAGAAGACTACTGCCAAATGTGCTTCATAAGTAAGAGTGCATGACTATCAGGGGATATTGCAAATAAAGATAACTTTTGTTTGTAGTAAATGAGTTAGTAATTATTCCTTGAACTTGTTACTTCATATATAAAATGCAAAATTTACCATATTCAGTGTAAAAATGGACAGCCAGTCCAATGACAGGACTATTCTTTTTAGAAGAAATGTCTTCAATTGGAGGGCACAACAAATTTCTGATACTGCAAGTAAGCAAATGAATCAACTGCTAAAGCAAGCGGCAGAATTACTGCACTTCCATAGAATTACAGGAGTGATAAGGACAAATGAGCACCAAAGCTAAATTAATTGCACTCATTACATTGTGCACTGTAATTACATTAGTAAGGCTCCACATGGACAGTAAAGTGATGCTGTTATGGTTGAAAAAAACACACATCCTTGGGTCCAAAAGAAAAAGGCATGCTATCAAATGGTATAAATATTTCTGTCAAAATATTAAAGAATTATTGCCTTACAGTGAAGCTACATGAAACCTTCACAATTTGTACCCTGTTCTTTCTCTGGTGGACTTTTAATGAAAATAGCTTATATCTGATTTTATTTTTTTTTTTTTAATACCTGTCTGTGAGCAGGGGATAAGGCTTTCATATTCATGGACACAGTGAGGAGGTAAGATTGGGGGTTATGTTCCACAGTTTTATGGTAAATGGAGGAGGAAAGAAATTAAATGTAGAACAGCAGCAAATATTAGCCTAGGGAATTCAAAACCCATACTCCAGAGTATTAAGTGCTGCCTACCTTCATTCCTTTTATTTGTACCTCTCCTGTACTTCTCCATAGCAATCTTTCCCAGCTCAGGTCCAGTGCAAGTAGCCCCTGATGACAGGATGGTGAGAGCAGTGGGACATATTTCAGGCAGAGACTTTCTTTCCCAGCATGGCAGCAATTCATCCTGGTCTTCTGCACCAGCCAGTTGTTTCAGTTCAGTCTCTCATGCCAAACCACCTTGTGCTGGGTAGTTCTGACAGGTCTATAAGCAGCATTTCTATATCTGCTGACCAGTCCAAGCTTCTGCCCCAGGTGAATTAGGCATCCCATAGTGGACAAGGAGGATCAGGTGGGATGAAACGAATGTCTCTGAGGTGCTGGTTTCTTTGGCCAGGTTGAAATAATTAGGATTTCTACATCTCCTATGCCCACTGTATTCATCTATCTAATCAGTCTCAACTTCACCCATTTCCTCCTGCAGCTGAAAACCAACATAGCTATTAATAAAATCTTTTATATATGGTCTGAACATATATTCATTTTGTTGTTTTACATCTCAGTTACTCTACCAGCACTTTTTCTGGTCTTCAAAACAGGTGACAAGTGCCTGTGTCCAAGGTGAACCTGACAGTTAATGTTTTCCATATTTTTGCTTATTCTCATTTTCAAGGTCTTCCATGGTATAATTTTCTTAAAACTAATGTCTCATTCCATGTTAAAAGTTCAGTTTCTGACACAAGGTTTTCATGCCATCACTTATTGCCTATGTGGTTGTAGCATCGGGTTCTTCTTGTTTTTTAAATAAGCTTTCAAAGTCCCCTCTACAATGAGAGCCCTTATCACAAGAAGAGTTCCTTACAAAACTCTGCTTGGCTGTCTTGCCCTCTGCTGTTAAATCTCTCAGTGATGCATTTAGACAGCTCAAAATGGAGTCATTTTCCACCTCACCAATCATCAAAAGTTCATTGTTTTCATGTACACTTTCCTCACACTGTTTTACTCTGTGGCTTTAACCTCTCTGAGATGAGAACAGGTTCTCTGTCCTGCATTTGAATTGCACGCAAAGCATAGACTGGGACATTTTTTACAGTGCTGTGATAAAAAATTAACACAGTCTCAGCAATAAAGACAGAAAATTTAACTTTGGGTTGTAGTCTCCATTCACACAGATCCAGGTTAAATTGCTCTTGGCCTTATGCTGTTGGCCTTCTCTCTGCAATATGCCAGACCAGAAATAGTATTTGTTGTCAGTGGCATTTTTAAGAAATTCAAAAGTCTGGAATAATGAAGTTGGTTAAAAAAGGTGAACAGTTAACCAGAGTAAAAGTTGGGATGAAACACTACTGTAGATGCTGGTTCTGTTCCTATCGAATAGTCTCCACCAGGACAGAAATTAGACAAAAATTTTGAGCATGCAAGGACAACACAGTAATGGGTAAAGCCATAATCAGAAGTATTTCTGAAGCCAAAATATTTTTTGATTCATTTGCATGAGAAAAAAAGAAAATCTGGAAAGCAGTCATGTGAAAACATGACAAAACTGCATCTTACTTGAGTGTACCATCTCCTCTCAGCTTCTATGGCATTTGGTTCTTTATTGTGTTTCCAAATAACCACCCTCTAGAATTGATTCCTAAAATGCATTAACAAATCTTAGAAGGACTACAACTTATGTTTCAGGTTAAACAGGAAAGAGACTGTGCTATGCTACTTTGTGATTTTTGTGCTACTAACTTTAGCATCCCTGCATCTAAAAGCTACAATGAAGAATAGTGACAAATAAATGTGTAGAGGGGTGGCACAGAAAAGTTGGGTTTATTTCCAGCTATTTAGAGCATACTGAGCATAAAAAAGGGGCCAAACAGAAAGAAGGGATCCATGCCACAAATGTCTCAAAGAATAATATTTTTCCAGAACAAAAAAATAAATCTAAGCCATTTGACTTCTGGGAAAGAAGAACTACAGGATTTTATCCTTTTAATCATTTCATGAACTTTTTTCCCTCATAAATATTTAAACTTGTCACACTAATCTCTGCTTTGCATTTTTGTAACATCTGTGAATCTTCTCTAAGATAGGGAGTTGATAATTTTCTACTCAATAGAAAGAAGATTTCTTTATTTTTTCAAAGGTGAAGCTCTTGATTTAGCACGTTAGATTTGAGCCCAAAAAATTTATTAAAAAACCCAAATTAGGTTTTCTCATTGTAATTCAGATATCACAAAAAGTAATTTCCAGAAAAACCCAAACACCTGAATTCTTTTCAGTCCCTTGAGGAAAGAAAGGAGAAACTTCTTTTTTTAAACTGAGAAGCTAGCAAAACAGAATTGAAATATAAAAGCATGGCTGAAGACAAATGCTTTTCTTGGAGCCTGACTGCCTGTTCTGAGCCTCATCCTTTCTTCTCTGCTGAAATGTTTTGGCCAATAATGCCTTCTATGAAGTATGTTACTCAGAGAGAAACGAAGATATCCTTCCACCATTCAAACCACTAGGATTTTCATTATGAATATTGACTCCAACATGGATTAGAAGGAGACTTGAACACTTTGCTCTTATCAAAAGAACAATATTGCAGAAAATTTGAAAACCAATCCAGTTAATCACAAATACAAACAGAACAGGACAAGCTTCTAGCTGGGACTATAGATGGAGGAACTACTTCTAAAAGTTGTGGGTTGGACTGCTTAGGGCATCAGAGGACACTGCACAGCTTTGGTGTGGTAATACACTGAACATATAGAAAGAAGGAAGCAAACCCCTTTGGATAATAAGGCAGCTCTTTGCTATTTGATGTGGAATCTCAGGGCAGCTTTCCTGCTATTCTGCAGAGGGAAGACTGCTGGGCATAGAAGCTAAGGGGCTCATGGAGCCCACAGTGAGGAAAAGCATAGAGATAATATTTAATCTGAAGGGATTATCTTGAATGGTCAATAAATCTCAAGAATTGTGATTTGAGCATAATAATCAATGTGTGTTGTCAATTATTCTGGGCCTGACTGTAAAACCCTCACTTCATGCTAGGTTCTTTGTAAAGCAATCACATGAGCTTCCAATAAAAGAGCTGAGACAAATGGATAGCAAATGTGACCAACACAATTTGATTTTAAACAGAAAATATGCAGCAGTTGTGCATATTGTGTTGGATTCCCTACAAATATTTAAGATTGATGTGTCACCAGCCAAATTCATTCATTATACCCCTTTGATTTATGGTATTATACTTTAAAGCATTTTCTCTTCTGTTGGACTATTTTATTACCCTCTTTGCATACTTGCAGATGATTTCTGTTGTTCACACTATGCACATGATGCATTTTTGTTTGCACCTTATGCAGCTGAAGAATAAATGGCTGAATGAAATTTACCACTTGAAAATGAAATGCTGTAAAATACTAAACCCACACATTTTAAGTTCTCAGTGGAAAATTATTTCAAGTTCACCAGATAGATTAAATTTGTATATGAAATAAGCGACCCCTTAATATACATAAATAACTCCTCCCACAAAATTGTTCATTTTTATTTTCTTTATTCCACCAAAACTGCATTGCAGTTTTCCAGTCTTTATATTTACATTATTTGCAACTCTTTCCATAAGTGCCAGTACAAATGTAACTGATGAAAATCCAGAATAGTCATACAAATGTTCCTGAAAGCAAGGTGCATTTCTGAGCAAATTTGTTCTGATGCGCAATAATATATATGTATATATTAACAAAGCTTCATAATATAAAATATCTTCCATGGCAAGTAAAACTTCCCCACTTACAGCTTATTCAGATTTCAGTTACACAGACTTCTGCATTTCAAGTTAGTGCAAATAATGAGAGTAAGAGCCTGAGCAGAACAATGTAAATACAACGGAACAAGAGAAACAGCAAAATTTTACCAACTCCCTGCATATGGTTATAACATTTAATCAGTATATCATTAGTATTCTTTATGTACAATGTATTTAAATAATTGGCTTGTCTGAACTATAGGCAACAAATTTACAAAATAAAATAATGTTTCACACAAATATGGAATGTTGGACAAATATATGAAAATAAAATGCATCTAGTAACAAAATGTTGTAAATCAAAAAGATAAAAGATGTCTTCTCCATTTTTGAAGATTTCAAGGCACTTTCTTGGCAAATCAGAATTCCCTCCTTGGTAGAAAGTCTGCAAGAGAAAAGGACATCCCATTTTATAACTAGTTTCAAACCAGAGAAGCAGGCCGCTTAGTATAATTCTGTTCATAAACCACAGTTTCCTGCGGATTGCATAAATCTTAAGATTATCTTCAGAATGCCCGTGGGTCTTGCCCTCCTGTGAACATTAATGAGTTTTGCCGTGGCAAATCCTCAGCGTCCCTGCCAAGAGCTTTAACACACAGTGGTCCGCGCTGCTGCACATTGCAGGGAAGTTCCCCATGCGCATAGCCACGTGGATTTCTACATTCTGGGTTTCATCAAATGCTTTTCCTCCACTTGTAGGGATCTGGCTTAGGAAATTAAAACAAACCCACCCAAACCTCTAAGAGCTGTAAGGGCAGCAAGTGCCCGGTATCCCGGCCCCGGAGCCGCGTCCCGCCGGACCTCTCCATGGTGCTGAAACATCCCGCCACGGCTCGCGCGACCAGATGCCAGTGGAAGATGACTGGCTTTCCCCAAGCAAAAGTTCTTTTCGAAGAGGAAAAGACCACGTCTCCTTTGTATATCCGAATATTTACAGGCAAGGAAGGAAATTATTCGCGTAATAGCACTGCAGCTCGTTTTTTAATGAGGAAAAGGCAGCCTATTTTAGTACTGGCAGGAAAAAGGCTTAAAAATAGCTGTCAGTTCTTCAAGTGAGAGAGCCTCTTTCTTCAAAGCGACCAAGAATCTCCACGACTCTCTCAGATGTTAAATTTAAGGCAAATTTCCTTTCAGGCAACAGGATCTATGGCCATATCCTCTCTATGCTACTGTGGGGGTGGTGAAGAAAACAGATCCCCTGTGCCAAAAAGATGGAGGAGAAGCAATCAGAGAATCATGCTAGAAATGCAATGCTATTCAGGGATGAACACATGTAACTCCTTTGTTGCACTCCCTATTAACAGGGAAGAGAGAGTGACTCCTGCCACCTTCAGCCTTCTCAAAAGGATGTTTCCATTCCAAGAATCAGTGGATAAGAGTAAACATGAAGATCTGAGGATGTCTTATTTATAATGGAAACTATCCACTGTATTTGATGGAGGAACAGGGTGAGGGAGCACAGAGACAGCTGGGAAACACTCAGATCACGGCTCTACTTTTTCCTGTAATGTTTTCTCTATTTTTAACAAAGTAGACAGAAAGCCAGCCTAGATACAACTTTAAGTGAACAGAGTGCACACAAGCTGCTAGCAAGGCTTACCATTTAAAACCTTCCTTCTCTATTTTTCATGTCTTTGAGTGTATTTTTGGCAGGCAAATTAAAACACCTGGCTTTGCAAATCATAGCAACTTTTGATCCTTTTGTATTTTAAAGATGGAAATAGGATGAGATAGATGCTTCTGTACTGTAGATATGTAGGCAGATCTTTGACTCATTCTCTTGAAAGAAAAAGAAGAAAGATTTTGGAACACCAGAAATCTTTCTGAAAGCCCTGATACATGAATCCAGAGGAGTAAATGGATACTGATAAAGGAAAAACAGAGACTAAAAAGCTAAAACTGTAGAAAAAGAGAGAGTGGTGGGATGCTTGAGAAAGCTGAGATTTTAAAAAGAACGCTGAAAAACAAATAGGAATTTAAGCACCTCCCAAAAAAATACCTTTTTTTTTTTTTTCTTTTAAGAGGGCATTCAGAAAAGGATTCCTGCCTTTAGTCATGAAAAGGAGATACAGGCAAAGCAATGAGATGACTAGTCAGTCTCTGGTTCATTGTCCTTGGTATATTCAAAACCATCTGCAACACCTGGAAATCAAGAGGCCAAAGAGACTGAAAACAGTTCAGAAAAGAGGAAGAGATAGAAATTATGTCATTTCTTCTCAGAACTGAAATAGTGCCACATTTTTTAAAGCACAGCCACCAAAATGAATCCCACCTCCACTGAGAAATCAAATCAGCTAACACTGACTCATATCCTACTCTTCTTTTCTTACTCTTGATTAGTATGAATTGAAGTCTTGATGCAGGAAGAAGTGACATACGCAACTCCCCCAAGCTCCAAACTTGCAGTTTTTGTCAGGAGGAGGTGGTGAAAGGAAACCATCTTTAAAGAAATTTAAATAAATAAAATCCACTGATTTTATACATCTGATTGGTTAATAATAGCAATCAGCGCTTATTTTCAAATTAACCTTTGAAAGTATAACCATCTTATTAATATTCAAACAACAGGAGAAAACAGCTGACTTGGAGATGTTCCTTTTATCAGTGACAATGCTGTTTAATTAACACATTTCACATGCTATTCATAAACAAGAATGGACTGGTTTCTTTCTCAGACTATTTAGTGAAGCCTCTAGCTTTGTCACATCTTTATGCTCAGTTTCCTTCCATCACCTTGAAGTGGCACTAACTTTTCAGAAATTCTCAGGAGCCAACATGGGAATGAAAAGGGGTCCCAGAAATGAATGAAGTGACAGGTTATCCATGAAGATCGCATTGGTAGACCTGAGACCAAGACATTCTGGTTCTTCCATGGATTAACAACAAAGTCTTCTGCAGAACAGCCTGAAATAAATGTGCTGATGATATCCTTGAGCATTTTTCTTTCAACAAGCAGACTCCTTCTTGAAATTTTGAACACTGAGAAGCCACCCAGTGCATAATTATGGACTGCAGTGCCACAAGTGACTTGTAGTTAATTACAGCGGAGCCTGTCAGAGGTATTTGTGCTTCTGTGTATTTCCAGGAGGAACCAGTCAGTTCTGCAATGCCAAAGCTGCACATTGATAGCCTCTGTTAATACCATTTTTGTATGCACTCCTGATAACAAGGTACAAGTGTGAAGTAAACCACTAGATCATTCGACAAATAAGATAATGAGTGGGGAAAATGATACTTACATAGCAAACATCCTAGGACTGTGTACACAAAGGGCTCATTGCTAATCTCGTTAGCAACCTTGCACACCTTTTGTAATCTATAAAACAAAATTACCCACAGTAATAATGAATCTCAGTTGCCAGATACCCTCAAAAACTGCATAAAATTAAATGTAAAATTTGTACTAGAATTTCAGACACTCTACACAGTGAAACTGTTATCTGATGGAAATTCATGAAATTATATGTGCAAGATGTAATATTAGATTGTACTGTAGCACCGTCAGTGCTCTAGAGGAAAAGTGAGTGATGGTAAGAATTAAAATTCTACCAGGCAGTTTCCTCCTAGGATGTGGAAGACCAGGTACAACTCTCAGTTGCACCTGGAGGAATTTAATTCATTAATTGGGAGGCTATTCCAACCATCAGACCATGACATAGTCGGAAGTCAGGTTGTTTCAAACATTTTATTCCATTTAGTATTAATATTGATTTAATTCCATATTTTCCATGTTTAAGTACATCTCCCAATCATCAGACTAAAGACACTAAAGTCCCACTTCCAATCCCTCCGTCTTGTGTCCTTGATTAAAACAACGACTTGGTTCAAGTGGACCCTGAGTCACTGCCATTCTTTCTGGTATTTGCTAACAAGAAATACTTAGGTGTTCATTTCTTCTCTTGCTTGATAAGGATTTCAATAACATTTAATATAAATTGCACCAAACAGCAAGAAAGTGAGTGCTATCTGGGTTTCAGTTCCTCAGAAAATATCTGTACAATGTATAACCATGTCAGAAGGAGAGGAAATAACTCATCCTCAGACATCCCATGATGACTAAGATGTCCCCGAAAGAAAACATGAAACCCCTCTAAAGACACAGGAAAAGATCTTGGCTATGATCAGCCTGAGTGCTGGATAAGGTGGAGAAAATTCTGCTGATTTAGCTCTCCGTTTTAGAACAGAACATTTCAGGTGAATGTAACTCATTGTCTGCTTTGGGTTTCCTTGGTGCAAGGGGGAACAAAAACTCTGTTTTGGTTGAAATCACCCTTTTTATTTTACATTTTGCTTTGATAGTTGGACTAAAAGATAAGTTCTTCACACCATTCTGAATCACAGTCTTGTTTTTAACTTTAAGAAAAGCTATTTAATTAGAAGAGAAATAATATGACTGTGTTTCTTAATAAATTAAGTGAAGCACTCGGGCAATACATGAGAGTGCAATTAATATTCGCATGCTCAATAGATACATGCCTTGCCTACTCATCTGTCTACTTAGAAAGCTGTGTGTATATTTTTTGAGGATCAAGCATGGATTCCTACATTCCAGCTTCTGATAAGCCTAAAGGCAAATGGAGATGAGGGCTGCTCCATCCCCCTTCAAATGCTAAATCCTGCTGAGCTATGGTGAGAGAGCATCTCAGCTGCTCATGAACAGTGCTTCTGAGTGATGCAGTCAGAAAGTGTCATTGTTTTTTCATGTTAAATCCTGAAAAGCTTCCAAAGCACCAAACTGCTCCACAGTTTGTGCTTACACATCCCTAATGATATTCACCTTCTCTAATTAAAACGTACTGCTTATTTTCCACTCACTTTCATTGAATTGTCCATTGCACTAGACAATGCTGAAGTAACTTCCATTTAAGGAATTTCCATTTTGGTTTGGGGTTTTTGTTTGCTTTTTTATCCATTTTATCCAAGAACACTTCTATTCTTCAGTGTCTCTGACAAAATTATATTCAGGTTGTGTTAAAGCAAAGCTTCTGTAGTCTCACAGAGGAAAGTTGTTTGATGAAAACTGAAAGTATCAATAACAGAATGATGAATCAAATGATTTTTGTTGTTTAACAGTGAGTACAGAAAATTATCTTCACAAGCTGAAATATACTAAACCCCCAAGATATAACCCTACTACTGAGCATTAAGAGAAGGTAAAGAATGGCTCAGATTTTATCTTATTGCACAAGCAAAGCTAAAGAGAGCAGGAAGGAGAATATGTGTGCCCTCTGCATAAGCATGCCCTACTGTCTTTTTTCAGAGTGTAGTTTTCATTTCATGTATTCCAGCATCACTTTGAAGGAACAATGTTCAGCTGACAGCAAGTGCATTAACAGAAAATCTTTATATATCAGAAGAGCTTGGATATGTTTTGTAATGTAGAGCTACAGTTAAAAAAGGACCAGGACATCAAACACTTAATAGGAAAAGTGGGTTGCTTTTAAACAAGTATCACAGCTAGCATTAGAAGGTACTTTGCTACTTACAGGTTGGCGTTGAGCAGTCCCTTGTGTTGTGATACAGTCGATGAAAGTGCTTGCTACACTCTGAGGAAAATGTGACTGGCCCTGTTTGAAAGTAAGAAGGAGTTAACAACAAGCTCTCAGTGACACTGCTCTGCAGCTTCAATGAATGACAACAACACATAGCATTAGGTTCATTTTTTTCTTGGCTAAACTTGCATTTAATCTTTTACTATACCTTAAACAACTATGATGCAACACAAGTAAAATAATGCTAGTGAAATAACAGAAAGAAATTCCGTTGCTGTGCCTTTATGCTCATGACATGAAAACCAGAAAAATGACATGTGAAAGTGATGGGCTGGTCTAGCCTTGAAATTCCAGTAATTGAAAATTAGCAGTAAAATTTCTTAAGTGGTGAAAAATAGAATGACAATTACAATAGAATTTAGTTTACTCAACAGTTGTCTGTAGTCTAATGTAGAAGGAATAATGCACCTGGAATGAGGATACTCTTTCTAAAGATAAATAAAAGCAACATCTTAAGTAAATACGAGTTGCTAATCCCTGGAAAGATTAAGTACTTTTATGTACTAATGCTTTTAATTTGCACATAGATGGTTTATGAAATTCTTAATATACAGTGTGGGTGTTGAGGAAAGAAAAATGACAGCTGAATAACATCTAGGAACCTGATCTCCAGTTAAAATAATCCTAGTAAAAAAACATACAGATTTGCACAGGGCAGGATGTGCTTCATCTTTGGCAAGGCAAATCCCTGTGTGTCCGGGGTATAATGTGCTGCTCCCTTCACTTATACAGTGCCATCTGTTTACATCAATATTTGGTAAGAAAGGTGTCTCTGCTCATGGCCAGGGGTTGGAACTAGATGATCTTTATGGTTCCTTACAACCCAAACCATTCTATGGTTCTATTTTTCTATAAAAATATGGCTCAAATGTAACAAGTTTTGAAAGACCCCTTCCAAAACCACTGATGGCCCTGAGAAAGTACTACTGATGACATTCAAGTTGAAAAGGAGAGCAAAAATGTAATATTTGCATCACGTAACCTGCTTAGCAAGACTATCACTGACAGCTGGGGATAAGTATCCTGTGGTTTGGACAGAAAACATTGACATAAACTGACATTAACTGAATAAGACTAAATTTCAATCTAAATTTAGCACAAGTAGGAACCCTGAATCAGAATAGCTTGTTTTAAGCAATGCCACAAAATGATCCATACTAAGCAGACTGTGTTGGCTAAGTTTCCTTTCAGAGGAAGATAGGAAGTGTTTCTGGGAAAAAATGCTCATTTCGTAACTTGGAAGATGGTTGATGAGCCTGGTAAAATATATCAAGCTAATTCTCTCTGTAGAGTGAAGCCAAATTGCCATGAGCTCAAGAGAAGATTCCTCTCTGAGACAGTGAGCATGCTTGAAGGTTAGATATATTTTACACTAGTACACAGATTTCAGTAGATTTTTTCAGCCACAAATAAGCTTTTCAATAAACTGGAAGAGCAGCCTTTGCAAGTCTGAACTGGAATATTGTTGCCATTTTTTTATCTGAGTGAGCAATTAGGCTCGAGGAAAAGTATGTAATTTGAAATTATCCAGCATAAATGGAGACAAAACACTGGCTTTTGTCACTAAATAAATTCCATGTCCCTTCAGATAATATATGGCTTTCCAGCTCTCTTCCCTGTCATCAAAAAATAGGCTGTTAATTTTGTTTGTGCCTTACAAAACACTCTGTGTCGGCTGGATTTCCAAGCTAAATTGATAGATTGCTTTATGACTCACAAGATTATTTATGATTTTTCCTATAGTCAAAGACTGTTACATATGGTTCTTATTTGGCTTTAAAATGTGTCTATTATTCCTGGCATATGAGAAGTGTGCAGTAATTTTCTTAACCCTGAAACTGTAAAGATAATGGACTATAAAGATAATGTTGATTTCAGCTTCTCTCTTTTTTATTCACTATTAGTTTAGGATGAACTAACTACTTCTTGAACTAGTAAGGACTATAATCAAACAGTTTAATTAATGAAGGCTAGTAGAAGGATTACGATTGGAACAGAATAACAAAACTCAAAGTTCCACTGTATTTTAAGAAAATGCCTAGAGATTACAGGATCTAATAAAGCTATGAAATAAAATAAAAAATAAAATAAAATAAAATAAAATAAAATAAAATAAAATAAAATAAAATAAGACAACAGGCAGAAAACTCTATCACTGAAGATCTTAAGATAAAAAAAGAGAAAGAGAGAGAGAATGAGATGAACAAAGAGAAAGAGAGAAAGAGAAAGAAAGAGAGAAAGAGAGAAAGAGAGAAATAGAGAGAGAAAGAAAGGAAGGAAGATAGGAAGAAAGGAAGAAAGAAAGGAAGATAAGAAGAAAGGAAGGAAGAAAGGAAGAAAGGAAGAAAGGAAGAAAGGAAGACTGACTGTAGGCAGAAATTCTGAGCCAAAAAATAAACTTTCAGTATTTAGGAATGATCCTACTTTCCTCATTCATTCCACCTAATGTTACTCAAGTAATTTCAGCAATTTTGATAGCAACTACTCATGCAGAGAAGGACTATTAATTTAATGAAGGGCTCCAGAGAGAGGCCTTCAAGTATTTTTTTTCCCTTTTTCTTTTCTATGATTTACTACCCTCAAAATACCTTCTGTAAAACTCATGGCTGTTTTTTCCCTGGTTTTGAGTAATGAAACTCATTCCATATTCATTACTTAGCTTCCCCAGATTCTTATGTTGAGCTTTTTATGGTAGCTGAGGAGTTTCCAAAGTTAAAAATGAAAAGGAAATGGATTAAGTACTAACATAAACAAATCTTTCTTGTCTGTCCTTCCCAGAAGAAGAATATTCAGTATTGCTGTGCTACATAGCATAGCATAGTTTGAAGCTCTATGCTAATTTCTTTCTCATATGGACTGAAGATGGTCAGGTTCCCAATTACTGTTGTTTACTGCAAGGGTGAAGGGCCAGCTGGCTCTGGCACAGTTCCTGTAGATGCTGTTAGGTTGCAGTGAGCCATTGGCAGAAAGATCCTTAAAGTTGTGCTTATCCCAAAGGTTTGGGGTACACTTCCCCCATGCAAAAGAGACAAAAAATCCCTTCTTTTCTTGTCAAGGACTGCCTGAACTTTCCAGCAAAGAGGAAATGCATAATTATTTCCAATTCTCTTTTTCATGCTCCAACAGCCAACTATTTCCCTAGCTTTTAGTTTCAATAATGCAAATAACCTTGAAAATCAGCAAGAGATTTGCAGTGTCATACTTTGAGACCTTCACTTTTCTGAGTTACAGAACAGCTGGAATTGGAGAGCAAAGATTCAGTGCAAGCACCTTGCCACTGACAACTCTTATTGCATATATTCAGAGGGTACAATATTTTTCTCAGTAATTACAATACAGTCCCAAAGTTAAGTGCATTATACAACTCCACCTCAGTTTTCAAGTACCTGACTGTAATAATCACAAACTTTCATATCTGAAACAGCAAGTTATTTTTATTTTTCATTTACACTAATTTAATCCTTCTTTGTTCTATCTGTTTCCACTATTAAAATAAGCATCCACATGTACACAACATACGAGATGCAAAAAAGCTTCCCTGATTTGGTGAAAACTTACTTGGTCACAAAGGTCTGTTTCTTAAAGATATGTGCAGTCCATTGAGAAGTTCTAAAATTAGTGAATGTGAAAATAAATATGGAAAGCACTATAGGAGGATAAAAGTTAAACAATGACTTTTAAATAATGTTTTCACTTACCACCTGTTAAAAGTTATTTTAGACTAGATAATTCAGTTGATTATTCAATAAAACTAGAGTTCTTCAACAATTCCTAGCTCTAAAATATGGACATTTAACTTTAGAAATGTTAATATTGGTGTTGAGCCTCAAAAAAGTTAATGGTGTGACACTTGTAGCTACTTAGAATATGCACGTGTAGGAAAACACAAGCAGCTTCCTTACCTGTAAAATGCTTTATGAATTTGTCTTTTAGACTGGAATCTCTTGGAAAAATTTCTGAGGAGAGAAGAAAAAAAAATTATTTATGTAGCCGAGGAATTACAATAAAAGCCTTGAAAGCATAATATGCCAAGATGTCTGATGAACAGAGACCAAACAGCTTCCCAAACTAACTATGGAATTAATTTTCATAGTTGGGGGAGGGGGGTGGGTATGTAAACAACATTGTGAAGTATTTCAGGTAATTCCCAGATGAATACCAAATGGTCATCCTATAATGCCCCTTCATTTTCTGACAATTATTTCTGCATATCTTAGGTCTGAGTGGGGCTGTAAGTATAGAAAACCACAAAAAATATAAATACATTATCATGTTATGACAAGTATGTAAGTACCTGAACAAATTATGTAAAATAAGTAGATAAATACAAACCAAATATCATTTTTGGGTTTTGAAATAACAAGTACCTGAAGAGAAAAGTCTCCTACAAATCACCTAAAGTAGACATGGGCCATGGATATTTTCACTGCACTATTAGCAAAAAATGGTCCTCCTCTCCTGTGAAAACTGTTGTGAATTTTAAATTAGTCCCTTTCCATTTATGGTATTTTTTTTCCAGAAAGTGCAAGAGAGCTTCAGAATATACAAATAATCACAAAGAACAGAAAATGGAGCTAACACAGAAAAATAAACTTACTTTTTCTTTTTCTTTCCCTTTTTTTTTCAATGGGATGCTGCCTCTGGTTTACAGCAGAAACTTTTGATGCAAGTAAATATCCTCAGAACCAACACACCTCCCCCCAGTCTCATGAATTTTCCACTGAAAAACTATTACAAAATTTTTGGGTACCTGCAGCTATTACTGCAGACAGTAAAAAGCTGCCTGTTATGTCAAATTCAAAGAACCTTCTCTGGCTGTTATACAAGGAACATGACTAACTTGCAGCTTTAGGACCTGCAGTTAAATATATTTATTCACTAAGAACATTTCCTTACATCTAAAGTAATTTTAAATCTTTGTATTATACATTTTTTTTTTCAGTTCCCCATCTGAATTAACATTTAGCTCAGAAGAGAGCAAGTTTTCTTTCATACTAAAGGAAGATGTTGGTTATCTGCCAAGATAAATTCTTACCACTGGCTTTAGGCAGTTTCTCAGAGGTCACATGGGTGTATTTTTAGGCTGGGATTTTAAGCTAAAATGCCCAAGTCTTACTGCAATTCATCAAGGTTAGAAGATCTACTTTACTTAAGATTCCTTAAAAATATCAGTTTTAACAAATTTCTTTCCTTATTGCAGAAGAAATGCCACCCCTTCTCCAAAAACCAGTATTTTACTGAAATGTCAGGTAGTTTAAAATTATACAGAATGAAGACTATAAAAAGGCAAAATAGGGAAACAATTTGTGTTGAGTTTTGAATGAGATGCCGCAAGCTGACAATTACTGATGAATAACCACAGCCTGGTGAAGGACAGGCTAGGAACTGACCGTTCTTGCTCAGACAAAGAACATTTAGACACAAACACTTGCAAAGTACATAGGATTTCCTATGGGAACAGTAGCTGCATTTTGCCCCATAAAATTCTCTATTTGCCCCGTAAAATTCTTTAGGAAAAGCGTGTATACAGCCAAAACCCCACCCTTTAATGCCCAGATGGTGAAACAGGAGGACAGATTTGATGCTCCGGCAAGGAGCTATGCATTGCAAGCATAAGACTGCAGCTGTAGCTGCGTTGGTAAGCCTGAGAAGGAGCACTGCAGAGCCTGCTTTCCACGAGTAACCCACACTGGCCCAGGGTTCACACCAGCCCAGCCTCGCCTGCCCCAACAGGGAAATCTAGGTCAGTCGTGTGTTGAAAAGCAGCCGAGTGACACTGCCTGCGTGCCTGCTGCTCCCCGCTGCGGCTGCTGTCCCTTCGGGCAGCAATCAGCTTTGCAACGTGGCTCGCTTCCTTCAAGCGCATTTGCCGGGTAAAACTCACTCAGCGAGCCCCCAGCCCTGCACAAAAACAACCTAAGCTCATTTGTATAAGAATCACGGGCGGTACAGGTTACTGGAATGCTTCTGGCTCTAATGGCAAGAGGCAATTCCCCCTAAACGATGAATTGCCCAACACAAGCACAGCGTAGCCAAACCCTCTGTCTGTACACAACTTCGAGGCTGAGGTCTCAAAGGACTTAGCATTTCAATCCAACTAATGAACATCGTCTTTGAATAGAATATGTGTCACTGACTCCTGATCGCACTGCAGCCAGAAGCAGGATACCAAGTCCATACAGAATGCTTCTATAAAGCGCTGAAAAATCATCAGGAAAAAGCCCTGGACTAGCTTTTTCTGGCTTCTAATCAGCTCTTAGTTACTCAAGTCTTATTTCATGTGTTATCTATCACCTATTAAGATGTCCATTTTCACAACAAAGGCTCATATTCTCACAACACGAGTCAAATTCCTTTGACATATAAATTTCACAAAAGAAAAGCAAAAGCATTAATATAAGAAAGATTGGCAAAGTATTACCAAAATCAAAACACTTCAAAGTCACACTGGGCAAAACTAAAAAAGGAACAGGAAAATGAAAAAATAAAATGTTTTAAGTGTGAAACTCACATGAGAGGGAAATATTGAGTGGAGAGAGCTTATGCAATTCATTTTTGCCTCAAGACCATTTTACACAACTGTAAAATACAACCAGCATATACTCTATGGGATATAGTAACACTGGTTTGAATCACCTGGGAGAATATTTATACTGCGGCATTCTTGGGCCCAGGGTTACAAAGTCTGCACTGCCCACCACAGAGTACATCTGAGTTAAAAGGCACTTAACTATTGACCCTGTGTTCATCCTGGGCATAATCTCAGTTTATAATCATAAATAACCTTAGTTCAAGGATTTATTTCTTATTAGGGCCTCTATGTGTATCCTTAGATATTTACTAATCTGGGGCAAAATGCTGCTGGTCCTACACACTTCCACAGACAGTGCTGGCCATGGGCAACTATTAAATGGTGCTAAAACAGATTTGCTACTGGATCTTCTGTCTCAAATAGTAGGAATATTTATGGTAAACTCTAGGGACAAGACAAATTTAGAGGGTTTTCCAGCTCTGCTTTACAGACAGAATGGTTAAGCTTATAATGCAAAGTTGGCGCTAAAGCAATCCGTACTGTTAGCTTTATCAAGCTGAGACATTTCACAGAAGATCTCACGGCTTCAGGTAAAAGGTGACTTGATTCTGCCTAAGTTTTATCCCAGCTGGGGTAAATGGGATGCTGGGGAGAGCTAGCAAGGTCTGAGCTAAGAATCAGTAAGCAACAGCTGATCCGCCTCTCCTCTCTGAGTTTGTTATAAACTTTCCGAAGCTGATTTAACCACTGCTGTAAAGCTAATTCCCTAGAAAATTATTCTTTCAGTTGTTATTCAGCAGCTGACAGGAATGTTTAATTTTTCACTAATTTGGGTGAAATTACAAAGAGGGAGGAGATTAAATAAACCACGGCCTGGTCTCAAGTTTGTCCTCAGCTTGTAACTCAAGATGTTGTTGCTCCACCTTCAATGGGTCTTTTCACCTTTCTGTGCCTTCAGTTTCTCTGAGTTTTGTCTGTTTAGAATGCAAGGCTGTGACAGCAGGTGCTGATTTTTACCCCGTGTTTGCACTGTCTCCAGTATCATGTCACCATTATTGTGCCAGGAAAATTCATGTCCTGATGGAGTATAAATGAAAAGAACTGTGATTGCAGCCCTGAAGTAAGCCAACTCCACACAGTAGTTTGTTGACTTGGGACATAAAACCTCCACATCCTCAGGCAAAAAAAATCAAGATCTCCATTAGTTTATGTTCCCAACAGGCAACTTCTCTGTATTTTTATTTTATTCAGAGAATTAGAGTCAATCAGACAGCAAAAAGTGCACCATTGCTGGGCCAAACAGAAATGGTGGTAGCACCTCTGTGATAAAATATCTAAGAAGAAAATAAAAAGAAGTTATTGCACAGATGTAACTGCAGCCAGAGAAGAGCAGATTGAGAACTTGTGAGAGGAACAGCTGTGCAGGCACTAAGGTCAGTGGAGAAGGAGGAGGAGGTGCTCCATGTTCTGGAGCTGAGATTCCTCTGCAGCTGGTGCAGACCATGGTGAGACCATGGTGAGGCAGCTGTGCCCTTACAGCCCATGAAAGTCCAGGGGGATGCAGAAATCCACCTGCAGCCCATGGAGGAGCCCCACAACAGAGCAGGTGGATGCCTGAGAGGAAGCTGTGAACCTGTCGGAGGCCCATGATGGAGTAGAGCCCTGGCAATGATCTGCAGCCCCATGGAGAGAGAAGACCAAACTAGAGCACGTCTCCTGGCAGGACTTGTGACCCCATGGGCAGCCCACACTAGAGCAGCCTGTCCTTGAAGGACTGCACCCCATGAAAGAGTGGCCCATGTAGCAGCAGTTTGTGGTGAACTGTTCCCCATGAGATGGGCTCCAGCTGGAGAAGTTCATGAAGAACTGTCTCCTGTGGGAAGGATACCATGCTGGAGCAGCAGCAGAAACAACATGCTATGAACTGATCTAATATCCATTCCCTGTCTCCCTCTGCCACTGTGGGTGAGGAGATAGAGCTGAGAAGGAGTGAGAAGTGGGGGGAAGGTGTTTTTAAGCTCTTACTTACTTCTCATTATCCTGCCCTGGTTTTGTTAGTAATAAATTCAATTAATATCTTTAATTAGAGCCTGTTTTGCCTGTGACAGTATTTGGTGAGTGGTATCTCCTGGTCCTTATCCCAACTCACAAACCTTCATTTTATTTTCTCTCCCCTGTCCAGTAGGAGCGATGGAGTGGCATTGGTAGGTGTCTGGCATCGAGCCAGAGTCAACCCACTACAGTTGTGCATATTCTTCTTTCTATCTGTGAGATGGCAGAAGAAAATTGTCAGCAGTAAGATGCAGCTGACTTTTCTATTATAAACCCAGATGCAGGCTTCCAAAATGTTTTGGCATGAAAATAGCATGTGGGGTTTGGTTTTTGGTTTTGTTTTTAGAAAAGAACATTTCGTGTCATGAAACTGCTTACAACACAGTATTAGCAGAGCTTTAAATAAATGTGACATTTTAAAGGACAACACTCTCCAAAGTTTCAACTTATACAAAGGCTGTATTTGTTCATAGTATACAAATAAATCTTGCTGTGGTTGAAATATCATGCTCCCACAAATATTGGAACACTGTCAGCAAAACTGTCTCGAGTACTTACACAGACAAGTCTCATTTATTTGGATGGATCTTTCCTTTACTACAAATTCTCCACCATGCCTAAAGATAGCAAGCAACTCCTGCCTCCTGTGACAATACCACAAGGTGAAATACTAGGAGGAGGTTTGCATGCTTTCAACAATGTCAAGATGGTTTAGTTAGCACAGAAATAAAATGTTTGGTAATAAAAGTGATAATAAAATCTTTCAAATGTAAATTCATAAAGAATTTTATAAGTTCCCAGAAGAATTGAAGCAACAGAGATGAAATTCAACAAGAACAAGAGAATAATACCCAAGTAAAGTGATATGCTAGGAAGATGACTGAATAGAATGACATTACAATGCCAGGATGAAAATATCCTCAGCATGATTGTCCTAAATATAAGTGAAATCTGACAAAAACAGTGTTTAAAAAAAACCCCAACATATAATCAAAAACCTTAATGTCCCAAAACATCCTTTCTCTGCATGACTCAATCTACACACGTAAGTATTCCTACGAATTTTAGCAATAGATGTACTTCCTCAGTTTAAAAAAATTGTAAAAAGGGTTTTGCCCAAAATAGAAAACAGTGCAAAGAGCAAAGATAAGGCATCCTAGTAGAGAAAAAATGTTCATTTGATAAGAATTCAGTGTGGCGTGGAGTAAAGCACAGGTGTTTGACTACAGTGTTATACTTGAGAATTGCATGATAAAATACCCTGTGAATAATTGGAGCATGAAGTGTGTGCTTAGAGCTCTGACCTGGGTATTACTGCTAGAAGTAGACAGAAATATGTGGTCACCACTGTGGGCAGCTGTCACAGGGAGTTGATCCCAATCCCTGGCTGGGGCACTTTCCACACTGTGGTTTCCCAGTGCTTGAGAGAGCAGCTCCTAGCACAGCCCTCAGCAGCAGATGATGTTAAGCATAGCTGAATCAATTAGCATACACTTCTTTCTTCAGTACCCCAACCAATTAAAAGGTCTTAACTTCCTCCTTTCATTATTATTCTTTGGCTGTGACCAGATTGCACAAAACTCTTACTTCTGGGGCCAGGGCTGGACAAAGTCCTTACCTGAAAAACTGAGGACTTCCAGCAGCTTTGGCTAGGCTGGAAATGCTATTTTTCCTATACTGTTATGCCATTGCTACCAGAATGGGATTACTTTCTGTTCTGTAGACAATAGCCATATCAATATAGATTGAAATGTTTCTCTGGTTCCTCATGTGGTGTCTGAAACAGCACAGAAACAAAGTATGTACTTCTTTGTTGAAAAATGTGTGATAATTTTATTCCCTACTAAGGGACCACCAATTGATTCTGAGGTCCTTAAGAGTGCTCAAAATCCTTAGGATGAATTTGTGGTTGTATTACAACTCAGTTCACAGACTAATAGATTTAATGTTTTTCTTATTGCAGTCCCTCACAGAGAGGGGAAAAAAAACCCCTTTGCTTTGTGCAACAAGGAGCAACTCCTTCCATCATTACTGATCACAAATCATTAAACATTTTCTATTATTTGTGTTAGAGATAACTGCTATATGAGAAAATATCTACTTAAATGATGTAATTTAATTCTCTTAGACTACTCATCTGCGATTTCTACTACACAAACTGCATTTCTGCTTTTGTTTTGTTCTTTTTCTTCATTTTCCACAATTAAGTTTATGATAATTTCTAATTGTCTTAGTAATTTTTTTGTTTATATACCCCCACTCCAACTCACATACCCTGCTTTCCCCCACTAGATCTGCAATTCATTCCTTCAGACAACGGAAAATACCTATTTCTGTGTGCAGTATTCCGAGAACTCACTGTGTTACTACACACACATTTCCCACTTACTGAATACTTTTGTTTTGAGACTTTGATGTGTACATACTGAGCATAGATGGAAAATGAGTCAATGCTCCAGACAGACACATTCCTTTCTGGCTGTAATATTAGTGTTTGAAATTCAACTTACCAGATTCCTCCAAGTGCTGTGTAATGAGGATTACAATAAATTAGCAATTTTTTTTTTTCATTTTTTATCACTTTCTACTCTAGCAAGTGAAGAATTATCTAGTATCTCAGTATTTGCTGGGGAAGAAAAAGCCTCAGATAAATCCCTAAATCAAAACTTCTTGGATTCACAGAGGTAAGAGTGTCTGCTCAAGAGAAATTCCTGAATTAATATATAACTGCATACCACTGCCATCTACTGAATGTAGAACATGCTGAAAGTACCCATGCATACCTTCTTGCTCTGAGAGCAGAGTTTACCAGGCTACCCATTACCCTGTCTAATGGCAGCCCTTTCAGTTCCCACAATACAAAGTGTACTCCAGAGCCTAAGGGTTACACATAGAGTGCAATTAAGAATTCATAATTAATGACTTGGTCAATTTATCCTCTCAAAGAGTAGACATAAACAGTATTCTAATCTCTCTGGACTTAACTGCTGTCCATACAAATTATAACTTTATTTATAGAGAATATTTGGAAGGCACATTGCAATATATGATTGCACCTCATTAGTCAAGTCCTAAAATGCTAGTTCTGCTCCCATGTCTGATAAATGCTTCCATGTTTAATTTTTTGTCCAGGCTGAAACAGTGACTTAACATTTACTTTCCTAGGTATTCATTCCAGTAATATTTTTCTGATGTGAGCACGGCAAATAATATTTTTAAATGCAGATTAACTGATATATCTTCAAATTCTCCCAACTTTAGATATGAACACAGTATCTTGTCTTGTACATACAGAATTTTAAGTTTTTATTCTGGAATATTCACCAGGAACTCGAGTAATGAAGTGGGCTGTGACATCAGGCAGTTTAGAAGTACAACAGAATGACCCCAAAGAGAAAACCTAACAGGGTCTGCTTTCATAATGGTTGATGAAGTTTTACCATGTCAGTCACCACTGTCAAGAGTATTACATTAAAAAAATCACTGTTGTTATTAACTGTGCTAAAGATGGGTGTAAAAGGAAGCACTAGCTTCCAAAATCACAGTCTGGCATTTAGTCATGATTTCTATTTTTGTCCTCTCTTTGCTCTAGAGTCAACCATTCATTCTTATCCCAGAACGTCTACTCACGTATGTCCCGTCTCTCCTACTCACCCTTGTAAGTCTTATCTCCATCAGCTGCTCCCTTAAACCCAGGGGGATTAATGTCCACAGGGCATACAAGAGTGTAGCTGCAATCAATTTGGTTCTACCAAAATTGCAGTATTGCAAATACTGAACATTTAAAAAAATGTGGGAATTATTGTACAAAGGGATTCCTAAAACTGACAAAAAACCCAGATAAGGACACCTACAGATGGTAGTAAAATGTGAAAATGAGCACATTAAAAACATACAGAGAGCAAAGGCATACAGCTTTCCCAGTTCAGCACACTTAGTTTTTGTCTGTAGATCTATGTTTATATGTCCTCATAAAATTTGTTTGATGGATTGATATCTGCACACTACAGATGTGAATAGATTTGAAGTATTTCAAATTTCTCATTATTCACCTTTTGCTTGGAATGGAATATTTGTTATTTCCTTTAAGATTTCTAAATATAGTCTTGAAATTTTATTTGAAGTGCTGCCTTTTTACAGAGACCAGAGACAAATTCCACTCTCACTGATGGTTGTATACTCCCTCTCACTCATCAACACCCCATTCATGTAATTGCAAGAGAATTATGCAAGGCATTTTTTACCCAAATAGTTTTCAGCTGTCCTGTTATGACAGAGACCTTCAGGGGGATACCAAGAAAACAGATGACAAATGTGAGACACTTAATTTCAGTAGGATTAATGAAATTTATTTGAGCAATGGTGCAGTAAACTTTATCAACGCTGTTATAAATAGTACGAAGGATTCTGCACATACTATTGTATAAATAGTAACACAAAAGATGGGACTCAAATCTTTCTTCAAGAATATAGGGGTACTTATTTATCTCTAATAACTGATAAACAGGCAAGACAAGTCTTACATTAGCTAGGCACATTCCATTTCTTTGGAAAAGGTTATGACCAAGATTCTCGGATGTGCTTCCTGAAATAGCAGATAGCTGGATTCAACAAATACAATAGGTTTCCACCAAATTATTCGAAGTGTGAAATACCAATTTTAATTCAAAACAACTATCTCAGTTATGATTTATGTCCTATCATCCCCATTGGGTTATGGCTTATGAACACCTAAGAGGGATAATTTCTCCTTAAATCCCTACTCCTACCTCTCTCCTGGAGTCCTTCTGATTAAATGCTACATCTAACCTAAAAATGATGCAAGCTTGTAAACCATGAACCAAAACACGTTCTTAAACCTTGAGAAGAAATATATTTATTTGCTACAGTGTTTTATTCCTAACTCCCCTATTCTTTGTTTACTGCAAATCATTAAATGGAGTCAGTTTCAGAACTAATTCAATTTACTTACTACTAGATTACAAAGGAGTACATGGGATTAGAAATTAAAGTCTCAAACTCCTTGCCACATTTCTGGCAAATCTGTAAGTAACATCCTACTGATTCAGCTAGTTTTTATGAAAAAAGTGTCCATTATCCAGGCCCTTTTTGGATATTTCAGACTGTAAAACATCACTGTTTTTAGGAAAAGCAAATGAACTTTGGTGTACATCATGAGACAGATAACTTTTAAAGCAGTCCATTTTTTTCAAGTTTCTCTTTCTGAAGCACCAGAGCCACAATTGTGTTGCTGTCTCAGAAGGCGTTATGTGCTCATTTCTATTCTAAATTTATATTCTAAATTTGTGCTCATTTGTATTCTAAATTTTCTTCACTGCTGCAGTTTTCTCTCCATTCATCTGTGGTAGAAAATGAATGAAGTCCTTTTTGAGAAAACAAGACCCTTAGTCCTGTAATCCTTGTACCTCTCTATTAAACATCACAGGACACAGTGAGAGCAGATTGCCCTGGCCAAGAATGCTGTGCTATTGCAGCTACTATCATGGCAGTCTTGCTGGCACAGCCCATCCCAAGCACAATCTGTGGGAAACCTGCCTTCTTTCATGCAAGTGGAGGGAGGTGAAGTGACATGAAGTCCTCTGAGACAAACTTTTGTCTCCAGGGTTTTCTATGCTTCAGGTGAAATCAGGTTTTCAACAGAAACTTTCACAAAATCAAATAATTAAGAGTAAACAAAGCAAATACATACTGATTTTACTTGACTTTGCTCTTTTTTATTTTATTGTGCTGCTAATTGGAAAGAGTACAGAAGTTCTTTCCTTTCCCAACTTTCTGACTTGAAGTCCAATGACCATCTTTGAGATACCACAACTGTTCATGTGGTCTCAGTTCCCCACTCTCTGTGATGGGCATTACCATACTGTTCAAAAGTAAAAGCACCTGTAATAGTACGAGGGCAGAGACTGGAAAATTCATCCAGATGTAAGAGAACCAAAGTAGGAGAAACAGGCATAGGAGCATTTGGTGTTCATCTTGTATCACTTGGAGCACTTTCAATGGATACAAGACACATTCCTACCTTTACTCATACCAACATCAATCCTTCAGAAGCTATAGAGGAAAACTATTTTTACCAAGGCCCTTCAGTAGCCTTAGAAGCAGAAAAGGTTGACTTGCAATCAGGGGAGGATGATACAGATCTGTTCACATCCGTGGTAAGGACCCAGACTGATACTTCCCCCACTCTTGCCCGTCCCTGCCCTACTCTTGCCAAGCCATTGCCCTTTGCCTTCTCCCCTCCCCTGTGCCCTGCTTGCCCTCCGCACCTCGTCTGGACTCTGCTGAGCTGCGAGTGGGAACAGAGAGTGACAGGAATAGTTCGCAATCGTTGCTATGAAGACAACTAAGGGCATGAACAGTAATTCCAGGGAGGCCTTCCCACCTCAGCAGAGCAATGACTATTTACGGCCTGAAAGGGCTTGCCAACATCCAGTTCAACATCCTCTTAAGGGCAACAGATTATCCCTAGAGTTTGCTCCTCCAAGACTGGGCACTGAACTGTGGGAAGGACATAACCTGAGGCTGGAGGGAGCTAACTCGCTCAAGCTACAGAAGAAACATTTAATCATGTCTGAAGTGTCAAGATAGGTGGACAGGGAATGGGGAGGATAGTTTTGCCTGCTGTGAACTATCCAGGTTTTTCAACACTGGGAATATTATGCTCCTCCTCTTCCCCTCAAACTTTGATTTTTCTTTGATTAATTCACCATTTGTGAAGGAAATGTAATTTATCACTGAGTGCTTAGACACTGTAATTTCTCAGAAAAAGAAATCACAGCTCACTTTTGGTGAAAAGACTGCTGTAACGGTATTATCATCATCATGAACTTGAAGAAGCTGAGCCCTAGCTGCAGTATGAATGCAAAACCCAGCACCTAAAAACCGCCCTATCTAAATCAGACTATTTCCCACAGTATCTTCCAAGTATGTCCAGAAATATGATACTAAATAATTTCTCTATGCTCTGTTCCTTTACAATGTCATCAGTTACATGCTGTACCAAGTCATTCATCATCCAGACAGCATTTGTACAAATATATGTCAGTCTGTTAATTGGCTGTAGATGTTTCCAAACATTTTTCTTTCTGTCACATCTACCAGTATTTTACCTTGTCACTAGTACTATGTGAAGGATCTTAGCCAGGTAATAGATTGCACATGTGAAGTCTTCTCCCAAAACCATCCTGTTCTTCATAAATGTAAGATTGTCAGTCAGCTCCAAGAAATATAATTCTGATCGCAACTTAAAATTCCTTTCAAGTTTTCAGGTGCTACTGTCCTTATTTGGATAGTTTCCTCACTTCTATAAAGCCTTCATGATTAAATATTGGGTTTTATTTGGGGTTTTTTAAAAGAGAATTTTAAAATACTAAAGAAAGCATTCATTAATGTGTAATGGTGAGATTAATAAAAAGTTTTCTCCTTTTATTCATAAAAGTAACAAACATCTCTTGCATGTTCATTACAAGAAAAAAAAATCTCTATGAAGTTGTAAGTCTTTCAAAACTACAATTTCCCAAGGGGATATTTATAAGCTAATGTCTTTGAGCTGGGGCATGGGTCTAGTTCCCAAAGTGGCAGAGCTGTATTGCAAGACCACAATAAAGGGAGGAAAATACAGATATATCTTGATGTATCTCTTTGAGACTGGCATCTGTCAAAAACCACTGTCTGAACCTGGAGTCCCACTTTCCATGGTCAGTCACAGAAGCCATTGTTTGAATGTCAAATTTTGGAATAAAAACAAAGAGCAGCTAAGGAAATGCATTCTGTTTAGATTGTTAGCTTTTGTCTATACAATAAACCACAAAGCAGTTGTGTAGAAGCAGCTCTATGGATTCCCAGCTGGTACAATTATTCTAGGAGCTGGTGTACTCTCAAATAACACATTTTTGAGGACAGAAAAACACTGGAAGGAGAGTATGCCCTGATTCTGCTCTCCTTGATTTCAACAGGAGCAAAACCAGGTCTTCAATCTGTGTGTAATTCACATGATCTACTTAGCTAAACAATTAAGTCACAGCTCTGACATCTGATATTTATTTTAAGTTCTTTGAGCCAGATTCTCTTCCCTGAGCCTACCCTTTTTTCTGTTCTGGTGGCACAAAGGCTATAACAACCATGGATTTTCCCAGCTGGAGATTCCCTCAGCATGAATAAGTCTTTACCTGTCTGGCAAAATCAGCTTTCATGTTATTTCCTCCTCTATTGCACCCTCTGAATCTTTACCATACTCTTATGAGAAAGAGTGAATTCCTGGGCCTGGGCTACAGCCCTCATCACTGTGCTTCAAATATCCTTAGCCTGTATACTTGCCTCTTCAAATTAAACCTATATGGTTAATTTAAAATAATCCTTAGGTTACTGTAACTGAAGTAAAAGTACAGTCTGCTCTGATGCTCCTTCTGTGGTATTTCAGAAGACACAACTGAGGATCCTTCCAAGGCATGTTACCAATGAGATACCTCAGAAGTTCTGAACCCATGAACTCCGGGTCACTTCTATCTGTGCAGGCCATGCTTAATAATTTAACCATAGTGCAAGGTCATCTCTAAAGAAAAGACCATCAATCAAGCATGCCAACTTCCCTCTCTCCACTCCAAGAGAGGAGAGGCTGCATGAAAGGATAACCTGAAGACAGGTTCAACTGAAAAATTCCACACAATCTGAAAAGAGTGGTTTTCAACCACTGCCTGAGTGGGGAACCTTATGGCTCCTTCTACATTATTGTAATGGATGCATCCAATGAGAAGAACCTTAAGTGAAACTAGTTTAATGGAGATGAAAAAAATCAGGATGCAGTTTAACACTGCTCTTATTTGAGTTCACTTTAACCAACAATGCAGTGTGGAACTGATCTACTGGGAAATGTGAATGCTCACGGGGGGCTGCCCCCTACGTGCACTGTGGGAAGCAATAGAACAATGCTAAGACATTGCGAAGGGACCACCAATTCTTCAAACTTCATCCATGTCTTTGAATAGGTTCACACTGTCGAGGAACTAGTCAAGGATCTGACTCCAGTCTCAAGATGAGATGCACTCACATCCTAATCCCTCATGCCTGTGCTCTTTTTTGATTAACTGAAACCAGGAGCTCTCCACAAGTATATGCTGGCACATAGTGTAGGCCACAGCTCTTCCCCAGTGGCACACGGCAGCCTCTGTGTGAAATATTTTCACATTATAGACTCTGCCTTGGACAGCTGAAGAGTCATTCATTTCAGAGGCAACTGGAAACTGGTAGCAAACTGGTTTACCAAACAGGAAAAAAAAAAAAAAAAAGAAGTGTGGAAACTGTGGTTTCTAAGAAGAAACTAAAGGTCTGCTTGAGCATCCCACTTATTTTGTTGTATGCCCTTTAGCTACCATATAGTTGTGCCCCACCTCTGGGGAGAATTCTATTCTAAAGTGTGAGTTCCAATGAACTCTTAAAATATTCACTAAACAGCTACCTACCACATTTGTCTTCCAAGCACAATATAATGGTCCAACAAAGTAGGCTCACAGCTTCATGGGCCGAGATTGTTGGCCAAGGAAATGAGTCAGCTTGGGAGGTAAACAACATCAAAGAGAGCAACATTCAGAATGCAGCAGCCTCTTCTGATCCAATGCTTTTTAATCAGCCACTTTCCAATAATTCATTAAGACTTGAACAAAGAGACTGAAACATTGGCTTCTCCTAGGGCTTCAGTCAAGCGTAACAAAATTATAACAGGATGTATTTACAAGGTTGGATATCTTGAACTCAGCTGTAATTATGTGTATTAGTAATTCTTCAATAGCTGCTCAGAAAGCATATTTGTATTAGTTAATCCTTGCCTGTGGAGACCCTTATATTAGCTTGGCAAAAGAACATTAAGAAGGATGGATTTCTTTTTTTCCCTCTCAGCAAATCCCTATTTCCATCAGAAAATGCTGTGAGATCAAGAAATAAGCCAAATGTAGTGTATATGGTTACTTTTTTGCTATTGCTATTAGCGATCACTTTAGAAAACAGTTAAAACTAGAATGGATAAGGGTCTAGGTCAACATATTCTGTTGTTTTCATTTGAAGTATAAAAACTTATTTAACAACTATACTTTGCATTGTGAGATTCTGGAACAGCACCACACGCATACAGATTAGCACTATGTGCATACTTCACCTTTTTTCTTTTCTCCTCTGTCAGAGATGTGAACATGGAAAACACTAAAACATATATTTATTTTGTCCAAACTGGCACAAAAAGTAAAGAAAAAAATCTCAAAACTATTACAGATCTGATGTATGACTTTATGCAAAAGATCCCTCTTTTTTTAAGAAAATCTAATAAATGGGATAGCATATCCCTCAAACAATCCAAATGAGAAAATGTAGCGTA
Source organism: Coloeus monedula (assembly GCF_965178545.1). Lineage (NCBI taxonomy): Eukaryota > Metazoa > Chordata > Aves > Passeriformes > Corvidae > Coloeus > Coloeus monedula. The sequence goes on from NC_138781.1 coordinate 118,964,332, forward strand.
TTATGAAACCCTTGCTATTTTGAATACTAAAGCTGTGAATATGTACTTGCCCCTTTCCAAGAAGAAAGCTGCATTACCATACTAATTGTTCATTAAACTTACAAAAGGATAATTCACTGAAAAGATTGAGACATATAGGAAAGACTGGTCAAACTATTCAAGGCATTATTTACTGAAGCTATCTTTCCCTATTCATAATTTTTTTTTCTATAACAGAAGACAATTTCCATTAATTCACCTATCAGCTACTTGGAATCACTAAACTATCACGGGAGGTATTTCAGATGAATCCAGAGACTCCAAATTATGCCTGGGAAGTTACTGGAGGGCTCCTGACTGAAGGCAAAACCACTCTTAGAATAAGATACAGAGACTACATATAGATAAGTATTAAGAGGAAATTCACTTTGTGCAACTCTGCAGGACTCTATGCAAAGCACTCTGAGCTATCATGGCTGGTAATAAATGTAGATTCTGGAATATTTGCATAAATTAAACACAAGAACAGCTGCAATACATCAAAGGCAATATATGAACTAGTTGAATGGACTGAATGAAAACTGATGACATGTGCTTAACTGCATACAAGCCAAACTCAGCACTGACAAACACAGGCAAACTCTACTGGTGTGAAAGGAAATAGAATCGAGTTTGCCAGAGCTTAATTAGACCCTGCTCTTTTTTCTAAATATGCATAGGCTCCAGGTTGATTGCTGTGCAAATGATAATGTTTAACTGTACTTTACATTTCCTGTGCTTATTTTAGGAATGTTTCTATTTCTTTCCAAATTCGAACAGATACAGAACTACCACAAATGGATTAATAATACACCATTTCTCCATTATAAATACTTTATCCCAAACAACGGCTTTAAAGGTGTTCCCAGTGATCATATATCACGTTTATACTCAGGTTGAGGTCATTTTACCCTATCATAGTTGCATGAGGAGACCACTTATAAAGTATAACTAAGATCAAAATATTTTGAGTGTTACATATAAATGAATCAAAGATAGTGAGCTACTTAGACATACTAATACTGGAGGTTTTATCTTCAAGGATCATAAACAGGTGTAACATACATGCAACCATACATTTCAGTGGGCCAAAAGGTGCTGAGCAGAAACAGCTAACCTCAAAAAGAAGAAAACACTTTCCATAACTTGGTACTGAGCAACTTTAACCTTTCCCTGATTTTTTAATACCATTGTCACGGTTATAATATTCTGGGATTCTGAGATAGAGTGTAACTGCAGGGAAAGTGGTACCCTTAACACTTCAGAGGTTTTCTCTTTATCCTAAGACTTAACATGCTTGTAACACTTAATCTCCAGATTTTCTCCTTTTTTTCACTCCTTGTTCTGACAGGAAAGGAACAGCTATTCCAGCCAAAAGTAAAGAAGGAGAAGCAAGGCTTTTCTGGAGGTGCAGCTCAGTTCTGGGACAGTGGACTTCAGTATAAATGTGTAGTTTGGATTTGTATCAAGGATTTTGAAAGCCCTGACTTCATCTTATATAAGTGATCCTCCATATTTCCATAGAGCTGAATCACATATACACACATGTAGTGACTCCACCATGTAGGTAATGTGGAGTCACCCTGTTTACGAGAAGTAGATCTGAGTGTAAATTTGCTGTACCTTTGCTAGTCTTATACACACAAATTATGTATTTTATAGTAATCCCTTTTCTGAAAGAACGAAAATTGCCTGATATCTGGAAAAGGGACTTGTTACTGAATAAAGGGGGAAATCTGTATATGTTAACTTCCCATACAAACTTGGAACTTGATCATATAACAATGGGAAGCCCAAATTGTGGTACCTTGCTAAATTACTACTGACTAACAGGTCCATTCAAAATTCAGGCACATAGTATTAAATGCAAGCAATTAGCCTACTCTAGATTGTCTTCTGGCCCAGAAGATCTCCCTGGAGACCATAAGAAATCCTCATAATTAGTATGTTTTGGCCATAACTCTTTGTCTACTATGTAAAAGACAAGCTCTGAAATCTTTCTCGTGAATTTCCTAAACTGAAATTTCTGTGACAGCAGAGAAGTCTCTCATGTGTTAGGCATGCTATGTCATTAGCAGACAAAGAAGTAATTACTCTATCATGATTAGAGTAATAACATCACAGCTATCTCCTTACTTATTTTAATCCAATGGGATTTAAGGGTTTTACTAATCCAGGGCATACATCCACCACTGCCACATACACTGACAAGGATGCATTTTCTAACACTTCATTTCAAAGGTTCTTATTACTGAAACACATCATAAACAGCAAAGGTTAGGGAAGAAAAAGTTTCGGACTGTTTTCCAGTAGGGTTTTATTTTGCTTTTCACTTTATTTTACAGGCTTGAGTGAAAAAGGAGAAAATAATTTGAGTAGCAAAGCCCTAATTAGATTTGTGCTATGTCACTCAGGATTCTGTCTAAAATCTGCAAGGAACATGACAATGATTGCTTTGCTGATGTAACTGTAAACATTTTTCTTTAAGTTAAAGACACAGATTTCAAATAATGTAGTAAGATAGCATGTACTAAAATGCAACGGAACCAATTTACTTGGATTGAGAAAGAAAGACTTAGTAGGCTTTTAAAAAAACTTCAACAAGAAAATTTTTTTAGAAAGTTTAAATATTCTTTGTATTCAAAACTGTGCCTTTACCATGAGTGGTTTTTGCTCGACTACATACATTTTAACTGTATGTTTAAAAACAAAGTATTATGATCAAAAAGTAGCCACAGTTTGTAACCTCAAACAGTATTTTTCACGGGTGTTAAAGCTTGTATTAAACACATTTTTATGCACTGTTTTGGTAAAATCAGTGGAGCACAGCACATAAATGATTTTTTGCACAGCAGACATAACAAAACATACAATAATATAAAAATGGCCACTAATCAATCAAATGCTTGGATCCTTCGTGTGTTAAATCTTGTTTATAACCTAAAGAACTGTGCCCTCAGTATGCAATCAATAGCCAATTAAACCCCTCACTAGAGCAACTGTTTTCCAATTGACCGACATTAAAAACCCACCAAACTTGAGTAAATAGCCTGTAGGACTTCCACAGAAGTAGTAACCTCTAATTCACAAGTGACAAAATGAAGCAGTCATCCTTAAATTGAATAGAAAAGCCTAACCATCAACCATCAAAACCAAACATAAGCAACAGCTGAGCTTTCTTTTTTTTTTTTCACTACAATGTCACCTGAATGCATGCAATGAAAAAGAAGATATTTACTGTGACTATTAAAGTGTATTTATGTGGTATGTTTTAAAGCAAGTGTTACAAATTATTAACATAGGATATGGTCACATTTCAGTTTTTGGTTTTTTTTAACTTCCGTGAAATGTAGGAGATAAAACTCCAAAAATTTTAGTTCCCTGGAAAACAGATGTTAATAAGGGGGATATTTTCCCCTTCCTACAAACTCCTTTCAGATCACTTGGAGAGATCTTCTTTAACAACAAAATTATCCCAATGCAGACAGTGGCCTTACATATACTTTAGGCATGGAACCAGTCACCCCTTTCTCTCTGCAGCATTTCAGTGGCTCTTTTTGTAGATGGTGCATATCTTTCTCGGGTACCTCATTGGTTATGAAGTTTTGCTTATAGATCTCCACAGTGACTACTATTATGCAATTGTTTTTATACTGTGATAAGCACTTTGAAAAATATAAGCCTGTCTTGGGGTGACTTTATGATGTGTAACCCATATCGCTGCCCTGTGCCCAGAACAAAGCCTTTGTAAGTCACATTGGTAACTCTTAAATCACATGTGGGTCTGAAACATCACATCATTCTCATGCAAATTGCCCTCAAAACCTATTAATTAGGAGTCTGTGTGCCTTGATGTATGGATGTATGTATACATCTCTTCTTAAATCTCTCTCCCTGTATACATAGTTATTTAAAAAGCAACATCATCTCCACACATGAAGCAGTGTATTTTCAAGGCTAAAGGCTATTTATCAAAAAATAAATATATTACAAAGCCTTACACCTGTGTACTGTCATTCTCCCACTTCTCAGAGGCTTTCCCTGGCAGACTAACACCTGAAATAACAAACCACAAAATCACAGAGACCTGCCATTCTTTTCTGATAGAAAAATCAAATTGTGCCTAATGGAAAGAAGAAAACCACATGAAATATATCAGCTCTTTAGTTTGCTCGCAGGCTCAGGGCCAAGCTGGACTAATTCAAAATGCATGCTGCTCCTGAATTACAGATAGTAATGCAGGAAGATCTACTTTGAAACAAACTTCTGTTTTCTTTGTTGTTCTCTTCCCTGCATATTGGAGGAATCCTGGCATACTTCAGGCCCAATCCTGGTGTAATACAGTGAAAATTCTGACATTCACTTTTCTGGAGCCAGAACTGCACACATTAGTAATTGTGTGTCTTGTCACGCTAAATAGAAGTTTTATAAAAATATGAAATAGGACTAAAACAAAATCCAGAAGATGTCCTCATCTTGATTAAAGCAATAGCTCAACAGAAGAGCTTTTCCATATGCTGACATCCTATCTTGCTCCTGAGACAGCACAGTGCACTCTGAAATGTTTGCTGCTCAGGGTACTGCAGTTCAACGAGGCTTCTCCCTTCTTGTGCCAGGACAGCACATCTCAGATATCGAGTGCCCTTCCCTGGGATTAAAGGGAATGAGAGCAAAGCCCCTTGGAGACCACTTCATCTGAAGGATTGCTCTGATGTACTTCATTATATTTTAAGTCTCCCTGTACGTAACAACTACTTTTTTTTATCTTTGCTCACTCCCTCATCAGCTCTCAGAGTTGGTCCAAGGGCTTGACATTCTCCACCATGATATGGAAGACTTATGGCTTATCCTAGATTTCAGATGTCTTTTGTTCAGTGGCCTGGCTCTACTGTCTGGGAATTATGTTTGCCAAACATGGAGTATTGCCGCTAAAAGGCATATTACACAATACCCCTAAAAACCCATGCAGGCAGGGAAAGGAATGTAGCAGTGCTGTGACAGATAGCAAAGCAATCACAATCATGACTGATTCAAGCACTGCATAGGACTGAAGGCTGAAGGAGTATACAATCTCAGCACCATTTGGGACTTCCTTTCATCAAAGGAAATGAAAATTCATGCAGCCCACTTGTATTTTTTGGGTGGAACTGACACCTAACCGTGGTACAAGCAGAGATAATGGTTATTTCCACTGCACTCACTGGGACTGTTTATATTTCTGCCTCATGGTGTGGCGAGACCCTGACAGCCCCTCCAATCCTGGCTCAGTAACTACTGGCCTGGGAAGCATATTGCCCTATGCAATCTTCACTCCCTCCAGCACTCAAGCCAGTTGCCCTGTCCCAAGGACACTGCCATATAGATGTTCTGCTGAGAGGAATAGTATTTGATATTTAATTACATTTGTTAATCTATGAGAATATATTTTCTTTTAGTCACTAGATCTGGAATATACAAACTTAGAATTTATTTCCATATCATGTCCACCTCATTAAAAATAAAGAAAAACAAGCCCCTAAACCATTTGGAATACGGCTTATACTAAGCTTTCAAAAGCAGAATATATTTGCCTTGTTTTGTTTCAGAAAAGCCTACCTACCAGCTTGACTGTAAAAATAATTGATTCAAAAATGTCAGTTATAGAATGAGGAATGATTACTACAGATCACAAGAATTTATTTGGATTGTTTTAATGTAACAGTTATTCTTTTTTTAAACCAATTTCAACCACTATTTTGCTAATTTCTAAGATAATGTTTGTTTTGGTAAATGTGATTTTGGAGAATGTCATTTTTATTAACTCTCATTTTCTTTTAAGTCTCCTGGATGTGTTAATTCCTATTAACACAATACAGTAAGAAAGGGGGGGAAAAAAAGCTAGCTTATTAACAGAAATAATAATCAGATGAGGCTTAAGCATTACAAAGAACTCTGTGTTATGTCATACCATACATTTTAATTTCTTAGAGACAAAGTTTACATTCCTCAATGGTCTCCTTTTTTTATTCCAGATCTATAATTACATTCACTGAAGTAGTTTAGTATTAGGCACAGCAGGTCTTGTAGAATTAGGGACTTCCAGCTGTAACTATCACTACACCTACAGGAGATCTTTTTAAGTGAGGAAAAAGAACAAAACTTTTCTTACACCTTACATAGGATACATGGGTTTGATTTAACCCCAAACTAAAATAAACCTCAAATGTATCTTTCAAATCTAATTCATTATGAATAATGGTTAAACTAGCACTATGTCATAGGACAACTTACAGTTTTCTGCTGCTGATGTGTAAGAAATTTTGGCATAAAACTGAACTCCTAAGTGTAATCTCAAAGTTTAAATATTTTGAGGGCCAAATTCTCTCCTCTGATATGTTATTCTAAATCTGAAGTAGATATGCTCAGGAGGATAATTTGAACATACTCATAAACTGAGAGCAATATTTATCTTCATTCCTTCATGCTTGAAAAATAACTACTCAAAATGTTTTAAAATGTCTTGTTGGTCTCCCAGGACAAAAAGGAAATTTCAGCCCCCTAACCCTTGTAAGTTTAGATAGCTCCTTTCTCCACTGTGGTGGGAAATAGGTAAGGAAAGAACAGACAATGCAGATTTTTTTATTTCTCAATATTTCTTTAAATCTAATTACATGGAAGCTATTCTGGTTTTGAGGAAAGTGTTTGGATAAATGTAACAAAGAAAATCTAAGAAGAATGACAAACTATTCTAGTTCCCCTGACTTGACATCCAAAAATAACCTGAAGCTGAATCTTCTCTTTGTGAAAATACATGTTTTCTTCATAAAAAAAGCTGACCACAGTTATGCATCAGACGCAGGGGATAGTTATAAAAAAGACTACCCATTGAAGAGCTTTCATCACTAAGCTTAAAACACTTTGAGACATTTCTTAGTGAAAAAAAAAAATCACAAGCATAGAAACTTCATGGAAATCAGGCAAGTAAAGGATGTTATGACAGAAATTTTAATCCCACTGGATATAACAATTCAAAGGAACAATTTGTATTTTTAGTGACATCCTACCAGGAATCCTAGAAAAAACAAAGATTGCTTTTTGGTTTGTTGGAATTTCATCTAAAGGTACTCTTCAGAGTAAGTGCTCACTCTCCTTAATCAGGTCACCAAGAAAAACAGGGACAGATCTGTGTCAGATAAGACTTTTGAACATGTAGGGATAAAAGAGATAAGAAGTTAAGACAGCTGAAGTGATGGTGAAACTGGTATCTCTATTGCATATGTGAGTGTCCTGGGTCCTACAAGAACCATGACACAAATTTGCTTATGGTTAAGAAGCACATGACATAGAATATAACCTTGATTATTAAGGGGAAAGAAGAACCTAAAGAGTCCTTTCCAGGCAGGTCACAGCATCTCACTGGCCCAACACAGCAGGGCAGGTTTGAGTGTCCACTCTACTTCAGTCATGCCCCTTTGCTCTGTGACAAAACCAGATGAAGTAGAGCACAACTCTTATTCCCATGGCATAGCTCTAGCCCAGAACCTGTCTGTGAACCACCTGCTAGCCACATCCAGATGGCATATCACAGACCAAAACCACTCTCACTTTTATATCCTACATATTCATCTATAACTGAGTGGTACATGTACCATGTCTGACAGTTAAGGGTTTCACTCTTCTTTTTCCTTCCTCATCAAAGACACCCTATAGGTGCTGTGCTTTCCCATTTGGCCTGAGCTAAATGAGCAGGACCCCATAAAACTACGGAGGAGGTCCCATCCCCTCTCAAACCTCACCCCTGGACATGTGCTGCAGCCACTCACCCTGTGCTGCTCCTAGAATTCACCCAGTGGTAGTCCAGGTCAGCTTTCTCACTATTCAAATAGTTAACCAAGGCCTTAAATGAAATAAAAGAAAGGTGAGTGTGGAGGTGCGGCTCAGCGAGTGGCTAGACTAAAGCTGGAGAGAGTCCTGAGAGTGAAGGAATGAGAGAACAGGAGGGGAAGTACATTTCAGTACTCCTGCTATTCAACTCATTGATGATACAGAGTAGCATCCTCAGAAAATAAAAAAGAAAAAGAGAAAACACACAGAAATTATTTGTCTTGCATTCTCTGTTCTGTATACAGCACTATTCCGGATGCTTTTTTGTTTCAAACAAAAGAAGTAATTAGCTGCTCAACTGTCTTTTAAATCAGACACTTGGGTTTGATTTCCAGCAGCTACAGACAATCAAAATATGTAACTCCAGTTTCAAATGCTTGGCTGAGTACTCCACTGAATGCAACGACTTTCCAGTCTGAGGGGAAGATAAGCTGCTCTGTTCAGCTGATGAACAGGTAATACCAGCTGGAGTAAAAAGCTGCCATTAATGTGTTGGTGACAGGCGTTATAAAACAAAGAGTTAATGACTTGTAACAAAAGCTGTGTCACATTCTTCTATCCCACAAAACAAGTACACACTATCACAACAGGGGCTAATTTGTATCCTTGGTATTGGTAACAAAAAATGAGATGAATCCAAAAATGTGACTATTATTTAAACTGTAGATCTGCTCTTTCAGGCTGGAGAGAAAGCTACCTTTGTGGCTGCCCATAGGACACTGCACCTACACCGGGGACAACTGGAGAATTTCTCTAAGGAAGTTCAGCTGTTTCTTTTGTGTACAACATAATTACTAAAAGTAACAAATAACAGAAAACAAAATCTTACAGTGTATAAAACTGATGGATTCAAGAAAATTCCCCTTCAAAATTATATAAATATTATGAAATATTTATGCTTTCTATAGTTAAATAGAATTATTTAGTTAAGAGCAAATATCTCACATGGGAGATACCATTGTCTAAAATAGAATTTTTCTTCAAGCCACCTGATACTAGTAGTTATTCCAATAATTATTGCAAAGTATAAACCTGAAAGTAATTCTCAGATTTATACTATTCTGTCTTCCATTCTCTTGAAAAGAAGAATGTAAGCCTTAATGTATTCTGCCTTGAAAAGACCATTTAACTTTTTTTTTTTGGGCTGAGGTCTTGCCCACAGCACATAAAGTATTCAAGCCACAGTAAACAAACACTTCTGACCAGGCATGCTGATAACCTGCACCATCTTTTCCAGTCAGCACACAAATCTGTGGCAATCTGGTTTGGGTTGGTTTTCCATAACTACCAGAGACTTTACAGTCTGAAAAGGCAAGAATATCTGGAAGTTCACTGGAACAATACAACCCCTTAGTGATGTACAGTCCAATACCTGGAGCAGATCACACTGAGAAGCTTCAAGGCCAGAGCATTGATTACTTCTTGATTGATAAATTTTGGCCCAGATTCCTTAGAATGTGCAGCAATCTCCCTGTGCAAGTGCTGCCCTACCAATCAGTTATTCACCTATTAACTTCTGAATTTGTCATGCAACTTCAAGATTTTCCAAAACTAGGCTTAATTTCCTTTAAAACGGACTACTGAACAGAAAAGAGTAAGTCTACCAGTGAGGCTTGGGCAGGGCTGCATCTCAGCTTCATCCATTGCCAGCCATCAGCCACAAGGGCGCTCTCCAGGGACACAAATCCCTAAGAAACCGAACTTCCCTGGGTTCCCTCAGTTTGGTTTCTCTCCAGCAAGGTCTGTGACAGGCAACAAGAGAAAAATATTAGTGGGCTACAGCCAGGGACAGTCACTAGATTCTCCTTTTTTTGCAGAACTGCACCATCCTAACCCACGCAAACTCCTCAGGCAGCTCCGCTCCAGTACGAAATGTTTTTGCGTGGCTCTGCATCAAACCTAGCAGTGTCAGTCTCCTAGCCAAGGACAGTGTGAGTATCAGCAGGCAGCTGTGCTTGGCCCTGAACTGTCCCTGCTGTCACTGCCAGGCCTGGCCCGTGCCAGTTCTGGAGATGGCTCCCTGCCCCAGTCTGAGCATCCTCTGAAAGGTGAAATAAGCCCCATGCCCAGCACAGTCTGGATCTTCTGCACCTGCCCTGCAAAACTAGAGAAGTGCATCACATGAGAACCAGCAAAGTTGAAGAGGAAGTTTAAAGGAGTACGTCCAGACAGCTGTCGCTCAGATTGGTCATTTATCCTCTTTGGGCAGATCAGAGGAGCAGTCCTAAGTTTGGGGAGAAACAGGGCCCCCAGTGCTGCGCTGCAGTATAGGGAAGTTGGAAGGCTTGCTCTGAGGGATCAATGGTGGCCGCAGCTGACCTCCCGGCCGAAGGTGCCGAAGCCCCAGTGACCCTCTCCTGCCTTCCGTCTCGGATACCCCCACAGCTTCAGCTGGGGAGCGGGGCTGGGCTGCGCTGCCCTCAGGGGGGTCGAACTCAGCAAAGGCAGAGCCCACCCCGTGGCAGCCCCGGGACGATGGCAGGGCATCCCCCGACCCGCTTTCCGCCGGCCCGCTCCCTGCCGCAGCGGGATGCGCCGGCAAAGGAGCCGTCGGGCTCGGCGGCTGGAGGAGGTGACAGGAACGGGATCCGGAGGGGCTGCACCCCCGGGCTCCCTGCGCGGGGCAGCGCGGCGGCTCTTACCTCCGTGCCGGGCGGCGGCGAAGACCCGCGGGGGCGGCGGGGCGGCGGCGGCGGCCGGGGGCGGCCGGGGGGCGGCGGCGGCCGCTCGGGGCTCTGCCGGGGGGGCACTGCTGCCGCTGTACCGCCGGGAGATCACCCGGTCCCTCCGCGGCGGGCGGGGCGGCGGCGGGCGGCCGTCGTCGCCCAGGGCTTGGAGGAGGATGTCGAGGAGCGCCCCCCGCTCGGCTCCGGCGGCGGGCACGTCCCTGCCCTCGGCGCCCGGCGGCGGCCCGGCCGAGGCCAGCAGCAGGAGCACGATGGCGGGCAGCGCCTGGCGCTTCTTCGCCCCTCGCATCTCTGCGGCGCTGGGAGGAGGCAGAGAGCGAAGGCGGTCAGCGTTGGGCCCGGCCCGCACCCCACCCGCCCGCCCCCCATGCCGCGCCCGGGGGCACCGCCGCTCCCGCACGCTGGGCCGGGCGCAGCCCGCGGAGCGCCGGCGGAGGGGGCGCGGAGCGGGGACCCGACGGGCCGGCACCCCGCAGTGCCGCCACGCTCGCCCAGCTCCTCGGAGAGTGCGTTTAATAGTCACGGATTAGGGCAAGGTTATTAACCGCGCCGCACATATTCGCGGTACAGGGTTTTGCAGGGGATTTGCTCGGCTCCCTTTGCCCTTGGAGTCCCTGCGCCCGCGGGTGCCTCCTGGTTCTGTCGGCGGAGCAGGGCGGCGGGGGAGCCCCCACGATGGGCCAGCCTTGTCCAGCCACCTTGTGCTCCACCCGGGGAGCGAGCACGGACGGCAGTGGGATGGAGTTCAGTGAGCGGAGAGTTACATCGGAACTGCCGCAAATCACGGTGTAAAGGGCGAAAACAATTACCGCAGGCTGGGGCTTCGAGAGCAGCACTTAATGCCCTAAGTAAGCTATTCTAATTATAGAAAACGGGTAGCATTAAGAGAGAGGGAGGCAAATTCTGTTATTTACAAACTGTTTTCTAGTTGGCCTGCCTTGCAAATCCTCTTGGGCGAAGGAGTTAATTCGAGCCTCAAGGGAGCCGGCTCTCCCCGACGGCTCGGGGCTCTCCCTTCCTCCGCCGCCGCCGGGGCGCACGGCAAACCCGGTGAGTAACCGGGGAACGACCCGCGGTTGGCTCCGGGGCAGCGACACCCCCTCGTTCCACACCAAGATCCCCTCCAGAGAGCCGGCGGGAGGCCGCTTACCTTCAGGCGGAGGCGAGTCCGGCTGGGTGCGTGCGGGCTGGGGAGCGAGGTCCTGTGCCGCCGTCGGAGAGCCCGTGTCCCCGCGGAGGCTCCGCCGGGCGCGGAGTGGGGCGCTCGGTGCTGCGCCCGGAGATGGGGGATGCGCCCTCCAGGGCCATGCGCTTCTCTTATATAGTCCACACCGGCGTACTCATTTGAGTACTATCGACTTTAGGTGGGTGGCAGTCGATGGAGACACCTCTGGTAATCACTCTTGGGCTCAGAGAGGGTCTTTTCTGACAAACTTCCTCCTCCCCGATTGTCCCCCGGTGGATGGCAACTGAAAGCTGCGTTTGAAGTGACTCTGATCTATTTGTGAAATTAGATTTCCCTGAAGATTGGGGAACGCTTACTAATAAAGCTGCCGGCTCAAGAGATTAAAATGTGCTTTAACTTAGCGGGATTCCCTTGGGAGTACAACAAGGAAACTAATTCTCCCCTTCTTTTATTGAACCAAGAAGCCGTGAGCAAAGTCTGAAGTGTGTATAAATTCGGTTCTGTTTTGATGGTAAGGAAAGTGGTAATCTGTCCTCGGCAGGTGAATTCATGAACTACAAACCTTGTAAAAGTTTGCTTCTTCAAAACAGCTTTTTTAATTTTTGACAATGAGACTTAATGAAAACTTTGCAAAAAAGGTAGTAACCTAACAAAACCATTAAACCCACAGGTTAAAAAACTTGCCTCCTAAAGCCCTAAATAGATCAGCCAAAAATTAGTGAATAGAATCTCAACTTTCAGAGAGCACTTGAATTCAGGTGCTCTCGACAGACTGAAAAGCAATACACATTTTTCAGATTATACCAGACAATATTTTATGTTGGTATTTTGCAAGTATAACTCTGTCATAAGTTACCACTTAGATATTTACTTAATAAGAGTGGGAGAAAAAGAAAAAAAAAAGAGAGATCCTTTAAGATGTGAAAATGGGGAATTTAGATTTGAAAAAGATTTAAACTATTCTGAATCTGTCTGGCATACAACATTTCCCTACAAACTATGTCTCTTTCCCCAAGTCCTTCATTCATGCCCTTCTCTGATTATCTCAGGCAGCACACACTCAGGGCTGTGTCTCACAGGGACTATGTCATTGCTGGTGATGGGAACCAGCTTCTTCCCCACATCACCCTATGCTTGTGCCATCCTCACTCACCTTTGGGGGTGTGATCCCACAAGATCAGAGACCAAGCCATGTTTAACTAATAAAGACTTACAAAGGGTTTTGTCACACAAATGTTTTTAGAGGTCAGCATGCTGCACTAGATACTCTGGTCTGACCTGTGGATCCCAGGATAACTGAAGCAAAGTGTCATTCTCTCGCTATGGGATTTCCTGTTTTTGCATCTTTATTGGATGCATACAAGGAGTTTACTTTTGTCAGGCTGATGGTTAGGCTGAGTGAAGAAGGAAAGGGGAGAAATAAAGCAGCATATTAATTAATCAGCTGCAAAATAAATCCCAAAATTTCTCTCCTTTTCTTATTTGTTTCTATTGTTTTATTATTCTTTTATTTTGCCCACAGAGACACATACTGACACCACAGAATAGGACTGAATTTTTCTCTGGAACTGCCTTAGCTCAAGCTCCTCTGCCCACCTTCATTACTAATCATGGACTAGGTTTACATCTTCTAGTCCTGGGAGCAGGTCACATGGGAAGGAAATCCATGTGGCACTCTTAAGACAGAATAATTCTGCTGCTCATAAAAACCCCAAAGTCTTTATTGGATGTCTGTTTGAGGCGGATAGCAGAATACACCTAAGGATTAAAAGCAGTATTGCAAAAGGCAAGCAAATAGTCCCTCATTTCTCACCCACATCCCCAGAGAAGATCTAGGGAGTCTGCAGACTGCCATGGCTGACCATGCAATCTTGATGGACAACATCCCGGAGCTGCTAGTTTGGGAAAGTTTGTAACCCCTTCAGCAAAGATTGTCAAATGTCACCCCCACTTAGGAACTTAGTGGGTTCCTAAGATACAAATGCTGCTATAAATACTAAGGCCATTAAATTTCGTTCTTTAATTTACATGTTGATCATTTAGGGTTTTGAAGTTTCGTATTGGAACCCAACTAGGCCCTTTACCATTATGAGCCATCCAGGTTTACCCTTGTCCTTTACCTCTGCTGTAACTTGTTTCTCTCCTTTGGAAGAACTGTATCCTTCTTTCCTTGGATGGACATTATACCCACCCAGAGGGCAATGAACTGGTTCATAATTAGTTTTCAGTTAGACAAAATAAACAGAGAGATTGCTTAATTTCTTACCATTTTTTTAATGTTATCCTTTGGTATTTTCAAAAGAATAATCAAGAAGTCAAGAAAAAAAGAGTGTGGGTGTCCCTGCAGAGCAGCTAGAGAGGCAGGTCCATCAGGCCTTGAAGTTACTGCAAAGATTTCCATTCACTTCTGTAGGAGTTGGGACAAGCCTTAAAATGAAAAGAACCAATTAGAACCATAGCACATCTAACTCACAAGTTTTAAGTAGCTTTTTCAGATTTTTTCTACACTCAAGAACCTTAAAGACTTGTTTAAAAACAAAACAAACAAAAAGATTTGTTTTCTATTTTTGTGCAAAGCCTTGTCTCTTTTTAAGTCGTTTTGATATTTGAATTCATCAGAGAGCAGTTGAAAGAAGGAAGACCAGACTGCATCCAGAGGGTGATGAAGAGAATTACTAATCCTAGGCAATTTTGGCAGGATGAAACCCCATTCTCATTGGCCCCTTTGTTAGTAGCTCTAATGTTTCTCCTCATCATTATATGGAGAAAAAATCTCAGCATGAGATTTACATCAAAGAGATCCTCTTAAGGCTTCACTCAGTTTCTTATTTAGGAACAGAGAACCTGTTAGTAGAGAGCCGAAATAAGTCTGGTTATTTGCTTCTTGTAGCTAATAGATTTAAACAGGTACATCACATTATTTTTTCCTGTGACATGTTCTTTTTACTTTCTGGTCTGCCTTAGCCACAAGTATATCTGATTGAACTTAAAAGCAAACTAGTTATGTCAAAGTCTCACAGGGCTGACAGGGACTCAGAGAGTTGATCTAGTGCTTTCCCTTGCTCAAGGCAGAGACAACTGTACCTATGTCATCAGGGCTCAGTTAGAAACTTTTAATTTCTCCCGTCAAGCTCAACACTTCATCACAAATCCATTAAATGAAAAATTGGTAAATGTTGGTTTAGAAGTGACATTTTACCTCGGGATTTACACTGAAATATAAAAATTATCTAAATGGATTCCCAAAGCACACATTCAAATGAAAGACAGACTAAAGTAAAGATTTAAAATGTAGGTGTTTTGCTGTCTCTACATAAATCTGTCAGCTGAAGATTTCCATGGCCACTCATCTAAATCAAGAAGAAAAACAGAGAAAGCCTGTTTCTGTCGAAGTTCATGCGAATTTTCTTGTTGACTTTGTTGAGCAGGGATTTAATGCAGGGTTGTTACTAAAGGAGAGGTGAGGAAGTGAAAAATCACCTCAAAAATATGAATGTATTAGCCAAGGCAGTAAATTATAGATGGCTGTTGTAATTTCTGATAAGTAGCAGAGGATTCCAGCTGTTTTCAGACAACAGCATTTCCTTAAAATCAGCCTTTTTACACAGCCATTACGTACATGCCTGTTGAGGCTCAGTGCAGAAGACTTGATCAGAGGGCCTTTTGAATACCTTTTGCAGCCCTTTATTTCTGAGAATCCACAGGGGTTTTTGCAAGTGGCTTTTAAGGCACAGGGCATGCTAATGAACTGTCTGACGGGAAGGCCATACAGTTAAAGAAGTAAAACAGTGTCACTGAAAGAGATGTGAGAATCAGTGTGAAAGCTGAGTCCATCTCTTAACCTGATGCTGTTTTCTGAACGTTTTTGGTAGAAATATCACACCAGAGAATTGTGGCGTGTTCTTAATTGAATTTTAGGTGGTGGGTTCCAGTGGTTATTCCGTACAATAAACATCATCGTCTTTCCCATTAAAGAATAGCATATGAGTTTTATTATTGAAAACATATCAAAGCATTTGTAACTACCAAGCAATAATGATCCTTACTGGCCTTATTGTTAAGAAATTTTACCATGAAGTCACCACCTTTAAGGTTTGGGGGGTATTTTGCACCTGCAATTATGATATAATGAGTCATTTTTTTAGGCCTTTTGGCTCCCCTGTCCTCTGGAAGGCTGAGCTGGAAACATGAAGAAGCTTTTGACACAGAGATCTCAAACAATAACCTGAAAACTCACCTACAAGTTGTTCAGCAGTAAGCAAAGAGGATATAGGGAGAAAACTGAGGAGCCAAGTTTAGTAGGACTGTGAAATAAGTCCTTCTATATTCTTTTATTTTTCCTGATGCAGTTTCAGTAGTGAGGGTTTTGTTTCTGCACTGGCTGTCTGCAGCTGGGACTGTTCAGCTGAAGGTGGCACATGGGATAAAGCACCGAGTCTGAGTTATAGATGTTACTTCACAAGAATCTAATCCAAACAGTTTTTCTCTTAGCCTAAGTGATATTGAGAACATAATAACAAGAAATGAACATGGCTTGCCTTTTAAATTGTTCCCTGGACAAAATCTTCTACAAGATTTTCAAAGAAGAAAAATAGAAAGACTTTAAAACCTGGTAAGATTTTCCAGGACTTGAGAGTGGTGTGCTGAGGACAACTCAGCTGGGCTCAAGGGCTGAGAAGTAATCAGTTTGACCAAAGACCCTTTGAATTGCTTGCAGTTCTTCACAAGTGCTGCAACATGGAAGATACGAAGGCAATTATTTGTATTACCATGACTCTGAAGATTGACAGCTTAGCTTATTTTAGAAAATATTCAATAGTGGCTTGGTTTGTTGTCACCTTTTGATTTTGACTAGAATTACATTTAAGAAGGACAAAGCAGACCCTCCCCCACAAGAATCCTGCTGCAGGCACCTGCTGTTATCTGACCCCAAAATACCAAAAATAGATACCAAATTGTCCCACTGGTTTGAGTCTTTTTCTTTTGAACCCAGATCCTCAGCTCTGTCAGATGCACTGCAAAAGACAAAAGTTCTCTTTCTGAGGTAATGACAGCTTATTACACCTGTCATTATAGCAGCTAAAAGAGTTTATTTGCAGATGCAGCAGGTTTAAATTAAATCTCTTGCCTCGCACAGAAGACATCTTCACCATATGCCCTTTTTGACAGCAGATTCATGACTCCAACCTACTGACACCACCAAAAAGCTGACTGGTGACATGAATAACTGTGCAAGTGGCATGGCTATCC
This sequence comes from Coloeus monedula, assembly GCF_965178545.1. Classification (NCBI taxonomy): domain Eukaryota; kingdom Metazoa; phylum Chordata; class Aves; order Passeriformes; family Corvidae; genus Coloeus; species Coloeus monedula. The sequence goes on from NC_138781.1 coordinate 118,981,336, forward strand.
TGAGGAGATGCATCCAACCAACACGAGGACCATCACCCAAATGTTTCCTTTCAACAACACCAAGGACTGGATGACCTTTTCAGGGCTTGGCAACAAGGGCAATATCAAGAATTTACACTCAAATCACGGAGTCACCAATTCATAAAAAAAAATGTTAAATTTCATCTTGCAATGAGAGCTTTCATCGGGGAACCTGAACTTAGGGATTTTTGTGGATGGAAACATTCAAGAGCAGCCTTCACTGAAGATGGAGAATCAATCCAGGTGTGCTGCAGCAGAGTAGTCTGAGTTTAGAGCTCACTGACCTCCACTGATGAATAATCAACTTTTAAAAAAGAAAAAGAAAATTTGGATGTAAATGTTGTGTCAGTGGGGAAAGAGGAGGTTCAAAAAGTTTTAGAAAAACTGTAGGGACCACCCCAAATGAAAAAATCCTCCAGCTCATGTTCATGTTACTTCCAGACCAGAAACTAAGACATTTGATGCCATTCCCTACAGCAATGGTATTTTCTGATTACCTGTTACATTAAGGATAGATATCCTTAAGGATAGATAGTGGTCTCCTGTGAATCCTTGCCGATTTCTTGTCTACTTCTCAGGAGACTGGCAAAGTTTCCAGACCTGCTGCATACTGATGGTTTCAATGCAAAAGATTTCTAAGAAGCATTTGACGTTGTGCCACTTGACAGTTTAGATAAGAACTTTGAAAGTTAACACAGTCTGAATTCAGTGGATTAACTGGTTCTCTGAGGAGCTTCACACTAAAAATGTTAGTGGGATAATGTTTATTTGAATAAAATGCACATCAGTGTTGATTTGGTAAGAGATTTTCAGCAGGAATTGGTTTTTAGACTGGAAAGAGGTAAAGAAAATGGGTGTCTGTTTTGTAGGCCAACATGGGCGCTGGGACTGAGAGTTACAATCAACCAGAACACAGCCAAATGCAGAGAGTGAAGCTCTCTGAGGGTGGATTCCTGCCTGAAAAAGAGTTGGGCAAGCAATGCTGCTGATATCCAGAAAGAAGAATCTCAGATAATACTGTTTCTCACTGATGAGACTGCTGATCAAATCTTGTACTTTAATCATCAGTTCAGACCTCAGGAAGAATAACAAAAACTGGAGAAAAATAAGGAATATGTTTTTAAGTTTGGAAAAAATACTTTAAAGCAAAAGACTCAAGTTTATCAGAAAGGAATCTCTTTAATATGGGAACAGAAACATCATGGTCATTCAGTCCATAACACCTGAAGCTGTAAGAGTGCAATAGAGACATGCCCTCCGCATGCCCCTACAGACTTCACGTGACACAGTATTATGAAATAGTCTAGAGCAAGTCTGAAATGCCTGTAACAGGCCAAAAGCAAACCTGTAATGTCTGAAGGCACTTCAGGAAAAAAATCCAGAACAATGACAAAGCCTTAAGGCCTGGTAGGAGTAGGGGGTTTTTAAAATAAACCAACCTGAGGAAGCAGATCATCCCCTTGCTATGAATGTCAGAATTCTTCTGCCTACCTGACCTAGAGGAAAAATTTCACGATGACTCCAGCCCTGGTGACTGATTTAAAGCTGAACCTGTGATTATGATACACTAGCCAAGCAGCTGAGAATTTTATAAATTACTAATGGCTCTTTTTGACATATTGTCTCCAGCTGTGAAAGTCTCCAGTGACTCAAAGGGAAGGGAAAAATACCAATCTGTTCCTCCTCTCTGCCTCCTGAGGCAAACAAGGCATCAAAGGGACGCCTAAAGAATAGTTCCTATCTCATCAGGTGAGAACATGGGGTTAAAGCAATGGAAATGAAATAGATGAGCAGTGTTCCTATAACTTCTAAATTCACTTGGGTATAGTCATTGTTATTTTTAACAGACTACTTCTAGGTCTGGCACTCTTCTGCTAGCAGGGGCAGTGGGACCAATGGCTTTATCTTCTCCCACCCCACAGCTTTCTTATTAAATTAAATAATGGTTTGAAGGAATATTTGACAGTAGATTTTCCTTGTTTCTTAAGATGTCCATCCTTTGACAAAAGTTACTTTTTTAAAATCTCTGCCAATGGCAGAGAAAATTCACCTTATAACAAATCATGTAGAAGTGTCTTTGGACCTTATAAATAAAAGAAATTGTTTAATTTGTTAGCATCAGGTTTGAAATGCTTTTAAGGACCTTGCCATATCCCTGATCCCAACTAAATCTTTTGACAATCATAAGTGCAACTAATAAATTACACATTATGTAATTTATATGTGGTTTTTTTCTGATAAGTTTCAAAAAACCAGGCATTTAATTTTGCTTCCTTTCTACTGTATTGCAAGACTGGACTGTTGAAGAACTCAGCTCCAAAATCATATTAAAAAAAAAAAAGCAGTAGATCTTCCTAACCCTCTTCAATTGTGTCCTTTTTTGTCCTCTTTTCTAGTGCCCTTCCTGCCATGCTACTCCTAAATCTAAAATCATCACATAACCTGTTCCTTCAACTGCCTCAGTTTCTCCTTGTTATACATTTTTTGATCCCGCATTCCTCTTTTCAGCCATCCATCCAGGTTTTTTTCTTTTCATTTAAAATGCCACAGGACACTACAGCTGAAATATCAAATGTGTTCACTCATGCAGTTTTTACATGTGCCTTGTATTTCTAGTAAACAGAAAGACATTTACTATGTCCTTTGTTACCAAGGAAAAGAAGAAGAAATTAAACACACCCAAAATCTCTGCTATATATTAATTTTTGTCCTGATCTACAACAACTTAATAAAGAAGCTAAGCACCACTTTAAATGTTTTTTAATTATTTCATTTTAATAATGATTTTTATTTTGGCATTGATTTTCACTTTTTTTCTGTGGGATCCTTTTTCCAAATTGACTTGAACACTTTTAAAAGAATAAAGACTGACTGACAGAAAGTCAAGCTGTGTTAATTACATGGTGTATTGTTGTTGGAGATTATTTTCAAGTCTAGTTGAAACTAATATTAAAACTGGAAGTTTTGCTGAGGTTGTACATTCCTTATTCTGAAATACTGCATCTTTTGCCACAAGTCCTGGCAGTGTGACCATATGGGAACTAAGCTGTGCCTACCTAATAGCTTCCACTGGATCACTTTCTGTTCACCACTGAAGGGGCTCCACAATTCAGGTAACCCACTTTACATCAGTGTCATCTCTCTGTCAAAGTAGGACCGCTTCTGATATAGAAAGGACCAAATGGAGCAGAAAATAAAGAAAAAAAAAAAAACCAAATATCTATTAACCTTTCCAATCATGGACAGAATTAATATGAGGCACACCATGATCACAGAGTCATAGAATAACCTGAGTTAGAAAAGAAAAAGAAGCTGAACTGGCTCAAGTAAGCATTTCAAGCTGAAATTAGTTCTTAATGGCTGGTTCCCCCACCAGGCCCACTGCATGCCTCACAACTCCTCTTGGGAAGAATATGAAGAAGTAGATACCACGGAGATGTCAGTGAATTGCTGGTAGCAAAGGACAGCAGGAGTGCCTCTTCCAGAAGCATTGCTGTCTCACAGTGTTCACAAATTTGTGGGTCCTGGTGAGACTGTGGTGGTCTCTGACCATCTCAACAACATTTGGGTGCACTGGACATTTCAACCATTTTGACAAATGTGTAACAGTTAAAGATATCCTCCTATTTTTCTAAATATAAAAGACAAAGGCAGGCAGAGCAATTCATTAGTGCATGGAGAGCAGAAGAAACTAAAGATCTTTCTGAGGGATACCCTTCTCTTCTGTTTTCCTTCCCAGGTCAGGACAGAATAGACTCAGCAGGAAGTGGACACAGGACTGCATTTGCTACTGCTCTTTATCTCCTGTCTCATCTCCTGTTTTCCTTCCTCCACAACTCTCATTTCATTGTCATTGCAGGAATTTGAATATGTTGCTGAGCAAACTGCACTAGGCTCCTCCTGTGCTGCCTACTTAACTGGTAGGCAACACCAAGACATGCAAAACCCAGCAGAAAGCTAGGCAATGACTACATTTCCCAAGCCCTTTCTTCCCTACATTTCTAAATAAAAAAAACTATTTAATAGATTTTTATCTGCCAGTTGTGATATTTAGACAGTTTATAAAACACTGTGAAAAAATGTGTACCTAAAGCTAGTGGATCTAAGATAAGCAGATCTCCTCGGCCCAGACAAAGACCCTTAGCTGTCTGAGGAGAAAGACTAAGCTTAGGGATAGCCTGCCACACTGCCTGCCTGCAACATATGGACCTTTACTAAATCTGATTTCAGCAGGTTTAATTTATTTGGATGTAAGCCCTACTAAATATTTGAAGAGCAATTTAGATTAAAAAAAAGAAAAAGACAAACCTTTTTTTTGCTTTGTATGACAAAGTGTCAGCTGGTAAGGTAGAAGAATAAATACTGCCAACAATTCTGGAAAAGAAAGAATAATATGGACGTCTCTGACAAATGGCTCCAGTGACACAGTCGAAGCACTCCCACTTAGTTATCTGAAACAGCTACCTATCTAAAGTGAGCTTTGCAGGTATTTTAATCCCTAGCCCAATCTTTCCCCAGGAGAAAACAAACTGAAACAACAAAATGATAGAGAACTAAACAAGGACTTCTTTTTCCCATTAGGTGTCATTGCCTTCTTCAGTTCTATTCACCTCACCTCTGTCTCTATAATCTTTTTGTATTGTCAGATTCATTGGCAGAGACCTCTTTTGCTTTCTATGGAAAGCTTCTTTTCTACTATTATTATTAACAATAATAACACTGAATGAGTCAAGGAAAGAATTTAAGTAGGGAAGATAACAAGCTAGTGGAGGAGGTAGGAAAAAAATCTGAAAAGAATGTTCAGTGAGTGCAATGAGGAGCATTGATGCAAGGAGGAGGAAAGATGCAGAGCACAGAAGGGTTAAAAGAGGAGGAAAAGAAAGTCTGAGTCAATGCAGAGTAGGAGGAGGTGATTAAAAAGAAATCAAAAAGTTGAATGTGAAAAGCAAGGAAGAATTTTCTTACAGTGAAATCAGAAGGGCAAGGAGAAAGAAATGGAAAGACAGAATAGGCTAAATAGGCTGAAGGAAGTTGTGCTCCATACCTTTTCCATAAAGTGAAGAAACTGAAGCAAATTAAGAAGGAATGAGGGAATTGGAATAGATGAGGTAGACAAGAAGAAGAGAAGAGTGATCTGTGGTAGGAAAGGAAATAATGGAAAGGAAAAAACATGTGTTTGACATATAAAGGGGAAGAAGCTGAGGTATTGGTTTAAATATTATAGTCACCGTATTTGCTTGGAAAATGGAGGGGTCTTTTCACAGGGAGAGTTAAGTTGGAATTGAACATCTGAAAAGGGGAGTTAAAAAACCCAAGCAAACAACATTTATAAACTGAAGGAGAGGTCTTTACAAGAGAAATACCACCTCAAATATAATAATTTATGGAGAAAGATCTTTGTCAATATGTCACCAAATACATACTGAAACACATATGGACAGGTCAGATTCTTTTCATACACTCTTCTCAAATATGAATTGTGTTAAATAGATTTTGTTTGGTATTTTAGTTGGATTTTGTGTCATTTACTAGCTGAAAAAAATCCCAAAGCAAAACATTTTCTCTGGCATAGGGCATTATAGAAGGGTTTGGTTTGCTACTGAGGAAATGAGAGATGATGAACTTGGCTTTGCTGTTGCATAACCACAGATGATGTTCTTTAGCTATCCTCTACTCATGCAACAACCCCGAGCTTTTATAAATTGACTCTGGGGTTTTCTGAAGCATGACACACTTGCAGCTTTCTGTGTCTAAAAGCTGAAGACATTGCCTCATCAGGATTTCCCCCCAGATTCCTCCCATTCTCTGAGATCATTCCTATCCTTCTGAAATGCCCTGCTTGCTTATTTCTTGAAATACTTGAGTGTCTTTCACTGTCATCAGCTTTCAAGACCTCTGTGGCTCTCTTTTAGTTTTTCTTGAGCCCTGTTTGAGTATGGTTCTGATACACTGGCACATCTTGGGAGTGTGCTGAGCACACATTAGTGCAATCACAGCTAAAGCAAACATTTGAGAAGAGCACTTCTGCATGCCACAGAAAATTACTTGTTTTACTGAGGGAAATTGCTTCTTGGTCCTGAAGGATTGCTGCTCCATTGGAGAGTATGGATTAAACAGCACATATGGATCCTGCAGGAGTCCATAAAAAATTTAACAGCAGCAATAAAGGTTTTCTTTGACAAGGCTCTAGTCAGCTGGCTGGCAGTGGGGTGGGGAGGCTGCCTGCTCCCCATAATCCTGCACTTCCCTGTTGGAGCAGCTGGCTCCTCAGGCAGCTGAGCATCCAGGAAAGCAGTTGGAGGGGTGGGAAGCAAAGGAGCTTGGTAGCTAGCAAATCAAGAGATACATTAGAAGGATCTCATTCCCATGAAAACTGTCGAGTTTCCGACTTTTCATCCAGATCCAGGATGAAATACACACGTGTGTGTACATGTGTCTATCTATGTATAAGCAAAAAAATATCATATATACATATGTCTATGTATATGTACATCTATTTTAAAATGCTATTTCTTGTGAGAAATGTTATCCTTATTCCAGTTGACCATAATGAATTTTTGCTGTTCTCTGCCATGAAGTTTCTAAAACTTTATGTTTTAGGCAACTAAAAGCCAAAATTAGGCAAGATAATTTCAGGGACCCCAGCTGATTATAAAAAATGTCATGATGTTCTCACTGCACATCATTACAATAAAATATGATCCAGGGCGTGAGGTTAAATTGATAGAGCAGAGCTTTTTTAGTCCTGCATTAAACAACCATCACTAAACACTTTTCCAAGCTTTATTAAGTATGGGGAAAATAGGAAGGCAAGAGGAAATAAATGTAAGTAATTTAATTTAAAAAAAAAAAAGTATTTGAAGGAGGGCTTCCATGTCAGCAGTGTTTGTTCTTATATTTCTCCTGTTCCTATTGTTAAGAAAAAACATTCCTCAATTTGACAACATTGAGAAAAAAAAGATAAAGCATGAGCTGAGATGATCCTAAGCTCTTTCTGAGGACTTTCTGATCCTGGTTCTTTAAACCAAATGGCAAATTAATGGAATACTAAAAAAATAGAATAGCAAAGGCTGAAAATGCTGTAATATGTACATCACATCAACAGAGGAGCAAGCTCTCCATTTTGGCAGCTACTGGTGGAGGTGGCCAGCAGAGCCATCCTGAGGATGTTGCTTTCGGCTGACCAAAGCATAAACAGCGTTTTGAGGAATGCAGTCCTGGCTGGCTGGACCAACCAGCCAGTGGTTTTGTCTAGCCAATGTACAGAGCAACGGGGAGAGAGAAGACTGAGGCAGAGACACACGAGTGTCCACTGCGTGGGTGACCATGCACTGGAACTGAGTGCCCAGAGAGGTTATGGAGTCTCCCTCCCTGATGATACTGGAGAACCATCTGGATGCAATCCTGTTCAAAGTTCTCTAGGATGACCCTACTTGAACAGGAAGGTTGGACAAGATGGCCCACTGTGGTCCCTTCCCACCTGATCCATTCTGTGATTCTGTGTGATTCTGTGCCTTGAAAGCACAAGTGACTGGCCTGAAGGACAAACAACACTAACCCACAATTACTGCATTTTAGAAACTGTTTTCCTCCCCTTGTATGTACAACAAAGGGAAGTTATAACAAGAAAGAAGTGTGAAAGATGAAGGAAACCTCCTCATATGAAGATTTGGTTATCTTGGATATGGAAACCACTCCTTCTCCTAAGCCTTAAAGAAGTACAGAAAAATGTTGTATTTTTTCTTTTAAAGAAAAAATAATTGAACATTATTTCATAGAACCATAGAATATGCTGTGTTGCAAGGGACCCACCAGGATCATTGAGTCCAACTCCTGGCCCATGAAGGATATCGCAAGAGTCATACCTTGTGCCTAAGAGCATTGTCCAAACACTTCTTGAGCTCTGTCAGGCTTGGTGCTGTGACCACTTCCCTGGGGAGCCTGTTCCAGTGCCCAACCACCCTCTGGGTGGAAAACTTTTCCCTGATATCCAACCTAAACCTCCACTGACACAGCTTCAGGCCATTCCCTCAAGTCCTGTCACTGGTCACAAGAGCGAAGAGATCAGTGCCTGCCCCTCCGCTTCCCTTCTCAAGGAAGCTGTAACTGCAATGAGGCTTTCCTTGTGTTTCCTCTTCTCCAGGCTGAGCAGACCAAGTGACCCCACCCTCTCCTGATAAGGTTTCCCCTCCTTCACCATGCTCTTAGCCCTCCTTTCAACACTCTCTAATACCTTAAAATCTTATACTGTGGCATCCAGACCTGCCCCCAGCACTCAAGGTGAGGCCGCCCCAGTGCAGAGCAGAGCAGGACAATCCCCTCCCTTGCCCAGCTGGCGATGCTGTGCCTGATGCCCCCCAGGACAGGGCTGGCCCTCCTGGCTGCCAGGGCACTGCTGACTCATGTTCAACTTTCCACCAACCTGGACCCCCAGGTCCCTTTCTACAGCACTGCTCTCCAGCCTCTTCCTCCCCAGTCTACACACATCCAGGGTTGCCCCATTCCAGGTGTAGAATCCAGCACGTCCCTCACTGAACTTCATACTGTTGTTGATTGCTCAGGCTTCTAATTTATCGAGGTCTCTCTGCAGAGACTCTCTGCCCTTGAGGAAGTTTACAACTCCTCCCAATTTGCTGTTGATGGCAAATTTATTAGATAATGGCAAATTAAGAAGACATTCTTTAAAAAGATAAATAAGTTCAAACTAAAGTTAGCAATATAATATTTCTTTTATTGATAGTGAAGTTTTCTTCTCTTCTGAAATACCTCAATAACTTAATACAGTAAACCTGCAACATAAATATATCTGTTGATGCCAGCATGCTTTGATCCCCTTAATACTGGGAAGCCTCTGTTGCCTCCCACTCTTGATTTTCTTAACAGTAATTTAAGCAACAATCCTTTCAAGATAAAAGGATTACAACTCTATGAAAATATTCTCTTACAGAATTCAAACAACCATTCATAAAGCTTGTCAGGCAGCTTTATTTGCCTTGTACTTCCACAGCAGAAGACCCTGAAATCCTTGGTCTGTGCTGAGCAGTTTCCTCCTGCAAGCTAGTAGGCTTAAATTTTTTTGTGGTTCAAGTTCACAAAGTTTTCTTTACTGCTCCAAGCAGTAAATGAAAAACATGCATTTTAAATGAATGAGAAAGGAAATTTTAGGCTATTTGATCAACACTTCTGCTTTTACATAGAATATCAGTTTTCATCTTACTTGGTGAATATACACTGATTGTTTAGAAGAAAGGATGTCAGCTGAAATAATTCAAATTCCAATCTATAAATGGAACACAAATATGGATGAAATTTGGGGCTTCTGAAAAAATACATCAGTTAATTTTCGAGAGGAACTCATTTCCTTCAATGTGTTTAGGAAGGTCTATATGCCATTGACTAAAAATTGGAAAAAACTTTTGTCTTCCAAATTTGTTTTGACTAATTCCCTAATCTATAGTCCTAATAATGTCTTCAAATACAAATTTACATGCAGCAGAAAAACCTTTTTTTGGTGTTAGTTATGACACAACTGCAATTATGGCATCACTCACGGTAAATTCATATTATCATCTTTCTAGCATAAATAGCTCCAACTTCTAATAAAGTTAGTGATACTGAGCCATTGAGGATGTCTAAAATCAGTTTTGAATTATTTATTTGTAGGTATGAAAATATTTTGAACACTGAACATTCAAAATAAAGGTGTTGAAGACAGTGCATTGTTACATTTGTTAGTTCTGTATAATTAGTACCCTTAGATATTCAGATATCAAAGATAAATATTTTAGATATTAGTAAGAGGTTTGTCACTTCTTTGTTTTGTCTGTGATTAATTCCATAGCTGCTGGTCAGGACAGTTCTCCTCTACAAGTTTGAGTTGGTAGAACTCTCATTCAGCAAGGGTTTCCTCTTTTTTTGGTTAAGACCAGTGTGATAATAATAAACAAAAATGTGACAATGGGGCACTTCTTTGAGAATATCTCATGGTGTTTCTTCTCATAAGATTTGTGCCATGAACAAGGAATTAAATGTGGTAATCAGTGCCTACTTTGAGAAGATTTCATGGTATTTCTTCTCACAAGATTTATGTCATGAGCACAAATTTTTTCCTCAGGCAACCAAGTCATCTCATACTTGGAAATTCCAATTTTTTAATCCCCTGGAGCTGTCCTAGCCAGGTGTTTATTGGAAACAGAAGCACAATCTAATGCGAATCATACAAATGGAGATTTGTGTTGTAAGACACAAAAAAATCCAAGTAAGACAAAGAAAACTAGCATAAGAAGTGCACATTTGACATGGTTTAATACTCCTATTTAAAAAAACAAATCAACTTTAACAGTAGCATGTTCGATTTCAGGTTAATTGTGTAATTTCTAGTGCATCTTCTCAGTGGGACAGTAATGTTAGCTTATTTGTTGCCAATAGATGGCAGTGATCACTCAGTTTCCTTCAGGAATACAAACTGTGTAACAAGTCAAGTGTCGGGAGACGGGTGGGTATTCGGGCAGATCCTTTCATAAATCCTGAAGCTATTACTACTGGGCTTTCAACAAGAACATTTGCATACTTTCGTATGTTCCAGTATCAGGTAGTCCTTGGATTAAGGGAACCTCTTTCGATGCTTCCTTTGAAGTCAGCTCCATGGCCTGGTGTCAGCCTACTGGCCTGAAGCCTTCCCATACACTATTCATCCCTCCCCAGGAGGCACGCAGGCAGGTGTGCTTCCTTTGCTACCTCATATCACAGTTTGTAGGCATGTCTTCCCTGCAGTCTTCCCTTTCTGGTTTTTGACATGTCTCTCTTGCTTAATGGGCTGCCAAGGGTGACTCCGCAGGCAGTAGCCACTCTCTTTGGAAAAGTACAGTCAAGAGCAGACTTGATGGACAGGAAATTTTGGGGGATGAGAATGGTGAATTGCCTGAATAGATAGGGGGTTTGTGTCACTGGTGATGGAAAGGATCTTCTCATCTGGTGTATGAGATAGTTTCAAAATTTCTTCTTTCACTCACTTCCTGTAAGCAAAACAGAAATCAGCTGGGTATGCTGTGCCATCAGCACGAAAGCAACAGAAGAGAAAAGCAAACCCTCACCAAGTCACTGTTGGGGTTTTTTTCTGATCCAGATGGTACCTACTGGGCTTGAGTCCTCTGTAGCTGACAGCAGCACGGAAGTATTTTCTTGAGTGACTCAGAGCATGCAAACATTCACTCCTTCACAAAGATCAGCCAGCCTCTTGAAGGATCTGAGTATGCAAATGGTGAAATATGCAACATATTCAAAAATTTTCTCTTTCAGCATTTGCACAGCTTGCCAAGACACAAGGTGACTTCAGCTCAAATCTTATCTCTGACAGATGTACCTTCTCCCAGCATATTTCAGTCCATATCAAAACATCTCATAGCTTTGGTAGAAGGAGTTAACTATATTCTTTGTTTTCACTACTTCCATGACCACTCTCAGTGGTTTACTTTCCACTGTCTTAGAGGAAAATGGACCCTTTCCAAACATTTCTTGAGTCATCAGGAGCCTTTGAATTGACTAATCACCACAGATCCATTAAAGGACTTAAACATTTTATTTCTCCTTTAAATACCTAAGTCAAATCTCTAGATCCTCAAAATACCTCTCTTATCTGTCACCTAATCATGATTGCATCTGTAGTCTGAAGGCACTTCTGTTTTTATAGAGTCATTATATATTTGATGATGAGCCAGACATTGTCACTGTACAGGAGTTCCAGCAAAATGAACAAATGAAGATCTCCCCTTCCGAGTTGAATGAGGCAACTCTCAGAGTAGTATTTGCCCACACACCAGCAAAGGAGAAGCAACAATGGCAGCATACTTTTGCTTATTAACACTGTGGTTAAAAATCTACTTGGAATGAAGAAAATCAAAGCTAGCTCCTTTTTCTGCTTGAAAATAAAAAATTAAAATTTGACAGCTGTTCCAATCTGTACATCTGGAAACTCACAGGAATTCACAGGAGGTGAGCACACTTCTCCTCCTTTCTAAAAATTTCCCAAGCCATTAACTCATTTTCTTCTTTCAACACCCCTTTTCTCTTCCCCACCACCATGTAGATTGCATTATTTTCCTAACTACAGGACAAGCGTCATGACTATGAACATCATAAGAAAGAAATACCTATTTTCCAGCCTTGAGATAAATGCCTGGCTTCCTAGAGGAAGTAGTGATGGCTGAAATCCATGTCAGAGACATACAGAAAGAGAAAAGGGATGCGTAGCTATAGTACTGTTAATACCATCTTGAATTTCTGCTTCATTTCTAGTACAACTGACTGAATTGGGATCCAGCACATATTCCCTAGTCACAAAGGTCTCCTCTACTCAAAGAACCAAGTTCTCCAGGTCTCACCCAAAGTACTGATTAACATGAACCAGTAAATATGTAAGGAGGACTATTTAGTAATTTTGGTGTCTTAGGATGGGAACATCTCGGGGGTTTAAGACAGATCACGGTAGGGATGAATAAGCATTTCTCACCTACCAAGCTTCTAATGCATTATTGCAAACACCTAGATGGTTATTTTCTCTATGTGGCTCAGTAATGAATCAGCTGATAGCATGAGTTTTTCATTCAGACCCAAAATATCACCAAAACACCTGCTCAAGCTATTTTGATATTTGCACTCACATGCTCGTCTGGAAGTCAAAGATGTTACAGAAAGCAAAGTATGCCTGGTCCATTTTTGTTGAAAGGTTTCCAACTTTTGTTGAAAGGTTTCCGATTTCCCCTAATTCAGAGGCTGCATCCATATTAAAGAAAACTTTTAAAGGAAGACTGAACAAGCCTTCAGAAAAAAGCATCAAAGATTGCCAACTACACAATGAAATGTGTCTTAAAACATGCACAAATATGTATACAATTTAAACAGTTCTGAGTAAGTTTGTAGGACAGAATCATCTAAATTTTTTTCTTTCTTTGGACAGTATATTCAGAAAAAAAGTAAGACTATCTTTACATTGACTATTTGGATCAACCCTTGTAAAAAACACCTCACTACATCCATTTGAACTGCTATTTTTACCACTGAAAATTTTGTATTATTCCTCTAAAAGAAGTATATATTTGTTTTTCCTATGTGGCAGAAAATATATTTTTGAACTTGGTGGCTTCCACCCTTACCTTGAAACACAAAAGAGGAGTACCTAAAAATTAGGTTCCCATTAAAAAACCACTTGTTTAATTTGTCCTAAAAAGAGAAGAGGATAACACAAATAAGCATGTGTTTAATCTGTTGTCATCAAATTCCTGCCTCTTGCCTTTCGTGCTGCCACCACTCTGTACTCTACATTGACTCCTTACTCTACACCTTGAAAGAGTTCATTGTCTTTCCTAGTAAAGGAGAGAACAAATCCATTAAGATGATTTGAAAACGTTGGAACAGAAATATCAAGAGGAATTCTGAACACTTAAATGTGAGGAGACAGAAAGCATTGGGTGCAGTCCAAACATAAGATGAAAGGGAGAAGGAGGAAACTGAAGCCAGATGGACAAAGCCAGAAAGTCTGGAGAAGCGGCAGGAAGAAAGGGGAGGGACAACACTGCACTGGAAGATGAGGGAGCATCCTTACATGGATAGGAAGACTGCTGGACAGGAGTCAGGACTTCGAAGTGAATGAACAGATTTAAAGAGAAATCAGAGAGATTGGTACAACAATGGTAACTAGTAATGATGGGAGCTAATTAAATCATCCATGAAAAAAGGACTTCATTTTTTTTCTTGGGAAAAAAAATCATGAATTTTAATTTTTAACCTCTAGCCTCTCTCCTGATAGTTGCCCCAAGATTATCAAAGTGCCATAGATGGTAATGAAAGCAATTTTAGCAGGTTAGTCATTATATTATACATCAGAACCACAAGTGAATGCTTCAGTTGAGGAGGTGATGGAACAATAGACAAGCAATGCAAAAGGGATGTTGTTCAAGGTCATCTTCTAAAAGCTTTAGCTTTAGCAGTGTTAGGAAACGTGCAGGCAGCATTGGCTGACTCTAGATCCTGTTGCAACAATGAATATAGCATAATTTCCTTCCATTACATTTATGAAATCATTTTTTATTATTATAAAATTTATTAAATACATCTGAATAGCCTTTTGTTACATTTATGTTCATATAAATGGCACATGATAAAATTTCTGTTATTCATAGGTTCTCCCAAACTCAACGAAACTAAGAGCAACCCAATTTTATTCTTTCACTCACTGCAACCCAAATAATGAAATTCAAGCTGTGACAATTTAGATGTGGAAGTACAAGATGTGATCCAGAAGTGAGTAACTTCAAATGGGACCGCCCCTTACTTTGTTCTGAAGCAGAAACAGACTTAATCTGATATTACTTCCCATGTAAACAAATCTAGTCTGGGTATGCTCAGGAGAACTAATACTTACCATGGTACAAACAGCTCAAGAAGGACAAAAGGAAAATAGCAAATAATCCATTGTATTTTTAGGATGCCTCCTTCAGGCTCAGCTGAATCGGGCAAAATTTGAACCCAAAACACAGAACTTGCATTCAATGTCCTTTATAACAGGTCATTCCTTCATTGCACCTGTTTCATAGTTGGTACTAATAACATCCAACATCATTCCCCTTTCAATATTATTCAAAAGGAGAAGAGAATGGAAAAGAAAGGATAGAATCTGAAACAGAAGACAAAGAAAACTACTTGAATTTTCTCTGCCCTCCTGCCTTAGCTTTCAAAACTAATTAGCCAGGAAGCTTTTAAAAATGAGTGTACATATACTGCCTAATTTCTCTTCATATATAGATCTGTGTTTAATTTCTCCTTAGATCTCTTTTCTGCTTTGAGTCTAGAATCAGCCAGAATCACAGATCATATTTTTGACATGTTTCACTAGATTTTATTCCAGTGTAAAATTTTAACTTAGCTGTGGCCCAGACTTTCACAGCTGACTCAGTGCATGACATCCATAAATAATGTAATTTATGACACAGAACTTAGAGCCATCAAGACAAGATGCCAGGAAGTTTTCTCAGTTCAGAATGCCTTTTTTCATGTGAGCCTTGATTAGTGTCAACAATTTTTCTTTGACCTTTTTAGAAAGGAGTTCACTAAACTCCAGCCACAGATTGCCTTGATGATTTCTCGAGTCTCCAGACAGTGCCAGAAGTGTTGCTAGAACAGCAGTACTTCTGTTTATTTATGAATTCCATTGGTTTCTCATTGACCTCTGAATAATTCCAGAGTCATTACTGCTTGCTTTAAATCTGCCTGAGGGATTTTTGTTTCAGAAACATGAGAATCTACCTCATTTTTTCATCTGTTACAGTAGCTCTGAAACATACATGCTCTTCATCTAATTGGCCTCAGAATAACACTCATGGTTTGACTGACTTCAGGATCAGAGTGCCAGATTTGTTGCTGTAATCTAAGATAAATCTGATGGAAAAACGTCATTAAGAGGCTGAAAACACACTTTTTAAATGTTGAATTCTTGGAAAAGTAGGAAAACATTACTAGATATTTAATTCTACATTGAGGTCTATAACAACCATATTTCATAATGCATTTAATATACTAGAATTAATCCCTTCATAATAAAGATTAGTAAACCAAGATTGGTAATTGAGCACAGGTGTAAAACAATCTGTTGCTCTAACCATACAGTTCTTGATTCAGTGAGAGATGCACAGAGAGAACACAACAGCAGCTCAGCCATATATATATATAGACATAACCTATATTTGGGTGAGGAACAGCCTCCTACTTAATGAGATCCCATGCATACCAAACAGGCTTTTAAAAGAGAAAACCCACCCAGAGTAGTTAGTCACCAACAGAAATGTATTTTGGTCCTTTGTTGGACCAAATAATTCCACAGGTTTCAAAGATCAGAGCTCCTCTGTCCATCCTAGCGATTGTATTTGAGTAGGAAAAACACTTAATTGAAACATTAGTTAATATATAAGAGTTGCTGTCTTTTACCAAATGCACCGGGGCGGGACGGAAGGCAAAGTGATACAACCTGAGACCAATGTTATTGCAACTTCAGCAGTCAGGATCATTCCCAGGTCACACAGAGACGTTCCAGTGGATGCTGACCCTGTTGACTGTAGGTGGTTTAGCTCCTTCAGTAGCTTTTTAAAGATTCCTTTTCTCTTGAGCGTTCTATTCACTGACATAGCTAGAAGCAAGTTTACAGAAGACTTGGGGCTAGGTTGAAATCTACTCATTGCAAAGGAATGGCTATGTTAAAATAAAAGATCAAATTCGACATGCCATGAAACAACAAATGCATTTTATTATTTCACTGAAAATTGGTTAATTGTCATATAGGATCTGTCCTAGAATAGTTATCTTGGTGATAACATAGATTTGTTCAAGCATGACAGATATCTAACACCTTTCTCTCCTGGTTTCCGGCTTACTTGCTATGGATCTAATTAGAAAAATCTCATTTCTGAACTTTGAACATTTTATATTACCACGTAAGTATTAAAACACAACACAATCTCTTCATAAAATGGAATTAAATCTTAGAAGAATAAACACGTTCTCAGGCATATAAATAGAGCCTAACAACTCAAAGTACTTTCTTTTAAAACACTGAGCATAGTTCGAACCTACAAAGTTAAGAAAGGATAAACGCAATAAAGATCACACTACCAAAACAAAATTATCAACTGGGAAAAATAATTAATTATCAGCTCTAACTAAATTTTGAAATTATTAGAGCTAGAGTTGACCAAGTTATTAAGAATGCAAGGTGCTGCAAATAGAAAAAACGTGGTCAAAACAGTAACATTACAGCCACAGACTGACACTGTTGGGGCTGCCCGAGGCAGCACAGCGTCCAGCTGCAGACGTCCTTGGCTTCTGCTGCTGCAGGCAGGGTCAGCTGCAGCTTGCAGGGAAAGCTGGCAGCTGCAGCAAGCAAGGAAAGCTGTCAGCTGCAGCAAGCAGGGAAAGCTGGCTCCTTCACAAGGAGCGAGCCTCAAACAAAGGTGGTGTAAAAGTGTTGGCAGAAGCAAAGGATGACAGAGGTATCTCTGTGTAGGTTCCACCTGATTTATTCCTGGTGGAGGGTCCAGGGACAAAGACCAGCAACGAGGCGAGAGCACAGCATTTTATAGAGGGGTGGAACAAAGGGAAACAACCAATGGGGATTGAATGAGGAGGCGTTAACAGAGGAATATCCAATAGAGATAACTTAAGGGAGGGAATTACATGAACTAACCAATGGGGCATAGAAGAAGGGACAACTTTCTAGAACTAATACATAAGCAATTAAGGGAAATGCATAAACATGAGCTTATGCATAAAACTTGATGGAGAATTCCTGACCCAATAAACTTAAAACATATAAACTAAGAACCACTGGGAACATGGGAACTCGCCGTAACCACGGGGTGAGAATCAGACCTCTGTGTTCTGGAGGCCTGTCCACCAGTCCTCTCAGTGCTCTGCTGCAGGGGCCACTGCCACATGCACTGCAACAACAGGCCTTAGAGATATACAAACAGATGGCAAAAAAAAAAGGTTTACATGGCTAACATACCAACATTTACCTGAGAATCCAAATGCCCTAAATAGGACTCTGGGAGAAAAAGCAAATCCCTAGTAGGCAATGCGTGTGTTGCCTTTGAGACACAACATCCCTGATCCACCTTCTTTTGTACTCTCATCAAGTCCAGTCAAGAGGATGGTCAAGACAGATGATCTTTATTGCAAAAAAAGAGATGCTAGAAAAATAACCATCCCATTCACAACCATCCCATTCCCTCTGACTCACTTCTCTTGCTACTTTTCTTTCAGAAGGGACCTGTGACAGATCTTGTCTGCAGTTATCCATCATAGTTGGTAGAAATGGAAATTCAAGATCAGAAAGGCTTTACTGTGAGCCACAGAGATAGCACAAGGAGCAGGTACCTAAAGAAATAAAGGTTCATCCACCTCATAAAGGAAAGGGTCTGCAGTAACACCCAAGGGAAAACATGGGAAATGTGCCAATTGAATTTCAAACTGGGCTTGCAGAGTGAACTTTCCTGTAAACTTCTTTGTTTTCAATCTTGTCAAAAGCTTTTAATGTAGCTCTAGTTTAAATTTGACATGTTTTACTGGAGCCCACCAGAGTTAATGTAAACCCCACAAGTGGATATGGAACAAGGCACTGAGGGTCCAGTGGATTATACAGGGGAAGAAGCTGGGTTGTGAAATACTTTTGCAAAAACTTGGTCTCTCAAAATTATAGCAACATCACTACACTCAGTACAATGTACTTAAAATCACCCATTTTCTTTAATTTTCCTGTAGTTCCATTGCTGCTTTAAACATGTCTCAAAAGAATCTCTCTAGTTCAGCATTATGTTTAGTAATAGAAAATCATAGAACTGTTAAAGTTGGAAAAGACCTCCAAGATAATTTGGTTGAAGGTTTAACTCAGCACCACCATGCTCACCACTAAACCATGTTCCCAAGTGCCACATCCACAAGTCTTTTGAATACCTCCAGGTACTTTTTCACTGTTCTGAGTTTATTGAGACTGGAATTAATCAACACATGTAAGGAATGCTTAAACTTGAAGAAGTCTCAACACATTTGTTTGAGGGTCTCCTGGGAATACAGTGCTGGTCCATTCGGCAGTAGGGACAATAGCATGCTTCATTCAGGTAAGAACTACACAGCAAACTCCTGTGTTTTACCTAAGGTTGGCAGGGAGTGAGCACCTGACCGCTTTTGTGTGGTCTTGAACTTTCACTCAGACATCTTGTGAGCCATTTCCCTTCTCTGCAAAATGGGGTTAAATTGCTTGAGTAGCACCCTAAGATCCTCAGCTGAGAGACTTTGTGTAAGCACAGTTGTGCCACTCTCGGCTGAGCGGTAACTGCTGAGAGCCAGAAGCAATAGCTGAGTTCTCAGAATCTGGTGCCTGCAGGGATGACACTGCGTGAGCAGGAATTGTGTCAGTGTCTCCTCTGGAGGCAGCCTGCTGCTAGTAAATGCTTCCTCTTCCATTAGCACGGATGAAAGCAGAGGGAGCTTACACCTTGCAGGCACAATAGAGAAATGGCACTGCCTTCCTTGTCATCCTTCCATTACAGGTCATAATGCTGCTCTCCTACTTGCCTTACAAATGGGTTGATGGTCTAGCATTGGCACCATGGGAAGCGTACCCTCCACTCTCCTCTTTTCGAAGAGTGTTACTCTTTCTACATGCAGTTCTCAAGTTCTCTCTTCCCATAGGAAAGTAGAGCTGGAAGTGATTACCACATAACATCTAGTCTCTCAGCCTTCTCCAAAACACAGCTCTGCCATTTCTGACAGATGTTCGCACAGTCTATTCTGAGGAGCCTGCAGGAGACTCTCCCATCTCTAAAAGCAAGCTACTGCAATGCTGTAAGAAAATTTTATTCCGTATAATTTATTGTCACTTATAATTTAAAACTATTATTCCTAATCTGAATTAAAACAGGGCGAGTAGTTATTCTTCCACATCTACCTTTAATATAACCGAAGACTTTTATCAAATCTTCGTCAAATCTTCTTGTCCCTTCAGTAACACCCATCTTTATGGAGGACAAGTGGCTGTGAAGGTTATTTTTTTCTGAGGGCCCATGACATATTAGGAACCCAGGAGAAGCTTTCTGCCTTTTTATTGTTTGGGGGTTTTTACTGCAAGAAAATTCTCATGACCATTGCTGCACACCTGGCTCTGGTTATGGCTGGTAAAACAACAAAGTCTGCATCATCTCCCAAAATACATAAATATTTTAGATTTTAAAGGCAAAAGTTACTGTCTAGAAATATTAAATCATATGACTAAGAATTACCTAACCCTTGAACCAGGTTTTAAACTGTGATTCACTGAAGACATCAATCAATGATAGAAATAAGCATTTTTCCAGGAAGGCAGAAGCCCCTTAATAGAAGACTCAGGCAAATAAAAAAAGATCTGTCTCTTAAATCATAGTCCACCTTACAGAAAAGCCAAGAATCTATAACATTGCTGCATTACTGAAATTGCCCATTAGAGTCCTTTGAGAATTTCCCTCAAGACTTTTGAAACATTAAGAATGAGAAAAGAACAGGAATAAAAGTGCTCTTGATTTTCATCTTGTGTTATTTAACTTGAAAGCAAATATAAAGCAAGGCAGAGAATTCAGCTGGAGGCATTATTTTTGGAAGATGTATTTATTTGAAATATTCTGACACTAGCAGTTAGGAAAAAAACCACGGAATTTAATGTAAAAGTATCAGCATTTTCACAGATCTGGGGCTCTTGCTAGTGTTGCTTTGCCTTAGCTTAGCAAATCTGTTGCTGGCTTCACAAAGAGCCTTACTGAAAAGATTCCTCCAAAAATTAGTTTTATTAAAATACCCTTTTTTCTCCTTCCCTCTTCTGTCCAAGCTGTATTAGATGTTAATCCCAAGCATTACATGTCCATCTACAAACAGTGTACTTGAGTAGCAAACAGATACTTAGTGGCCAAACCACTATTCTACTTCATGCTGAAAAACAAGCTAAAAGCACAGTGTTTTCTCTAGAAAGCTCCAAATGATGTCACCACCTGACAGAGATTTTCCCATAGAAATGGTATCTCCCTGGTCAGGCAAGCCAAAGTAAAATGAAAGATTGCCATCACTGTGTAGATTATATATTACCCATGAAAGATTGATTTTCTCTCTTTTACTTACTAAATACTCAGCAGTCCACAGAGAAAGGTGATACGATCACAGTAATAAATTTTATAGCTCTATTGCTCTGATTTTTTGTTTAGGAATTGTAAATCGCTTTTAAAATAGAAGCTTAGCACAGAGGAAGAGGCAGTTCCCATTGGTACCTCTCTGTGAGCTGACAGATTATGAGATAGACTCATAGAACAAATGCGTAATCTGTCTAGAAAAGGCGTTTTGTTGCATGGTATAAATTTCTGCTGGAGAAACTGTAAGAAAGGCTAAAACTCCTTAATTCCTCAGTGAACTTCTTAAGCCCACTCAAGAAAAAACACTGGGCAGGCACAAGAAAGGTTCAAATTCCCTCCCCACCCTCTTACACTGCTTATGAAACAGCCCAAACTCTTTTAAAGGAACATGTCAATCCACTAGGCTTTTTGGTCTTTTTCCTTTTTAATTTTCCTGTTATTAATCAGCTAAGAATTGGAAATGTGTTTTTTTCTTACAAGCTTGTTTATGTCTCAGAGTACTAACACGGAAAAGCTGGAAAGAGACTACTAGAATAACAAAAACCAGTGGCTGAACAAGTCAATTTTTTTCTTCTAGTCTAACCTTTCCAAAACCTGATGCCAATACCTAAAGCCAAAATTTCATGAATGGCTTTGTAAAGGTGGATAACAAAAGCTATGTTTAGGTCCCTGAAATCAAGAAAAATATTTAAAAAATCTGGAAAGGGAAAAAGAATTGAAGTCAGTATTTACATAAACAAGTTTGCAAATTTGGGGCTTTAAATATTGCATCTTATGGTCAGAAAAAAACCTCTAATAATGCACAGACCAAGTTTTTGCTAAAATGAGTGATGCATCTTCAGTCACTAGAAGTTTTGAAACTTCTAATCTTCAGTATTTGGCAAACAATACCCAATACATAATAAATAAGGATAATACTTCTGGTTTTTTTAAATTAATAAGGCACCAACTGTAAGAAGGAGAAACAGGTATGGCAGGCATTATACAGATACCTATAATGTGTAGTGCCTTTCCTTGAAAACCTCAAGTGCTTAGTTTATATAATATAAATATATACAACATATAATTCTCAAATATCATTTCCCTCCCCCCAAAAGTGAAACCATTTTAATTCATATAAATAAAAAGTTTACTAGTGCAAGAATGAAGGTATAAATAAACTCAAATCTAGAAAGCAGGCTGTATCTTCATAATATATACTAGTTTTTAAAGCTAACTCTGATATACCAATAATTTCTGCCCAAGATAGAATTATGAGAACTTTCTCAAAAGAACACTCCTTTTTGAGTAACGACGTTCCCTTTCCGTGTGGCAGGTTCTATTTTCAGTGACTAAAAGTTTAATTCAATCACAAATATTCATTCAGCAGTACTAAATATTATAACTCCAGTGGCAGTATGAGCTGTTAAGAAACACTTCAACGTGACACCTGTAAGTTTTAAGCCCATCATGAAAAATTTAATTGCATAACATAGGGACAGGAGCTGGTTGCAGGTGTAGCTCTCTCACTTGATGACTCATATTATTGACTCATTTTAATGATTTTAATGACTCATTGTGATGATTGCAACAACATAAATTCAGTTTGTTTTGTCAGCAGCATACAGATATTGGCGAAGCACTCCAGAGAGAACAAAGTAAGCAGCTGAAATTAAATAAAAAAATTAAAACCTTTTTTTTTTGAGTATTAGCACTGATGTCAAACACATAAACTCAGTGTTGTTTACAATACCCCTAATTTGCTTGTGGCATTCTTCCCAGAAGAAAGTGGCTGTTCACTTGTTGAAGGGTGTTTCTGTTGTCCTTGACTGATGAGGTCAATGCTCTGAAAGGTCTAGGCCACCACTGGTTCACTACTGTGACTCTAAGCATGTAATTTCAAGGCATTTGTTACAGCTGACATGTCTGTATCTGTATATGTTTGCTCACTTGAATACACTAGTTGTCCTCTCCCTTCATGAGAGGGTGATGGGGCAAAGTAGAAGAAGAAATCACCACCTATCTCCTCCCTTCTCCCCATGGAAGCTGCCAGACTGACACCTGTTTTTCTTGAACTGCCTGCGTCTGCAGCACCCATTTCCCCTAAGGGGTCAGTGAAACCCCAAACCAGTCTGTAGCTTAATGGAGCTGAGAACTGCTAACATAGGAAATATCTCAGTCACACACCAGTTTTCTGTGGTTACTGAGAGCCTGGGCAGGAGGACACCAACTTCATTCCCTGGGTCCTGGTGCTCACAGACATCCCCAGTAATGGGAGTGTCAGAGAAGAGGTGATTTCCATACTGAAGACATAAAGAAGTATTTCCTAAATCACACACAGGTTGCCAGGCAACTTGAGTATCTACACATAGATTCAGCCATACCCACTAATCAGTTAAAAAATTGCCCAAAAAGTCATGAACCAAATTAAAACCATGAATTGCTTAGCTTAGCAGCAAACAAGAACTGGGGACAAAGTACCCCCAACTGAGCCATAGGCCAGTCCTCTCTTAAATTTTCAGTACCCAAAGGACAGTCCTCTCTTAAATTTTCAGTACCCAAATTCTCAATTAGTCTCACCTTTAAATTCACCTTTGAAGAAGTAGTCTAGAATGTGTAAAGTATCCTCAGACCTGGACCATGCCAGAGATTAACTGGGATCCACTTCACTAAAATCACAAAAAAGTGATACTTTTCTGATAACAAGCCTAGTCTATTTTTTTTATTGTTACACTCTTAATATGCAAAATCTCAATCATAACAAAGTAGCATTTTGTTTCCAGTGCTGATAAATAAAACTGTGATCTTTAAAATACATCAAGCTTTTTCACAGCTTTTAACGGTCCTAGAGTACCTATACTGTTAAGGTAAAATACTTACATTTTTCGAATTCTTATTTTGAAAAGATCAACCAAATTTTGTTATGAGGGATACATCTACATTTTTTCTTTCTGTTTCTATAGCAGGTTTGGTTTGCAACCAGGTGGAAACACCAATTTAGTGTAGTGGTTTGGTCCAAAATACTCATTACTGTTTACCTTCTGTGAGATAAGAATTAGGAGAAACACAAAGGAGGCACCAAACTTGAAAGAATATAAAGAAGTTTATTAACAGACCTAAAAGAAGAAAAAAAATCATACCACACCTTCAGAACTCTTCTCCTCCCCCCACCTTTCTCCCTTCTCTCACTGACAATGTAAAAACACAGCCCTTGAGATGTTCAGTCTGTTTATCACTTCCATAATAACCTTGTTCAGTCCATTTAGGAAGAGGAGTCTCTCTTGCCCATGCTATGAAAACATTATCACAACGAGACAGCCGCCCTGGTTGGTTCTCTGCTTGCATGTGAGTCCCTTCCCCCGACTTGCAGCTTTTCCCACAACTGCTTTCGAGGGTCCACTCTTGAATTACTGGGGTACAATTTTAAGGTTGAGCCATTCAGAAACAAAAGTTCTCTTCACCCATCTCTGGGAGCATTTCATCTCTAAGAATAGAGGCCCATGCCTTCATGAAATTACAACGGGATACTCTGATATATCATAGCTTTACAACAGAATTTCAGGTTTAAGCATCTCCTCTTTCTCTTCCCTCAGGTTTTCAGCTCTTCACAGCACTAAAAGGGTTAATCTCACCTTGGCCTTGCAGCTGGAATGTCACTTATCGCTGTTGGTCACATGATCCTTTGCCGGACAGCAGGGCAGCTTCAGCTGAATCTTGGCCACACTGGAGAGGGGGAGCCGGGCTGCTCTGGCTGCCCACAGCAGAGCCGTGGTGGGGTTCCGCGGCTGGAACAGGGCCCATCAGCTCCAGGATGGCCGTGGCTGGGCCCAGCCTGGCCCAAGCAGGGCCTGGCCGGGCCCGCTGGCCCCCGCATGGGGCCTGCAGCCACCTGTCCCAGCACCAGAAATGAGCAGAGCAGTGGGGGGGGTTGTCTATTCCTAAGTGTGTATCACAGAGGTGGTCACAACTTTAAGTGGCTTAAAGAATTGTCCATATTCAAACTGGCCAGCTGATAGGTTCTATCAGGTCACAGAGGAAACTGTAAGCACCCCTTAGCAAGGACATCCCTTCCGGGACTATGCTTGCTAACCCATGACAGTTTCTTATTAACATTTTTTCCATCTCAAATGAGAAAATATTCAACAGAAGAGCAAACTTCCTGATTAGTTACCTGACTATTCAAGTACTGACTCTTTGGTCTGATCTCTTTTCCTTCCCATGGAACTTTTTTACATAGCATTTTTACCCAGATCTGTGGATAACACGTCTGAAGAGCATCCTCTTGGAAATGCTCTCATTCTTCCTGTGGTAGACACCAGCAGATGAACAGAAAGAAGAACTCCTCAAAATCCCCTGCAAAACACTGTGTTGGAAAGAAAGTTATGGCAAAATAGCTCAAAATGTGTGACATTTTCCCTGTTGAAACCACATCACTTAGATTTAAAAGTAATGCTTAGTCTGATGAGAAGCTACTGAAAATAAACATAGCAAAACACATGTGGCTCTGAAAGTTAGTGGAAAAGGCCTTTTTTTCTGGGCCTGAATCTCATAAAACATTATGGAATCTTCACAGACACATAATTTATAGAAATCCTAGTTATTTCTCATACCTAGGTCAAACTATCTTTTACTTCTCTTCCTTACCTTCTTCTGTTTCCATATCAGATCAATAGCACTAAATGCCTTCTTTCATCAGTCAAATAAACCAAGCGGCCTAGTCCTGTTACAGAAAGCATCCCAGCAGCTCCTCCTGGCTCCACTGAGAATGACAGTACAAAGACATTCTCCAAAAGAAAGAGCACAGTCAATCACACTTAGAAGTCCAACCAGTTTCTTTTGGACTGTTCAACTGGGCCCACTTTTCTCCTCTTCAGTACAGGGCTCCAGACCAACAGAAATGTTTCTAAGGGTAAGTAGAGAAGATAAAACCCTATTCTATTCCAGTTTTTGCAAGAATAAAAGCAAAATAAACCATCATTTTTTCTTTCTGATCTGGTACCACAATTGGTCTTACAGATAGAGAACTACTAATAGCTTCATTGGGGCTTTTTTTCTCCAATAGACATTTTTTTCTAGAAGTTTTCTGAAGGATTCATCATTCCCAGAAACTCACTTGGTATACTTTTGCCACAGTATGAGTATGGGGAAAAAAGCCAATAAAAGATAGCTAAAATTTAAAAATAAAGCTTTCGTTTACCTTGAACGAGTATTCTGTGTCAGTGAGCATCCAAACCACTATCCCTCATCAGCTTTAACAATCATGTCCTTTGAAATGAAAGAATTATTTTTGTTTTGCAATGCTATTAGTTGAGTTAGAGTGACCAAGACCAGTTCAGCAGCAACTGACTTCAGAAGGGAACTACTTGCTAGCTTACAAAAACACAAAGCAGGAGCAATTCAGACCTGCCTGGTGAGTTTACAGCCACCCATTCTGGTGCAAGCAACATTTTGTGGACAAGGAATTAGCACAACTGAATTGCGAGGAGAGCAAACAAGTTTAGGAACCCTAAACTTTTGCTGCTTCATCAGTCAAATGGAACTGTAAAGTCGTTAAACTCAGACACATTAATGTGCATTAGTGCCAGCAAACTACTCAAGCCTTCAAAGCACAAAATGCCCTGAAGATTCACAGTCCTGCTGCCTGCTCTGAAGCTATTCATGCCCTCTACAACCACCATATGCTTCAGCTTAATTGGGGCCTTCAGGAACAAGGCATTAGTATACATTTTAGAACTTCTTTGAGATGAAGTTTGAAATGAAAGAAAGAAAAAATGCTTTTAAAGTGGAGTCATCAGGTAGAGTTTTGAAAAAGAGTTTTGGAGAGCACCATCAGCTGTAAAGCACCATATGAGGACATATATGTGCTAACAGTTGATTAAGCCCAGTCCATATTTGTAATGGCCAAAAATGATAAAGGTGAGGGAAATTTGGTGATCAGTTAATGTTTCAAGTGATAAGGCACAATAGTGATGTAATTTGTAGCAGAGGATGGACTGTCTAAAGAGGAAATGGATCCCTTCAATCCTTCAAGGCCAAGAGCTGGCTGCATTACACAGGGCATGAGCCACACTCTAAAGATCACCCGGAGGAGGTCTGCAAAACTCTGCTGTTATACTTGCTCCCTAAATAGACAGCAGCTTCCAGAATTCAAGAGTTCCTTTTTGTTATTTTTTCAGCAGAGCTAACATATGTTTTTGCATTGAAAACAGGGAGCTGTGCAGCCTGTGGACTCTTTCTGGAGGAGATTGGGTTGCCTTCAAAAAGCTGAAGAAGTTCACGCATTTCGCTACATCCTGGCTTATCCACAATAGCAAAGAAAATAAAAGGTCATCAGCCTGTAAACAATTTCCTATGGAACTTAGAGCTGTCGGGTCAAGTAATAATTACCATTTTACCATCTTTGTAATTAAGGAAGAATGTAGCCTCCAAATACCTCTGATTTATATATTAAATGACTCAAATGGGAAAATTGCAGTCTCTTATTTCCAAACTCACACTATCCAACATACCCATCCAAAAGGTGACAAAAAGTTAAAATAAAAGTGGTGTGAATAAAATCTAATTTCTTGATAAAGAGGCCAAACCAGAAGTTTTACCAAAAAAATTTTTGCTTATCAAAGAGTATTTGAATATTGAATTGAATATGGTAGTTTTAGAATGAGTATGCTTACATATGGTAAATAGATTCCTGTAGTGCCAAGTCAAATAACATTAAGGACAGCGATTAAAAATCCTCCTGTTAATTTTTATGTGGAAAGTGATATTTTTTCTTATTCTGAAAAATGCAGTGTTTTATGTATTTCTCTTCTTGTAATATTTTAAATGTCTTCAAAGAAACATAAATTTAAGAACATCCTTGTGATCAATCATTAAATGCCTCCCATAGGAAAAGACACACTTATTTTCTACATATCAATTTAATCAGTTCAGCCATTAATTTAAAGTGTGCAATTGCTTCAGTTAACAGTCAGAGAACTTGGAAGCTTATACCAACTAAGAGACCTTGGCAGGAAATTACCTAGTTCATGATGATTTATAAGACACATGACAGAATTGAAATATTGAAGAATTGCCTAGGAAAGGATGTGTTTTCAATCAACTGCAAGAACACAGAGCTCGGTGAGAATCACTCCTACTAAACCTCCTTTAATCATTCACAGTTTACTATTTTTTCTCTAAATTAGAAGTTCCTCTTTGAATGTTTTTATTACTTGTACATAAAACCAACCAATATTTCTGAAGAATTCTGCTCCTCCCAATTGAATTGTAGCAATTTCTTTTAGAAATGTCAATAAATATTTGAATTCTCTTAGAAGAGCTAAAGGTGGTTAAAAGGGAGATGTTTTCTACAGCACCAAAAAATCCATTGAAACTAGAAAAGTGATTTTTATCCACTTCAGAATATGCAGCCTAGTTTTAATGTGATCTGTCTGTTTCTATTACTGTTGAAAAACATTTCAAAGTTTTCAACCAGTGGAGGTTTAATTTTTACTTTTGGATAAGTATAAAGAAGTCTTAAAATCACTACTTAAAAATGAGCAACAAGCCCACAAGCTTCTGAATCACCACCTGCAGTGCCCAGAAGATAATAGGTTTCTACTCGTTTCACCAGTCCATTCATAAACCTTACGGCTTAAGCACTGGATCTGAACTGTGTTTATTAGAATTAGATTTAGAATTGTGTGTAGGATTAGAGTCATTTAACAGCCCCACAGAAGATGCAGTATCATGGCAAGAAAACAGGCAACCAGCTAAGGAAGAATATTAAACACTTACTCAGGCTGTATTTCAGATCTCACACAATTACAGTTATTTCCATTTGTGTTGGTTTTTTTAAAAAAGTTGAGGTCACTCAGAGGGAATGTTTTGTTCTGTGTTAAAGCCTGGAGGTGACTTAGAAAAGACAGAGGTTGGTTTTTACACGTTACCACAAAATTTAGGTTTATGATACTGAGAACGCAATATAAAAATGTGAGCATTCTTACAGATATTGCTAAGTCCTTGAGATCTTAATAGTCTCTGGCACATATTGAATTCTCAATTTATTTTATTTGCATAAACTGGTCCATAATCTAGATATAAATACACCCATAGGCCAAAAACAGAAAAGCCTATTCCAAGGCCTTTTCCTCATGGGCCCCTTGTGGTCCAGAACTAATTTCGTAGAACCTGCAGAGAAATCAGAAGGTCACTAACACAGACCCATCTCTTACCAGGGTTGCTGATGTTTTAGTCATTGCTTGTGTGACTGTCTTTCCTTGAAGATTTATGGAAAAGGGTCATGTGCAATGGGAACTTCAAGGATTTCTCAGGTGATATCTGAGAACCTTTGACTTAGATTGGTTTCACTGGATAGATGTAAACTCAGCCCATCTCACTGCTGCCTGGAGCGTTACAGAATCAAGCCCACAGTTACTTGAATGTCCTGAATGCACCACTGTTCTAACTGCCCCTGGACTGACTCTGAAGTAAGGGCAAGACATTTGATAAGTATATGGGTGCAGTAATTTTCACACTGAGAATCATCTGAAAAATGTTGTGAGAGCTTTAGGTAAGAGAAAAAACACACAACAATTTACTTCAATTTACTGTTGCAACGATTTCTCTTTTTTACCCTTCCTTTTTTTAAAAGGATAATGAAGGGAGATAAAGGTTTCCTCCTTAAAGTGCTTGGTACTGAATTATTTCCAGATAAAGCATGGCACCTCACTGCATACCTAGAAGATGTACATACTTTAGGTGTGCAGTTTTCACCTCTCTTATTTGCAGGTGCTTTCACACTTTGAAAACACTGTTGGATCCTGAATTGTCAGATGAGCAATTGTTCCTGTGCCCATAGCATCACTAGAACATTAGTGAGAAGATAATTAATGTATTGTTGCAACTGCAGGTTTGGAGGATACTTTGGGGAAGGTTGTTGGTTGGTTTGTTTAGTTTAATTTAATTTACTTTATACAGAATCACAAGCACTTATCTGGTGAAACACTTGTAAGAAAACCAGAGAAGCCAATAATAATTCTTGAATGGTTGTGTGTGAAATAATTCAACTCCTGCAAACCTCTACCTCCTCAAGCTAAGTAAGAATGATCATATGATCCAAGCAAAGGTCCTTAGCTCAGGTGCTTTGCCCCAGTTAGTTCCCATGATGACCAGTAACAAAAGAGAAGAGAAGGAATTTAAGCATGAACACTGTCAGTGCCAAATTTCCCGTACCTCAAGGAGCAATTATATTGACACCATTATGAACAGACATACCTTACTGCAGTAAACAACACAATTTTACTATGATTTATGTAGAGAAACATACTTGCTTTTGCTTTACATTTCTGCCTACTAATTGCATTTGGTTGCCCCCCTTTTTGTATAAAGAAACCCAGTGAATAATTGTTGCCTGTATGTAGCTCTGTGGCAGCCTTAAAGACAGGTTTCTGCTACCCACGGGTGCGTCACAGTGTCACACTAATGGGCACTGAGGTCCCCACCTGGTTTGCAAAGCAAGGAGCACTGCAATTTCCCCCCATGTGACAGGCCTGACTAGTGTTTCAGGCACAGCACATGGATGGCTGAGAATAGCATTCTCCTACTGTGAAAGAGTAAAGAAATTATTCAAACAACCGTACATGGTCTAAAAACCAATTTCAGATATCCCAGGCACCCACATGTGATTCTTTGAAAGAGGTTGAAACATTGCCACAAACACGAACGGCCCCTTAGCTGCAACTATTATACAAAAAATTGGCAACAGAGGTTTGACTGGTGTTGGAGATGGTTTCAGTTAACTGCTGTTTGTATTTTGATGCAGATAATAAAAACTCTTCTATGCAACTTAGTCAGCACAGATAAGCTCAACAGACCAAAATGCAAGAGCTGCCTGAAAAAACACTTCTTCAGAATGAAGATGTCATTTACCATTTCCTAAACTGGATGTTTCCAAAGCAATGAAAGGTGATTGCCTCGTCTCAAGACCATACTTAAAAATTCTGTCAATAAAGTTCATGCAGTAGTTTTAGAATATTTTTTTTTCTGTAGGTGGTGATCTGTAGTTGTCTAACACTATGTTGATAATATAAAACATTGCATTATTTGTAGTCTTTATTGGCTCTATATTTATATAAAGCAGGGGGTAAATTTTTTGCTACAAAATTGGAAACAGTTATAGGAGGATGAAATTAAATTATATTAAAATTTATTTCAGCATCACACCTTATAATAGATTTTCTCAGACATTTTGTCCCAGATTGGGTACCTAAATTTTATGCTTGTTCTGTCCCTCCCAGCACCAGAGACATCCTTGCTTTGAGTTCTTGTCACTACTTCTGTTAATGATGAAAATGATGCCTTAGGTTTTAACTTTTATATTTTTCAAATCCTGTACTGCTTAGTGTGTAACTCTGAAGTTTCTTGTAGCCTGTTAATTTCTGCTCTCTCGTGCTAGGTAGACATAACAAAGCCTCTCTGGGCCTGCTCTTCAAGGACACCCAGACCATCCTAGGTCAAAAGTATAAACCAAAAGCCTTTAAAGGGGGACAAGTGAGGGGAATTACATCATTAACTGAAGCTTTAATTGGAGAATTAACCCTGATATGCAAATGAACCAAACCTATAAAAGCGTGAAGAACTCGTGACCTGCCATCCATCTTGGGGTCCGTTTTGGCAGTAGCCGTTGGCTCCCCAGGGGTACCTCTGAAGGCCTTTCAAACAAATACCTACTTTTATTCCCTTACTCCTGTCTAGTCTCTGTGTCTAGGAGGCCTCTTAAGGCATCAAAACTGCCTCTCACTCTCCCTCCTGTTTCTCTTCAAGACTTTTTTTTGCTGCTCTTTCTTAGCCAAAAAGCCCTTACTCTGCCTTTGAAGATTCTCTGAACCTGCTACCTGCGGTGTTCCTTGCTTAACAAATTCCTCCCACCACAGGCAATCCTGAAAATCAATGTCAGACATGGGCAGACATAGGAAGTCTAAGCAATGCCCTGAAAATTATCGAACATGAAATAAAAACCCTCGATCATATGAAATAACCTGAAAACAAGGGGAAAATTTGGTGCTGTGATAACAGCATACAAAATAACTATCATAGAAATAACCAGTACTCCAGAGCATGTAGTCAAGAAATTCCTCTGCTCCTTCACCATCTATACAGGACAAAGCAGACTTCCAAAGCTGTTTTTACCCCCAAGTGCAATTCAAGTATGGATGCAATGAAAAACTTAGGGTCAAGACATCAGCAAAGTTTGAAGAGAGAGTGGTCATTTCTGTGGATGACAGGAACATCCACAGTATCACTCATTACAACCGATTCAGTGCAAGAGACAGTAAACCACAACCTGCAGGATTAAGCAAATTTCAAATGATTACAACTCAGAATAACCCTTCAAATGTCTGTGCATTAGCCAAGGCCACGTAATCCCATTTTCGTCTGATATATATGACACTAATCATTGATGGAGACATGGTATGGGATTAGGTGAGGTTTGGACCTAATCCAAGATGGTATTTCCTATATGCCAGCTCAATTCTACTTTTAGCTTTTCTGCTAACCACCTCCAGGGTGCCCAGAAGCAGAGTAATTATTGCCAGCACTTGTTTTAACTTGCAACCTTGAGACTAAAATGCTCTCAAAGACACAGAAAGAACTGGTGCATTGTATGAGGGTCAGGAATCCTTCCCCCAGGGAAGAAATGTATCAAAATATCTCCCAGTTTTTGTAATTTTAAACACTGCAAAGGGAGAAGCAAATGTCCAGGGAAAACAGAGAAAAAATCAAAACTTTTAGAAGTTCAAATGTTCTGTCTAAAGTACATTTACTGATACTTTTTTTTTTGAACACTGATTTTTTCATGCCAGACTTGGATAGAAAGAGCAAAATCCTCTAGCCAACTTTTGCACCATCAAGAAGGCAGTTTTGAAAGACATCAGGATTTGAGAAAGTTGGGGAGATCCAAGACTGGCTTTTCCAAGTATTCCAGTGCTATGGGTCAGCATCACTTCATACACCTAAAAGCGTAATAATTTTTTTTCTTAATAATTAAATTTCAATCTACTAATCTGAAATTAAAACATTAAGTCAAGCTAATTTTCCAAGTCTACGAATACCCATAAAGCATTAAATTCCATGGTTCAAGGCTTTGGGGGTTTTTTAAGTAATCACAAGATTACAAGGGCTGGCAGTTCTCAGTTCTAATGACACTGCAAACATTCAGCATACCAGCACTTTTTTTCTTTTTTTCCTCTTCTCTGATCAAGCTGTGAAAAAAAATGAAAAAGCAGGGCAAAGTCCTGATATCAAATAAAAACCTACTATTTGATCTCCGGTAGCCAGACTTTCATCTCATCAGTTGTTATAACATGGCCTAGAATTAAACTCAGCTTGTTCCAGTCCAACATTAGTTGGATTGTTCAACTAATCAAACATCCCCTTCATAGCAAACCCTTGAGATTCAGTATAAATCAGCACCCAGAAGTATGAAAGCATTCCTGGGAAAGCTCTAAGTCATCAACACTGTCAGAAATAAGGAATGTGATTAAAGAAAACAAAATGTAAGCAAGACCTCACAATATTGTACTTTTCTCCCTAGAACTTTCCTTTATCATTCCAAATTAACCAATTCACACGGTGTTTTTCTCTCTTTTGCACACCTTGTTCACGAGCACATCTGTCCCAATTTCTTTGCTGCTTCTGAAGCTGCTGAAGTGTTATCTTCACCTTTTTTGATACTTCCCAACTGCTAATATACCTCACACATCTGTTTTTCCAGAGTAACAGATGTTGTTGCTCAACAAAGACAACAGTCTCTATGTTTAGGCTATGAAGTGCGGAAGAAGCATTTAGAGCTAGTTTCTGCTTTTTCTCAGTAGGTGCTTCAAAAATATAGATTCTGCAAATGAAGTGTATTTCCAGTGCATGTGCCCAGGGTTTACAAAGCAAATCAAACTGCAGTGGACCTAGATCATTCTTGCTGCTCAAGAGGGCAAAAGGCAGCATCTTTCTCATATATAAAAGAATTAAGGCTTTAGCCTTCAAGTGGCTGTTCACTGCATGTAATTAAATCCACTACCATTATCTGATTTTGAGCAAGATAATAAGGTATGATGTATTAATGTGTGCTAACCATATTAATGTGATTCTGCTCTATTCCTTCATGCTCTGGTTTTGGGCCTTGTTGCTCCCTGACACAGTGCAACATTTTGCAACAAGATACCTCCAAACTGAGACAGAGGAAATAGATTCCAGCAATGAGAGTTTGTAGGCGGGGGGCAGCAACCCAGCCAGAAGTACCCAGGGATTATCACTCTGCTCATGGTTGTTATTCCCTATCATGACTGTTAAGTTATTTTCATGAACTTTTGGGAATCCTGGGCAAATAGGAAGGACAAATTTTCAGTGGACATCAGGGGCACGAGTGCCTGTGCCACAATGCACTGCACAATGTGTACATACCTGGTACCACAGGTTCACTCTGTGACACGGTGCAGGAGCTGCCCCAAAGCATCCCCTCAACACAGAGCATCAGTAGGGGAGCCCAGAGATCCCTTGCTTTCCCTGGATTCACTCTGCATCCCACTCCAGATACATCCTGGCTGCTTCTGGGACCACACTGCATGTAAAAGAGAATAGTATCAGACTGTGTATTAACATGGTCTACAGACAAAGGCCAGCTGTCTCTTGAGTAGAGATATTAAAATAATATAAACAGTGAAATTGTAGCAAAATGCTCTTTAAGGCTTAGAACTAAATGTCTGTGATCCCTTAACTTAATTATCTAATTTTCTTAGAATTTTGCTGTTTGCCATTAGAGCTTGCATATATTTGGAAAAAACTAAGAGTTTGCCCATTTGGGTTTGCTCAGCAGTTATAAGAAGAACTTCCTGAATTTCTGTACTCCTTCTGTGGAAAAGATGTCACAGCACTCAACTGAAAATAAAAATATTTCTAGATGGTTGTGGATATTTTCTCTTTATAGAAACTTGCTGATTTTCTCATTATCACATTTTGAAGGCTGCCAGCCTTTTCCCATAATATGTTTTGTAGAACTATTCCCCCCACCTATGTCATCTCTAACTCGTTCTGCTAAGTATCCACTTTTAAGAATATTGTTCTAACTTTACCCTCACCCTTCTCCTTCATTTACTATTAGGGCTACTTCCTCCTATGTGCTAGTTTCTGCAGATCTACTGCAGCATTACTTTATTACCTATATTTGGGTAAATTCCTTCCAATTTTATTTGCCTATTCCTCCTAGTTTCAAGAAGAAAGGATAAAAAGCTTGAGAAAAATACACAAGGATGATCAAAATAATACACAGGTGTCATTTTGGCAGAAGCTAACAGAGCTCCAAATACTTGATAATGCTATTTCAAGTCAGCTCAGTGCATTAACAATTTACACAAGGCCTCAAAGTCAGATTGTAATTAACTAATTCATGTTTTCTTATGAGAACCATCATTATTCTAGGAGAGAATTATTTAAAACTATTAAACCAGGCCGATTATTTTTATGACACAGTCAAATTCAAAATGTATATATGGTGCACCTGCATGTTATTTACTAACCTATAATTTAATCTATTTAACTTATTAAAAAACCTGAATGTCAGACAGTAAGTGCATAAAGTTCATTATGCTTTTCTCTGAAAATATGTCCTCACGCTTGCAGCAGTGTAGAGGCTGCACCTTTCACCTGAAAATGATAACAAAATGGAAACAAAATGCTGCCCCCCGCCTACAAACTCTCATTGCTCTCAGTGGAGCCCAGCACAGATTTCCAGTATAACAAAATGCTATACTAGCCAAAGGTTTTTATAAATATGGGTCAGGCCTGTACTATGAAGCACTTCACAGCTGAGATGAACTTGTCCTAATGAGATAAAACTATCAAAGCTGGAAGTTTCTTACAGACAGTTTACATTTTGTGATGACATTCCCTTGAATCTTAAATGTAGCAGCCTTTCTTGTTTGTGGGCCTAGAGCTCTCCTCCGGGAATGGAAACATTAGATACTGATGAAAATATTCATGAACTCTTTGTCATGCTGTTTTTATGGAAGGAAATTCCATCTATTTCATGATCACGAACTGACAAGTAAACTAATCTTTGCTCTTACGCATTAGTCATATTTTCCCTTATGTTCTTTGTAGAGGAAGTGGCACATGCGTATTTAATTTAATTCTGTATAAATATTCGACAGGGCCTTTATCATACCACCTTGATAGCTCATTTGGGCTAACAGCATTTAGCCTTAGAGCCAGAAAAACGAGAGATTTTTTACACTTAATACAACAGCATGTGACGTTCATCAGCACCCAGCCTTGCAGAAGCGTATTGCTGATTTAAGAGTAACTAATCCTAATTCTGCACATCTCAAGGAGCTGGCCAATGACAACCAGGATCTCTGCTTTTCTGTTTACTTTCAGTTACAGTATTCATTGATTTATTTGCAGATTTTATTCATTATTGCAGGCAAGCATTATTCAATGAAGTTTCCAAGCGATGATGAGGCACTTGAATTCTGCAGTTAGGAAGTGAGGTGATTAAATTAATTTAACGTTATTAAATGGTTAATTGTGGAGAGTAGAGTTTGAATATATTGTGTATGATGGTGATTATCATTTAATATTCAGAACAACTTTGTAACACAAGACAAATAAACAAAATCTGTCTAACTTGTTTATTGCCCTCAGAACAGTGCCTGCAGCTTTCTGAAGAGATTTGAGTTTCCAGCTCACCAAAGACCTCTGAGACTGCAGAGACAACTTCTCACTTTCACCAACAGGACATACCTCTGCACCATTACATTACATTTCAACATTACATTTGCCATTAGAGGACCAGGGCAGGCACTTTCACTACATGTAGCTGCATAGTTTTCTTAGGAAGTGATGGAGAGAATCTTCCTGCCAGTTCTATCTTTGGAAGATACACTGTGCAGTGCTCTAGCCCCTCAAAATGCCACAGCTAACAGGGATGGAAGGGAAGAGAGCCATGACCATGCAGCTGCACTGATACTGTGTTGGATGGGGCACAGGGAAGCAGCCTTGTAGCTCTGTGCACTGACTTGAAATCTCTGGCTCTACTCCTGCTTACAATTGCCAGTATTACATCATTGCACTAGGACAGCCAGACCGGTTTTCAAGCTGCCATTGAACTAGGGGACAACTGAGTTCATCTTTCCCACCTGTGCTATTTATATGCAGGATGTTCACGAAATGTGTGTTGCACACTGCTCTATTTCTGACCAAAACATATGCTTTCAAGGCAGCCTACGATCACACACAGCTTAGAAATACAGCATGATTGGGGGGAAAAAAAATTCTTACATAAGCTCCAGCATCACTTACTGCAATTCCAATTGAATTTGGCCTAAAAGCTAATGATGGTGAGCTCAGAGTTATTAAAAGTGGGTTTGACAATCCAAGGAATGTGTCTGAGCAGCCTATTTCCATGATTATCCATTCTACTCCGCAATGTCTTTCTTACGTGGGAAGATGCTCTAACTGTTTAACTTCATCTCACTGGAATGTGTTTTGCAAATGTTTTAATAAGTTATGACCCTACTTGTCTATGCAATGCAGTTCCTCAAATACCTCAGCTGTTCCTTTCAGCTGTTTAAGCTGCAAATTCCATAACGCCCATGATGTTTAGGAAAAAGGGAAGTTTATATCTTACTAAATAGGCCTGTTGCTACCCCAGTGACAAATTCTCTGGATGGATTAATATCTGAGAAAACTTTTTTTTTTTTTTTTAAAGGGCGTATTTATTATCTTTCATGGCTCCTCACTGTACTGGATGTTTTCCATCTCCCACAGCATGAGTGTCACAGGAGGTGTAATCCATTTGCAGATCTCAGCACATCTGGCATCTACAGCAGCTGAAAAGATGCTCACAGAGGAGGAGCACACTACCTCCCACTCAACTGCTCCTTCCCAGCACTGGCATTGTGTTCCACTAAGGCTCAAATCCTAAGGTGTGGGAAGCTTTGCCATTCACTGGCTGTCAAGAAGCCCATGACCTGTGTTTAAATGAGTCCTGAATGTTACCTATACTATCAAAATAATCAGCCAATTATTTTTCTTAACAAAACCAGATCAGAGAAAGATCAAAAGGATAAATACAGCCTCAAATACAGTTAAAGGGAAGAAAACCCAAACAATAAACCCAACTTATCATGTGTGTCATGTTTCAAGAAGGCCAGCATGAAGAGAGTGGTAAATCCTTTTGCCATCGTCATCTGATGGGACTTGGGGGAATCATCTCCTGGGAGATTTGTCAATCACCTGAGCACTGACACTTAGAGTCACTTCTTGTCAGTATCTAACTCACTCAACACATCAGTTCTGGTTACTGCTTTTGAATATAATAGAGACTAATTTTAAAAATACCCTAATTTCTAATCTTTCTAAATAAGTACTTCAGTATGATGTCTACACATCCAACACAAGAGCACCTTCAGCTGTTTTCTCCCCTGGCACCAGAGCACTGAGCCAGTGTAGGTCTCCCCTAGAGGTAGTTTGAAATCCAAACTCAGGAGTGGCAGTCAGCTCTGGGATTTCTAGTCACAGAGCTGGAGACTGTACACCACCAAAGGAGTATGGGCAAGAAAACACACAGCAGACACAGGAACTGGACATGTTCCTCCTGAGAGATGGGAAGTCTTTGCCCTTGGAAGTGCATCTGGTTAGAGTAATAGTCTGGTAGATTTTTGTGAATGTACCTTAGATTCCCACAGTCAGAAAAAAACCCCAAACAAACCCAAACCACAAACATTCTAGAGATCAGTCTATGCAAGCCAGTCAAAAAAGAGGAATAAGACACAAAGACCTTCAGGAAGGGAACATGGTTTCCTGCTCAACATAGGCCAGCAGACACAGGGCTGCTCAACCATTTTTTGAGTCCAACACGCACTCCAGGTCCTCTCTAAAGTACCCTGGGCCAGCGACCAGCAAAACTAAAACACGAGCTGGAAAATAAGCCACGTGCATTGGATTTAGAAGTCAGGCCCATTTTTTTTTGTTCTTATTTTTAGAAGGCAGGATTAATCACTGTAACAAATACTTATGAATTAGTGAGATTCTTGACATCAAGACCAAATGTCCTTGTGGAAGACAGACTCATGTTTTAAGCAACATCTGCCACAGTGTGTTTAATATCCAGGACTGCTTGAATTCTTGCAGAACACTCCATACCAGTTAACAGACTACCTTGTCCCTGGCATTGCAGATGTTAGAGCAGTCAAAGGTTCATCTCAGCAAGACACTAATAGAAACCACTCTTACTAAAGATAAGGCTTCTCATGAATAATGAAAAAAAAATCAAAGACAATTTAATCAGTTGTCTTTTGGCTCATATTTCCTGTCACAGATGACTTCTTCCTAATTTGGAAAGCATTATTTCAAAGCAACAGCAGTTTTTTAGTTCATTTTATAACTTCATGGGAATTTCCCACTATTGTGGTTGTGATATTCAGACCTATAGAGCATCAAAAAAATACTTGCTTTTCTCACAGATACCCATCCAGTTGCAACTGCTTTCCCAAAGAATAATCTCTACCCCTTTCTCCTGCTAATAAAGAAACAGTTGTGTAAACTTACAAATTCCTACTACAGACAAAAAAAAAAAAAAAAAAGAAGATAAAGCTATGCCTCCTAAAAATTGACAAAAACCATTCCAAACTCTGAATTATAAGGATCAGTCTTCTAAATTCAATTTATAGGTGATGTTTTGCTGTTTCCTGGACTTGTGGGTCTTTCTTTAAATAGCACTGCTCTGCCATCAGGAGACATTACATTAATTTCATTTGGCATCACTGGGCCTCAAAGAAAGAGAGATGCTTTCCTTCAGCAGGACAGAAGATCCGGCATTTTTAATTCACTTTCTTGTGTGTCTTGAAGCCACTTAATCCTCTATTTGCCCTTCTCTGAAGATAATCTCCTAAGAAAATGAAGGTATCTTATTTGTAAACACTGTTATCAGAAAGCACCACCTTTCTCTCTGCATACATCATGCTACTGCCACAATGTCAGCTGCTGGCATCCTAAATAACCAAGGATTGATTGATCCTTTTTTTTTTTAATTTTTAACCACTGCATGTTTTGACATTTCAGTGTTAGATGAAATGCAGATGGGTAGGTTTCTAACACAGTAATTCTGGGCTTTCCTTTAAACAAATCAGAAAATGGCAAAAAAAAAACCCCCAAAACCTTCAGGGCATAGATCCTAGATCTTTGAAGGCTATGGACATTTTCTTCCCTCCATTGCTTTGGGATCAGGAATCCCAAAGGAATCATGTATCCAAGCCTGAACTTCTCTGCAAAGCCCTGTGCTTCATGCTCAAAGTGTGACTCATTACAGACATTGGACTATCAGCTATCCTTCATCTGAAGGCTGTGTGATGTTTCCCTGTAGGAGGTACCTGTAGTAACATGGCACCAAAGCCTAAGCAGGGGTAATGGTACAAGACATTAAGGGTCAAAGTGTAATGCAAGGGCCTGCTTTTCCCCACAAACCAGTCAGCATAACCTTGATCTTTCCTAAGCCACCAGCCTGGGGCTTTCTTGCTTCGCTTGATCTTTATTTTTAACATGTACAGCAGAACCTTGAGCATTTCTTCAGGATCTCGAGCCAAAGCTGTATTTGGAAAGACCTCTTCAAACCTCTGAACTGGTCAGAGACTTCCATGCACTATTTTAATGTATCTTTTTGTAACGTGAGAGAATGTCATTCTGCTCTGGAGATACAGCCCCATGCAGGACCAGATGTCTTTATGAACTACTCCATATATTTGTATCTTAGGAACTGTGACGATTATGGGAACCTTTTTCCATGCTAGAAAACCAGAGACACTGGGAAAATGAGGATCCACTGGAATACTCACTGAAGCACCTGGAAGCCCTTCAGAAAGCATTCCTAATCTTCAGCACAGGCAAAAAGCAGCCCAGCCTGCATTGAGCCGTGCTACAGCTGTGGACGTGGCTGACAGTCCCAGGGTGTCATCTTGCCATCCATGTGGAAGCACACACCAGCAGATGTCACCCAGTCCCCAGAGTGCCACTGGCTCACCCTGGGCTCCCAGTCACCACTGACCTCGCTTCTCCCAGCAGTCTGTACCCAGCCACCTTTCCCCAATTCTCCTTTTAGCCATGGCAAAATGAACCTTCCTCCTTCAAAGCTGAAAGCTACTTCTGTCACAGAAATATCTGATCTGTGAACTTCCAGGATCATTCTAGGATCTTTATCACATTGCTAATGCCCACCTCAAACCTGAATAGCATCATTTCCACTCTGGTATTTCTTACAAGTACTGCAGCTTTTTCAAATAGGTAATGCCACGAATAATCAATTTTCACTTTTACCCTGAAGACAACAATTTTTTTTCTCATCTCTTCATAGTTTTAATATTTTCCTGAAATGCAAGCAGCCACTTTCTCCTTAAACTTGCCATCAAAGAGGCACTCCAAGTGTGAAGTATTCAGGTCAGAAGCAAACCATTAGCAGATGACCTTAGCTGCCTGGCAGGGCACTGCTTGTTCTCTTGTTTTACAGTTCAGGACTTTGGGATAGCAAGTGATACGATTTCTTCAAGGAAAAAAAATCAATATATATTCTCTCACAGAATCAAATAGTAGAGATGAGAAATCAAGAGACAAGGGGGAAAAAAACCCTGAGAGCTAAGAAAGTGAAAAAAATCTCAGATTGGAGAATAGCAAAAATATGCCAAGCAGCTGCAGACTGTAAGGCCGGGTTTATATGAAACAGGGACCTGGAGAAGCAACTCAGCTGAGACCCTTATTTCCACCTACAAATAAGTGATACAGAGAAGTGATTGGAACTAGGAGTAACAGCTCTTAGGAAGTGAAACTACAGTACAGTAAGTGTTACTTATCCTTAAGAAAGTATCCTCTAAGTGTAGTAAAATATTTTCTTTTTCTTAGGAAAGAATCTTCTAGTCCAATAGCCAGCAAGTTACTTTATCCATTATCTGTAGTTTTCCCTTTGAGATTTGCTCCAAAACTTGTATTCCTCAAAAAGTTGTGGGTTTTGCTTCTTCCAAATCAGAAGTATGGACTGTGTAGACCCATGCTTCCCTTATAATTCCTTTTATATTTTTTGAAAATAGAATATATGTTCACTCACAAGTCAAACTTGGAACTTGGTGGAAAGAGAGGAAAGAGAGGCTAAACGAATTCCTTGCAGGAAATAACTCTTTTTTTCTGTCCATCTTCACCACATGCAATTTTCAAAAGCAGGCCTAGAGGAAGTTGGTCTCATGAAAGGACTAATATCAAGTCAGACAGAAACAGACAAAGGGAATTATCAGCTCTACATTAAGCACATTCAAAACATCTGAGAGTCACATAGCTATCCACACAGCAATGCTGTTTTCATGCTACATAACCTATATAGAAGCATATGTTAGAGGCACGGCTCAGGCATATTGCCTTAGTCAAAGGATGAAGCACAGATGGAAGAAAGCAAGGAATTCCATTGGAGGGGTTACCACATTTGTCCTCTACTTTCACTGATCACCAAAAACAACCAGATATTGTCTCAAACCCACAAAATAACTGTTTAACTACCTTGCATAAATAATTGGATGCAGTCCAATAAAAGAGAACTTTATATTTTTAATTCTGGTTTTAAAATAAGAAAGCACCTCATTCTATATCTTTAAAAATAAATTTAAACATTACTTATGTCAAAGAATTGCATGAGAATAATAGCATGGGGGGTTTTTTGTTTGTTTTTCATTGAAGTAACCCACAGATTTTGTGTTATAAAAAGACTCCTGGATTCTTGGGACACCTTTAAAATAGTAACTTACCACAATTCATTTTACGCATTCAAAAATTTAATAATAGACCTCCCCGGTGTTGGAATTTCCTTTTTTTTTTTTTTTTTTTTTCACATCTAGAAAGGTTTTCAAATGAAAATAACTACTAAATCAACTCCTTACACTTTCATGTGGAAGCATAATCACATGCTTGTTTAAAAAGGAGTAACTTAGCATGCAGAAATGGAAGTGCTACTATTGCTCTGTCATTTATCTAATAACTGTGTTCACAGACTTAACAAAAATATTCTCTTGGAAAGAACTCAACGGAGGTTATGCAGCAGTGACAGACATCGTCCTGTTGAAACTATTCATCTATTTTAGGAAGCTAAAAACGTGGAGACTGTACTTTCTGGAGGTGTATTAAGGATATGTAAATGCCACAACCGCAAGTCATTGGAACTGAATATTTGTGATTGGGAAATGTCAGAGCTGGTAGAGCAGCTGACTGAATTTTTGAGGGGGCTCACAAATCTCTACCTCTTGCAGCATCACACTATAGAAGGGGGTGAGCTTCAGTGTCCTGGGTTTACTTTCTTTCAGAACAGCATGTGCAGAACTGCTTTACCACAGATCCCACAGAGGACATGCTTCAGGGTTAAACTTCAAGAACAGTTTCAGAAATGAGTTTTAGTTGCCCTGGCCAAGGTTCTAAAACCTGTGCTAAAATGGTTTTTCCATCCGAGTACCAATTCCTGGGATTAATGTTAAGAGGAATCACAGGAAGCTGCTTCAACCCCCTCCTCCTCCTGATGTCCTCTTCCTCACCCCTACATCCAAGGTCAGAACAGCCACAGAAGCCTGGATCAATGCAAGAAAAGACCTGAGGCAAATCAGCATCCTAAAGAACTTCCCTGTGACCCTGTGCTGTATGATCACAGGCCACTTCCAGCATCAGAGCTCTGGTCACATTGAGGTCCTCTGCTCCTGAGCACACATCCAACATCCACTCCCTCCTTCG
This sequence comes from Coloeus monedula, assembly GCF_965178545.1. NCBI lineage: Eukaryota > Metazoa > Chordata > Aves > Passeriformes > Corvidae > Coloeus > Coloeus monedula. Next base: position 119,024,814 of record NC_138781.1, read on the forward strand.
TGCCATACTCACTGAACACGACAAGGTATGGTCATAAAGGAAAACCACATCCAGCCCACAGCAAAGTAACTCAGTTTCTGCAGAAATACCCCATGGAAAAAAATTAAAATACCACCAACCCAGGGAAATAATTAAGTTAAATATAATAAATTTGGAGCAACTTGAAAACATGAAGGGCAAATGAAGAGTATTTATGGAAGATGGGCTAAATTCTGTGGCAAGCAGAAAGCAAAATGTCACCAGTGGAGATGGTTATCCATAAACTCTTTAAGGGTATTCTTCTCTCACTGGTCAACATGCAAAGTTCAGCAGAAGAGAAATGTAGCCATTAGCACAACACAGCAGATTTGTCATTTTTCTCATCTCATCTTTTAAATCAAGTTTCCAAGAGCATCTGCTAGGCAATGTCTGAACAACCCCATCACTAGATTTCCTTCTTATATTAATTTATGATTAAAAGTACAAGACATACTTTAGAGATTTATTTTCCTTACAATAAAAATACTACTTACTAGTATAATTTCAGTTCTATCAATATTGAGGATACTTGAACAAAAATTTCTATAGTTAGAAAAAAATCAAATTACACACTGAACACCTGAATAGGTTTTGATTTCATCTTCTACAGCTGTAATAGGAAGCAAGGAGAGCACAGACAATGCCATTTCTAAAATGTTGAATTTCACCTCACAATTTGATTGCCAGTGAAATTATACATTTACCCAAGCTAGGCTGAGAGTCCATGACATCCCAAGACGTTCCTGCAGAATAAACCGCTATGTAGCCTGTTGGTTAAAACAAAAGATAAGAGATGTAGGGATTTCAGTAGCTTGAGAAACACAAAACCAAAGTATGATGGGTAAAGGAACACAACATAAAAAAAAAAAAAATCTGGTAGAAACACCTTTTTTTTAATAGTTACAGAAAATAAAAGCATTTTAACTTCTTGCTTTCTCATTGTTTCTTATTGTATCCATCCAAGTACTTGGTTATAAGAATGTTTTGTAGGCAGGAGAGAGACTGGTGCTACCGATGCCTACTAAACACCTGTTCCTCTGCACAGAAAGCGATGCAGTTTTGCTGCTTAATTCTTGCAGTTAAGAAGGAAAAAACCCAAAAACCCAATCAAACCCCAAACACTAAGACCCCTTGGAGAAAGCTATTTAATCAATGGCCCAGCAGTTAGAAGTGAGGTGTCTTCCCTTAAGAGCAGATGGCCCCCTTCATGCCAGACCACTCTGTGGCATTGCTACTCACAGTAGCTTCCTCAAGGTTAGATGTACTTCTGTGGAACTTTTCAAGCTCCTAGGAGTTGAGATTTTCCAGAAAAGAACTTTGTACTACACACTAACCAACCAGCTCCAGAACCAGGGCAATCAAAGCTTCTGCAGAACTTTTTTTGTCACCAGTGAATAGGTTAAATTACCTACGTGCAATGGAAAATGTGATTCACCTACACAATGAGACAACTGCATTTGCTTCATTTAATCATACAGAGATACAGGGAACAGACTTGAGTTGTCAACAGCAAGTTCCTCTTCCTGAACTCACTGAAGATCTGGGAAGAGGTCAAGTGAGACTAAAAAGGCAGAAGAAGAAAGATTAAAATAGATAGTCCAAAGGTACCATGTAAGAATCATGGCTCATCCTGTTTCCTGTGCAGCATTGGGTCATAAGTTTAAAAAAAATTTCTCAAGATGATTGCTACGTGACTATAGGAACAGAAAGTCTGAAAGTTCAAGACAACACTTGTAGCTTAGCAAAGAAATAATTTCGCAGATGGAGAAGCACTAAGATTGATTTTTTTCTTCCTTTTTTTCGAATACATTATGGAAGTCTAATATAAAGCTGAAAAATGCAGATCTCTCGACAGAATTCAAAACCTGTAGAAGTCCACTGAAAATAAATTACCATTTTCAGGTAAACAACTGTAAAAATTGATTTTTTGGTGTGTCTATTAGGTCTCAGTCAAAGAAAAATACTAAGTATGTGATTTAACACACACACACCACATTACAACTGCGTGTCTTGTATTAATAGGGGAAACTGGTTTACAGAGCGAGAACTGACCCACACGGATACCAACACAGTTTCCAGAGGTGCCTGAGAATCACATGTATCAAAGAGGACAGAGAAGGAAGGCTGTTAAGTTTTACTTGAAGTGTCACATGCCTTTGAACACACTGCTTTACCTTCTTGCTTACATAACAGAGAGAGCACAAATGGTGAGAGCACAGGATTTGAAGATATAAACTGCTACAGCCTGAAAAGAGCAGCCCAAGTATCTCAAATTGGTCATCTTGGATGTCAGGTACCAAAAATAAGTAAATTATCTGGAGAAACTCAGGTCTTACGTAAGAGACACATAGCAAGCATTCTGCTCGGAAATTGCCACCATAAAAAGGACAAGAATGTAATCGTATGTTCAAGGCAAGGTTTTAATGCATAACCGAGAACAGATGTGGAAGCACAGGCGCAGGAAAAGAGCACCTAATTAGCTAATTGAAAAGCGCATCCTCAGGCATACAAAATCCAAGTTTGACAAGCAGTCATAAGCCGACATTTCTCAATTTTTCCGTGCTTAAAAACTGCCAAAATTGAAGCATATGCCATCACAGTATATACACATATACTGTAATCATACATAGGATTGTGAAATATTCTGGATTGGCAGGGCCTATCTAAAGGACACCTAGTCCAACCCCTATGCAATGAGACTGGACATCTTCATCAGGTTGCCCAGAGCCCCATCCAGTCTGACACTGAATGTTTCCAGGGATTAGGCACCCACTACCTCTCTGGGCAATCTGTCCCAGTGTTCCACCATCGTCATCATAAAAGATTTCTTCTTTATATCTAGTTTAAATCTACCCTCTTTTAGATTAAAACCATTAGCAGTCATCCTATTCTATACCTAGGTTCAAAAGATCCATTGTTCCAGAGCAGCAACAACACTGTATATGCACTCACATTCTGCTGTTAATTTGGAATTTTTTTCAAAGTCTGCAATGCAGTGTTAGAAGGTCAACAGAAGCATATTTAACTGCATGCATCATATCTGGGGCAAATTATTTGAGCTTACAAAAATTCACTTATAAGTAAGAGCTACAAACATAAGGAATAGAAATATTATTAGCATTACATGGTCTAAAATTAAAGGAGAATATTTTACTGCTTAGCTGTTTTGTTGATTAAATACTTTTAAAAATATGATCTCTGAAAAATTACTTCAGTCCAATTCAAGAAATCTTCGTATATACCAAAAAAGGCTATTTCTAGCTTACAGCCTTTTAAAAGCAGACAGTTGGTTTTAGTCAGCTGATTTCAACCGAAAATAAATACCTTTTTTTTCTGTATAGTTACATACCATATAGGTCTCTTCTGAAGCTTAAAAAGTTATCTACTGTCTACAAAATTATCACTTGTTATTTACAGTATTCAGTACTGTATGCACTATAAATATAACCTTTTCCTACCATTTCAACCATTGTTAAATCATTGCTAAAAATACACCCCACCATTCACAAGACACATGGGAGACAATTAATGCTGACCAGCACCCCACAAGAAGCACAGCTTAGCAGTCTCCTCATTAGCACTTTGATTACGTTAGACATTAAGTGCTGAAATTTCAACTGCTTAAATTAATACAGGCTCCGAGATGGACTGGTACTTGAAACTGACTGCTACCCCTTAAGGATCCAGGATCTTCAGATTTTTTTATTCTTCCTTGGTAATTGACATATAAACATTATGATGTCCTTGATAATGACTATAAAATGTGTCAACTCGTAAGTGTAAAATTCCAACACAACAGAATGTTTTGGTTATACATAACTCATAGCTCTGCACCTAATCTTCATTAAAAAATAAATATGACGCATTACTTATCAATTTTTCTGCACCTTTAATACTCCCAGCACAGGAAACAGGCCCAAAGCTGCTGCTTGTTGCAGAATTTTCTAAAGCTGTGTGCACAAGCATGCATCCATGCATTCAGAACAGGTAGATCTCATGTAGAGATCTGAAGCAGAAACACAACTTATTAATCTGAGCATGGTGAAAAAAGGTTTTTCACTAACACCCTTTTGCAAACAGTACAAATCCTTGACTAGGAGGTAAGATACTAGCACTTCCCACTGCAGAAAAAAATCTGCTACTTACTAAGTAATTTTGCCTAAAAAGTCAAACACAGTGAATTTAAAAAAAGTCAGTGAATTTAAGTCCAAGAAGCAAAAGTCAGGAAAAGGAAAGCAAAGATGCCATCCATGATCAATTTCAGAAAATGGAGCCAAAAATATGGGAGAATTTAAAAATTACTCAAATTACAATAGCAGTTACAATCCAGGTTTCCAAACAAAGGACTAAATTGAATGTTGCAAACATTCAATTGCCAAATTAGTTGCAAACGAAGACCTTTATTAAAAATGTCACAGGATTCCATCCCCAGCAGAGTTGGGCAAGACAACTTCAGGAGGTTCCTTACAACCTCAACTGTTCTCTAAGTCTCATGCTACTTGAGAGCATCAACATTGAACTAAATTCTTAGCCAGTATTCAGAGTATTTGGAGTCTGGGGACTAGACTTTCCCATGCTCCTCAGTATTTTATGTGGATGTTGTTAATATGAGTGAGTGTCAATACAGTGAGTACTAAAGGAAGTAACTGTTTACCCTTTATCATTTATCATCACTGCTTCAGGACTGCAGAATGGCTTATAAAGGGAGCTAAAGACATCAGCGACCTTAAAATGCAGCACTGACATAGTTCACCAAAGTTTAAAAGGCTTGAAAAGGCAAGAGAGTTCTTGCATGGAGAATGCTCCATTTCTAGAATTATTAATTCGGCACTAAGCAGTAATTTCCTGCATTACAATTTATTACTGAAAAAAATTATAGGAATGAAACAGCACTACAAAATACTAAACAATTTTTGCCATAACTGCTTACAGCCAATCTGGCTTCTAGCTAAACTCCACAAAACAAGTGTGCAATGTAGGTCACAAAGAAAACTAGTGCTGCAAAAAGGCACATGATAAATTTGCAGAGGGCAGACTTCCCAGTTCTGCTATGCAACATAGGTAACTTAGGGAAAAGTGTAAACTTCAGTGTAAAAATGGTCCTACTCAGACCATCTTAAGATTCAAAAGCAACACAGCTGAATTCTAAACAGCACAAGCTCCTGACCTGAGACTGACTGCAGAGCAGTGCAAAACCCAATATGCCTCTCAGAATATTCAAATGGATATAGCTTTCCAGGAACACTGGGAAAAAATCCCTTTTAAATTATCACATCCCTCCTGTCGGCAGGACAGCATTTGCTTTCAGTCAACTTTCTCTACCATTCATTTTCCTCTTTGCAGTTCAAAAAAATAGTTGCCTCTCTCTAAAGCCAGACTTTGGAATAAACATGTATTAGCAGTAGCACAAGAGGCTTTTTTAGAAGTATTTGCTAAGTTTCCAACATGCAGCTGCATGAAATTAGGGAAATTTGAGATCATCAATTTTATCCTCCAACTTCCATCCTCCCATCCCTCCTGACCATGCTCCTCATCCAAATTATATAGCTATACACAAAGTTTTATTATGGAGCAAGATGAAGCACATAGGTGGTACATAACAAACATACTTTCAAGAACTAGTAAGGCTGTGACATACAAAAAATATGTAAACTACATTTTTCTCAATGACTGTTCAGAATCATTACTGAATACGTTAGAAGTTTGTTTGACAGAATTTCCATTTTGAATACACATAAAGATTATAAAACAAAACACATGACAAATATTCCTAAAACCCAAAGCCATTGCTGTTTATTTATATTTTAAAAATATGATGTCATGTAACAATAACAGATACATCCTGGCATTCTTTTAAGTGGTAGATATCAGCATGGAAGGACTTTTTCTTCCCTCATAGTTTGCATTACAGCACTTTATTTTAATCAATTTATTTAGGTGCTTCCCAAGTTCACTTTCATATATTGTTAATGTGTTTCTGAGTTATATAAACCCCAGTCATGTCTTTTTATCTTAAACTAGAAATTAAGCCAACTTTCACAGTATCATAAATCATCACTGCTACTGTCCATATATAAGCTTAAAAGCATACATTTTTAATCTAGGCAACAGTAAAACCAGACTAGAAATTTAGATGTTTTTATAGACAAAGATGAAGGAATTTCTGAGGTTTTTTTGGGGTTTTTTTGCAAGGAGGTTAATTCTCAGCATGAGTTCTGTACTCACCTCACTTTGGCACTCAGGGCACCATCTCAGAGCCTGCAACAAATGAACTTCATGATATGTCACCAACACAGAGCAGGACACACAAACCTTAGAGCTTAATGACTTACAGTATAAGAAAAATGCTTTAATTTTTGTATGCCCTAAAAGGAGGGCCACTTGTAGCTACTCTGTCATGTAGGGCCATCATCAAATTAGCAGTTTTATCCACTTTGGAAGAAATTGACCAACAACACATCCTTTCCTCCATGGACAAAGTTCTAGGTAACATTTCACTCATCTTTGAAATAGACTATTCAATAACAGAAGAGTGGGGTCTTATGTTATAGTGCTGGATTGCCCCTTGCTACACAGATGCATAGCTGCTACTTCAGGGAGCAACTGTCCTCCCAGAAATGGAAGGGCTCTGTGCCTCTTAGCAAAGCCTGATGGCTTCCAAGGAATAACTAATCCTTGGAAGACTGGTAACATTCATAGCAATAGTATCTGAGGCTGGGAAAGTTTTGTCAATGAGTAAAAGACATCAAGGCTTCTTAACACTTGGCATATTAAAAGAAATGAGTTATGCTATGTGTGTAACTTCTTAAAACACTTGTGACTCCATTGACTTAAGGAACAAGACTGCACCAAATTGCAGACAGAATTCCCATTTAGTTGAAGGTGATGCTTTATGGGACTACCTAAAAACAGAGGCCAGACAAAATTAAGAGAATAAAAAGCAGTTATATTTATTGAAGGGCCTTCAGGTACATTTAGGGTAGATGAAGCCACCCAGGGGCTACACCCAAAAATGGATGATGGGTCACAGGTTCCCATATTTTTATAAGTTTGGTCCATTTGCATATTGGGGGTTAATCTTCCAATTACGGCTTCAGGTAATGAAGTCATTTACCCCAAGTTTGCTCCCCCCCAGCTAACTTTTGTTTACATTTCTTGGGGCCTAAGACAGTGAGGTATCCTTGATTCCCAGGCCTAGAGAGGAATTGTTTTGTCTGACCAAGATGGGAGAACAGTAGCTAACACTGTATATGGAGTTTAGAATTATACACTAAAGAATTGCAGGATCACAAATATACGAAAAATATAAAAGCTAAAATCCTCTAGCATCAAAGGTAAAAAATTCAATGATTAAAAGCATTACATCATGGGTTGTTGCTTTGGTTTGCTTTTTTATGCATTAAACCTGTCCTATAGATTTATGGTATTTGCAAATTTGACACTGGGCAGTACTCAACTACGGTAATACTGTTCTTGAAGAATAAGGCACATTTGAGAACTAATTTTAAAAAGCCAGTACATCAACTAGTAAATTTATCAACCAGGTAAGAATGCAACTTGACGAAATGACATTCTGTTTTCCACAGATCAATTGTCTTAGATTTATTTACTCAAAGATATGATACAATTACAAGCCCATGCATTTCATAAAAATCTAACTTAAAATTGTTATGGAACAAAATTTTAAATAAAGCATATACAGATGTTTCTGGGTGTTCAAGTGGACTGGTTAGTCTAGAGAAATATTATTTGCAACATATGAGCAGAAGCATTGAGATTTTCATGTGACCATTTCTTTAGCTCTTCCTCTTCCACTCCTCACATGGAGATAAATCACAGCTGAGTAACTATGGATTGAGTCCTAGGCATAAGCTCATAGCTGAACTCATAATTTCACTTTCCATTGGCTACATATTTATAGTACATCCCTTTTATACTGTTATTAAAAATAAAATAAATAAGACTACATTTTAAAAATGTAGGCAGTATAACTACTTAAAAAATGTCCTTTATCCATTTAATATGCTGACAAAAGTGAAATTTCGGTCTACCTAAATTCTTTTTTATGATTACAAGGTAATTCTTGTAATTCCCAAATGTTTTTGAAAATTACTATCTCTCATAGAAAATTTAGGTATTTCTACGTAATGAAACCACTGGAGAAATCACAGAGAAGCTGCAACAGATTAACATGAAATAAATATTAGAGATAATATTTAAAAGGCACACAAATACTTCAAACACATACAGTTTCAAATCTTTATTGTTTTAAAATTCTACATGTCTTTTACAATTACAATAATTTGTTACTTAAATGACTCTTGTATGGTTAATGTACAATGAGTTTTTTCCTGAAACTCAACCATGAAATACAATTTCATCAATATGATTTTTCTAAATAGATTAATACAAGACTTCTGTTTTGTTGGGAAGAACAAGTGCTTCACTTTGAACAAACGGCACAGGTGTCTTCCCTTCAGAATCTGTGTGATCAATCCATCGAAAGTGCTTTTGAAGATTGCAGATCTAACTGTGACTGATTTTCAAAATCAGTCCATCAAATTACAAGGGTTTTTTAACATTAAAGAGCATTTTCATGTAATGAAACAAGCTGCAGTAGTTATTTTTATTCATCTACTGAGGCAAACTCATGTTGAAGAAAAATTATATGATTATCTGCATGCAATGAACACCCTCTTAAATAGTTGATGAATTTTACACATATAAAGAATCTGTTAAAGAGTGCAAGTACTTTGATAATGATTTCACAAAAGGACATATGCTGGTAATAATGGTAACTAACATTTAACATCTAAATACAAGCTAATGTATATTTAACAGGCAATTAACATGGCAAACAAACCATGTTTCATGTGGCTGCCCTTCGAGAAAATGAACTCATTTGGTCCACACTCTTAAAGTTATCTGGGTAAAAAAATCGAAGCAGTTAGGGCCAGAGTTTTTGATGAATTTCTTGTTTCTAAAATGTCACCTGTTAAAAAGTAAAAGCAGTACATCAATGACGTATCTTGTCACATGACCTCAGTATAAAAAGATGGCCTGATATTGGGAGCGATGAACGAGCACTGAAGGATGAGTCAAAAAAAGAACGGAGACAGAATGAACTAAAACTTTGTTTTGTTATACTTTCTTGTTCCATGGTACTGCTTTCACTCTGTAGAATTTTGTACCCAAAGGAACTTTGAATCTGTTTTGTGCCTATAAAAAAAAGAAAAAAAAATTAAAATGTGGGATTATTCTACTGATTTTTTGTATTTTTAAGCCGAAACTGATTCTCATTATTCAGTATTCAGGAGACCCTCAGGAGTCTGGCAAAGCTCTGGGCAGTGTGGATGTAAATACCTAACCCACTGCTCACTCACCTCTTCTCTGGTTCCCCTACTCTTGCTATTCACTGACTCAAAAGAAGAGCAGGAATAGCAGAACTTAGGACAATTTTCATCTAACTTCTTATGCAGGGAGAATTTGTCACAAGTGTTATTGATGCCATGATGATTTTTTGCCTTTTTTTTTATACTCCTTTTATATACCGTTTTATAATTTTTTTGTATTCTTAGTGGTTTTTAGCCTACATTCTTAGACTTATTTGTCAAGCTGGGAGACTAAACATCTTAGAAGTTTCATAGTTAGGGGTCAGAATGCCCCAGACCCCAAGGTCCTCTCCAGAACATATTCTGTAAACCAAGATAGAACCATCCAGGGGAAGGTTCCTTGGGGAGGGGGGGCTCACTCCAGCCTCTCACTGGGGAATTTTTGATAGATATGCTAATTAGTAAGACCTGTAATGTTATACCAGATCGATTGTGGGTGTGCATTGTGGTGTGCATTTCAGTGCATTCCACCTGGACATGGTGCACCTAAGGGTCCTTAAAATAAATACCAAGGTAAAACTCCTTTCCCTTCTAACTGTGTTTGTAATCCTTGATTTCAAGACCAGGAAAAGGCATCATTACAAATATTAAAACTGACTTTTTCTCTATTAATCATAGATGATTTTTCATTACTATTTTCTTACCTTTTTTGCCTGGCAATATTCCTTTTCCATCACTTTTCCTAGCACCCAAGGTCTCCTAGATGCACCTGATGCTAAAGAGAAAATATATTTAATATTTTGGATAAGCAACTACAGGTACCAGGATATTACATTATATTTTCATTAAAAGCAGAAATTCTTTAAAAAACTCAGTTTTTTAAATAAATAAAAACATTAAGTAAGATCAAGTTTAAATGCAACATTTTGGTGGCCCTTAAAACAATAATTTGCAGTACCTAGGTCCACACCAATTTTAACCCATCACAAATACAACTAGTGTACTGAATTTCATTTTCCCCACTTCCCTGATGCAGGAACAGAATCAAGACATGGTTTCCTGAAGTACTGAGACAGAGACAAATGTGTCCCTCAGGCAACTGGTATGTTGTTTGTTTTACGTGCAGTTTTCTCAGATTTGAGATTAACTCTGTTCAGCAAGTGGTAAGGAATGGAACAAGCTAAGTCCATTTGAAAACAGGTCAGTGAATTAACTACTCACAGTAACGTACAAACTGAAATGGCTTTTACCTTATACAGGTAAAAAAACCAGTAAGGAAAGCCTACCATATTTCACACAGCTATGAATGCACTACTAATGCCATAGCTCAGAATGTATTACATCTGGAAGTCAGATAGGCACTTTCTCCTTATGTTTCACAGATGACACATGGCACAGATCCTTCAGCAGACTCAGAATCCAGCTAGGCCTTAGTGGTCTTCTGGAGACTACACAGTTATTTAAGATCTATCATCTTTCATCATAAGTGCAATCTACAGTGAGTCTGCTCAGGGAAATTATTTAGCAGCTTGTGACATGCAATAACATAGAAACTTTCACTGATAAAGTAGAATTAATATAAATTTTCTTTTGATGCATATTCTTAGACATTTCTACAAAGTTGGGAGCACAGGTGGGTTTGCAAAAAACCACGACAGCTCAAAGGTATTCCCATGAATCCACTTCATGTAGCTCGTGGCTTAGTGCAAAGCACTGTTACTTTTCCTCATTTAAAAAGATTTCAATTTAGCTAAGTTTAGATAGCTGCCAAAAACAACCAATAAAGAGCCTTGAAGATTAAGGGAGAAAAAAAGTAAATGTGCCAGCAACCTGAACAAAAACAAATAAATACTGAAAGTCTTCTCTGAAAAATTTTAATAAATACTATCTTAACTTGGTGGAAAAACTACGAGCAAAAATATTGCTTGCAAATTCCCATATACTGTTGTCTACATTTTGTTATTTATTATTCATGCTACTGAGTAGTTAAAGCAGCCTGATGGGAATGTTAACAAACCCTGTGTGTGTACGAAATTGGCATTTTCTCCCTCTTTTTTTGTTTTTTTACAGCTCACTTTGAAGATGCAGGTATTTTCCCTACTTTTCCAAGGCCCTAAACATCTCTATAAATTTTTAATTAAAAATGTTCCGCCTTGAAAAATATTTTGCATCAGAACAAGTAGCAAAAGCTACAAAGATAGCTGACAACTATCTATAATACATGCTTCTTGTGTTTATCACATACATATTTATAAAATCACTTAGTGTTAGAAAGTTAAGAGTGTTATTTGTAAGAGGAGATAATAATTAGAAAAAAATCTGACACTTACCACACTCACCTGGTTTGAGATCCAATGCAGCAAGGGACTCTGAGTGCAAGAAATACAAGGTTGGACTAACAGTAAACAACACGTAGTTGTCATGCCTTTCGTCCAAGATAATAAGAACCAAATCGCCAACCTGAAAACTGGGAAAAAAAATAAAATCACAGAACTTAACTAAAAAAAGCATAGAAGCTTGAAACTACATTAATTACACTACATTTTTTCTCCCATGTATTGCCTGAGACAGACTAAGTTGAATGGTAACAGACGTTTCCACTTGCTGCGCCAACTTATATACATTTCCTATTTTCTGAAGTCAACAAAAGCAGGCTATCTTTAAAAAGTGATTTTGAAATGTTCTACACCCATCAGCTCAAATTATTTTTTTCAAAAGAACTGTGAGTTTTGCTTTAAAATATAATCAGAAGTACATAACAAAATACTAATGTTTCGATCTTGCATTATTTTTATTCACTGGTACTTCAGTTAACCATCACTGCACTGGTGTTTACAAACATTCTTTTGATGTTTTAAACTGAAGCCAATTTGAACACAGAAAAATACAGCAAAAACATTTATGCAGCTTTCAATCTTAAAAGTTTTAAGCACACAAGACAAAGAAGGGATGAAGTGTTCATCTTTGATCGAATGATGAAAAGCCAAAGAAACACTGTGGCGACTACGTAAAAAGTCCTAAAACTCTGCTTTTTCCTGACACCAAGGTAACACAGGAAGCCACCAAGTTCTCATGCGAAGTTTCAATAACAGAATTCAAAGAACGACTACTGTCTCCAAGCTTCTTGTTCCACAGTGCAAATGTCTTGCAAGTAAATTATTCACCCATTAATAAAGTCTAAAATGGCTACAAATTAAGCATTAGATCATGAGGGGACTCTAAGAATAAATATTACTACTATTTTGGGGATGAGGGACGAAGTGCAAAGAAAGTGAAAAACTTCTCCAGAGAAGGAAACTACAGATACACAGTCAGTCAACTGAGTAAATTTAGAGAAATTTAGGTCATCATCTTTGAAGTTCATTTTTGGATTAAATAAACAATACTCCAAACTTTTCTGCCTGGACGCATTATGAAGACAGGCTATAGTGACTTAAAATCATCTGTATTAGACAGATAAATTCTTCTTTCGCAACATTTTCCTCCCCAAAAACTACCAAGACACTTGCCACAATTTTCAGATGCTAAAGGGAAAAAAACGATTCTTCAAGTGCTAACTTTGTTACAGCAAAAATGGAAATTGGTGTAATTCAAAAAACATTAACAGAATAATCTGTGCCAGTTTTCTTTCTAAAAAGCTTTTTTATATTAGTAATTTATAAGCCTAATATTAATTAAGAAGTTGTTTGTAGCTTTCACATTTTAAAAGAATACTTCTGTTTCCAGCAACAATTCTACATGCAACTGCTAACAGATTGAGAATACCTAACAAAATGTTTGAGTTAATTTTATTTCATTCTGTCAGAGCAAGCCAAGAACTTTGAAGACTTCAGGAAGGTAAGACTTCTCTTCAAATATAATACAGCACTATGCATATTCAGGGTGAACAGATTTCCTTCTATCTTTTCTTAGCATGACTTCAAGGTTACAGATAAACAAACAAGTAATCTAAAAAAAACCTCAGAGAATTCTAGAAATTCCACAAAGTACAGAATTCAAAAAAGTCACTGACAGTTCAAAAAGGCCGTTTTTTTGTTTATAAAAAGGTTTTATAAAATTTGATTTATGCTCAACTGGGATGGCTGAATAGGTGATGGCTGAATTATAGAGATCTATGCATCTTTTCACCACAGAGCAAGAACAGAAGAATTGTAACATTCACTACACACTTATTTTATTGAAAACATATCCATCTACTTAAATGAAATTTAACATCTACTTACTCTCTAATTGCTATTTTTTCAGAATGTCTTGAGGATACTGACGACATACTTTGGGACATCTATAAAAAAGAAAAAAGCTATAAAGTACTTGCTATGATGAAATGTATATTGCAGGTAAGAATATGGGAAAATAATTTTTGATCAATTTCAAGCAGTGCCTGTCTCGCAGATTTTATATTCACTCAGAAAACTCAACATACTTTTGTCATCCTGTTCTGTATTAAGTTTGGTTGTTTGTGGTTTGTTTTTGGTTTCCACTATAGTGCTTTTTCTTTTAACAGCTACCTTTGATTATGAAATTTCTTGCATAACTAATTTCTCCCTCATTATTTAGAATGGGGAAGTGCTTTTCAGATCAGTGCCAGTGAAGATTCATTCTGAGCATACACAAGACCTATGATCCATTCTAATACAGTTACCCAAGGGCATTAGAAAAAGCTGATGGTAGAACACTGGAGTTTAAACATGTTTATTACAATTAAACTCTAGATGTTGAACTCAACATGGTCTCTCAGTTTTTCTAGGCGCTGTCACAAAATATAAAGCTTATTGTAATAAACAGAGCAGCACTCTCTGGAATAAAACTGGAGTCTATAATTCTTTGTTTAGTAAGACCAAAGAAAGGCTTCATTATGTGAGTTTTTGGACATAAGAATTATCTCCTGTATGTATAATATTTGCCTTTAATTCTGTTTGAATTAATTAATACTGGTACATGGACCAACTTTCAATAGGATAAACTAGACCTAAAAATTAATAAAAGTGTACACACAGTTTCTACAATAACTACAATAACCTGAAATGACAATACCTAACGCTACTTCTACCTCTGAAGGAATACCTGTCCCAGTGGAGGCAAGTAGCTGGAGAAGCTGATCTGATATGAATGTATCTGTTCTATTACCCTCTGGTAACCTCCTTACAAAAAACAATTCATAATTGCTCCACAGAAACTCTGACTAGAGGTCCTGCAGATTTTCCATACATTCCTACTTCCTGGACCATTTTTACATGCTATTCAAATCTAGATTGCTCATACTTGAAGTTTAGCACATGAATTTTCAGCTGTAACTCAAATACTGTTCCCTACAGGGTATTTCCTTCCTATTGTCAATCTTGCCCCCTGCCTTCCCCAGAGGCAGTACCAGCCTGTCTTCATATGAGCTTGAAGACTATTCACAGCTCATTTTCTTCATTTCTTCAAAGAATGGGTCCAAATTGAATGCAGTATATCACAGAAAGCTCTCAAATTCTGAAGACACGTTCAGCAGTTTTCTTTACAGGATCCAACTTCAGATTTTTTTTTTTGTTAGAGGCTACTTTTCTTTCTTGAAAAAGTTGCAGCTAGCATGAAATTTGTCAAATTTGCTTAGACTGTTCACAAAAGTGTTTGAGAGTTCTCTTCAGATATAAAGACCAGGTATTTTCTTGCTGTTTTTTAAAAATGGAGTAAGTGTTAAAATAAAACACGAAATAGCTTGATTTCTGTATTTTTCCTTGATTTCTAACTTCAAGAAAAACAGAACAAATTAGAATGCTGAAAATAATTCCATTAAAACCTAGTAAGGAATGTTTTATGAGTACAACCTTTAGACTGAAAAAATGTTTCCCTTTCTCAATAATTCATTTAATGTAACAGAAATCCTGTAATAACATTCCAAGTATTAAAAGGAGTTCCTTTTTGTTCCTTGCAGAAGTAACCCACAAGTTCTTCTGCAAAAGCCAGTAACCTATGAAGATTTTCTTTTTCACACAGAATGCCTTCTGACCTCATTTCAAGTATCTCAATAGAAATAAACACTGGTATTTAAGTGTTGATGCGTATTGCAATTTCAGAAGTGCATTTAAAAGGAGGGGGAGAGGGAAAGAAAGATGAAGAGACAAATAATAAACTTATCTATGAAAAAACTCATTTTCTAAATAAGGAATTGAAAAGATAAGAAGTTCCTATGCCCAGTTAGAAATCAAATTTGAATCACTTTAGAGACCAATGAACTGCCAATTCCTCCTACGTGGCTCTGTATTAGTCATAACAAGAATAACCTTCTATTTGTCTTGTACACAGTGTTTCTTCCATTTTATTTCACTCTGAGATGACAAGAGATCAAGAGTTTGGTTCAAGAAATCTACAGAGAGGTTTAGAAAACTGTCCAATGTGTTTTGAGTTTTACTGTAGCATGAAAACTACACCTAAGTAAATCCTGTGCACTGCACTGACATTCTGAATTAAAAACGCTCCTTTAAAAATTATACTTTTAGATGTCTTGCTATCCTTTCTTACACCTGGTATGAAATGTAACTTCCCACTATACAGATATCAGTTCCTACCAAACTTCTAGGTATCACCTGTCACTTAAAGAAAGTGAGATCACCACGGCCAGTCCACCCAAAGGATGTGTCTGTTTCCTATACACACAGGAATTTTTTTTTAAGACTTAATATTGAGACCTGCTAACAAGGATAAACTGGGAATAAAAAAACAGGAGAAGAATTTATAGTCCAGGGCCCTCTGTCACTACATTCTTTTTCCTTCCATAGGCATTTCCTGTATTTGAGCATTTCATATGGTGGCTGCCTGAATTTCCAGCTGCTAGGCAGAATTAGTTTCACACCTTACAAAGCTGAGAGGTGCAGTTTTCCCAAGCCAGTCTAGAAGTTATTGCTAACATTCCCAATTATGTTTAAAGTGCAGGCATATTTACCTTCTTGTAAACTGGCCTTTGATCTACTGTTGCTGAAAACTGAGTCATGGTGCCCTGGAAATTAACACCCCCTACCCCAAGCCTGGATGCTCTGTGTTCTTTGGGAAGAAGTCACTCTCCAGTCCTGTGACTCTTTTTCCAGGAGAAGACTAAGGACCTCTGGAAGGTTATGAGGTTATCTATTTACCACTTGCCTTAACACTTAAAACATTTCTTAAGTTAATAAAAAAACATTTTTAGATTTTAACAAACTTAAATTTTTAAGCTTTTCTTATTTTCTCATGAGGCTTAAAACATGCATTGCACAAATACTTACCAATCTTTGATTTAATCTCTTATTTTCTTCTTCTTTCAACTGCAAAGTCTAAAAGAAAATCTTAATCTGATTAACTGGTTATTATACCTCTTACAGTACAAACATAAAAAAATAGTTACTGTACGACTAGAGCCCAACTACTTGTACAATACCACATCTTTCAGTGCTATAACAATTACCAAAATATCTTTTGAAAAAATACACGCAAAAAAAATTTAAGTCTAGCAATTATCCCAGTACTACAAAACCCACTGCTAAACTATGTTTACCTCCATACTCATACTTTTCTTTCAGTTAGAAAAACATGTCACTGATAGAATGGCAAAAGAAATGTAATGTATTACTATGTTATAGCTTCTGCCCATGACAAATCCTATGTAATCAGATGACAGAATAAAGCATGTATGTGCTTGTAGTCAAAAACATCCAGGCAGCTGCATCATACAGTGTCACAATCCACTAACAGAAAGCATTCCTGTTCTTTATTTGGTCACAGATTTTAGTCCAAGTGATCCTAGAAAGCCAAAAGCTAAAGACGCCTTTTTTCTTTTTTTTAAGTAAACTTAAAAGACAACTGAGATGAAGTTAGATATGACTGAGCAGTTAAAAATTACTAAAATCTGAAATACTCCAATCTAACTACTAGGGGTTAATCTCACATTTTACCAAGAATACAGCCTACAATACCCACTTCCATGAGAAACCAGTCAATCAAAAGAAATTGCAACTTTTTTTTTTCTATAGAAATTCTCTGGATCAATGATCTGTCACTCCTAAGAAGTGGTATTACACTATAGTCATTCATACTAAAGCCTACATAAACACAACAAAGATAGGCCAAGAGTAATCTTTTAACTGTTATCTTGAATTACTTCAGTGAATTATACTGATCCAAGAGTACAATGAAAAAACATTCCCTGAAATCATATTTATAATCGTATTCATAATCCTTGCAGACACTATATTGCATCAGCGTATATAACTGACCACAGCATTACTTAAAAAATATATACATGTGAAGTTCTTAGTTGTAACACTTAAGCTCACAATCTACTCACTCTTTCTAACAACATTATCCTCTGCTTTTCTTCAGACATATGGACATTTTCACTAAAAGAGAAAGAAAATGGATAGGTTAAAAATGAAATTTTTCTTCATATCAAAAGTTATCTTTTCCATACCCACCTGCCATTGTCACTCAGTGAAGAGTGTTATGTATTTGCTAGCACAGAGGGAACAGCATAGAAAGAAACAGTAAGAATCAGCATCAATATTTCTGTTTGGTGTTTTGGATTTTTTTTCTTTTCTTTCAACCAATGAGGTTCTTTACTGCAACAAGCCAGTGAATTTTCAGTAATCAATTAGTTTATCAAGCTACATGGGGGCATTTCTTGGTATTTTGCATCATTTTCAAGACATCAGGATGAAAGATACAGCTCTGCATGCTTTGACAGTTAACCCCCAATATTGCAATTCAGCTCCATGATGTCCCATTTTCCTAGTCTGTAGCTTAAAGGCTGCTGGGGAGTAGCTTGAAGTGCCCTAGTACTCCCTGGTAGAGACACTAAATTGAACTTGCTACTTGTTGCCATTTACGTGCAATAAACTGAGCATTGGGGCACAATATAATAATGCTAATATCCCAAGTAATTTCTTAAGAACATAAACAGTAATCTGTAAACCAGTTATAATGTATTTTAAAAGCAGTTTAATAGGGCAGAAACAATTTATTTTCTAGTCCAAATAGATTTGGTTGCAAAAAGAAAATGGACAAGTTTTGGGACGAAACATGCTATAAATCCAAGCAAAATGCTCAGCAAAGCTAACAGATTAAGCCATAGTAATCATTACTTTATTTCAGTTTTAAGGCTGTTTAGCTCTCATGTAATAGGAAGCAGTCAACAGAAGCCTGTGAAAGTTTCTGTCTAATCATACACTGAGCCATAATTTTTTTGTCCACAAGCTTTATTTTTTTTGTACATCTGTTCTCAGAGTGCAGGACTAGAATGATTAGAAACAGCTCTTTTTCTAAAGATAGGATACATCCTTATTTTATTATCAGTGCAAGTTTAGTTTGGCAAGCACAAACTGCTTTCATCCTCACTTCCACAAAGCTATTTAGTGCTCTGGGTATGTGATTGTGAGTCAGGCAGCATCGGTTGTGAAGGACACTGACTAAACTTAATGTTAAGTACATCTAACAATTCTGCTTTTACTCCTCTGGTAAAAACCTTGCTTCTCTTTTGTGTTTCCCAGTCAGGTTCATTACTTCTGTGAAAAGTTTGGAGGAGAAGTCGGGGCTCTTCAAAAAGCTAGTAGCATTGAAGTGAGACACTGTTCAAAAGATACACCAGTAACATGCAGCCTCCCAGCTCATTCACTATTACAGTTTTTCTTCTGTTAGACTTACATTTTGTATACTTAGGTAAATTCTTTTATGTCATGATTGTGGTGCCAAGTTTCGCCTTGAGGCTGCATACTTCAAAGTTAACAAACCCACACATTCCTGATGATTGTGACACCACAATTGTATGCACATGTACATTTAAAAGAATATTTTCAGAAGACCATCAAAGGCAGGAGGAAAGTTAAACATGCTCATCTGTACTTCACACCACTCAAGAGCACACATTTCCAGAACGAGAGCATGCTCTGAGTATTTCTACTCTAATGACCCATACTTACTGCACAGCCATCATACTGGTTTCCATCGTGGAGTCCATTCTTCCTTCAGCCCCAAAGTCAGCAACCAATCTGTCTGTGTCAGTGGGCACATCAGCTGCACAGGCTCCACAAGCTTCTGACGCTGCTGCCAAGTAGGTTGATGGAGAAAAATTACTACTTCTCAGTTTATTAACTTCTTCTTCAAGCTTCTTCTTCTCTTCAAGTAAGCGAGCACGATCTTCAGAAAGTGTTTCAATCAAATCTGTGACACAAACAGAATTTCTTTTAATTACAGCAGCACTAAGGCTGAAAACCAATCTGTAGAGAATGGAACAGTTCTATTTGAGAAGATGAATACTTCTTCAGAACTTTGCTTACCCTTATCTTTTTCTTGCTGTTGTGTAAGCACTTTTAATTTGTCACTAAGATCATTAATTATGTTTTCTTTTTTCATTTTCTCTCTTGCCAGAACAGTGTTAAAGTTGGTCTGAAAACAGAAAGGAAGTATTACTGAAAAAAAAAAAGTACTGTAAAAATGTAATGCAAAATAGTACAAATGACAGCATGCATTTCAGTTTTCTGCATTATAATTAAAAAAGAAATTAAAACTTTTTAACTTATTGCTTTGGTGAAGAGATAAAATGCCTGTACAATTTATTTTTATGTTTCTCTGTAAAACTTTTTTTTAATTAATTTCATTTTTAAGCCTCTAGTTCCCTCAAGCCTGATACATTAATTTTAAAAACTCTAAGTTGTGGGTTTTTATTTAAATATAATACTTTATATTCCAGTTAATGTAAAACAGTTGAACATTCTATATTTGAAACAGTTACTTGAAGGATTAAAATTATTAAGATAAATCTGAACTGCACCAAGATATGTTACATACCATGAAAAATACTGTTATCAATACACTACACACTGAATTAAAAATACATTTCAAGTCGTGCGTTAATTCTTCAGTGAACAATAAATTATTGCAAAAGGTACACATGAATCCTGGTTAATAGCTTGAGTAGGTGAACATAAAAAGAGGCCAGCATAGCCTTCAGTACCAGCCTGACAAATCTTTCTGCCTCTTCAATCCTTCTACTGACCATTATGCCCTAGACCCTTTTAGGGTGCTGCTGAAGGGACAAAACCTGCCAACAATCATCTATTTAAAGGATATTTCAAGTTAATTTTAATTTTTCTGTGAATTTTAAGATTGCCTTGATATATGTCTATCAACTCTCAGTCTTAAAATGCAAACTATTTGGTGGGCTACACACCTTACATAGGGCAGAGCAGCCTTTGTTATACATCTGCATAACAAAACTCCCATACCACAAGCATAAGTGACACCTCTAAGGAAACTTCACAGAGGAAAGAAAACAAAAACCAAAAAGGACAGAGGCTAAATACCCAAATACCCAAAACATTCAGTAACCAGCAGAGCCAGTGAAGTGAACTGTCAGCACTGACTGATACACTGTTTTTCTGGGTTTGTGGTATTTGTTTGCTTTGGCTGGAGTCTGTTTGGGGGGGAGTTGGATTGTTTGTTTGTTTGTTGTTTTTTTTAAAAGTTCCAGCTTTCCCTGGAATTTGTTGTCAATGCCTCAGAACCTTCCCTTCCATGCTCTGCTGAAAAAATGAAGAATACTATTAGATAATGGGGAAAATGGAATACTGAGGAATATTGTGATGAAAAAATAAATCTAATGATTACCAAAGTAGGAAAAAATTCCTGTTAGATTTACTACATAAGGTTAACTCCAGTATTAACACTTGAAGGCCAAGAATTTCAATAATATTTCTTTCTTTATAACCATCTGCAATTTTGTGTTCCCTGCACCCAGTGATTCATAGCATTCATTCACCAAGCTGGCTGATCACCACCCTGTCTCTTTGTCCTTATTTGATCCTACCACAGCCACAGTAAGGAGAGGTGCTTAAAACAGAAAATCCTTTCTCAGTGTTTAAATGCAACAAAGCTGTAGATAATAGCTGTTACTAACAGAGATTTAATTTAAGAACTCAAGACTCATCTACAGAAACTAAGAGGCTCACGATGTTCTGAAAGGAAAAAATGCATGGATACGGATGTAAAATATTAATCCAGTGCAATGTGATTTTGTATCAAGATGTGGCATGCATTGTGGCTTTAAGTTTATTATGTAAAATGCAACATACTTTGTTTGAACCTCAAAATACACCATATTTATGCTTTGAACCTCGAAACACCACCTTGTCCACGCTAATAAACTTTAAAAGCCAGTAAGCAGCATCCCAAATCAATCAGTATTTCAAATAATTAATTTAGTGTTGTCCACAAATTTTGTAATAACTGGTATCTTTCTGCAGTTAAAGAGATAAATTAATATAAATTCCAAGCATTTAAGCAAAAGAAATCAGAAAAACTGAATCTGGATTGCCAGTTGTTTGATAATTGGTTTGGCCTTTTGGTTTGTTTTCAGTGGGGTTTTTTTGGTTTGTTTCTTTGTTTTGGTTATTTTTTAATGCTTAAATGTTTGATTCCATTGACACATCGTATTCTGGCTTCAGATAAGTACATAAATTTAGAATGTGGAAGTGTTACACAGCAAAAGAGAAAATGCTACTCTAACTTCAAAACACCAAAAGAACACAATTGTCATGGGAGCAAAAGTAATTTAAAAAAAATCAGCTTTACTTGCTGCTCTGCAGTGAGAGATGTCCTGATGTTCTGCATTTCTTCATTCTTTCTTTTCTCTTGTTCTTCAAGTTGCTCTAAGAACTTCATTTTTTCTTCCTGAAGCTTCTCCTGAAGTTCAGCAACTAAGCTTGATTCAGCAGTTGATTCAGCAGGAGGACTTAAAAGAAAACGTTTAGGCTTTAAATTTGCAGCATATACCGAGCCCCACAATACATGAAATAAGCACACACGCAAAAAGTCAGAAGTTTATTTTGACACATTATGTCTGAAATATTTAGTAAGTACTGTATTACAATTAAGCCATTACTAACTTCAATTCTACTTTTTAATCATGAACATCTCACCAATTCTTACTCTTGGGCATTACGTTTTTTTAGTGTAGCACAATGGCTTTAACTTTGAAGTTTTGTTGCAGGGCAGAACTTTTGTTTATACTTTTTCCTAACATAACAGAAGGTGTGGAAAGTGGTAAAAAGAACAAACAACGATTGACTTCATGAAGATACTTAGTATGTCAAAATGCAAAGCCTTTGGAACTATCACATAATGAAAACAATTCAGAAGTAAATCCGATGTTAAGGAATCCAGACGTGAAATTCAAAACTCTGGACTGCAGAACCTGAAGGACAGCACTAATGATCGTGAAGGAAACCATAAGCAGTCACAGAGGCAGGAAGGATAATGACCTTAAATGGCTTTTGAAACAATGTTACATAGGCCTAATATTTTTCAGCACTGAAGCAAAAAACTAACTGCACTCTTCTCTGTTTTGGCTTGAGTTATCAAGAATCCCCCCTGGAGAACTTTAGAATAGAGAAACCCCTTTTTTGGGCAACATTTGTGAAAAAATGTATTATTTAAATTTCCATTATTCATCTGCACCAGAATCATACTTAAACCATATTGACATTAATCATATTTAGACCCAAAGCTCTTAGCTGAACTGTACCAAAACAGGAATCATCTGCCTTTCAGATGGGCTGCCTGGACTACTGACTGTAAATGACAGCCAAGGATATTGCTGTTCTGCAAAGGATGCTAGCACATTACCAGTTTTTAGATCTCATCACTGTAACAGGCAGTAGGGTTAGATATTTAATCTGCAAAGGTCTTAACAACTACAGCAACAGTGACAATATCTAACTTTATTGTTTTCAAGATACCAAAAGCATCTCTCTTCAGATTGGGGTTTCTTTGCAAGCAAACACTTGCACTATTCTATGATGACAAAGGAGGTACTTAACAATACTGTTACTGCTCTACCACATGGGCATACACTGAATATACAAACTATTGTGCAGCAGCTAAGCACTCAAAAAGCCCATAAGAAGCTTTAAATAAAAGAGTTCTGAAAGCCAGCTGAAGTTCTTGGAGTGGCTAAAAATCCTTTGACATTCTAGAAGTCAGAAGTAAGATAAGCAGGGAAAAGAAAGTCATGAAACACTCAGGCAAATCTTTCTTTGTGCCACTGAGAAAACATTTTCATGCTTGATTAAATTTCAGTTTATTTCTAAATGAAGCCCAGCTAAGAGAGAGAGAGAGAGAGAGAGAGAGCACGTGCTTTATGGAGAAGCTTCACTACTTATGATGGTCTGACAGAAGTGGCTGGAAAATACCAAAGCAGTAATTCAGTTTTCAAAGCAGTTGGGATTCCTATTCCGCTTTTAACACTCTTCACAGTATTATAACTCTTTTAACTAACCAGCAGAGTCTTTCAAATTGCTTAAAAACAAATCATTGAAGAAATTGTGGCTTTCAGTTGGCTAGTACTACACAGTGTAGAAAGAGTAACTAGAATTACAAGTGCATTGCAGTTTTATTATCTTTCCTAATCAAAATTACTTCATTTTCAGACACACCAAACCACGTTAATTTTTATAACGTGGTAATGCATGGATACCAAACATTACTTTGTTGCCTCTAAATATATTTTTTAGTTTTCATGGAAGTTCAAAAACTAAATTCTTGACACCAGTGCAATACCCAGGTCAAATTTAACAATCCCTTTCTCTGTCTGTACCTTCTGAATGGCTAATATAACATTAGTCTTGGAGAAAACAACACCTATCTAGCAAACATATAGTCACATGCCAAATAAAAGTTGTTTTCTACCATTACAAGTTAACTGCTAAACAATGAGCGAGGATAACAAATCAACTCAAGTTACTGACACAGCTTAGGGTTTTAGGAATTCAAAATCAAACAACTAAACAGTGACTTTGAAATATTAGGACAGATTTACTTAACATGTATGCCCTTTGGAGATAAAACAATAGAATAGCTTGATTCCTAGAGAAAAAAAAACTAACAGCAGAATAAAGGCATAAAAACAAGCCTTAGGAGGCAAAATGTATTTCAATGTCACACTAAAAATTAAATTACTTGGCAGAACTTGTAACAAACTAACAGCACTTCTTTAGATTGAAGCAGATAGTATTTCTTTGAAATACATTCTGTTTTATCCAGTTTGGATAAGAATACACACAGCTGTGCTCAAAAGTTCAAATTTAAATGTAGGTGGATTTTTAAAAAGCCTGATGACACAGCTACATCTTTTTCCTGTTGAGTCAAGTTCTTCAAATTTCTACAATGCGTTCATACACAGAAAAGGAAAAACACAGAATTTATCATTTTTCTTCCCATTTCACCATATATCATTAAGTAAATATTTTCTTCAATTAAGAAGGGCTGTTCTTAAGTTTCATTCTATCCCGATCTTAATTCAAAGAAGCCATATTATCTGATGCATTTTTTCATACACTGACATGCAAACATAGACACTAAAACAACATCATATAATGATGGATTTGCTCCCATGTGAAAATCCTGAGGTAGCAGACAATTCCAGTGAAGCAGATATTCCCATTTCCCTTGGACTATGCTGTGGGACTCTGCATGACCACCCCTCTCCTACCTTTTTTTTTTTAACATTACATTGATATTCAAAAGTTAAAAGCTAACTGAAGTCTGTACTCATTTTTTGAAGTATTCTTGCTTTTATGCCGATTCTGTCCACCTTATTGATCTTTTCCCATTTCACATACCTGGTATAGCCTAATACCTGGGAAAAAGTTCCTCTATTAAAATGTTTTACAAACCAGATCTATCAGCTGCATTGATTCATACTACAAGAACATAAATGACAAATGCTAGCATTAAAAAAAAAAATTTGCCACTAAGCATTGGTCACATTAAAAAATTCTACTATTTCCATTCTATAACTTAATCATCTAGGCTGCTGGCAGGCATTACAAACTGCTAAGTACATAAGAGGACACAGAAAGAATAATTCTATGCATTCTTGGCAAGGGAAAAATGTATTTTTCTTTCTAAAATGGAAAATCTCTGCAGAAATTAATAAAAAAAACCAATGATGTTAGGATGTTCTTTAAGATTATGTTGCACCCTTGTGTTTCATTATGAAGCTCAAACTGAAGACCCTAAAATATGTACATGGGGCAGCAAAGTTAATGGAAGTCCATGTAACCACGGCACAGTTCTCAGTCAATCCTGTATAAATTCCCACACAGGTTTTCATGCCACCAATATCACTAACCTGGTGTACAGCTAGCCAGTAAAGAAAGTTATCAGCCTAACCTAAAAGCCAGCCACTGCATGTTCTCACAGTGCCAAGAGCAGAGCAAGGATGGGAAAGGAGAGAGGGGCTGCGACCAGCAAAATCAGAATTTCAAGTAACTTGCTATTGTGGAAACACTCCTTCAATGTAACATTAAAAGAATGAAATAGAAAAACCTTCACTGCTGTCTCAAAATAATACTGTGTTACATATTTTACAGTCTTAGAGATTAACTACAGCCATGGGAACATCACTACCTGGAAAATGAAAGTAACTTGTATAGAAACCAATACAGATAATCACTATTAAAATACAGAGGTTTTACTTACTGGATAGTGTGTCATGAATATACTACACTGACTACTTTAAAATACTAGGAAAACACAGTAACTTAATTCTTACAGTACCTCCGATTCACTTGCATCTCAAGTTGTTGTATTCTTTCCAAAAGCCCTTTTTCAGCTGCTTCCCTCTGTAATTCAAACTCTTTACAAGCAGTTTGTACTGCATCCTCTTTTTCACAATTGAGCTTCTGAATGAGCAACTGCCTGTCTTGCTCTTGGTTAGATACTAACAGTTCTTTCTCTTCCTTTAGCTTATGGATAATAGCTTCGTATTTTTCCTGCTGCTCAGAGAGAGACAACTTTTCTGTTTTTTCCTTCTCTAGGGCACTCATTTCCAACTCTAACTTACTTTGTAGTTCTGTTATTTGCTCTGAAAGTCTTTTTTCTGCCTCAGCAGTTTTTTGATGAAGAAGCGTTACTTTATTTAATTCAGTTCTAAGCAAATTTGATTCTTCTTCATATCTATTTACTAGCTCAGAAATACACTGATCTTTCTCAATAGTCATCAGAGTCCTTAGTTCTGATAAACCCACTTGATATTCATCACTGCTAATTTGTATTTTATTGTTTAATTTATCTATCTCCTTTTTTAAGCTTTCAGTTTCCTTGTCAATTTGAGATCTTAAGGTCTCTTGTTGCTGGTTTCTGCTTTCTTCCAAAAGAAGCTTCATTTCATCAGTTTCTGCCTCTTTCAGGGCAAGTTCAACTTCTAATTTGCACCTCAAATCAGACAGATCTGAAACCTTGAGCTGTAACTCTTCTACTTGTTGTTGTTTCTCCTGCATAACTACTTCATGAGATTCCTGCATTTGTTCAAGTCTATGCTGGTTCTCTTTTTTTAATTTATCCAAACAGTCCTTGTGCTCAGCTACGACCTTCTCAAATTCCTGTAAATGCCTGGCTTGTAGGTTGCTTTCCAGTTCTTTTAAATGGCTTTGCTCTAAACTCTCAAGTTCTGCCCTCAGGAGTTGTAGTTTCTCTTTGTTTTCAACATGAAGTTTTTTCAAGTCTTCAAGTACTATTTCACGTGACTGTCTTAGTTCCTTAATTTCAGAATTTTGTGTCTCCATTTGGCATTCCAATTCAAGTAATTTCTGGTCCTTTTCATTCTGAAGGCAAACTACAGCTTCTTTCTCATTCTTTACTATTGCAAATTCATTGTTCTTAGTCTGAAGAACTTCCTCAAGGCCTAACAGGTCACCTTTTAACTTTTTGATTTTCTTTTTATTTTCTTCACCATCCTCCAATAATTTATTAATTTTAGTTTCATATTCACTTTTCAAACATTGTAATTCATTTTGATGTTTATCGTTTAGTGTTTTTTCAAGTGAAAGTTTTACCTTCTCAATCGTATTTACTATTTCTAAGGAAGTACATTTTAAAGAATTAGAAAAGTCACACTGTTCTTTTTGTACAAGTGTTCTGAAATGGCAGAGATCTTCCTTTATACCTCTTAAATGTATCTTTGAGTCTTGAGCAATAACCCTACACTTCTCCACACAAACACTGAGAGAAGCATTTTCTGCTGAAACATCCTTTACACAAGAACTTGTATCTTGCATACGTCTACTGTCTATTGCATTGATAACTGAAGAATAAAGAGATTCCACCATCATTTCCGGGCTTTGTGGGTCACTTATTACATTAGGAGACACTGGATTTTCTTCTATTACAAATTCATTTACTGCTGACATAAAGTCAGATTCTGGACTTTCTGCTAATGAATCCAAGTCTAATGATCCTTGCTTAAGAGCTTGCTCCAAGTTCGGATGGGCAATGGTTTCAAAATCAAACGTATGAGCATCAATGCTGTCTGGAGACAATTCTTCTAATGGAGCTGGGGGACACACAGGAGGACACAGGGGACCCTGAAGACTGAGTGATGGAGGAGTTCTTGAAGAGGTAGCAATTGCGGTTCCTGTAGTACTTTCCATCCTTGGTGTGGTAGCAGATTGTGGCGATGCTTGACTATTGGAGGCCTACAAGTTATAAAGCAAGAAATAAACACTTGAAGTGATAAGCAAAACTGTTAATATTAAAAATTAATTTTAAATTATCAGGCAAAACAAGAACTTAAAAAAATCAGCCTTATTTTTTGCAACAGTCCAAAATATGTACTACTAAAACTTAAGCAAAAATTGCAGAAAATCAGGGAGATTTCCATTAGGTTTCAGAAAAGCATAATTTGTAAACACAAATACTAAATGCTCACCTAGGCAGAACTCCTATGTAGAGCGCACCCAACTGTATCTTACCAGTCAGAAACAGGCTTTGGCTCCTAACAGCCTATTTATTTCAGTTTTCCTAATAATTTTGTTACTAAAACATTTTTATTCTATTATTGCCAATACTATTATTGAAAAAGCAGCCATTTTTAAAATACACAACTAAGGTTTACAAAATCTTTACTACAACAAAACTGTTGTCTACTAACATATCAAAAATACGTATCAATTGTTCTGCATGTGAATGTAGAACTAGTACAGTACAATGAAGGGCACATTCTAATTAAAAGCAACATTCTGACTTTTCAGAATGCAAGACACACAGCAATCACAGCCAGATTGGATTTTTTCCCCCTTCATGTGCTCCCATTGCTCCCAATTTTAGTCATTTTGCCTCTAAATCCTGGATATAACCAAAACTGATTCTGTAGCACCAGATCTTTCAATATTCACCTGCAAAGCTAATGGTTAGAAAAATCACCCAGAATAATCCACGAGTAACAGCAGCTTGTGAATAAACATCAGTTAAAGCTTCTCCACCTTCATGGAACTGTCCCCAAGAAATTCTGATCAGTTGCAGTGATTTTGATTCTTAAAAGGCTAAAAACTTAATTAATTGGAAAATTGATTTGATTAGATAACACTTTAAATCTCATTATCATCAGTTATTGTTTAATACTATACCAATTATAAAACAAGATCTCCAGGACCAGTGCATACCCTGCTCTGACCTGCATGTTTGAAGATCAGTCTCTGGTATTTCAAAGACATCATACATTTCTATATATTTCTATATTGCCATGGAAATTATACTTCAAGAGAATTCTGCTGAAGTTTTATTTACCATAGCTATAATAGTTGTAACTCAAGCCAAGTTACCTGCACTTCTGTGCACCTGCAATTCAGTAAAACTCCATTCTGAAATGTTTTTAAAAAAAAAAATCAACATCAGCCTTAGAGACTATGCAAACAGCCCATGTTCTGGGATGTTCAAGCTTTCTGTATGTACCAAAACTCAATTTATCTTACAGCATGATGTATCTGAAAGGTATATTCAGTTACAGATTTTCTTAACTTCACAATTTAATAGATTAAACACAGTAAATTTACTGCTTGCAAATTTTTTTTGACAGAACAAGCAAAGTGTATAAAGTCTTCATCCTTTACTACCTTTATAACTACCAGAACCAGGCACAAATAAATGATCAGCCTGTACTCCTTTAGTATCTTATGCTATCATTTATCATTTACAACAAGGAATATAAAAGCCCTAATGCCAACAATACACCTGTAGATTCCTAAGACAAAAACATAAACCTTAAGCTTCAGCAAGTGCAGAACACATCCCAGTGCAAGCCAAAAGCAATGTACAGCCTCAGCATCCACCAAGGATGCATTCCTGAAAAAGTCTGTAATAGGATGGATAGTGAAGCAATTTTTCCTAGGAAAATTACAGTGAAACACACACAGTTAAAATACATACGGCAAATATCTGTAACACACAGAATTAAGGCATAAGCACAGGATCATCAGGATCACAAACTGGAAGAGATGCAGAGTTTTCTGAATGTATCAGTGCTCTGAAAGACATCAGATGCATTGTCTGTAACACCATAGCTCAACCAATACCTTGCTCTTCCATCCTTCATCACTAAGAACTTGTTTGATTTTATTCGTCTAAGAAACGTGACCATGTCTAAAAGAAACAGTTGCTGAACAAAAAGTCCTGGGAATCCTTCTAGAAGAAAATTCCTCTAAGATGTTCAGTCTGAGTGCTGGAGATTTGTTGCTGGTGCTCTTCTTCAAAAAGCCAACACCGCCTCCAGCTGATAATTCTGTGATCCTGCTCGTGCCTCTTTCCTAAACCATCCATACTGCCTCAATGCATTTAAAATGTGTGTCTAGTGCTCTTTATTACGTTAGTTTTTATTAAGGAAATTTCTGCCATCTATTGAATTTAGCCACTTGACTGGTGACAGTGGAGCTTGGCAATAAATGTTCAGCAACGGAACTCCAAAAAACCCAGAAGCGGCAGACTTTGATCTACTGCTGTATAAATTGCCATTTTTTTTGCTTTCTCGAGCTTTTACAGTGATTGTTGCTCAAAAAGAGACCCCATCGTCCTCTGTACCATGCAAATGTTCTCTTAATGGAGATACAGTGTGTTTAACAATTCTTGCTGTGATTTAAGAAGAATCTATTTCATCTTCAACACTCATCTGTTTAGCAGAGTTGCATTTGCACCTCAGCTTCCCTAGCTTTTACATCTTTATGAATCTAAATCATACAATAATTTTGAAATACATTGTAAAAAAACCTTGTGGTCATTGTATACAAAATACTGTATTTATGAAAAATGAACAGGACATGAGACAAATAAAGGGAAATGCTCCTTTTTAAATGATTCTATTAGCCAGGTTTAAGCATTTCCCTTGGGTTTAATTTCAGCTTGTTATTTATTAAAA
This sequence comes from Coloeus monedula, assembly GCF_965178545.1. Classification (NCBI taxonomy): domain Eukaryota; kingdom Metazoa; phylum Chordata; class Aves; order Passeriformes; family Corvidae; genus Coloeus; species Coloeus monedula. Next base: position 119,055,354 of record NC_138781.1, read on the forward strand.
AAAACTTTCAAAAATAGATGTTGAAGGGTACTCTGTATGCTGATACATGCCTGGGTTCAAAGCATGCTTCAAGTGACAAGCATCTACCATTAATAAACTAGAGCTTTAATAGTAACAAAAACTAGCATCACAGCTATCAACAAGCACACACTAAAAAAAGCACTTCAAAGACTTGGAATATCGGAAAGTCCTACAGAAATCCATATGCAAAGGAAAGATGGTGTATACCAAATAAATTTTGGCAACCCTGCAGAATCATCCCAGAAGGTAAAGAGTAAGGACATACCATAAAGAAAAAACAAAAAAAATTGTCACTCTGTGGAACAATAATGAACTCTGTTTCCTCATGACCTGGGGCTGTAACATGCTACATGCCTCAGCAGTGGCTGCTGTGAGCTCGGTGTCTAGTGAGCGTACCAGATCACTGCTTAGAGAGAACCTCACATTTTGAGTGGCTGAAACTATATAAAGACTTTGTTTACTGTTGCTCTTTCCCTGAGAAGCCTGTGCCTGCCATCTAGTCTGTTTCCAATCTACAGACAGCAATGTATGCACATCATACACTAATTTCTGTAACAACAAAGGAAGAAGAGTCAAGAGCAAACAAGAAAAAAATGGAGATAGAAAAGCAGAACTAATTTCCAAGTTCTCAGGTACTGCAGGATTACATGCCTTGTTCTAATTATGTTGCTACAAAAAACATAGGGAATGGGGCAATTCTCTGAAAGATTACAAGCAGTGTTTCAATTTCAAACTCATCTAGAAAAAATGGTAGATTTATGATCTGAAGAGCCAGCTTCTCTTGTAAGAAAAACTTTTAATACCAAAGGATTGCATATGTTAACTACCTACTAACATGGAGAAGACACCTGAATCATCTTACCCAAATCCTATGGGCACCTTAGCCTTCCCTGGACATCTTTAACTCAATTGCTGATCTGCTTAAACTTTGTATTATGAAAATAAGAGAGCACAGCAATATCTTTGATGTGAGGCTATTAAATTACAAAGAATAAGCAGAAAGTCTTAAAAATGAAAAGAGGTTTCAAAGTATTAACAAATTAAACAAATACCCACAACATTGTCCTTTAACTACTCCAATGTAATACTAAAGTAAAAAATAATCATTAATGTTCTATGAACTTGAAAGCTGAAATAGTAAGAGTTATAGGGACACTTGGAAAGTAGTACTCAACACCCCCAGTGTTTGATCTCCTCTGACTTGTTCTTTTCTCGCTCGTCCGCAGTCACAACTTTTCACTCCTGCCTAAAGCAACTATTAAAAGACAGTTGCTGGAGCTGATGCAGTAGGATGAACTTCCATTTGACCAAGACAGAATTCAACTGCTGCACTACCAGCTACCCAGAGACACTATCCCAGTTCAATTTGAAGAATCAGGCTTCTGCTGCCATGGAAAGGGAAACACTGTGGTTGAATGTGTGTCCTTGGTAGAGTACAAGAGTAATAATATGGGCAACACTCAACACCTGCACAGTTATTGCCAACTCTGCACCAAGTTGGGAGGATTTCTCAGTTCACAGCCAGAACACGTGGCTGCATGAAGATTTAGGCATCTTCAGGACAATTGTTACATGTTTGTTCATCCTTCTAATTATTTACTGTGAATTCCCAGCAATACCAAAGATAAAAAAGGGAACATTTTAAAAATTACTTCAGTAATTCAACACAGGCAAAAGTAGTATAATTTAAAAACACGCTTCTATATTATCTTAAGAGCAAAGAAACACGGAGAAAGACCTTGTGTTTTTCATCAAGTAGTAACAAGAACACTGTCTTTGAAAAGAAAAAAATCTCTGACAAATCTGTTTGCTCCAATTCCAAAAAGAGTTCAAATTAATCACTGAAATGACACACAGAGATGGGCATTTTCAAGATGACATCATGAATGGCCCAGCTTTGACTGTGCAATGCAATTTACTCTAAGAAAAGAGACAATTATCCAAATCTGTCTAAGCATCTGACATTTCTGTGTAAGTGAAGAATCCAAATTGGTCAAACCACAGCAAAAGAAAAGAGTGGAAAGAATATTTTCCTGATTTGGCAAACATCTTTTTCTGTACTGACACATACTGATGAAAATTTCTCAGATAAGCATGTCTGAACAAAGAAGGAGAAACTACGAATACGTTAAAAAGGTGTATTTCCTGTTTATTTTACAACAGTTATTATGCGTATTTTTAATTAAAACTTAAATTTCACACTCTTCTGACATTGCAAGCCTTAGTGAAAAAATTAATTCATCAGAACAACTGTCACTATCCTGGTTTCTTACAAGATAAATTTCAGGATAATCCATGATGGGAGCGAACTTCTATATTTTAGAGCAAGGTCTGTTGTAAGGGCACGTTCAGAAAATGCCAAGATTTCACAGAATTTCTTCATTTCCAGCAATTTCAATGGCTAATACAATGGTCAGGCCCTAATATTCTTAATGGCTGTTCATTTGAAAAACAATCTTTATGAAGAGAGAAAATAGCTGGGAAATTAAGTGACACACCTTTTCTATGTTACAGAACAAAGAGCAGTCCAGATTTCGTATTTTACACAAATAAAAGATTTCCAATAAATCTCCTGTCCAAACCCCAGAGAAAAAAATAGAGAACTTCATGTCACTTGGTTTAAGCAGGAAATTGCTATTCAAAATTAAACATGCCCATAATCTTAGCTGTTACATAAGATGCTTCCAGTCAGCCAAGTGCATACAATTTACACCACAGACCATTGCACAGCTCCCCCCAAAAACCTACTGATTTTCTACAGCAAAAGAAACCCAATTTGAAGCAGTCAACTTCACAAAAAACTTAAGCATTGCTAAATTCACCCAGAGTTTCCCAGAGAGAAGCCACAGTCAGAAGCTAAAAGGAACCTATTTGGTGTATTATGAAAGTTAGAGGCTGCATGCACAGAAGCAAAAATGATTGGCAGAAACAGTTTCTAGGGGAAGGAATCTGTTTGACAGGCAGTGAAACTAGGAAGAGATCTTTTTACCATCTGTTCCTTCTATACTCAAAGAAAAAGACTGCACAACGGCCAACCAAAGCCCTAAAATCTTCTTAACTGCTTGTGCCAAAAGGACCTAAGAAACAATGCAGAAATCTAGAGAAGTAACAAATTCACTGAATACAAACTAAAGCAATGAAGGCAGAATGCACACATACTGCATGAAAATGACAGAAAACAAAAATATAAACAGCGCAATTCTATTTCTACAACATCTGTGGAATACAACTATCTGTTCAATATTCTTAGAATATTTACTAGTTCACAATTAGAAAGGAAACTTACGCAGTTAATCTTTACATTGGGAAAAACAAAGATGCATTCTAAAGTGTTTTATCAAAAACAGTATTATGAAAGTATTCTACTGTTTTAAATATAACATTCTCTTTTTTATTGATAAAGAAAAGCAAAAATACCTTTTGTTCATTCAGCAGGTCTGTAATGGTTTGTGACATTTCATCCAAACTCTGTGCTGCCTTGACCAGGTTATGTAGAGCACGTACATGCTGGTGAAGAGGTTCAAAGTCACATAGTATGGGAACCCTTAAAAATAGTACAGGATTACTTTTTCACCACACTGTTAGTTTAATATTCCAGTCTATTAACTTACTATGTGTATATTTCAACAACACTAAGCTTCCCTCTGTATAAGGTCTGTACTTAAGGTAAGGTCTTAATTTCATTTATTTTATAAAGAACAAAAAGTCTACTAAGACCCCCTGGTATTTGTGTTTAAAATTAAAAACTTGGGAGCTTTTAAGGAGTGCATAATAATAAATACAAAGATGAGCAAGTAATTCCAGTCTTTCCTCCCAAGGAAAACATTTCCCAGTAGTACCTAGAGTTACAATGACAGTAACAGAAATGATTAAATCTCTAATTGAAGCACTTGTGTTTGCAAATTGCTTGTCTCCAGTTGGATTCTCTCCAATCCAGCTCTTCCTTCGAAGAAGCAATTAATTCTCTACTATTTTATTTTCGTGATAGGTAACCTAAATTAAACGACTGATTAATGTGTTGTGATCACATTTCAAGTGTTGCAAGATAAGCTGAAAACATGAAGTAAGAGTTCATTTAAACTAACAATACAGTAAAAGCAGATTACACTTCAATGTATTCTGCACTCTCTATTCAATATATAGGGCAAGTGGTATCCAGTGTATTTTTGTAGAATTAAGATTTCTATTAATTGCTCAAACACAATTTCAGAAGATTGAAAGCATTGTAAGTAAATTAAAACATCATTTTAATTATGCAGCTGAGAGGTTCAGTGCTAATAGAAAAGGACTTTGTGCTGGGTCTCAGTTTTGCTTATTGCTTGCTCTTTACATGTTAAATGAAAATACCAAAGAAAGTTCTGCTCTCAAGTTTCTTCTGAGATCAGCATCTACCCAAGGTGTATGACAGCTTTTGCCCACTGGAGTTGCAAGCTCACCACTACCCTGTATTTTCACCAAACGCAACCCCGAGCCCAGAAACCACGAGGAATATGACATAATCCCACCTCTATTGCCATCAAGTGGAAAGCTGTGTCACTACAATTCAAACCAGCTAAAACATCTTAGTCAGTGATTGGTTTTCTGACAAAAGCAGGGCAAAATTCTTCCTGACCTCAGTAAAAACCACCAGGAAGGTTGTAAAATTCTCACAAATCAAAATATCAGGCAAACATTAGGAAAAAGATCCTACAGTTGCACTTTTTTCCCCACAAAATTGATGAGGAGCAAGCCTAGGAGCACAAGAGAATTTAAAAGGGTACATCAGCTATAACATGACCTATGGCAAATCCATTGTCAAGCTGACTAAGCTCACTACACTTGTTAACTCCACCAACACCACCATAAAGATAGACAGGAATTCTGAATTAAAAAAAAAGAATGTCAGTCCAAAATACAGGTGAAAAAGCAGTGAATTCAGCTCGTGCCTTATGCACCAATAACAGGTATTAGGCTGACACTGTTGGTGAACCTGACAGATGGCAGCAAAGCATCGTCCTCTTGCATTTACCTTTGTAAATGCAATCCCAGCTTTTTGCCTTGGGGGCAAAAAAACCAAACCAAACCAAACAAAAAGTAATCTCAGCAAATCTCTAACTGCAGATCTCTTTGAGGAGAAGGATGATGATACATGCAACATCTGAATGTGATCATACTGATAGGTCTCCTCCTAGGCAGAACAGAACTTGCCACTGCCCATTTCTGGCCCATTATTTTAGTTGGTATTTCTCCCCCTTGACTGCTCTGAGACTGGAACCTCAGGCTAACAGTCCAAGTTCCAGATAAGGAACTAATCCTATAAATTGCTTGTGAGACAAACCAGTAGCTTTCCTGTCTGCATATGCATGTCTGCCTCATTGTTGGGAAGTAAGAAACATATAAATAGAGCTTCTACTCAAAATGATGGATTTCCATAGACAGCAGAGGCACTTAAGAGAATACACTTTTTAGTAAAATCAGTTTAGTAAAATCAGAGAAAAAGTAGTAATTGAATATAGAAGATGTCTATGATCTCATGCTGAGCTAAAGACATTTATTTTATTTCCTCCAGAACACCACACAACAAAGAGCAAAAGAAAAAGGATCAAATCTCATTCTGATCTGACAAAACATAGTTATAAGTTTATTTCAGTTTAAAACTGATTTTTTTTTTTTTTTTGCTTTTAGCTATGAGGCAGCTCAAAGGAACACTCAAAATCCTTTATATCTCAATACAGAATAGATATGTATAAATCATCAGAGCATGAGCATATAATGTACCTGCATTAAGTCAGTGAAGATCACTGCTTAAGAATGGTAACAGATCAGAAAATACCCTTGTCTGTTTTTATGGAAAATGAGCTAAGGGGGTAGAAAACTGATGGGAATGGGACCCCCAGGAGGGTTATTTCTGTAACACACAAAGTGTAAAAAGGTGCTTTACCTGAGTAATGGCTGTACTTCTGAAGGACAGAAAGACTGCAAAAACTGCAAGTCACTCAATGAGATATCTGGAAGCTCACTGTCAAATCTGCGAGGTTTTCGTGTCTGCAAGTAAGATATTAATTTACACATTGTTGTAAAGATAAGTATCAGATTACTAAAGAAGGATTTAAAAGAGCTTCATAAATAACACAGAAAAGTTAGCAGTAAACTGATCTCTTTCTCAAAAGATTTTTAATTTTTAAGAAACCATGTCTGGTCCTGTTCCCCTAAAAAAAACCCCTTACATTTGTAATGACTAACTATCCATAGTGCTTGGGCAGCAGTAGAATAGAGTATTTCAGCTGGAAGGGACCTAAAATGAGCATCTAGTCCAACTTCCTCCCTATTACCAAGCTTCATAAACATTATGGACGTGTTTATAAGTTAAGGGATAAGACATGGCACTGAAGATTTATTGTGCTGCTACACATACAAATATTAATTCAGTTCAGTATTTGAAACATTGAAATGAGGAGCATTCTTATTTTCCAAGTACCCTTAAAATAAAACACAGCTGAAAAGGAAAAGCTGAAAAGGTTAAAAAGGCAAAGTGAGATGGCAACATTAGAATCAGGGAGTTAGCTTGCTTCAATTAACCAAGCTATATCAAATCAAAGCTAACAGGCAATGCTGAATTACAATGCCCTCATGTTATCAGCCAATTATGAGACAAAAATGCTTTTCCACTCATCCAGTGATTATCAGAAAACATGGAAACCTTTTACTTGCTTTTACCATCCAATTAATTTTATTGTTCTATTATTCACAAGGCAATTAGATGAACAAATTATTCCTCCTTGCTTCTTTTTTCTGACCATTAAGAGCAGGATTTTTTTTTTTTCAATACCACAGACTAAAAAAAGACTGCTAAAAAGGAGAGTTGACATTTCCTCTCCCACTGCACTGTTACAAACCAATGTTAATATAGGTCACTTGAAATGGCAAGAACACTAGCTGCCAGCTTTTTCATTTGTGTCACAGCAATGTGAAAGGCATACAGCTTCAATGAATTAAGCTCAGGTTTTTAATTTATGAAACTACAGAAATTAAACAAACCCAAATATATGAGTACATACACAAAAGGATGGAGGCCAGGAGTCAAGTCCTCTAAACAAACGATTCCTTAGAAAGGACTTCCCTGAAGAAAAAACACAAACAAACAACTTATTTAAAGGAAGAAATGCAACATTGTCTCAAGAGAAACCAATTGAAGTTACCGCAGTTTAAGAGCTGAAGTACATTTGAAAGAACTACTACTTATATTGTTGATTACATAAAATTGCAAATGACCACAGAACATCAGGCAAAACCCACCATTCAAGCAGAACTCCCTTCACGGAAGCCTCTTTTTCCTTAATGTTCACACAGGCAAAAGCTTCAACTTATTTTTGAAATTTTCACTGTAATCTTCCTCATCTCCTTTCCAAAAAAATTTGATACACTTTTGTTCAATTTTCTCATTTTATCTGTCCATTCAGAACATAAGTTGCAGACTTTGCAGAGAAAGTAATCAGAATTCTTTGAGCAGAATCGTTATTTTTAATATTTTTTTTAAAAACAAACTTCTAGTGAAGGTCTTTAGACATGGGTCTTAGTTCTTGGATTTTTCTGGAGTAGTACAGAGGAAGTCATAGCAGTAGCCAAATATTCAGTAACAGTTTTAGAAGTGTTATTTAAAAGAACAATAAAGCTCACAAAGCATGTTTAAGCACAAATTGCATCCAAACGTGATAATGAGAAATCTTATGTTTTACAAACATTAATCACAACTTTCACGTTATTTTGGATAATCTATATGAAATAATTGAATGATTTTATTAATAGAAAAATATTTTGTTTATAATAGAGCAGCATGCACATCCTACTTGAGTAAAATTTTTTTTTCGGGTATTGAAATTAGAATATAATGAAAATATTTTAACTACAAAGACAAGAGATATACTTCAACACAAGTCAATTTCACAAAGACAAAGTACTTACTAAAGAGTTTACCGAAAGATTCCCTTTTTGCCTTTTCAGCTTCATATAGATGTTTCCCATCTTTTATTAAAGCACCTGCCCACTGTGAAAGGGGAGAACATGTAGTTACTTGCAATTTATATGCTGATACAAAGGTTTGGTCTCAAAATTTTATTTACTTACCTCCCTGTAGTGTTTTATGAACATTTTTCTCCTCACAACCTCAACAACAGCTAAACAGTACATCTGAGGAACAGTGCTGAGAGCCTCTACAACTTTGACCCTTTCTAGGAGCTCTGTTACAAGACGAAGCAGTGCTTGTAGTTTCTCTCCATCTTGGTCAGCATGAAGCATTACAAAACAACACCACCTACAAAAGTAGATTACACTTTAGAAGACCACATCTTAGCAATTTTTTTTTTCATTTAGATTAGATTAGCAACATGTCTGAATGGAAACGAACAATGGATGAAATGAACAATGCCATCATTTCACATGGGACAACAACAAGCTAACAAAGTACCAAGCTATTCAGAATTCAGTAGTCACCTTGCAGATTCCAATTAGTTTCTCACAGTAGAATATCCACATTAGTGATCAAAAATGAACATCTACCACCATTTGAGTTAAGACATTGGTTTTGACAAGTTCTTAAGCATAAATAACCTTAGAAATAGTAATAACACAACTTACTCCAGTAGAATTTAAAAAAGCTGATACATCCTGAGAAAAAAAATCCCTACTTTTTGTTTATAAATCTTAAAAATACTTATTGAAAAGCTTTAGCAGGAGGTATTAAAGGTTGGAATGCTGTCAAAGAAATAAGAACACAACACTGTTTGGGAAGTTCACACAACATACTCACGCACTACAAGCAACAGCCCTTGTAACACAAATTCTCATATCTTGTAACCCCATCTTCAATTCCCTTAATCATACAGTCAATAGGTAGATTTCAAGCACAGACACCAACATAATTAAACCACAGGATAACTAGTGAGAAGGTAATCAACTGGTGTGCTTGAGGAGAAACATTACAGCAACTTTGCCACCAGAGAAGCCGTAAGGTGGAGGTATATCCCACAACTAATAAAAACATATAAAATTGCCTTTATTGACAGAAGTGAAGCAAAAGTGAAACAACAAATACAAACAAGTCAACATTAAGCAATCAGGAATATATACTAACAAAGACACTAGAAGATATGCACTCTTGACTTTTTCATATGATTTCAATGATTTCCTTAAGACACACAATCCTTAAACACCTTCCTGCAAGTGGAAGTAACATGAAGTTGAAAAGTTTTAACTTACTTCAGTCTGACTTGCAGATTATTTGCAAGCTCCTGTTTGGCAGTGGTACATTTCTGTTTAATATCTAACAGTTTTCTGTGATTAGTTAACATAATCATCAGCTGATTTGCATGACTCAAACACAAATCAGGTAGCACAGAAGGATCTTTCAAGTTCTCAGCTCTCTTCTGATTTGCCAAAAATCCCTGGAGCAAGAGAGACATTTGTTACACAAGCTTTGTGACAATCAAAAAGCATGAAAGTGATACATCTTCTCTAAGAATGCAAGTATTTTAACAAACTTACTGCAACCATTGAGAATTATAACAGAATGATATATGAAGAAAAAGCAAGTGTCAAAGTTGCTTTCTTTCCAGTCCAAATCAATCTTGTTCCATATTTCACTACCAAATAGTTACCAACACAACCCTAATAGAACTTTACACAACTAACCAACACCAGTGAAAGACCACAAAATTTAATGCAGCAGAAACATAATTACTAGGATGGAGAGGATCAACCATCATTCTAACTTCTGCTAACAACCATCTTCCTAACTTCTGGCATTTGCAAGATTTGACATCAACTTAGAGCATGTTCAAGACTACTGTGGGCTAAAGAATTTGTATTTCTTGCATAAAAAAATTCACACATAAATCTAGCTCTTCTCGAGAGCCAAGATCACAGCCACACATCTTATCTGCATGCAGAATGCACCCTTACATCCTAAGTAAAGGAATAGACAATTTATAAAAAGAAATGGCAAGGACGAAGATTTGAAAGTTGAAGTCTCTGCCAAGTCTTGAAAAGGTACAAATTCTAAATTTACAGTAGCATTTAAACAAGGTGACGAAGACTCTTTCCATCTGACTGTTAGGTTTTTCACTCCAAAGTGGGATTGGTAAACTTGAGGTAGGCTCTTCAGCCAAGTGAAGAAGGAAAAAATAGCTAAAAGCACTGCTCACAATACAGGGCAACCAAGCACAGGGATGGGAAGACTAGCTTAGCCATCGTGCTAAATTCCCTTTGATTTAGCACTGGCCTACAGTATGAACGCCAAAAGACCGAGATTTAGCACAAACTTGCTTCTAAACTTACTCATTGAATTTTTCTGGAGACAAGCTCCACTTTTAAACAATGCTGACAGAAGTACTGATAGCACCCACCTTTACATACCAGACCAGATGCAACAGGGAGCCTGGGTCCTACACAACTCTCAGTCCAGCACTGCCCTCCTCAAAAAGGGGGTCTAGCTCCCCTCCCCCCTAAATTGGGAGGCAAGATTGATCATTTATTCCTACTAATAATATACCAGTGTGCAACCAGGAGTAAAAAACTCATGCCTTTCTTCAGAGTCCCAGCTCCAAGGTCATGGTGAAAATCTAAACATAGTCATGTATTGCCAAATAGACCTTTCTTTATTTACTTTCAGTAGCAAACAAGGTATTAAAGGACAATCTTAACTATCAAGTTAACTGAAGCTCTTTACAGAAACTGTATTTAATAAAATAACTTTCATATGACACTGGAGTGTTTTTTGAAAATAGGAGCTACATATTTGATATTTAAATAGTCTTTAATCTAATTTCTTATCACTCAAAATTATACTGTTCAGTGAAGGCACACTCCTCTCTCTCCTCACTACAAGATTGATGATCAACCATTAACCTATTCCCTGATCTTGTATCACTGAGTGACAAATTACCAAGAATTCAATATTCCCTTCAAAATTGAAACTGATCCACTTAATTCTTATTCCATATATCCAACTAAAGTTCTGATTTCCTAGCTGTAGCTTTAAACCATGTGAAAATATGACAACACGATGTAAAAACTGCCAGTATTTAAATGTCAAATTATTATGAAATAGCATCTTATTGACCAACCCCAGTGGGATACGTTGAAAACTATCTTGCATAATGACATGCAATTGTTTCATTGTAATTTTAACAGCATACACACATGAAGAATCTACAATTGTGTATTACCTGAGCAAGTTCTTTTTGTTCATTCACCAGTCTGCTGCAGCTTGCTATCATCTGGTCCAATGCATAGAGTCTATCCTCAAGACCTTTAATAGCCTTCATGTTCTGATTATCTAGTTTGGCGATAGTTTGGCGACATTCTGCCAGAAAGGGTTGGATGATCCTTGGATCAAGCTAAAAAAAAAAAGGTTTATTAGTTGCTGACACACTGAAAGGTGATTTAAGTTAGTTAAATGAGGTTTTTTAACCTCAATATTTTTCTTTTTTTTTTTTTTAATCTAATGTGTGACTACTTCTATCATCTTGTTTCAGAACTCTGAGTAAATGAGTATGAGGATTCTGTATCACAGCATGAATTTTTCTGAAGTACTCCAACCAGACTATCACTGAAATCTGAATCCTTATAAAGGGAAGAGACACTGGTTGAGGGGACAAGGTGAGGTGCAGAGGGAAGAGGCACTTTATAGCTAATGGGCAGTTTGACCTGGGATAGAGTCCATACGGCTACAATCAAAACCAATCATGAACGCGACTCAATGGAAAGTGCAGAAGGGAGGGTAGTGAGAAAAAGCTGAAGAGCCATCAATCTTTTCCCACTAAATAAATGTTTTAACTAACTACTTAGACAAGCAGATAATTTCCAAGCAACTGGAAAAGACCCCATAGAAAAACAGTATAGTTGTCATATTTTTAGCTAGAGGGTTTTTTCCCTAACAGAAACATTTTAAAAGTTATTTCATAATATTCCTTCATAGACCATTATCCAGAAAGAAAGAAGTATTTGAAACATTAAGAGTCTACCAATGCCCACAGATATTAAGGGTCACTCTTCAAGCTTCACTGTAAGAGTAGTAAATTAAAATTAGACGTCTAGAAACAACATACGGAAGTAATTGCAACACCTTATGAAGGTCAGAGTGTAATGTAAACCTGCAATATATTAGACGTGAACATAGTAAAAACCATTAGGTGTTAGCAGAAGATGAACAAATTTGCCCAAATTTATCCAAAATGGTTATGGTATTTTCTTATAGGAGAATCTAGTGAAAAGGATGCTATTTGTGAAGTCGCATTGGCTGCCACAGCACTGGCTTCTTTCATCAACATGCAGGTTTTATCCCACTTACAGAGCACACAAATCAACCTTCAAAAAAGAAAGCATTTATTTCACTCAACAGTAACATAAGTAAAAGTGTATTTTCCCCTCAATCTACCACTTAACTAAGTTTTCACACACAGCACTTCAGTCTGGAAACAACCTTCTTGGGGGGGCTGGGGGGGAGGGAGAGAGGAATCTGGGGAGCAGAAACATTTACAAATTAAGGAGCACCTATAAAGAATAGGTCTTCCAGTTACTTCAAACAAAAAAAAAAGGAAAAAAACCAACCAACCAACAGCTTAATGGGAAAGTACCAAAAACTAGTAATTAGCCCAAAACTTCTTAGAATAAACAACTAGTGCTGTTATTAATGTGACAAAATGCATCCAAGATTCTCTGAAAACAAAGGTTAATTTTTAGTATTTGATGTCTTATGAATCTTGGTCTTTTCTCAAGTCACTTGTCCATCTTCAAGAAACAGTAACAGAAGTATTTAACCAGATTGATTTTACAGGATTCACTTCACTGCCACCCTATTCAGGAGTACTCCCTGTGACATCCTGAATTAGTCCACTGCAGCATCCAGAAGAGTTTCTTAACAAACAAAATACTGAAGAACAATATGGTGTTTTTTTCCTCTTTTTACCTTCTTAAACTAATGGTGTTTTATCTCTTTTTACAAAGAACGCCTATTCCTCTCGTTCTTTTCTAGCCTATTTCCTCCATCCAACTCTTTTCATCCCGTCTTTAGCCTAACTGCATCTGTAGGATCCAGCTCTACTTTCATTGGTAGATAATATTGCTCTCTTCATCTTTTCAAAGTATCTTCCTTTTCTAGCCTCTTACGTAAGTGGCAACAACAGCACTTAACAAAAACATCTGGTTAGCACCTACTTACCCAGTGCTTTTACTGCAGCCTAGGTTTCTGCAATTAGAAGTGTCATTTTGTAGAAACATCTAGAGGCTAGAACCATCAGAAACTTAGCAGCACTCTGTGCAACACACCAGTTATGTCACGACTACCAGTAACAAACATATAAAGCTCTTACTCTGGTGCTTTAAGCTTTCAGGAAAATCTTACCTGAATTCAGTTTTTCAAATAAGAAGTGCAATCACAAACCATTTGTATGGTTCATATTTCCAAGAAGGAAAGGGCATGGGGAGAATGCAGTCAAAACCATTTTTAAAAGTTAGTGCCATTTTATTCTATTATTCTAACATTTTTTATACTAGAGTGTCACCCCAACTGCAAGATATTTATTTAGGATTTTCTTTTCCTTTTCAGCTGCAGCCTACTTCTGTTTTCAACTAATTCTAAATCAATGGTAAGTAAAGACACAATCCTTTGTCTGTGCTGCTAGCAAAACAGAGTAAATAAATGTTTTCCTAAGGAGAATCAGGAACGCTTTACTTCAAAGCTTTGGGGTTTTTTTGTGAACCAAAATGGACCAGGACTGATCAATAACAACTGCTCTGGTGAGTCAGAATACTCTGTCTGAAGCACTTTCCCCACCTGCCAATTCTGCTTATGCCAAGAACACTGAAAGAAACTTCATTTTTTGCAGGTTCAATCATAATTTTTCAACATAAAAATTGACTGAAGTAACAAAACAATTACAACAGTCGAAAATTTTCTGCCTAATCTTAGATAAGACAAGGACAGAAAAGACAAAACACAAGACAGCACCTCTAAAATACGTGACACGTGTCAGATAAGACTACAAGCTGACCAAAAAACGTAGAGTATGTACTTAACCAAAGTATTCTTTGCATTTTTGTGTCTTTTGGATCACTATAGTTTATTTGGAAGCAATTGTTTAATGTCTATCTCTTCAAATACTGATTTTTAAAACATACTACATTTGTGTTCTGTTAATGCTACATAGAAATTGAATTTATTGTCTCACAACCCACCTAGTGCGTTCTGTTGCTCCTGTTTTAAAATAGTAGAAAATACCTTATAGCGTTACTAAACAAACAGGAGAGAGGACTGTTTCAGACTTCAGCAAAATAGGAAGTCTTTTACAAAGTCAATTACTGTTTTCACTAAAGAAAAACTTGTCATGTCCAATCTTTTCCTTAGCCTTTTCTGTACTACTAAAATCTTAGACAGCCCCTAATATTAAGCCAAATTCTCCAATTACTTTTAAGACACAATTGAAATATCAATGTACAGAACCGGCCAGACCATGATGTTCTCTACAACAGGTGGGTTTTAGAAATCACTGATTCAGTCTTCCAGTCCTACCTTAGAGAGGAAATAAAGTGTCAAAGACAATATAAATTGTTTCCTTTGCTCAACCTGTGTTGTGTTGCAATAGTATATTATACATACGAAAACAAGGCTAGACAATGCAAGAAGTATCAGCTACAGTGAAAGCAAATAAAGAAGGAAAACTATAGGCAAAAGAATTTTAAAAGGTTTTAATGCTCACTGATTAAAATAATAATTTTGAAAGTAAAGTGAGCACTGTTGTATTCTTCCAGCAGAAATACAAACAGACTGATTGAGCCCTTCTGAGCACATCTGTATCAGCTAATAAAGAATGCAGAGATATAGAATATAAATTTATCCCAATTGACCATATGAATTTGTTCTATATTTTAATAAAGGCTTAACTATTTTGAACTCAAAGAACATTAATTTTGGTCCAAGAAAATCTTTACTTTTATTATAAACGTAGTTTCTATGAAAAAGGCAACGAAATAACAGTAGTACCACTTTGCTTATACACTACAAGAAGTTTTTGGATTTCCAAAATAAATGGCTAGCTGAGAAATAAGCAAGATAACAAGCATTCATTGTAAAATGATGCATCTTCCTAAAGATCGGATTCTTAACACTCAAACTCATAAAACACTTTCCCCACACTTATCCCTCCCCGGTCTCTGCTTTGGCCTTCATTACGAAAGTTATCTGAGAAACAAGTTACAAAAGAGCTGAGTTCAGTCACTTCAAAAGCACCTCCATCTGGAAAAAAGCGGCAGCATTCAATGGAATGTAATTTGATTTTTAAAAAATTATTAACTTACCCTGCTCATAGAATCAAAACATTTTCTGACCAGGGATTCAACATCATTAGGTCTATCTTGAACATTTATCCAGTCTAACAAAGACACATTGAAGGAAGGCTGATCATCATCTTTCAATTCTACTGACATTTCATTGTCCTGGACAGTAGCATTTTGACCAGATTCCTTATCATCTTTTACATTTTCAGGCTCTGTGCCTTCCAAAGCTGAATGTTCAACTGACTTGCAAAATGATGCCAACATTGATTTACTGTTCACTTTAGATATATCAGGATAAAGCACCAATTCAGCAGATTTCCCATCCTCAGTTTCTTCACTTTCTGCTCCTCCGTGTTCAGGTGAAGAATCCAGTCTTCCTAAACACTCTCTGTAACTATGTCTTGTCAGGCACTCGAGCAGTGGTATCTTGGCCATGATAGAAACAGCAGAACCCAAGCTTTTGTTAAGAAGTGAAAAGAAAAAAACATCAGTATCTAGAAGCCAATATAACACAAAATCTTAGCTAAAAAATAACAATATGAACTGCTATTCATTTTAGAATTGAAGCAGATTTCAAAGTTATTTTGCAACTACCCTTTGAAACTACTGCGCTGAGTACCAACATCATGGAAAGAGAGCTAAAGAAATCAGAGTTTTTGCTCTTTTCCACTGCTGAGTATGATATCTTCTAAACTTCCAAGCTTATGGCTACATTGCAACGAAAAGTTGTAACTTATAACTCGAAATAAAAGTTTTAAGTTATATTGCAATAAAAAAAAGAGTTTGATAAACTGAGTCACACCCACTTACTTCTTTGTTTAAACACACAACCGGGACTTATGTTTCCTATCCACATGGATATCAATGTTTATTATCAAAGCTTTGAGTGTTCTCTGTCTGACTACTTTTGCAGAATTTGAATAGTTTCTATTTGGTAAAAGCTATGAAGCTCAAGGTGTTTTTTTACAGATAAAATATATTTATGGTTTATTTTTTTAAGTGTCCAGTATCTATGTATATTCTGCAAAGAAAAGCACTCATAGAAACACCACAACACTATAGTGCAAAGATGTGAAAGATTTTCTTTGAAGTAACACCCAGTCCTTTGCAGGACACAAGTACAGACACACACACACACATACACACAGTATATATATCTAGATACATGCCCCCCATCCCATTCAAAGGAATACAAATTCACTCAAAAGTTTGTGTTATGACTTCATATTTTCAACACAGATTGTACTTCTTAATATCAGTTCAAGTTATTAAAAATCAATTAATTCAAAAGTGTAAACAGGTACTTAAAAATTCTAATGTCTAAATTTATTATCTCATTTTTTGTAGTGCACATTTGGAATGACTCCAGCTCTTAAGCAGCTGTTCATTAACGAGTTTATCTCCCACATAATTCAATACAGGTTTCTTTGTGCTGATAAATGAAAGGAAAAATGTCAGTTAAAAAAAGTAACTAGCACAGAACAAAAAGAATATTCTCCATGACACACAATCAAACAAACACATGCTTGTTTAATCAGAATAAGCACCAGACATAAAACACTTAAAAAACTAAGTTTAAAATAGAGTAAATTTGGAGATTAAGAATGAATTTAATAGCAAACCTACTGTGTAAGTTTCAATTTGATATCATCTATGGACTGCAAATAGCTTGAATACACATTTTCAAACTTGAAAAGCAGCTTTTGATAAGAGTATGTACAATCTTCCAAGTTGGCCATTATGGCAGCCCAGCCTTGATGCTGAAGATGTTCATCATGTACAAGACCTTCACAAAAGGAGCAAAGCTTCTTGGCAACCTCATACATTTCCTGAAAAAACAATCATCAAAATACAAATCAAGCTACTGTTGTAACTTTATTAAAGATTTTAACATAAAAAGTATGACATTTAGATAGCTCAAAAGTTGTACACCTTAAAACTTCAAAAAAAAAAAAGAAAAACCACCAAACTTTTTTAAATTTAAGAATAAAGGAAGTTAATTAGATGACAAAAAATCAAGTACTATTTATTGAGAAATATCTTCAAAACAGAGAGGTGAAAACTGTAGTTCCAAAACCACCTTATAAAATTAATTAAATGCTGCTAACATAAAATACTCAGGGCACACACAAGAATAATAACCCTCGTACTAATAATATGATAGAAAAAACTGACAATCAAGGTCCAATAAGGAGAACCTTTTTGATGAGCCAAGCAGAAGCTCAGAACAAGACAATGAACTGCACAGTCAGCAAAAGTGCAGGTGGATCAGATGCAAGAAGAGATGCATGAGGAAACAGCAGGGCAAATAATTTAAGTCTTTTATTGATTAATAAACCAGATGCAACATGATGAGCAGCAGTACAGTGTCCACAAAACTCTAAAACATACCCTGAAACTTGGCATCTGCAAACCAATGTGGAAGTTTTTCTGTTAAAGTACTGGATGACACAGAGGCATTTTACTTCCATATGAGGGTGAGAATTTACAACTGCACTAGGCAAAGTTAAAATAGAGACCTACATATGGTAATTACCAGATCTTACTAAAAGTGTATTGCAATGCCCATTATAATCAATTCCAAAGTTGTAGTTAGTAGGAAGAGCAACTATTTTAAGTTTAGCAATTTAAGTAAAAGGCTGTTCCCCTCAAAGGACGTACTAAAACACCAAAAAGTAATAACAAAAGTCATGCAATAAATCCTTCAAGCTCAAAACTTTACCAATAACACACTCCAAGGAAAATATATTCCTGAGCATACCTGTACTTTAGGTTTTAGTATCTACCAAACCTACAAGAAAGAAGTCTTCACTTTTTGAAGAGGTTGAGCACACTTTTAAACCAGGACTGAACACAACTTTCCTGTGCTATCATACATGTGAGAAAACCACGCACGGAAAAACAAGTTACACAAAATACAGTGAGAGAGCAGTGTTAAAAACCTAACACACCTGTGTATTTCAGAATTCGTTTGCTGCTGAACACATGGTTAGCAGCATATATGCACACTCAAAAAAATTTGGGGACCAACAACACTTACCTTCTGAAATAAACCACTAAACTGCATTTTAAACAAACATTTTAAACAAACATTTCAGAATTCATACTGACAAAACCTGAAAGTTATGAACATCCTCCCTGTTTCAGAAGTCCAAGCCCTGTTTCAAGCAGCTTGACAAAATTCTACTGTCCTTCAAATTACTGATAGCTAAGCAGATGAACAGTGAATATACAAAATACTTATCTATGCAACTCCAATGAAATCCGAAGTTGCTCTTACAAACTCCTATCACTTTGTAGTAAAGATGTTACTTGTCTTGTTTTCTGAACTTTGGCAGCTTCCTGTGCATGCGAGAATGATGATTTCCAGTTTGAAAAAAATGGTTATTTTAATTGCTGCAGGAACTCTCGCTTCCTAAGTCAAAAATCAACCAATAACACAACTGGAATGGTATCCAGACAATGCTGAAATCTGCAAGTCAGTTTCTCCAGACCATCCCGAGGAGTTTGGCTATAAAATTTAAATGTACATAAGCTGACCAATGCAGTATTGACAACTTGAACAATTTTTTACTTTCTTAAATTCACTTCATATACAAGTTATGCAAAGGCAAATTGCACAGCATATAAAAAAAGCAGAATTACTGCTTCCTCAGTAATCATACTAAGAACCAAAAGGACAGGCTGTTTTACCCTAGGATATACCAAAAAAGTACACCAAAAAAATGAAGTTGAAAAGGTAACTGAATGTCTCTGTTGCATTCTAATCACATCCTGGAAATATACACATTTAACTTTCAACTCATAAAAATTACTCTCTTCTCAAAGTCAACCTTCCTCCAAATGAGGAGCCATACCACTCCAAACCACTATCAGCCACAGTTCCAGAAGTGAGAGCATATACAAAACCACACATTAGTTTCAAACAGTTTAAAACAGCAGAAGCCACCTACAAAACCAAAACTAATCATAAAATCCTTTTATGCAGTTCCTCCAAATGAGTATCAACGAGGCAAAGTAAAGACTGGATGCAGACGTTTCTTTAAAAGCCCTGAGCAGAGGTTTTTGTCAGTTCTATTTTTCCTTTGGACAACCTCACTTAGCACAGCACAGATCAAATATTTAACATGTTGAAGTATGCACTAGGCTTCATATGACCAAACTTTCCATCCTGAGACATACTCTTAACTAGTGGGCAATGTTTGCTTTTTCAGCTAGATCTATTATTGTGCTCACAGTAGAAGTCAGAAGTTACAAGTTAGAGCTGCCCTATGAAGCCTTATGATGTATCATGTTTGGTACTCCTTTCAGAACCTAAGTGTTGCCAATTTAACATTTTAGTTTTAACAAGCTTGTTTCCCCAGATAAAAACTTTCAAACACAAAACAGAAGTTGCAAGTAGAATAAAAAAAAAAATCCTCATAATTGACATCACTTGTTACACAACTGATAACCAGCCCTGACACTCTGTATCTAAGAGTCTAATCTGTGGCAATTCACTCAAATTTAACCAAACCAGGAGCTCCTGTCCCAGCAGTCTGACTCCTAGAAAAGCAAGAGCAAACAACAGTACTTCCCAGAGCAGCAAATTAGTATTTGTTAATTTTTCGGAAACCTTGTAACAGAAGGACATTCTAATAAGTGTCGGAATCTCTCATATAAACAGATATATGCCCAAAGGAACTATTATATAAAAATACCCCAATGCCATCTAAGTATTCCACCAGGTATTCTCTGTCAGATGAGCTGCAGCTTCTTAAGGTATACACAGCAGATGTGGACATTAAAATAAAAATCCCCTTATGAAAGCCATCATAAATATTGCTCATAAATCATCTCAATCATAAGCATTGAAACATACTATGTCTCTCAGAGAAAAAATATTTTTTTCTGAGCTAACTCTGAGATCAAAATTCAATAGTGTAGTTTTTTTCAGGTAACATGTTTTCAAAGTTACCCATATGCTAATAGACTGCAAATCAGATTGTACAAATGAACAGACACATTTCAGGGCACATATGCAAGGTACTACAACAGCATCCCATATTATCATCCTCTCAAAGTTATTTTTACACGTGCCAAGGAAATTCTCTCTAGTTAGTGGGAGTAAAACTAGAGAATTCCATCTGCATGGATGAACCTGAATGCAATTAGTCCACAGACACCAAATACTGCTTTTGATGTTGCTTTCTTAAGCCATATCATGAAATAAGCTCATTACATTCAAATAGTAAAGAATATTACTCTGAATTAAGGAGGTTCCAAACAGATGGTTCTAATGAAGGTCAAACCACATGGAGTAACTATTTGTCCACATGCCAGAACTGTTTCAGTCTTAGACTATACTAAGCAGATACCAGTGCATACAACAAGAACACTATGTTAAACCCATATTTTATTTGTTTTGTTTTAGTCAACCCTGCTTTCAAAATGTGAAAGCATGCAGCAAGAAAACAAAGTGGAAAAGTTGTTTTGTTTCCTTTGGAGTACCTGTGTAACTTAACTTTTTTCTTTAAAGTTACAAAATTAAAAGCTACACAAATGCACCTTTCTTATCTTTCCATCACTTCTGAAATAAAGCTTCAGGTGATGTAGCTTGTTCCTTCTACCTGCTGTCTACCTCCGTAGACAACATTTTTGTGAGAGGTCTCCAGCCACTTTAGAAGAATCTAGACCTATAAATTTTAAATAACTGTATGGCTCTATGCAGGAAAGAATTAAGCAGCTCTCTGCGAAATGAATAAATTCTAAAAACTGAATTATGTCAGGCACAGAAGTAAAGGCCTGCAATCCAACATATGTTTTAATGCTTCTCAGTAAGCTTGCCAGCTCCAGCGCAGAAAATGAAGCCTGCCTAACAACAGGCTTGCTTTTGTCATTGACTGTTCACAGATGCACTCAAGTCTTACTGGCAGACACCCAATGGTTCACAGAGCACAAAAGTTAACTTCAGTTGCCTTGTAGGGCTACATTCATCCTAGTGGCCTACAGCAGCATATCTAGAACACCAACCACTTCACTGCACTGCTGGAATGAGTACCTAAAAGAGCACCACTACCAGGATAAGAGTACCGAGACCCAGACTAATCCCCACTTGCTGTTATGCTGAAGAGTAAATAAAGACATCTTCCCTACCCAATTTTTCAAGAAATCCACGGGACCACCAGAATGCTTTAATCTTTGGTTGAGTATTGTAACAGAGTGTTTAGTTGAATTATTTCCTTTGAGAACCACAACTTAAATTCAGGCAATTCTTCTGATTATAATTAATTCTGTTTTCTAGGTTTCAACCAAAAATCAGTAGAAGCAACAAAGTATGTTTTATCTAATGCAGAAATTAACTGGCAAAGTGTTTAGGATTAATTTCAAGACTTTGCATCCTACTGTCGTAATTCTGCTCATCTGAATGAGCAAAATTTGACAAAGGTCTGTTGTCTTAAGTGGTCTTTGGACTTACCTCTAAAGAACAAAAGTTCTCAGGAAATGCAGGGTTCTTTCCATTCTCTAAAACCCTGTGGTAGAAGGAAATAAGTCATCAAAGTCCTCTACTGCCATGTGTCTGAAACCATGTAAAAGGGACTCCCTTACAGGTTTCAATCACCATAAAAATCAACCTCAGACCAACAAAAATGATCCTTAAAAGTAGAATTCCACAAACTCATACACTGTAACAGCAGATAAACACTTTCACAACAAGGAACTGTTACCTTATTTACCAAAACTAGTAACCAAGACCATTATCTTAATGCATACACAGCTAAAACATCAGTGAAGCTATTAGATTGACACACTTCAAGATTTCAGTTTTAAAACTTATAATTGGAGCAGTTAACTTCACTGTAAAGGAGACTGATATTTCATGGCAATTTGTCTCCTGTCAGTAGACAGCCAATTATTCCATAATTCTTTAATATCGGTCATTTTTGGTGACTGCATCCTTTGGATATTTGTCCACACAGTTCACGACTTATTTCCTACTTAAACATACTTATTTCACCAGCATAATACAGAAAAAGTTATTTTGTTAGTCACAGCTTAATGACTTTCTTCAGTATTACTTTCACCATTTCTCTCTGATATTACAAGTAGGTTTGGAGAAGTCAAGTGACAGAATTTACCATCACAAAACGTACTGAGAAGTGACATAAACCACCACAGTCAGGGAGTCAAACCATGGTTTAAGATAAGTGTTAACTTCCACTAGCTTGATTCCAAATCACCCAACTCTTTTCTCTCAGATCTATTTTTTAAAAGCTTGATCTAAAGTTCAGTTACAAAGGGTAAACAAAATGCTAGAGTAGCATTTAGAAAGATCTGCCTTAGAGTAGATCCTTCATTATACCTTAGGATAAACTAAAACCTACTCCATACTACCCCACCCAGCTCAATTACTTTAAAAGATTGAGACTGATCACTAACCTGAGTTACAGAGAAATTTGGACTTCTTTGGAGGAGCCACAAGTGTGTCTGACTATTAGACAAATTGTGGATACAATATTGCTGCTAGCAGGAATTTTTCTTGCTTCTTTCCAGTCCCGTGAGCTACTTTTCTCTCTCACGGAAGATATTAGCCAAGTTCTATAAACTATGAACACCTGCGACCTTGCAAAGCTTTGTTTATGCTACAGTAGAAAAATATTTTGACAATGGATGTTTTAGGATTTTAGCCAATCACCCCAAGGGGTGGCTGATCCTTTGACCAATCAGACTATGAAGAAAAATGTCTATAAAAGAGTTTGTAAAATAATTAAATAAATCAATCTTGCTGCACAATTTCTGCCTGTTGGATCTCTCTTCTCCTCCCTGCCACTGAGGCATACCATAACAGACAAATAATTTAGCCAAAATTAATTTGGCCACACAATAGTTTCAAACACTACACACCTTGAAGAATATTCGTATTTTAAAGTAACTCTTTCCAGAGAGTCTCAAAGCAATTTTCTAGTAGAAAAGAGCATTTCTCTAAATAGTAGATCCACAGCTTTCAGGAAGCATGACTATACTTCTTGGCTTATATATCTGAAGTGTTTGAAACTAAACCAAGAATCTGTGACTATGTACTATGACTACAACTGTGGTTTTACACAACCAAATGAAATGACCACACAGTTTCTCATCCTCATTTCCACTTCTCAAAGAAGAACTGACAGGAACTGACAGTTTGATCATGACAGCAGCAGCATCCCATGAGATGTGAAACATACCCACTAACAAAAGTCCAAGTTTTCAATATCCCTCTGGGACAAATGACGTGGGAACTTCAGTTATATCACTAAAGAAAGAAGAATAAATAATCCTTTCCTAAAGGCTAAACTACCAGGAATCATTTTAAGCAGTGGTGTTACAAGACCACAAGATTAGACAAGACTGACACGACACCGCTTATTGCACAACATACTGTGTAGAGAACAGCTTGTCTTCTCAGCTGGTGTGCATGAAACTTTTTGCACACATTGTGTGCACCTCACTGTCCACATACTGCAGCTCAAGGCCAGAACAGCTAAACTGCAAGAAAGATGGGAGACCAGGCTAGCTGTAAAAAGGCAACCTGGAACCCTTCAGGCAGAGACATCTCAAAAGTAAGTTTCTAGCCCAAGAAAAACCAGAATACCAAGACATAAAATTAAAACAGGCTTAGAAAATTGATTTAACTGAGCTTTTTAAAAAACATATAAACACAGACATCATATTGCAAATGACAAAATCTGTGGCAAGAATTTCAGTTTAGATGGTAAAGGAACGAGTTAAGGAACAGATGTAGCTTCTTTAAAGCTACCTAATCTTTATACTGTGAATTCAACATAATGAGATCATGGGTAGTGAACAGGAACAAGAAAATCTATAATAGATGTTAAAATCACGAAAATAAAAAGAAATAGAAAATGGTTGTATCTTGATATGACAAACACAGTACCATGGAAAACCAAACACAAGGTAAGTTCCCCACAGGAATGATTTCTGGTTAGGAGTTATGAAATCTAAAAAAAGGCTACCTGTAAGTCAAAGAAATTAGTTTTACCTGGGGGAAAAATGGCTGTTTTTACATATACTTATACCCTACAAATATATATGCAACAGGCCATAAGAATGCCAGGACCTCCACTATGAACTAAAACACGACTTCTAGTTATACCTGAGTAGTAACAACAGATTATGGGGGAAAAAAATTGCAGAAAGCAAAAGCATAGTTTAAGTCAATAATGATCAAGTTTAGACAGAGAAAAAATGATGGAGAGGCCATAATGGCACAGATTCATAAAAATACTTGCTAAAGGAAGCTCTAGAACTACTTTCATTGTGAAGAAAAAAATTAGAACCCATATATCACTGTATGTTTATAATTTCTTATCAAGTCTGATTTTACAGATCATACCCTATAGCCTCTGGGCAGAGCAGATACCAGCTTAAATAAAAAGCAATAGCTACCAAATATTCTCCCCTATTTTTACAAAGTTACACATCACTACTTCTTGTTGTTCATGAGCAATAATTTAGAATGAAACCTTTATTTTCCTACTACTCAACATTATCATCATGTATTAGCACCTGTAATAGTAGTAAATATTAAGTAATCAAATTTAATTAATTAAAATGCTCTAAATAATTACCACAGGCAAAAACCTCTCCATCATCAAGTACTGCCATTCTGCTTTTCTGGTGAAGCAGGTTACCATTTCTCTAGAATTAATAAAAATACAAAGCTTGGATTTTTAATGTCTATTTTGCAGAAACTCTCCCATACAGTACTGTCAGTGTGGCTTTGGATGCATCAATCACACAACTACAGAGGTTCAGAGCCTTTCTACCTCTCTCCAGATCTTAACTGATTCTGAAAAGGATTAATATCCCATGTTCTTTCCTCCTCCCAGGCAAGAGGCTTATGGTGTACCTTGGAGACGATTAATGCTTTAACCACATTCCCAGTCCTCCCTCAATATGTTTCAAGCAGGCATCAAGAAAAACTACCTCAGTACAATACTGCACTACTTTATCCAGTTTTCACACCTTGGTACATCTAAAAATCACAACAGAATATTTACTAGTCTTTCATCACATATGACAGATTTGTCAGTCCCCTGACATCCCAGAGAAGTACTCAGTTCATTTTCCCAGCCTAACACAGAGCCTATGGCTTTAGAACATTTAAAATCTTGGATAAAATTAACTGTGCATACAAAGGTGAATCAGATTTACGAATATTACTACCTATTTAATCTTTAAATAAATTTCCAAGTTTTTCATGAGAAAACAAATACCATCACTATAGCCATTTTACAAGCAGGGAAGAACTGTCAAAAGTGGGGAACAAATAATAATCTTCCTGAAAATAATCTGCAGGCTAAAATAAAACCTCCATTTTACTTGGATCCATGTTTAAAGAGAACTCCTCCCCCTGCTTCCCCCAGTCCTGCACTAATACTCATAGGTGACATTAAGTATGGAAAGATTTATTTTCTTCTTGCAAATCAAACTCAAGATCACTCTCTTTATATAAACTTTCCAGTCTGTAGCGTAATATTAATAGTATTATAGACCTGCCACCAGAATGAGCCAGTAAAGATCTAAATAACATATTTAAAAGCATAAACACTACAATAAACTTGCATGCTCTGCATATTAATACAATCATCAGAATCAAAGGGGGAAGATTAGCCAGTACCAACAATTCTTTTCAAGTCTAAATAGAAATATTTTTTATAAAACCCCTGGAATAAAAAAAGCTTACTCCAGAGGGATTAAATAAGTTCCATCATTGTATAGTAGTTTTACCAAACTGAAAGCTAAATTAAGAATCTAAGACCAGAAAACAGGGCATGGAATAGAGAAACCAGATAAAATAACGGTGAGAAACGAGACTATCATCACCTTTCCCTTCCATAACCCTCAACAAAACACAAAGACTATAGCAATTACTACAGTCTCCCTTCATATCAAATGAATGTTAAGTATTTAGAAGCAATCAGTCTTGCTTACTTTTATAACCTCCTCTTAATACTTCACAAAAAATGGTTTTAAAGCACTTTCAGTTTCAGCTGGCAAAATCAGAACCCTCACACTCTTCACAGAGCACAACTGAAAACCTCCTACTCCTTAGCTGAATTCACACTGATATCCACTCTTCTCTATATGACAGTCATATGACTCACAGACACCTAATAACTCAGGGTCCTATTTACAAAGTCAGCTGTAACTGTCAACAGGTGGGGGAGAGAGAAAAAGTCTACTGGACTCAATCCTTGCCTTAAATCACACAGTACATCAAGGTCATAGTATTCTGCAGAACTTCCTCCCTTCTGACAGGCCAGAACGCCAAGAAAGAAACCAAAATCCCTGTTCTACATCCAACACTTAACATTTTTCTCTGAATTCTACTGTACAGTATTAAACCCCAGCCACTTCAAGTGCTACATGTTCTTCTGGACTGCATTAAAGTTGTCACTGAAACGAAGAAATTTTATTACCAGACAAAAAATGTATCACTATTCATTTTGTGTGAAGTGCTCCACATAAGTATTCTGCTGCCAGCCAACGGAAGCTTAAATAATCTTTAGAGATATGAAAAATATTTAATCCATTTAAATGTAAAATTTGAAAAGAATATTAGGAGAGTTTTTAACAAAGAAACACAATCAGTCCAGCTACTGAAGGCATTGTCAGTGTCTTGAACATGCATCTGGTTTTTACTGCATGCACACTTGGTATCTTACTGGCCATCTTGCAGGGAGCGAGTTTTTCCTATCAAAACAACACAGAAATAACCAAATTGGAATTCTGATCACTTTGCAAGTAAATATATGCAATATGCAAGGAAAAGGCAGTATTCAATAACAGGCAACCTGAATTTTAGGAAAAAGTTTAGTTTTATTAATTCCTCACCAGTTGTTTAGGCATATATCATGAAACAGAAGTTTGGCACGGTGCTTTTAAAAATTATACTGTTAATTTTCTACTTGAGTTAACAACATTTCCAAAGTTACTTTTCTCACTTCCAGTTGAGGTAGACTGAGGACACTGAAAATAAGGCAGTGCATTGAAGCATGGTCCAAAGCAACCCGATTGCTTTTGTTTTGCAAACACTGCAAACATACACATCCAAAAGATGTCTTACACTACAGTTTTGAAAGAAGCTCTGAACATGCTGAAGAAGCAAGCACATTTCAAAATTTACCTTGAAACTCTGAGACAAAGCCTCTGAAGAATACATCACCACTAATACACCATTCTTACTGCCTTTTGAAGAAACTATTTCATATTTTACATCAAGCTGTCCCTCTGACATATTTTCCTTTGGTGTGCAAATACAGTAACAATCTACTTACCACAGCAAGCTGTGTTCGTGATGCTACTGTATGAAACACTGCAGGCATCATAAGAGATTCTTCTACTTTCAATTCCATCTCATTCTCTGCTGAAAATGTGGTTTTGGGGATAGCTGGTGGACGTTCACACAAGATCATTTCTTTGTTGAATAAAAAAATTGGGTTGGTGTCCTACACTCAAAAAGGAAAGGAAACCAAACACTGAGTAAAGGCAACTCACTGTTGAATCATCAATGATTTCCTCATGTGGGTAACACGTCTTGAGAACAAGTTAAAATCTACATTTATAAGCTGAATATATAAACATTGTTTCTCAAATCAAAGAAATCCAGCAAGCAACACACTACAGAAAAATACTTAAAAATCCCTTAGTAATAAATCTTTTTCTTCCCCTATAAATGACAGTTTAGGCTAAGAATGCAGCATGCACTTACTGTTCCAGCACTGTAACTACACACTCTTCTGTCTGGTGCCATACACTCTCCTCCATTAACAACCAGTACTTGGTGCTGAATGGCAATCTTGTACTTTGTTTGAATTGCATGTTTCAGATCAGCCACACTAAAAAAAAAAAAAAAAAAATGGGAAGAGAAGATGATGCTATCAGATTACTTTTCTCTCTCATTTCAGGTATTTCTGTAAGAGACACAGGTGACCTGTCTGTGTCAGAGTAGAACATTTTTAGAAGAAACATTTTCATTCTGCACAATGACATATTTCTAAAGTGCTGTAATGTGTTGCATTCTGGATATGCAGCTAATAAGCTATCAGCTAAAAGAAAACAGCCTCTGCATTGCTGATAAGTCACCAGCAACATTTTTTCCAAGATCTGTTACCATGCTGAAATTCTGGATTAAGTCACACCAAGCATTTAGGGTAACAGCTGTAGAAGTCATATTGTGTTTGTTGAATTTATACTTTATGACCAAACAGCTGACTTGCTAAAGCCCTAGAAGACAAGACTATTAACACTTCGTTATGCATAAGCACAATTTCACCTAATAAACTCTGGCTGATTTACTGCACATGAAATGCAGTAAAGCACTTACAATAACAGGAAACGTAACAATCGATATACCTGCAACAAATTAATATAAACATCACAGACTTTAACTTAGAAACAGTATATCAATAGACCATCCCTGGTTTTAATTCAACAGCCTTAAACATTCAATTCTAGCTGACATCTTCACTTTACTGCCTATTTTAGGCAGTTCTAGACTGAGTCATTAAGACACTCGTAAACAGCAAAGTAAATGAGAATTTACTAATCTGATCCAGTTACTGACCCCAGCTAACATAACACACTGTGGTAGCACCTGTGCAAAGGCAGAAAAAAAGCTTCTGAGTATGAACTAAATAATATAAGCATCAACAGTTTCGATGTAAGTAGCAGGAAATTTAACAGTGTTACTGTTACTTGAAAAAGATCATAAAGATCTGTTATTTAAAGCAACCATGATTCAGCATGACATCATAAATTCTGTGATTCATTACAAACCTCTCACAAGCACAAGCTTGTACTTGCTAGCTGTGTTACAGTAACCATTCACCTATCACCTCCACAGTCTTTAGGAAGGTAGCTTGGCCTGTCCATGTACAAAGAGACAGGCGAAGAACCCAAAAAAGTTAGAACTAGAAAGAGCAAGTCTGTATGTACAGATATACAGAATAAGCAGTTAAACTGTTCGACTGAAGAGTCTTTGATTTTGTGTGGTTCAGTTGTTGGACAGCTTCCAAAAAAGAACCCAACTGAGCAAAAAGTAGGCCCATAACAGATTATTAGGAGCCTGGCATGGCAGCTTTGATGCTGCACCTCACTCACCATGATTTAGAAATGTAATGTCTAAATGTATCAGACAGCTTATAGGGGTGTGAGCACATCTATAAACGACGCAGTAGAAACAGAATGGCTGAAATACTATTTCATGCTCAGTAATACCCTGACTTTCATCTGGCTTTAGAGAAGAGCACACTAAAACAGTCTAGTCTTTTTCACTCATGAAAATTACAAACAGGAGTTCAGGAGAAAGGAAACAATGGATTTGAGAACAAAATCCATGGTAGAAATCTTTTATGCCCAATTACTTGCAACATATTCATCACTGATAGAATATGAAGACAGCAGGTGAGCTTGGCTCTTGCTACCCCCAAGGTGTCTTGCACATGAGAACAATGAAAAAGAATACAATACAAACTTCTCTAAAAGCATCTGTACATTTGCAAGATGCTTTTAGTATGCAGTGAAAAAAAAAATACAAACAGTAAACTTGTTGGGACTTCAGCATGATCCTCTAACACTGATCACGCTTCAGGCAGTTGGGCACTCAGGAGTTCATGTTTTACAAATAAAATCATCTAAAACAGTTTGGAGCCTTACAACATAGGACAGAATCCACTTCTACCCATCTAAAACATGCGACAAAAACCTTCATGCCAATTCTTTAGGATTCAATCTAAAAACATTCCAGAGCACACATTTTCTTCAGGATGAGTGTACTGACAAGAGAAAGAACAACCTGCAGAACTTCCTCTATGATGCCAGACAGTAAAAAATAAACCATTTATAGAGAAATCCCAAATAAAAACACTATTCAATAAAAGGGCACAAAAGATCTGAAGTCATTCTGACAGTTCTTTCAAAAAGCACCAAACACAACACCAGATTCAACAGGAGCAGGTCAGCCTCTGACACTGACCCAGAAAGTAAATAACTTCTCTACTCTTTCATGGAACTGCACACACAATCACCTGGCAAGGCATTGAAAATGCTAATCACAAAAAAAATGAAGAAAACAACCACCAAAATTCACTCAAATACAGGATAACCTAGAAGAAAACTGCACTGACATACTAAAAAAAACCTAATATCTGTCAAATATTTAATATATAACAAATATACATACTTTTTAAATTTAAACAATATACAATTAATTTACTCTTACTTTTGTACAGCAAGTTCAGTATCAAACGTAAGGGTAGTTCCAGTGTTGACCAAAAATACATATAGCTTCATGATGATTTCTTTAGGTCTCTGAAGTTTGTAACTTCCACTGCTAAAATCATTTAGAAACTGAAACAAAAATTTCAAGCGTTAGTTTCACAGGAATCATGAAAAAGACAAGACACATGCTTTTGAAAACACACTTTCAGATATATAGTGGGTGAATACATCAGTGCTCACATTCCACAGTTCTTTATTCATTACCAAAGACAGAGATGTTGTTCCTCTAGCCAGAAACATGAGCAGGGTAAGTCTCTGCATGTACAGACAGTTAGGAGAACATGTGAGAATATACACTGAGAAGAATAAAAGAAACTAAATTAGAAAAAAATAAGAAAATATGACTTCTAATTGCAGAAGCCATCATCCCAGATCATTACCTGGCTTTTCTCAACTATGAAATACCTTTTTAAAGCCCCAGATAGTAATTTCCAGACATCTTTTCTAGATTTTACAAACAGCAGCACAATCTATTAATTCCTCAACTTACAGCCACTAAGTCTATCTGCTCACTACTATCCCTGTCCATACTTTTTCACTCAGAAATTAAATCATTGGCAACAACCCAAAAAAAAAAAAAAAAAAAAAAAAAAAACAAAGAAAAGAAAGAAGGCAAAATTCCTTTTTGTATTTCTCTACAGTAAGTAATAGCTTTAATTTTTTTTTTCCTGTTATCAGCACTAGCTAAATCAGTAGCTCCTTTCTTTGTTACTGATAGCAAATAAGAAGCATTCAAGCAAGAACGTGCAGGTCAACACACATTTTCAGTCCTGTGCCCTACAAGACCATGGATGAGTGACTCTATGCACATGTTTTTCCAGTGTATGTGACAGATGAAAAATATTAACCTGCCTCATAAAACACTAAGACTTAATTTGAGATTTTATCACTTAAGTACTCCATAATTCTGAGCCTTTTTCTCTTCTCCTCCTTAGGAGCTAGGAAGCTTATGAGTAATTTCCACCACACTACCAAAGCTGCTGCAGAAATACAACTAGCACGGCAGTCACTAATAACCTGAATTCTTTGTAGAAGGAATGATGAAAAGTTAAGCTGTAAGTTTTAGCCACTAAGCAATATTCTTATATCATTGTAAAAATGACTTTTTGGATTAAATTACTACACAGGTAATATAAGTTGTCCGTTTTCCTTTGTAGTATTAATAAGACACACATACAGGGTCTACACAGCCAATCATATTACTCGAACATTAGTCTGAATTTGCATTTATGTCTTTGCCTACACATAGAAAAATTTACAAACCACAGAGAAAAATAACAAACACGCCATTAATATGAGTAGGGGGGAGAGCTTTTATCAAAATATTTATTCCAGAAAGTCGTAAGAGTTTTCTTACAAGAGAGCAGCTACCCTCACACTTTTCAAGCATTCGTTATAGTCCTAGTTAAATCATTCATTTTCACAACAAGGCTTCAGAAACAGAACTACATCAAATAAAAAAGGACCAGTTAAATAATTTGATCTGAAGAGTTTTGTTGTCCTTTCACCTGAACTCTACTGTACTCAGTGGCACCAGCTTCCTTTTGTATCAGAAAAAGGAGAATATACTCTATAAACTAAGTTATTAAATAGATAAAAACTGCTGAACACCAAGAACAAGCTAAAAGTTCCTTATTTTATTAATAAATTCTCTCTTTTACATCTAAACATAGTAAAAGGTTTATATAATACCTAGTTTTCATATGAACATTGCTACCAAAGCTAAAGTGGTATTTGAGAGAGAACGTGCCCAACACATACACGAAGTAAAATTTTAATTAAGCATTTACCCATCCAAACCATAACACTAAACCTAACCAGACCACAGAGAGAAGAAACATTATTAAGATCAACAATATTTATGACAGCATCTGCCATACATCAGGAGTCTCTAACTTTTTAACTTCAGGCAAAGAAAGAATTACCTTCAGGCACTATACAGAGCTACCGCCTTCTTCAAATTCAAGAGGAGAGTAACTGCGTACATTCGCTTTACTTGATTTTTGGCAACCGAGTAGCATGGCTGTTCAAAGCCAGAGAAAATCTGCAAAGAAAGGATACAGAATGCAATTATTAGTAAAAAATTATTATTGAAATGTCAGGGTTTTATGGCCATAATTGCATCTAATACAGAAATCAGTGTATGTTAATGCCAGAAGAATAATTACGTGGTAATTGTTTGGGGTTTTGTTAATTAATAATGCTATCCAGTCACAAGTCTGCCCAGAACTGCTATACATCTGAATACTTTCGCTCATCATTTTTGTTTAAAATAACTACTAATCATACTTTTGAGTGTTTACAAGGAGAGAAATTTAGTTCGCTATAAAGAAATGTTTGCTTTTCCATTAACTGAAATTATTTTTCAGAACTGATGCAGAATGTTGACGTGGTGATGCTGAGAGCAATAGAGAAAGTCTTAACAAGGCAATTTATCTATGAAACTCCAGCATTAAAAGACATACATGCTACTGCTGTTGAATGAAGAGTCTTATCCTGCAGCTGTCTCCCACAGATTCCTTCAGGAATCAGTATCACCTTCCTTACCTAAAACAAGGTAACCTATTTTGCTAAGCCATTCACCTACTTTCAAAACATGTGTTAGATTTATTTATTCTATTTTTTTTTTTTTTTAATAACCTGAAGATTCCCAGCTGCTTGTCACTGCATCTTTGCCAGGGGCTTCTCTCCCAGAACTGCTTTTTAAACTACAATGGAAACTACAACAACCAAAATGAGTCAGATCAGCAAAGGTAACCTTTTTAGGCTACCCTAGTTCATTTTAACTGTCTTCAGTTAAGTAGCAGTGCCAAAGGAGAAGGAGCCTTGGCAAAGAACATGTTGATGAGCTATTGGGCTCAGGGCAGTGAAGCCAGTGCACAAACTCCAAACTGCAAACAAACATTATTTCTATCATGTTAATGCCCTAGCAAGCTTCTGAGAAGATGATCAGGCACTATAAAGGGTGATAATCCATTACTAAAAATAGGCTTGCTGAAGCCTGAAAACCATTAGAACATGTAAACCATTTTATACAACCTGTGCTACTACAGACAATCAAAAACACTCTATTCCATATTTGAAAACCTTGTAATAAAGGAAATAATCATTTTATGGTTATGGAACAGAAGAATTCTTTTCCTCCCTTTTGTCCCCTCCCTCTTCACTCCTATGCAAAATGCACACATAACATTTTATCAGAAGCAAAGGTACAGTAAAAGGGAAATAACCAATGTGTTTAAGTGCTACCACAAGAAAAATTGTAATTAAAGTGTCCTCCTCCAGTTTAGCTATCAGCAGTCAGCAGCTGTACTTGAGCAAAATGAATTTATGAATACTTCCTTTAGATCAAAGTAATGCACATTAACATGAAACTACTAAAACACTTCTGCCACAAACTAGGAACACAACACAATCTCTGTCTTGTAACTCCTTTGCAACCATTAAGAAGACAAAAAGCAAGTGTTGTTTCTCAACATTTCATCAAACAATGCTGGGGGAAAAGAACTACAATGACACAGGCAGGACAAATTTGTACTAGATTACTCTTTGGGAAAGAAAAAAAAAAAAAAAGAAAGTAGAATTCACAGAATTCCACAAAATTCACCCACTCTCAAGACTGTTACAAATTTCAGAGAACACTTTCAGGAAGAGAGGAATCATGTAAAGCAAGGTTCCAGAGAATACATGCCTTGAACAACAGCCTCCCCTGCAAGATTCACTGATACCCAACAAAGACATACTGCAGCCCTCCCTCCCTTCAGCAGGAACTACATCAACTGCCTCTCTCCAGCTGTCCATCTTCACAACATTGGAAAAACATTAATTTTGAGAGCTTTCCCTAGTCTTGCATGTCTGGACAAAATCTGTCTGACTGTGTTAAAAGTGAAAGGTAAGTTACAGAGGGTATGTATACATGAAAACCTACCACAGTTACCTAAGTTTCTTTTCTTTCAAAGGTCAGGTTATTGCAGACTATTATAGGCAAGGTCAGCTACACATCACGAATTGGCCTTTGCTCCCAATATTCCAGAATATTGTTATCATCCAGCAGTAACACAAACTCTTAATGCAATCTTGGAGCGAAAGTCACGCCATCAAGCTTCAACAGAATATATCCAAACACATTTTATTCTTCTTCTGGTTTTATTACCAGAACAGGCCATTAGGAGAATTTCAGGCTTTATTTATTTTTAGCTATAAACTTTTATGGAGTGTTACAAGTTTCAAAGGTTTTTTTGCTGAAATTATTTTAATTCATCTTAATAGAGGTTGAACAACTACACAATCTGACAGCTACTGAAGACAGAGCTGCTACCTATGTAATGAAAAAAGACAACAAATGAGTAGTCCACCCCGATTATTTGTTTAAACTGTGTAACTTGCAGCATTAGATCCATGCTAGATCCTTCACATTATGGGATAGAAGTCTCTCTGACCAACTGCCACGAATTATCAATAATTTAATTTTAAAAAATAGCTGAACATTTGAAACTTTCTGTAACAGCTGCCAGAGCAAACAGAATATGGTAGGCATAAATACAAGAAAATAAATGAGATTATAAAAATGTAAGAATGGCACAAAGTATAAAAAGTTTCCATAATTGAGAATAAGTATATTGTCACATTAGCTAATAAACCACCAAAATCAGCTATGAATACATTGTGCTGGTTGTAGTATATATTTCACTGCTCTACACTGCATTTACATTGCAATGCAATTACTGCAATCTTTTTCTATATAATATAAACTCTTCAACAACCAACTACTTTTGAAGTCAGGTTTGATCAATACTTTCAACACGTTTACAAGTATTGAGATGTATCTCAGTTCAGAACATGCTCATTGTTACATCTCTAGAAGGAAACTAGTATCTATTTATGGACCCTTCCTTTTCATCATTACAGCACAGGCATCACAGGTTTCACAGCACTCCACAAATAATCCTATGGCTACATTAACCATCCATTTCTGCCCTTAAGTGCAAAATCCCTGCTCCTAATTACCTAATGCTGACTGTTCCATTGTTTCATGGAACAACTTCAAGAACTTCACAAACTCAAACACTGAATCATGGCATTCAGAGGAGGACAAAGAAATCAACATTTATGCTGTTTGGGTTTAATAGGACATTCATCAACCTCACTTTAGTCTTTAAGTTCCCTCTGTAATTGTTCACACTCATGCTTCTGACATCTCATTTCCCAGACTTCCTTTATAATCTGGATTACAAACTAAATTTGAGCAAACAAAGATACTGATAAATTTTTCTTTAATACCATAGAATTTAAAATGAACCATGCCAAAGTAATGGCTTTCCTTTAAACTCAGTGGTGTAAAATGCCATCCACAACACCAACACAAACAGTATAAGGTACCTTGCTTCTTGTACCCAGGGAAGAGCAGGGAAGTGCTGCTCCACATCTGTATGCTAAGTGTGATACTTATCAACGCTTCACCTGCCAAGTCAGATAGAACCAAGAGGCCCAAACTCTTTATGTCCTGTGTGTATCTCCAAGTCAAAAAAAGACTGAAAGTAGACAGAACTAGCTAAACTATCAGATCAAGGCAAGTCTGTTCACACAGTGCCTGCATTTTCACACTGCTATTAGACATTCACATAGCTCTGTGGGATCATCACCTGTGTGCTGCTGATACAGAAGTTTCACTTCCCTTACTGCAGAGGCACTGAGGCTACACTACAGGTAACAGCGTCTCCAATATGAGTCATAAATGTTACCCCCAATTACCACGGTCAGGAGTCTCACAGGACACCACCAGAATTTCTGCCTGTTGAAAGGGCAATTCATCTGAGGCAAAGGCTGACAAGTCTGTGACATGCTTAAAAAGACTCAAGTGCTATTCCTCATTCACTGAGTATCTTATCTGGGTAGCATCTCCCCTCAAGGCTAATATACCTTTATTACCTCTCGAGCTGGAGTCAACTTCAGAGCACATTAGCATGTTATTAAATGGTGCTTCATTTCCATACCACAAATCTTAAGGTTTGCCTTTGAGATGCTGCAGTTCCTGTGATTTCACCTTTCAGAGCAGCATTTCCTGCTTCACCTCAACTTAGGCATATGCATAATAGACAAAGGTACAAGAGCAGTGCAGAATATTCCCTGCAATTAATTTTGTTTTCTTCTCTAAACCTGCCTTCTACATCCACTTCCTTTGTTTTTATTTTCAAGTGTCCCTTTCAAAAAATGCTCTTTTGCTCCAACTTGCAGACCCCAAAAGCTGAGTATTTTATAGCACCTAAATCAAAGGAAAATGAAAATAGAAACTGAAGCTGAATTTAATGCAACTAACACCTTTCTTCACATTAGTTGTAAGATCATCTCCAAAAGCAGGCTCCGAGAAGCTTTCTTCAGTACTGCACCCAATGCATCTAACCAGAAATACCTAAATTTTGTGAAACATTACTACTACCACCATCAGAAGAATAGAAAGAATGACCCCATTGTAAGGGCACACATTCTTTAGTAATGCTTTATGCAACAGAAATAGCTATGTTTCTAAAATACGTATGCAAATGCATACCATTTTCTGGATAGCCAACTGTTGAAAGGAAATATGTTTTAAAAGGCACACTAAAAACTTAAAAGAAAAACTAAAAAATAATAATTAGAAAAAAAACCTAAGCTGTGTGATGAGTGAGCTCCTCCTGACCCAGTTGTAGAGAATAATTTAATTCCCCTACTCCTCCAAAATAAATTTACCAAGAAGACCACATTTAATCACAGAGATATATTACTGCAGGTGGAGATCCTATCTCCCATTACCACCTTATATCAAAGCCTATAAACCTCATGTTCAAGCCACACTGTAGTCTTAAAGAAAGGCTGTCAATCCCTGACATCTGTAAGGTGCCATCTGGAGCTCTATTTATACTGTGTTGAGATGTGCATCAGGCACAGAGGCGGTTACTTAATTACAGCATCTCCAACAGTCACTGTGTTCCTAACAGCTCTCAAACTCAGCTGCTGGTCAGCTTTTCCACTCAACCCAAGAGCCGAGCTGCAATCCCGCAGAGCAACCAGGACACATTCCTAAGCTTCTACTTCTCCATTCACTAAAGAGGAATTTCAAAAGTCACTAATTCAGTATTTCATAGTCTAAGAGGCTTTTCCCCCCTTCCCCTCCTTTAAGATGAATAATTTTATATAATACTAACCTAATATTTCAGTTACATACAGCCATCATATTCAGAGTTGCTCCTACAACTCTGAATTACACGGAAGCTCCTCATTCAGCTAAGTAGGTGCTGCAATGCCTTCAGAGATCCTCAACAACATCAAGGGCAAAAGAGCAGATCAAAAGCAAATGCATCTGGGCAGGCAAGAAAACACTGTGCATGAAAGAGTAGCTCTGAAATCGGAGTGGCCCAAAACAATGCAGCTTCTCACAAGTTCAGACAAAATTTACACTGTGAATTCTAGGAATGCAATAGTTTCAAACACGTTCATGAGACAACAAGCACATTTTCAGGCACTGTGTCATGATTCCATATGGACATGATTATAAAGCTTCAGATCTGATGGTTAGCATCTATTTACATTGTTGTTTTCACTGATTTGAGGAGCTGCCAAAACACAACCCATGTAACAGATCAGACAAAAGTTCTCCTCTTCCAACAGTAAATACAATTTTACCACATTTTTCAAAACTCCACATCTCTTGCACGATAGAAAGTAAAACTTCTGTGCCTCAGTTAACAGGTACAAGTCAGGAAACCAGCCTAGGATTTCTGACAACCTTATTGCTAGGAAACAGCCCACAGCCTGTAGAAGTATCCCTTCTCTTTCTTTCCTCTTTTTGTTTTTAATTGATGGAAACAAGCCTTTCCACAGCTGTCTGCGCCTTAAGTTTTTGACAAAGTTAACTGAAGGTTTTGTCAGATTTTTCTTTTTTTAATGTATAATTTTGCCATTTCAAAGCATTTGTGGAGTACAAGCCTCCCTTGAATTACAGAGATAATACATTCTCTTTGCAAAGATTGCTGCTCTCAGGGACGTGGAGCTTCAGGTGGTTTTATTCAAGTTACTGACTGACTCCATAATGGTGGGAAGGTTCTTCCTGTAGGCACATACTCTTTAAAATAATTAGCATGTAAAATCTTCCAGTGTTTGCAAACAATTCTGCAAGAAACAGAAAACAAAGTCTATTCTTTCTTATGCCCAACTCAGACAAGTCAGCACCAATGCTCTTCCACTAACACTCTCTGATTAACCAAGGCCACAAACACTGCTAACAGAAAGAGCACCAGACTTAGGAAACCCTTTCCTCAGCCAGTTCTTCTTCTGCTCCTTTCCCTGCACCAGCTTTCAGTGATGCAACTATCCATATTTCTATGGAATAAACTGGATTATTTTGCTGCATTAAGTTAGAAACAGCATGCTTCCCCAGGATCCTGATAGCTCAAATTGGTTCTGTGACCAGGTTCATTACACAACTCCACAAACTGCTACACTTCACTTATGACTGGAAAGAGTCCAATGAATACAGAGGATACTCAACATCACAACCATCATTCAAGAAGACAAGTGAAAATTTTCAGAAGGCATAATTCACATTTCTAACTGCCCGTGCCATCCTCAGTTACTAACAGATCCCCTCTTGGAAACCTAGTGAAAAAACCCAAACTAGTACCCTCTTAAAAGCAGGCTAAAATAACGTAAAAATTTACAATTACTACAGATGCAACTGAGGACAGATTTTCTCAAAATATAGTCTAGGAGGCCATTTCCCCTGTTCTTCCCTCTTCAGATACAACATCCTAATGCTACAACTTTTTTTTTTCTTTTATGTGAAAAAAAGAAGAATCTTGGCCAGAACTATTCAAAAGATGAAAACACAGACTGATTAAATGGCATTTACTTTATAGGAATGAAAACACTACAGATGGAAAAGAGAGTAAAAGATTGACAATAATGAAATGTAAGGCAAGTAAAGATCCTCGTGATTTATTCTGACTGCCTACATAAAAGTCACAGGTTCTTCCTTAATTTCTATTCATAAGTAATCAGATTTTCAAACACCATTAAAGTTTTCTAGTAATAAGGAAATCCACTACTGTCTTGGTAAACTGTTCAACTGATTTGCAACATCCAAACTTGTTTCAAATTTTTCTTATCCTATATTAATTATAAAATTAGTATTTGAACTTTCATGATCTAAAGATGGAATTCACCCAATTTCTCCTTTTGAAGTTACTTATAATTCACATGTCATCTACCAACCACCTCCTATTTATCAACATTCTTTTCTTTTCAGGGGTATCTGAAAGAGGTAAGTAAATGACCAACAGCAAGATGCAGCGCTGATATAACCCCCAGTCTCCCTAGGAATACATATTCAGAAAAGTCTAGATTCTTCTCAGATCAGTCTATTACTCTTTTTGGATATGACATATTTACGAATCACCTTTGGATCTCTACTGGCATCAGTTTGAAAGAAGATAACAGCAATGTGCTGAGAAATAAGAAAAGCTGCAGGATTGTTTGAAGAATATTAAATTGTCTCTAATCTCAAGAAGGTGTTAGTTCTAATTTTCATCTGCCCTTCTTTACCTTTCTGCAATATAAATCTTTGGTAGTTTAAAACAACTAACAATGTGCACTGATAAATTCTTTTATACGGTGTTACCAACTGAAGAGCTATACAACCACCAAAGAAACCCCAAGAAAGACAAAGAAAAACACAACTTACAACAATTGAGGTATTACAACTATACTCCTGGCTTACTGAAGCCTGATTGTCCTGTTTAGAGCCATAATATGCATGTGAAAATGTTGTTACAATACACTTGCTTTTCGAAATTTATAGGTACTTTACCACCAAGCCTTTCAGATAAAAAGGCATACACATTACCCCTCCCCCCCTTCATTCAGACAGAACTGAGAATTTTGAGTCATATTTTCAAACCATTCACAGGGTGAGAATCAAGTCTCTTTCAATCAGTAGACAACACGAGTACTTGCAAAGAATATTTTTAAATAGAGAAGTCAGTTTGAATTTACTAGTAGAACACTTACAACATAGCATAAGCACAATGTATTAGAAGAGAGCTTCTAGTACTGTTACACAATATATTCTTATATAAGCATCTTCACTTCATCTGAATTTAATAAAAATACACACTGTGGAGGATGGAAGAAAAACTATATAAATAAAAGCACCATTTTGTCAGTATGAACTGTTTATCCTAAGCCAACTACAATAAATAAGGGTAAAATCTTCAGGCTTTTGACATACCAGCACAGCTACTTGGCATCAACAAACTCAAAGTTTGACATAAACCACTGACATTGAAAGTCCCTGCAATACTAGGAAAAAAACACCATTCAAATAATAAAGAGCAAAAAGTACTGCAGCTATACCTACGACACAAAAGAGCATTATTACGTGTTCAATCATAGAAAAAAAAAAAGGCAGAGAAGTCATTTAAAAGATAAACTGAACACTAAATCAAAATAGAATTTGGGAATTTAGAAACAGCTACCTCAAACATTCAAAAATCAGACCTCAGCAAAGTGCAATTCTTACAGAATTTGTATTTTAGCTTTGCTAAGGGTGGTATGATTTTTTGAATCCATGATGTAAGTAAAACTTTTCCTATAATTAGTTCTTCAATACTGCATTCTACCTCTAAAATACATACTGTTTTCAATCTGTTCAAAATGAAAACAGCATACTGGCCTGTCAAACATCTTCAAGAAAAATAATGAAGATTGATGTATCATACAGATACTAGTTCCACCTAATCCCTCCAAATAAAAGCAACATGCAATTGAAATACTGAACACACAATTTCATTATTGCCACCACAGCTTTCCTACTCTCCTGAAAAAGCAAAAACACCGTTTCAAAAGAAAGTCTTAAGAGGTAAGAAAACATGAGCTATTTTATAAAGAGAAAATAAAACCATGTTCTGAAGTCAGTTAAAAACCCATTAGAACATTACTTAGGCAGAGCTGCTCTCAAATATTCACGCACCGTTCTTCTCATTGATCCTACAGCATTACACAGCAAGACAGATGCAGGACATTTGGAATCCAACTAGTCAACAAACCAGTTTTACATTTTACTTTCCACCAACAAGTAATCAACACAGGTCAGAAAGAAATTCATACAGCCCTCAAACAAGCCTTTTTTGTACTTATTCATAGAAAACAGGCTACCACATTCTACCACAGCTTATTTTCTAGATGCACAAACTACTAGAGCTTTATATATAGCACACCATAATCATTTCACCTTGATGTGATAAAGACAGCAGGCCCAGCTGCAAAATCTGTTCCCAAAAGAAAGTGTCAACATCTTGGATGAACATAAAAAGCTACACTGAGCTGTTGCTTGAGCTGGTAGTTTGAGCTCAGAACCATGGACTGCAAACCTGAACAACAAAAGGAAAATACACACCTGGAGATGGACAAAAGACAAGCAAGCATTGCCCTGGCAGCCGCAGTGCTTCTCCTGACCAGCCCCGTCTCAATGTAAATGTAAAATGAATGTAAATGTGGTATCAATAAATTTGTTTTGATATTTCTACTGACAGCTTCCAATAATTGGTATTGAAATATTATTCATGTATTATTAACAATATAGTTATGCTTGAATCCTATTAGAAAACACAAAGTATATCCACTTCCAACCCTGCTTACAAATAGAAAGGATAGAAAGAGCTGATACATGGCTATGACGTCTTCCACCTTGCCTTTCAACTGAACTACATAAAAAAACCTGAAATTTAAATTAAAACTAAATAAAGAGTGGACCTGCACTACGAATTAACTCATAAATAGACAAGTGACTTTCTCAGTAACCACAGAATGTTAATTAGCTCACAAAAATAATTGCTAGCCATTTCTTTATCACCATTAATTGTGCTATAGGCTTTTACAACACACAGTTCATGTGAGATCTTTCAACTTGTACACCAAAATCATTAGTCTGGCAAATCAGCTAGAAAACAGCTCTAATTCTTGCAATTAAATTAGTAATTTACATATTAATGATTTTTTTTTTTTTGCCTGTTTGGTATCAATCTTGCAGTGTAATACAATAGTATTATGTAAGTTGGCATATTGTAATTAAGTGTTTGCTACTCAGTAATACTGATTAACAACTTTGCATCAGAATGCTAGCTATTAATAGGCTCCTTGAAAGCAGTAAGGTATTTCTTTATTAAGGTATTTTTTTTTGTCCCCTCCTCATCTTCAGAAACTGTTCATATAATGTCATTGAGCTGTGGACCAAAAATCAGGAGCATAACTTTTTTGAGCAATATTGCAAATGCAGAAGGAAACACATGACTGTTTGGGCACTATCCAAATGACTGAAGTGGCTCGTGTGACAATTGGGTAAGCACACTATAGTTTTTCATTTTAACTTCTTGTTTTCACTTTACCTCAACGTGCTAATGAACCCATCCTGTGCAATATAAGTCTTAAGATCCTTACATCACTCTAAGCCAGTCTTTCACAGAAAGCAACTGCTAGTTTAAAAGCAAATAAAGACTTAAGGACACACTGATAACATACAGAAAAATTCTTTCCAGTGATCCCACTGTAACTGCCACTCTCTTACCAAAAACAACAAATCAGCATGTGCTACTCCCTTATCCCCAACATACACTCCATCCCCTATTTAACCAAAATAACTGAAGTTCAGTCTAGAAATTATCTTTGCCACCTTAGCTTCTGCAAGGCTATGTAACAGCTGTGTTCAGACAACATGCAGGGACACACAGTTTTTTTAAACGGACACCACAAAAGACCTCAAAATAACCCTTGCCCTCTTCTCCAGTCAGAGCACAAATCTGCTGCGTACACTTCTAATTATAAATATAGTAACCTGACATG
Source organism: Coloeus monedula (assembly GCF_965178545.1). NCBI lineage: Eukaryota > Metazoa > Chordata > Aves > Passeriformes > Corvidae > Coloeus > Coloeus monedula. The sequence goes on from NC_138781.1 coordinate 119,098,878, forward strand.
GCAGAGAGACAGTCCCTTAAACAGGATCTCAGAAACTACTAACCCAAATCTGTGCTGAGCACAAGTCTAGAACAACACAATTAAAACTAAGATAGATTGCTATTATACAATCTACAAAACACACAGCTACTTTTACAAAGTGCACAACAACAATGTACTTCCAAAAATGCACTTTCAAAGCACAATTAGGTCTATCTTACAATAATGGATTATCCCAAAAGATCCCGTTTGTATTTCCAGCTCTAAAACTGGCACAGCTCTAAAGACCTTTACTATGTGCTCTTCAGTAAGTCATTTTCTTTACTACTCTCAACATAATAAAATAAAGCCATATTGAGTTCCAGGCAGCATTTAGAGTAAGTACAGATATATCCTCTGCACACTTTAAACTAAACTTAATGATGTTAGAATACCTAAATTCTTTCTTGTTAATATTTGCTTCTTGGCACAAATGGTTGTATTAGACCACCAGAAAACAGTAAGGCCCTTTCTTCATGTGCTTCATCTTTTAAAAATTTCCCAAGGTACTACATACTAAATATTCTTAAAATTCATAATTTACATATACCATAAACGTGCACGTTTTCATTATTACTAAGTACTTCCATGACGTATGGAGATGAACTTTTTAAAAGGGTACGTATGGGAGAAGACATGGGACAATGGCTTTAAATTGAAAGAGGATAAGTTTAGATTGGCTATAAAGAAGAAATTCCTTAGTGTGAGGATGGTGAGGCACCAGAACAGGTTGCCCAGAGAAGCTGTGCATGCCCCATCCCTGAAAGTGTTCAGGGACAGGTTGGATGGGGTTTTGAGCAACCTGGCCTAGTGGAAGGTGTCCCTCCCCATGGCAGGGAGGTTGGAACTAGGTGATCTTCAAGGTCCCTTCCAATCCAGGCCATTCCATAATTCTGATTCTATTTATATTGTTCCTCACAGTACTTCTCAGCTGTATAAAATTCAACTGTATGAAACATGTTTTTCCATTCTTGTTATTTCTCCAGCATTGCTGAGGTATCTTTCACCACACAGTAAAATACACACCTCCAGAAGTGTTAAGTCCTTCCATAAACCCAACAGCACAAACTACTTCTGACACACATATACGTGAGCAGAAGGAAAAAAACCCCAAACCTCAACCTCTTCATTCTTTCCCATAAAGAAATAAAGGTGAAAGCTTAAAATATGAACCACAAGAAATGGCTCATGGCCAGGACATACCATGTAATTACATCAGACAAAAACAAATGACACAAGAGAAAAAAAAGCTATGGTTATATGAGGTCTAAACTAACATTTCTGTGTTTCTCAGGACCAGACACAACTTTTTATTTCATGACTAGACGACATTCAGTGAGAAACATGAGCACTACAAATATCAGCTCATTTAATTCTCCCAGCATTTATATTAGCATTTCTACCTCTGGATCGCTGGCAGCCAGTACTTTGGGGGTCAGTAAGAAAACTGAGCACTGACGCACAGAACAGCCTGAAAGTCTACCAAAGAACCGTAAGGAGAAACTGAAGGGAAAATTCATTACAGGGCACATGCTTCCTCGGGAGCAGGACCAAGTAAACAACCGAGGGAGAGGAAGAAAAACGTTTGTAAACACACAACGCTTCTGCACGGCGCTCGCCCGACCGCCGCCAACGGCGAGCACGGAGGCGCTGCCAGGCTGAGTCATTCCTTGTAGTAACTTCCCCGCGAATCCCTCGCCCTGGCAGCGGAGCCCTGGGCAGGCAGGGAGCACCCCGGCCCAGCCGGCGCTGCTCCCCTCTGAGGGCTGGCAGCAACCGCCCCCCCCCAGCAGCTGCGCTGGGGTCACCCCGCCGCCCCGGGACCGGCTCCAGGCGCCGGATCCTGCTCCCACTCGACCCCCGCCCCGCCGCGTCCCAGCTCTTTGTCGCCCACCCCACGGGTACAGCCCTGCGCCCAGCGCCGGGACCGCCGCCCCTCGCCAAGGCCGCCCTCCCAGTACCGGAACCCCCGCCTTCCCCGCGGCTGGGAGGGGCTGAGCGGAGCGGCGGCGGGAGCCCGCACAGCCCCGGGCAGCGTCCGCACTCACCCCCGGGTCCCGCGCGGGCAGCGCCGCTCATCCTGCAGCGGTGGCGGCGCGTCCCCCCCGCGCCGCGCGGCCGGGCCCGGCGGCTCCGCGGGGGCGCGCAGCGCCTCGGCGGGGCCCGCGGCCGGGCGGGGAAAGGCGGCGGGCGGGAAGAGGCGGCTCGGCAGGGCCGGCGGGGCGAGCTGGGTGCCGCGGACACCGGGGGAACCCTGCCTGGCGCGGCCGCCGCCGCCGCCGGTGTTTGTTGTTGTCGTCAGCCGCTTCCGGCGCGAGGGCTGCCGGGAGGGGGCGGCCCGCGGGAGGGACCGCGCGGCGGAAGCGGCGGCTCCGGACGGGCGGAATCCGGGAGGGGTCTGGGGTGGAAGCGGCCCCTGAGGATCATCTGGCTCCAACCCCGTGGGCAGGGGCACCGTCCACTGTTGCTGCAGGGGAGGAGACCCCAACAGTCCACTAGACCGGGTTGCTCAGAGCCCGGTCCACCCTGCCCCTGAATATTTCCAGGGATGCGTCCAAGATCATCCCACCTTACCTCTGGGTTGCCAGTTCCAGTTCCTCACCACCGTCACAGTAAAGAATGTTTTCCTGGTATCTAATCTAAACCTATTCTTTCTCACTTTAAACACATTCACCCTTGTCCTGTCCCGACACACCCTTGTAAATAGTCTTGCCCCATGTTTCCTCCAAGTTCCCTTAAGATACTGGAAGGCCACAATTAGTCATCCTGAAGCCTTCTCTTTTCCAAGCTGAACAATCCCATTCTTTCAGTTTTTCCTCGTAGGAGAGGTGCTCCATCCCTCTGACCGACTTGACGGCCTCCTCTGGACTCACTCCCAACAGGTCCATGTCCTTCCTGTGCTGGGACCCCAGAGATGGATGCAGTATGCCAGGTGGGATCTCACCAGAGCAGAGCAGAGCAGAGAGGCAGAATCCCCTCCCTTGCCCTGCCAGCTGCGATGCTTTTGATCCAGCCCAGGACATGACTGGCTTTGGAAGTCAGACTCTTGGCCTTACCTGAACAGGAAGTTTCTTCAATTTCATTTTAATCTGACATGACAAGAGATCAAAAGTTTAGGAAATCTACAGACAGATTTAGATAGGAGATCAACTTGGTCAGTCCAACCAAAGGATGTGTCTATTTCCCAAACACACAGGAATTTTTTTTTCTTTAAGACTAAAAGTTGAGACCTGCTAGCAAGGATAAACTGGAAATAAATAAAAAGAGAAGGATTCATAGCATGGGAATCAAGGGCTCTCTGTCACTATAGTCTTTTTTGTGCCATAGGCATTGACTATTATTTCAGTGTTTTAGATGATGGCTGTTTGCATTCCCAGTTGCTAGGCAGAATTTAGCAGATGTTCAACTCATCCCTGCACTGGCAGGTGAGAGTGGCCCCAGGTGCACTCACTGCCCAGACCGGGCTCGACACTGCCTCCTGCCTCCCTCCCTGTGAAGAGGGTGGGTCCTTGTGGGGACTCAGAGAGCTTTTGACATAAAGCAGTCCCCAAGCTGTAGGGTGGGAACCGGCCTCTTACTCCTGTCTGAGAAAACAAGAGTGAACCTTGCACTCGTCACTTTTGGTTTCTGTTTTAGTACAAGTTTCTTTAGAGGCTTAGCCCACAGAACTTTGGGATGAGGACATTTTCCCATAAATCAGAGAAGAGTGAATTGGAGAGGAACAGAAGCAAGGGGCTTGTTTGGCTCAGAGATGCAAGAGAGGATCACAATGCTGGCATTAAGGACATCCTCTAGCCAAGATCCTTTGAGAACAGCATACAGCTGGACTGTAATTTCTCTGCTGCCTACCTTCACCTCTCCTTCCATAACATACCCCATAGGCAGCAAGTCGTGGCAGAGCATAATGTTGTGGCCAGAGTATATTCAGATATGGAATATACTCTGCAAATCAGAGGAGGATTGCAAAAAACAGTGCAAGCATGCCATGGTCCCCAGCACAGGAAGGACATCAACATGCGGGAAAGAGTCCAGGCCACCAGTTTGATTAGAGGGATGAAAGATGTCTCCTATGAGAAAAGGGTGAGAGAATTTGCTTTGTTCATCCTGGAAAAGGCTTCAGGGTGACCTAATTGCAGCCTTCCAGTACCTTAAGGTACTTCTCACAAACTGGATCAGGTTTATGGTTTTCACATTAAACTTGTGAATTAGCCACCTCTGCTATGTTGGAGAGCTTCCTGCCTGTTTGACACATTAAAGGCTATGTTGAATAGTCACAGCCTGTCTAGAAAGGAGTTTCTTGGCTTTTTAAAGAAAGGCCCTAGTTGCCACCTTGTGGCACCCCATAAACAAGTACTCCCCAGCTCTGCAGCTTGTTGGGAGATGTGTCCAAATTCTGAAAGACACCTTTGGCACTTCAGACTACAACAATGAATGGAGCTGGGAAGACATCAGTACTCAAACAGATGTAATGGGAAATATAATACAAGATTCTATTAAAGCAATTCAAGGCAGCTTTCTGTAATATAACACTGATTATGTCAAAGCTGTGTTATTTTAGTTCTATAGATGTCAACTTCTGCATTTTGCATCTCTTAAAATGGTCTTCTTAATTTTTTTTGACTGTGATGAAGGACTAGCCTTTAGTGTGAAAGGAATGATATCCAGATAGAACTTGACAGAACAAGTGCCATGCATGCTGTAATCAGAGGTCAGAAAACCCCCTTGAGGTTTAGGAAGCCTGAAGCACGAACAAGTCTCGTTAAAATTCTCTTGTGGAGAAACTACTGAGAGCAACCTCCTGAAGTTTGAGAAGCTGAGACATTGGCAAGAGAAGCAGCAGCATCTCTTCAAACACTGAAGCAGCAGTGCTGACAGAGCTTGTAGTTTTCTGTCAAAGCACCCCTGCCACTCAGGCTCTCAACAATTGCATAAATGAGGCTTCAGGCACTTAAGCACAGTTCTGGTTTTTACAGCACGTGTGGGACAACTGTTGATTGATTTGAGAGGCAGCTCAGGCAGGACTGAAGCAGGAACTTCAGTTCTGGGGAGTAAGCAAAGCGCTGCTAGCAGAGCAGGTTGTTCTGGCTTATTCTTGTAACATTTCATTATGTTGCTTCCTCTCAGAGTGCTCCAGAGCCACTTCATGCCAAACAACTAATTACAGGGTTTTTTCATGAGTCTGTCTGAACAAAACCTAAAATTTAACATTATATCTAGCACCTCTATCCTAAAAAAGCAGCATTTTATGAAAAAGTGTTTGCTCTAGGATATAAAAAAAGAAAGCATTGAATCAGGGTTACTGAGAATTCTTCACAGTTTCAAAGTCCTGTACCAAATATAGGTTATTATTCTTTCAAGATACTGTTTAGGATCCACCTATATATTTTTTCACATTCTGTAAAACAACCAAGAAGGTTGAAGGAGTTTTTTACAGTGTACTTTTAATTTTGGGTGCTAAATTTGGTATACTGAAGAATGTGTCTCTTAAACTACATATTTATGCAGCTGTAGTGAGAGAGCAAAAAGACCAGGCTGCTCTTCAAGGGAAGGCATACTGGGAGCCCAGACTGGCAGCAAGGGGCACTGTCATAGACAAGGGGCACAGTCCCACAGTATCAGTGAGGTCTGGTGACAGTTTCTTGTATGATTGTTGTCTGCCGTGCCAGTAATGGACCAATACGGTCACTATTTATTTAGTTCCAAATGTACTTCAAAAACCACATCTTCCTATTTTCTTTAGCTCTGCTTGCCATAAGTTCTCACTGTGTACTTCTGCTTCCCTTAGTGTTGTGTCTTGGTTTAAGCCCAGCCAGCCATCAAGTACCACAAAACTGCTTGCTCACACAGCTCCCCCCTGCAGTGAGATGTGGAGGAGAAGCAGGAAAAAATTGTAAACCACATGGGTTGAGATAGAAACAGTTTAATAATTCAAATTAAGTAATAGTAATATTAAAATAATAATAGCAATTGAGACAACAAAAAGAGAGAGGAATAAAACCTGAAACAGACAAGTGAGGCCTCAATCAGTTGCTCACCACCCACTGACAGATGCCCAGCCCTGCCTTGAGCAGTGGTCAGCCCCTCCCAGCCTCAACTCCCCCCAGTTTATATACCAAGCATGACATTCTATGATATGGAACATCCCTTTGGTCTATTCAGGTCAGCTGTCCTGGCCATTCTCCCACCTGGCTTCTTGTGCACCTGCTCACTGCCAGAGCACGGGAAACTGGAAAGTCCTTGACTTGGAGTAAGCCCTGCGTAGCAACAACTAAACCATCACTGTGTTATCAACATTATTCTCACACTTAAAAAAAAACCCACAGCACTGTACCAGATACTAAGAGGAAAATTAATTCTGCCCCAGTCAAAACCGGAACACATTGCCATCTTCATTCATTTCCCTTGATTTTTGTCTTGTTGAGGCTTTTTTTGTTTGTTTGTTTTCTTTTTCCCCTTTTTCAAATACTGGAAAGAACTATATTCATTCCCCTTCTAGATCAGGCTGATGCTTTAAACCCAAGTTCCTTCCTTCTCTGTTGATGCTTTGTGGCATCTTGCAAAATAATCTATAACAAGTATTAATTTTCATTTTAAGTCTTCCTCCAAATAAATAACCACTTCAAAACCCAGTAATTTTTAAAGGACAAAATACTGTTCTGACCTGGAATACGCAAAGTAAACACCAATCTCCAGCAACAAAGTGCTCCTGCGTGTTTTGAGAGAGACTTCAAGAACTTCGATTATCCTTTAATATAGCCTGGCAGTCCATGGCAAACACCAAGTCCTATCTCATCTCTTGCTTCTTGTCCAGAGCATTGACTGGTCCATAAGCAATCACTAATTTGTTTTTGAATGGTCAGTGACTCAAGAGCAGCTGATGCCATTTTGAAAGCATGCCACTCCCTCTGACCTCGTTATGGATCATTCCTAACCAGTGATTTTAACATCGTGTGGCTTACCAATGTTTTGGTAGTTCTGACTACACAAGTTTTGAATTCATAAGTGATTTTTCTTGTTTACTGCCAGAGCTCCCTGCAGGAAGGGAATAGTTAGGTTCAATTTAACATCTAGGTCATGAGATCAGTTCTTGGTCCTGGGCAAAAATATGCAAAGGACATTTAAACCTCAGATAAAATAAGTCAGAATAGACATACTCTCAGAAGTGGTTAAGGACAGAAGCTCTCAAGGGAAAACAGGCAGCTGAATAATCCTATAAAAATCCCCTGCTGTGCATTTTCATTTAAGAAGCCCCATTTGTGTAAGGGACCTTCCAATACCACCACTTCTCCTCAGCACTCAGATGATAATGAATGCAACAAGGTCAAACAAGCATTACAGTGAAGACTGCATGGAACAACAGTAATATTGTTAGTAATATTTATAGAAAGTTATAGTTGTGTAAGCATTACTGAATATTTAGTGTTACTGAGAATAGAATTCCCATTTTTTACTGTCTATCAGCTTTGGTTTTTCATATAAAAGCACTGAAGTCATGTTCATAAAAACCATAGAGTGGTTTGTATTGGAAGGGACCTTAAAGATTATCTAGTTTCAACTCTCCTGCCATGGGCAGGGACTCCTTCAACTAGACCAGGTTGCTCAGAACCCCATCCAACCTGGCCTTGAATGTTTCCAGGGATGGGGCATCCACCACCTCTTGGGCAGCCTATTCCAGCATTTTAAGACCTTTATTGTGAAAAACTTCCTTATGTCTTAGAGCTATAGTAAGGACTGGAGTTAGGGAGATGCTGGCAAGCAAATCAGTATTAGTCATAGGCCTGTATTCCATTTTTCCCTTTTTAAAAATGGAGGATTTGCTACCCCTTTTCCAGTCAGTGGGAATTTCACTGAACTTCCATGACTTCTCAAATATGATGGAAGGTAGCTCAACCACTTTCTATGCTAGTTCCCTCAAGACTCATGGATGCAACTTACCAGGTCCCATGGACTTGGACACCTTCAGGCTCCTTAGATGGTCTCAAACCTGATCTTCTCCTACAGCTGGCAATTCTTCATTCTTCCCGTCCCTGCCTTTGCTTTCTGCAATGCAGGTGGTGTGGCTGGAGCACTTGCCAGTGAAGACTGAGGCAAAAATATTTGTTGAATACCTCAACCTTCTCTGTATCCTTGGTAACCAGCTCCCCCATTCCCTTATGGAGAGAACCCACATTTTCCCTAGTCTTCCTTTTGCCACTTATGTACCTATAGAAGCTTTTACTGTTGTCCCTGAGATCCTGGCCCAGGTTTAATTCTTTCAGGGTGTTAGTTGTCCTAACCTGATCCCTGGTTGCTGGGGCAATTTGTCAGTATTCCTTCCAGGTTACCTGTCCTTGCTTCCACCCTCTATAGGCTTGCACTTTCTGTTTTTGTCCAGGAGCTCCTTGTTAATCCATGAAGATCTCCTTGGTCACAGATACAATCATAAATCATCAAAACTAATTACATAAGCAGATATTTCAGTTGAAGAAGTTATACCAGGAATTTGTTTGGCCTGTACTGCTAGAAACCTGATGTGTTTTCCTTTTTACAGTGATGAAAGAAAATATACTCTCTCCATTTACAAAACAGCATTCTAATGATCTTTCTGGTCACAGATGACATACTCTGATCCTTTCATGATTTGCGTCACTCACTCTCCTGATTTGGTAACCATAAAGACAGAATTTGTAAACCAACGGGTACAAGTTCCAGCTTCTCCCTTAGCCCTGCCTGCCAGTGAGCTTGTCTCTCACTATAACCCCTGGAAGAGTATGGGAACCCAGATGCACATGTCAGTGCTCTGCCAGGAGCAGGGGTTTTAGGCATCTCCAGCTGAAACCACGGGCCACAAATCAGCCAGCATCACAGCAGCTGGCCTGGAAATGTACATCAGCAGGCACTCCAGAGAGTTAAACTCAAATGCTTCTATAATGTCCACTCCTTCTATATTTAGCTTTTAATGTGCAGTCTATTTTTAGAGGCTAGAAAAGGATGGTTATATTTAATCTGAGTCACTAATTTAGACATTTGGGGTTTTTTACGTTTTGTTAATAAGTACTAATTGCCTTTTTAAATAAGCGTCTACATTCCCCTCTCTTTCCCAACCTTTCTAGTAATTCAAACTAGAAATTCATGATACAGAAACTCTTTATTTGATGTATTTTATTAATATATTTAAATAAACCACAAAGAGCCTTAAACCAAATAAATAAAACCCACTTTGTACTTGTATAAAGATGAATTGATGAAAATACGAAAATATCATCCATCTATTAACATATTAAATTAACTATTTGTCTTTTGTTCTGGTAACTTATAGTATTCAGCTCTTTTTCTTTCACTTTTATTTCTGAATGGAATAGAAACAAAACCATCTTCATTTTTTACAGCTCCCAGGGTCTGAATTCAAAGAATTAGTCACTGACCTCAATTAACAGAGTAAACTGACATTATGGACTAAGTACAGTGAAATGGCAATTCTTTGCATTTCCAGAAGAGACTACACCTTTCAAATATTCCTAAATACATAGCTACATTATTTTAAAGGATACTGTAGGAGTAGACTATTTTAAACTAGGTTTTAAATCATTTTCAAAAAAAGCAAAAAAAAAAAAAAAAAAGAAAACTGACTATTCTGAGTGCACTTGCATTCATTACTCATTCTTAGGAGCTTTTTTATATTCATTGATGAGATCAGGCGTGGGTGCTGGTAGAGTTCTCTTTCAGAGCTTTGCAGCTTTGGAATCTGCTCTTCACTTGAGCTTTCCAATACAGCAGCTCAGATGGCTGCTGGTTTGATTGCATCATTTATGTTTCCTATGCGTTTTAAAAGCATGTCTAGTTCATGTTCAAATCTGTGTAGACAGGAGATTCTTTAGATAGATGGAGATTGTGGTAGGCTATTTTGCAGTTAGAAATGCCAAAGCTCTTATATTACTGTCTTTCTAAAATAAATTTCTAAAGTTATCTCATTTAGTACATTTATATGCCAGTGTATGAAGGACAACCAAATAGAAACTGACACATACAAATCTCTAGTAATTACAAATTACTCTCTTCTACTGAAAAAAGCAAGTTAGAAGTAATAAAGATCAATACCTGCCAAATTATTTGAGCACAGGGAAGAAAGAAAATTGTGTCAAAACTGTAATGCCAAGTCTGGCTCGCTGGAGGGCCTAGTGATGTACATTTCCAGGCTGACGTTGTGATGTTGGCTGGCTTGTGGCTTGTGGCTTCAGCTAGAGATGCCCAAAATCCCCACTCCTGGTACAATACTCCTGCTTCCTTGAAGACTGGTTTGGGATTTTGTTCTGTTCTTTTTTTTTTTTTTTACACTCTAGGTACAAAATCAGATTTGTACATAAAGGTTGGCATTGTTTCTTATTTGACAGGGAAGAAATTAACTTCAGTAGGCAGTATGTGCTTTACTCAAATACATAATTGCAGTCAATTAAAATGTACTGGTTGGAATCCATTTTCACAAAACCTTTCTGAGCAACATTTACTGTTCTTAATCCTTCTATCTGTATTAACTGAATTGAACCATTGGCATCAAAAAGAACAAGTGTGTTATAGACATCAGCTCAGACTATAGATTAAGCAGTTTTATCTATTTGCCCTTTTTGAACATTTCCCTGACATTAATACTTCCAGTCTTCTGAAGTTTCCCTGATTTTCACATTTTTATTAGTACTAACTTTAGTGGACCACAGTGTAATACCCCAAGTTAGCTCAACTTACTTAAATTCTATATCTGTCCAAGTGCTTTCTTCATTAGCAGCAGATAATTTTCATGTCATTAATAGTTTCAGCACTTTGTTATAGGCTCAATGTTTAGTTCTAGGACTCTGGAGAAAAAAAGAGCAACTGACCCCTGCCTTGACTGGCTATGGACCATGTTTCATAGCTTTGAGTTCACATTACTCCTATCAGTTTTTCTTTTCCTCTGCTTTGTTACATAACACTGATTAGTTCTGTTACTGCTGTTGTTTAATTTCAAACTGTACATTTACATAAGTGGTGAATCTGGAAAAGCTCTTAGCTGTAGCTCTCCCCCTAGACTGTGAAATTTGGGCTTTTTATCTGCTCATTAAATCCTTTTTAAGATACTCAGTTTTCATCTACATTTTAATTTGTATGCGTGTTTCCAATTTATTTTTCTCAGTACTTTGATCTCTGGAAAATTAGTCAAAAGTAGTTGTCAAGTTTACATATGCCCTTTAATCTTAACAAAATAGATCTGTTTTGAAAGTAATATTTTACTTTCAAATGTTGGTGGTCATTGAACAGTCACAAAGACTCAGTTAATCTGGATTTATCTGCAGAAGAAATTGTTGATGATTTTTTTCCATCTTAGTATGAGGTTATTTTTTAAAGACAAAAAATAAAATAAAAAAAGTCTTTAAAAAAACACAGTGCTGGAGAAAATGTCATAAAATTTTTTGTTTATTATTTCTCTACCCACCCGCTAACTCAATGTATGAGTTTGCTTAGGATGCAGAAGAGTGGAAACCCTGGTCTGTCCCAAATACTTCTTATAATCTGAGCCTGCCTAAATTTGGGGTTGCATTATGCTCTCCAATGCCATATAGGAATTCAAGGATTTCATGCAATTATCTGTAATTCAGAAATTCTCCAGACTGCCATCTCAAAAAACCTTTTATTTTCCACACAGCATTAAGATCATTGTGCCTATTAACTTTTTTGTGAAGTGTATTCTAGCATGAATGGGGGTGTTTTGTGATTTTACTGCAGACAGCTAATCAAGAATGAACATGCACTGCTAATGCTATATATGGGATTTCAGACCATCAGAGCAGAGCAGAACTTGCTTTACACAACTGTAGGATACATCGTGGTGCTCAGGCAAGGCTGCAGAGCCAGCGAAGGGGAAATCCATAATGGGCCTACCCAGCCTGAGCTCTGTGTTCTTGCAGCAATGGCACCGCAGTGCTGCTACCAGTTTACAGCTAGCAGAGTCAAACCTCTGGCAGGAGGTTTTATGGTGACTTTACAGGATTACATTTCTGAAAGTCTGTGATAAAAATAATCTCAAATTGCAGATAAAGATTGGCTAGAGTATTGCACAGGTGTACTCTGAAAAAACCAGCATGCCCACATTGATATAGAAAGTAGCAATAAAATGGAGGCATTCAAACAAAACCAAAGTGATAAAGAGCACACGAAAAGTCTTACTGTAAGGAACAGCTCAGCAGTGTGTTTAACATTGTTGTTAGAGGGAAAAAAAGAAGGAAATATTAAGAAGGAAAAAAAAAATGAGGTGCAAGTGAGAGTAAGCAAGATCCAAAAGTGGAATTAGACACAGAAACATTACTCTCTTCAGTGCTTGGTGACCAGAGGAAGCCCTGGAAAACCTCGGAAGAACACTTTGTAATTTCAATTCTGTTCTGTTTGGAAAGTACCCCTCAGTTGTCAGGTAAGCCACACAAGGATTTCACAGCAAATTTCATACGATCTTTTTAGCCATCCTGTGGTGGCAATTTGTTCCTAAAGACAATTTTTCATATTTCACTGAAGGTGTAGACACTTTTGTTCAGTATGTAATAGAGAAAAGAAAAAAGATCCTGCTTCTTAAATAAGTGCAAAAAAAAAAAAAAAAAATCTAAAAGCAAGATCTGAGCTGTAAGAGTAAGGCCAAGAATTCTCTGCTGTTACCAATGACAAATAATGCATTTCCTCTCAAGCCTCAATGGGCAATTGGTTTAGGTCCCAGTATTGTAATTTTGTCATTTTAGAACCACATTTGTGTATCTAGGCTTTTTCTGTTCACTCTCGTGGCTAATAAAACCAATACACCACATGGACATTTGCTTGTGAAGGGGACAGTAATGGCATGAAGGTCACCTTGGAAAGCAACACTGCTTTGTCCCTTCTCTGCAAATGGTCCAAAATATGTGTGTCCAGCAATAGTATGAAATATAATGTCTTCTTATTTACTCTTCCTCTTGGAATTTCATCCACTATCTCCTGCTCCCCTTGTCCTACCAGTCCAGGGCTTATAAGGCAGCCAGAGTGGCATCTCACCTGATACATAACCCTTGTTCTTGAAACAGGTGCAAAGAAGAGTACAGAAAGTTACCTACTGTATCATCAGATACAGACACTTCCACCCTAAACAGCATTCCACTACTTCTTTTTAAACTGGAGAAATAGCGGAGTGCTTCTGGTGCCGTTAGCTTTAGGTAACAGACAAAACTTTTTTTTTTTTTTTTTTCTTTAAAGAAGCTTCTTCTGTGTTGCACTAATAACTGAATAATACAGCCTAAATTAGTTCCATGGATGCTGTGGTTTATTGCTAGCGAGAGTATTTTGCAGTACTCAAACCGCAACACTAGAGGTCATTGCTAGTCTTTACATTTTTAATCTGCCTGAAAGCAAGTCTTGGAGCTCTCCGTTTGGTGGTGGGAGTTACTTTTTAAAATTCTTTAAGCATGCATGGTGTGGAGTATGTCTGGGATCAATATCCACACTTAATGTATGGTTTCATAAGTTTTCACACTTCGTTTTAGATTTTTAAAGAAATGTTTTTAAAATAGATCCTTTAATTCTTTCTTTCTTTTTTTTTTTTTTTTTTTTTGGATATTCTAGGAATAAGACAGCCATCCCAGAACAGACAAGAAAATATATACATTAAAAAGCACAATGGTCTTAGCAACCTGCATGCCAGTCCTATGCAATTTATTTATTTCTCTCTACTTGGTTCTTAAGTATTTTTCCAATCTCTCATTTAGCAAGGATGGATATAGTTTTCAATATTTTTCATTAAAGGCCAATATTAGGAATATCTACTGAATTCCAGTGCAGAATATCATATGTAGAACCCTTAGTGAGGCTAGGAGAGTTTTCAGTAAGTTATTTTAACTTTATTTGATTTCTTTTAAAGTCAAATGATTGCAAAGTTGTCTGAAAGTCTTTTACCATTTCCAAGAGTTGTATCCTTGGATATTTCTAATGCCCTAGTAAACAGCAAGCAGCAATCTAGAGGTCCAATGCAGCATGACATCAAATGTTTAAGTACGGATACAGAGACATAATACTAGATACATATACTTAATTTCACAAAGGATTGAAGTTGTTTGAACTGCTTAATGGATTCCAAGTTATGTTCCAATTGAAAATTATTGTGTTCATAAAACAAAGATAACCATAGCAAAAAAATTAAGGAAAATTTTTGTTTGTTTTCTTGAACAAAAATTTAGGTGAGCAGTCATCTCTGGTATGGTATTTTCTATTAAGTTCCAAAATTGTTACTAGATTTTCTTTCACCAAATTTTAATGCAAGGAAATTATACTTCAAATTTATAGAAGAAATTGTTTTCTTTACAGAAAATTAGTTTAAATATTTTCAGAACCTTAAGCTAATAAAATTTTGTTAGTTACTAAGTGACAAAATAGGAACAGTGTTTTCTTGCTCACTTAAAACTGGTCGATGTCATTGGTTATTTCTAGACATAGTCAATACAGGAAAAAATTGAGTTAAGAAAAGTAATATTAAACAGGCTTAAACCTTTATTCTCCTTACCCTCTTAAGTTCAGTATCTCCCTTAATCAAGAATGTTGAGTTTACTTTACTCTTCCACTAACTGCCAAATAAATATTTTGAAATGAAATTTTTGTGAGGGTTTTTTTTTTTTTTTTTTTTTTTAGTCTTAAATTGTATGGACACCAACCCAGATTCCTTCAGCTGAACCTGTAATAATATTGCTGCCACTTCTACAAGGATGAGAAGATTAATATAAAACCATTCTTTTTAATATAAATCCATTCTTTTTAAAATTTTAAATCAGTGCAACATTTACCTGTTCTTCAATTATCATTATTATTATTCAAAGAATAATTAGTGGGTTCTTGTTGTTATGTGCTTTTTGATTGGTCTCTTGGGTTGGGTTTTTTTGTTGCAAAGGCAACTTTTTTACATATGATTTTTAGAAATCACCCTTTTACTAATATTTTTCATGTTAATAAATTGCCCTTATGTAAATTTGGGTCACTTAGCTTCACTATACTGACTTTTGCCCTTCAAGTAACGTTAATGAAGGGAACAGGTAATGAACATTTGGCACCAAACTTATATTCAAGAACAGATATTAATGCTCTACATTAAGTTTGTCATTCTAAGTATCTGGTGCCATGGTTCCTTGAGGCTAATTTTACCAGGACTAAATAGACTAACAATATCTCAGGTTATTTATGTTTATTTTTAATCCTGTTTCCTTTCAGATGTGTGAATGTAGTCCACACTTTACTCAGAATAACTTGTGCAGTATTTGAATGTTGTGAAATGAAAACTAAATTTGGTGATGTGTCTGTGGCAAGAACATGGAGGTAGAAACAATAGTTTCATAGGATCTTTCATTTTGAAAACTAAAAAATATTTCCTTGAAAAGGTGATCAGATATTTTCAGTGCAATATTGTTAATTAAAATTATAAACATGGGTGTTTATGAAGAGTAAGGCTCAAACATATAAGCTATGAATATGGCTCTGTTCTTCACTGTGCAAACTGAAACACTGCTCCCTGAAATACCTCACAAATGCCCTAAGAGAGCTTGACTCAAACCTGCCATGTTTGTTTTCTTTCTACTTTATGTAGAAAAGATGAACAATTCATGGGAACATATGAAACATATTTAATACATGTTCTTGTTCGGGCAATTACATTTTTAGTTGTTTGGGGGGGTGGTTTATTTAGCAATATATTATAATGATTTTTTTCACTAGTAACTTATTTCTTCTGTTCAAATGGACAGACATATTTTGACTGTACTTTCTTCTAGCTCACAAATCCCTTAAAGCCCTGACACAGCTGAGTCCCGAAATTCCTGTTCCACTATTTTCTGTAATGATGTTGGTCTTTAAAGCTCCATATTTCCTCTCCATTTCAGATTTCCTTGCTGGTCAGGCATGTTCAGCAGCATAGGCTTTTCAAGACTGAGCTACTTAGATGGAGAGAAGTAGCCCTTGAATTATCCGACTTTAGGAGTCACTTTCTGATTAAAAGTTTTCAAATCAAGTTGGGAAAAATTAGTTTTTCATTCTCCTGTGCATTCTTGCATTCTTCTCTTTCACCAAGCACTTGCAGAAAGTATTTTTGCACACAATAGATGACAGTGAAAGATAGTAATTGCAAACAAGGTTTTGATAACTGATCACTGGAAACACTTATTCTGTAAGTTTATGTGCTATGATCACTGATGTTATTTATGGCATTAGATATTTTGCATATAAAAAGGAATATTATCCATGTTGTCAGTTTTGCTTAACTATGTTTTTGTTTTGGTATTTTGAATGTTAATGACCTAATTTTATTTATCTTCTTAGAAAGTTGTGGCATGTTTAATTCAAAGATAAATGGGATTACTGGTTTTGTGACACAACTGAGAGCCAAACTTCTACAACAGAAGGACAGGACCCATACTGCACTTTCATTTCCTATTAGACTTGAGAGAAGAGGTTGATAACAGGAAAAAAAAATAAAAGTAAAAGTATGTACAATAAAGAAACAATCTTTTTATTTCTAATTACTGGATCTTGATAAGGCCAAAGATTTTTTTCTTATACTCAGTGACTATTTCTGAAAATCACAGCTTCTGGGTGAAATGAGCTTGTGCTTTCACTCACAGTCATTTTAAAACTAGATGTCCATATCTGAAAAATAATCCAGTATCCAAAACCTTAGATGTTGAATATCTACATCAACTCCTGGTATCCTATTCAATTATTTCCAAGTTCCTTTTTCCTGCATCCAGCTCACAGCCACAGCTAAGAGAGAGCCAGATAAATTTGAAGTATAGTCTGGTAAAAAGTCTGCTTTTGACTTCTTTATTAGATCAAAAAAAATTCCATTGTAAGGAAAGAAAATGAAATTTCATATCAATGACAGTCTCATCATTAAGGACTTGGAAAACTCGATTAAAACAGGTACTTTGTCTACAAATTCAAATGCAGTAAAGCCCTGCAGTCTGAAAAAGCATTCATCTGAATTTTCCTGCTATCGATAATAAATCCAGAGTAATAATAGATGAATAAAACCACACTTTTTAATAAGCACCTTTGGCAAGAGCAAAATACAGACAGTCAAAATAGTTAAACATGTGGCAAAGACAAGGAACTGGCAATATATTTCTGTTTCAAAGGAAAACAAGAAAAAGTAATAGGGCAGACATAAAAGAAACATGCTTTTCACAGTAAAAATTGAGAAGTTATATAAATATATGAGAATGGGTCCCAGGACACTGCATTTTAGATGGATGAGATAGCCTACCAGAACTTAATTTAAAAATCATGATGCCTTTTAGTAAATGGAGACAGTATGTTTTGGAAAGTTAAATTGAAAGTACTAGTTAACGATCTTTGTTACAAACATATAGGTGGCACTGAAAAAAGAGCCTTCTCCAGAGGTTTGATCACAAAGCCTTTTCCAGGTCTCAGAACACTTTGGAGTGTTCTGATATGAGATCCAGACTGCCTCTGGAGAGGCAGGTCTAGACTGTAGAGGGGAAACTAGAAAAGACTATTTCCTGTCTTATTAAAAAGTGACAGCTTTACACCCAAGATATATTTCAAGAACATTGAGGTTTTTATGAAACATGTTCTAGAGAAAATGACAAACAGAATTATCTTATTATTCACCGATTTCTTCAGTGAATCTAAATCAATATGTGGATGAAAGTATGTCTTCTTTTTAGCATGCCACATTGTTTAATTGGTTTCAGGATAGTGGAGTAGTATATTGAGTACAATCGAGCAGTGTGAGTTGTCTTGATAGTACAAAGAGCTCCTCATACCTGGCAAGAAGCTCTTACTGTAGCACAACAAATAATCTGAAAGTGATGGGTGAATTGCTTTCTTACTGTCACTCAGGTAAGTTTAATGGTAAATGCCGATAAAAATGCTGATTTTAAAAGGCAGCTAAAAAAACACTGAAGAGAGGACTGATTATTTTCAGTCAAGGAAACTTTAAAGCAGAATGAAGCATGCTAAACCAGTGTTGCTCCACATTTCTCTCTCTGAAAAGTAAGTGAAACTAAACAAACACAGAGATACCTTTCCAAGCCACATACTATTTTGCAAGTCAGTGAGGAGTCCTTACAGAAGTCTGCTTAAGGAGTGTCAAAAGTCTGTCTGTGTTCAGAGGTAACCTGAAAATGATGAAATGACATTGCTCCAGGGCTACAGACAGCCAGTCACTGTCCAGATAGCAAATAATGTGTGTCAGGGATTTTTGCCTGGGAATAATTACCTTTTGCTCAAGTTTCATATCACAGGCTTACAAAAGATAAAACTGTTAAACAGAGTCATGCTTTGGGCCAGGAAGTATTCCTGGGAAATGAAAATACTCCAGATGGTTTGTGTCACCATTTGGAAAAGATTCAAATTGAAGGCATTCCTGACATAATGTTGTTGTAGGCATAGAAGCAAGTTAGATACAGAAAAAGAAATGTTTCATAGATAATGCATAAAATAATGACAAACTCAAAACTTTTTAATGCAAACTTTTTAAAGCTTAAAGTATCTTTTGACAGAACAGGAAACTTACTATTGCATGGACATACAACCTTTCATTTCTATACTCTTGTGGTAAATAGCAGAGCTTTCTGACCTCTAATATGTGGTACAGTAATGCTGTCTCCAGTGGCATTTTTTATGACATATATTCTCAGAGAGACATTCTGAGTCAGATTTATAAAACTGCTGCAGCTACTACTGTTGAATAAATGTCTGGGAAAAGCATCATTTGTTCCTCCATTTTGAGTGTTGGAAATAATTGTGCGTGTTTCTCTCCAGACTCTTCCCCATACACCATTTCCATGAAGAGGGACTGGGGTGCATTCTTTACTACACTCAGTGGGGATTAACCACTCATTTCAATAAGGTCAAGATTACATTTTTATGAAGACCTATATTCATAAATATCAGTGTAATGCAGTACAGTAGTGCCTGTGTCATAGTTTTAAAAAGATAGACAGTACACAGAGCCCTTCAACTCTGAGGCAGACTAGTTGTAAGCATAGTGGAGTGGAATGCCAATAGGACATTCCCAAAGAGATGATATAGATGTTCAGGGAAGTTTGACTAAACAAAGTAAGTTTCAGCTTTGCAGTTGTTACATTTATCTGATAAATCATCACAGCCAAAATGTGTCACTGGACAATGAGTGGCAAAGAGTAGACAGATTGTGATGGCTCTGTTGTTGGGTTAGCTGAAGGCAGTGTTTAATCTATTTTCAGCAGTTCTAGGGAGGCATTTATTGCTTTCACTGACCTTATCAGAGTGATTAAATGTAGCCATTTATTACTTTCCTGGGAAAGAACAGATACCCTCTCTGCTTAACTTGACCTTAGAATCACAGAATAATTTAGTCTAGAAGGGATTTCTTGCCTTGATGTCTTGGGGTGACATTATGATGTGTATCCCATATCGCTGCCTATGCCCAGAAATTAATTTTTGTGCCTTTCTATGCCTCTAAACTGAGCCTGAGAGGGGGAAGAGAAAAAACTGAGCAAAACTTTCTCAAAGCAGTTTGCAGCTCATTCAAGGTCATATAAGATAGCAGGTTTTTTTTCTCCCCCCAGCTGCCGCAGGGGAGCGAGGAAGCACCCAGCTTGCTGTTTTCCAGTCAGCTTTTGGCCAGATTTTTTCAGTTTCTTGTTCTCCAGAGAGAGACTGAGAGTTGGACTTTGCTTTTCCTTCTCTGGAATTCCAGATTTTCTGCCTTTCCTACTGGACTGCTTTCAACCTCAGAGCACATCGGGAGGACTTTCCACTGGGCACAGAGGGCCTGGCCCTGGGCCAAGCCCCAGCTCCAAGGAGACCAAAGGGAGGACTCGAACACTTCTTCCCAGGTTTTTTCCTCCACAGTGAAAGATTTTACCATTTAACCTTATTTTCCTTTCCCGGGTGTTTTTTAAATAAATAGTTTTATCTTCTTCACTTTCCTTCGAGGAAAAATTTTTTTTTTCCCGAACCTGGTGGGGGAGGGGTGGTTGTGCCTTCTCTCAGAGGATATATTTCTAAATTTGGCCAAACCGGTACACTTGACCAGTCATCTTTTAGGTATCTTCAAGGATGGGGATTTCACATCTTTGGTAAACATATTTCAGTGCTTAACCACTCTCATTTGACACTGTACCATGCCGTAAGTCAAGTCCCTCCTGATGAGAGAGAATTTGCTGAAAGTCCTTGCAAGGAGCTTCAAAGATAAACCGAGACTTTTCCTTGAGTTTCAATACTTCCAGATAGTTGTTTATTAAGTCTTATCAGAGGAACAGAGCCACTAGTGTGACCCAGGTACAGCATAGAGCACAGAAAAGCAGGAGTGAGGCCTAATTATCAAGATTTACACAGCCTTTTAAAGATATTTTAACCAATAGTTACTAAAAACGTACATTATTTTCACTTTCCTACCAATTATTCAGTAACACGGCCAGGAACTGCGGAATATTCTATCCAATCATTCCAAACTACTTTTACTGCAGAATATGGAGTAGTAGAAGAAGGAGAAGAAGGTTTAGAGAGCAACAACAATCCTCCATTTTGGTATTTTTTACTCTTATCTATTTACTACAAAGAGAAGTCCAAAACCTCTAAATTTTTCACCCTGTGACAATCTTACAAAGTAGTCTATCACCTAATTCACACCACTGTATTGTTTAGTTCTTGTCTGGCTGTTGGTAATTTTTTCCAAGATTTGAGGCTAAAACAGTGCTGTTCAGGGGGGTAAGAACCCTTAAAAACCGGCAGAGAAATATTCTTGGCACTCTGGGTTCCTACATCATTTTTACTTTTTGTTTTTCCTTGTACCTGTCAGAATTTCCCACGCTCCAGCTTTGTGGCTGTTGCCTGTCATTCTATGCACTTCATAGAGAAGTTGGAGTGAAAATCTTCTGCAGCCTGCTGTTACGGAGCTGAAGACTAGTTATACTTTTAGTCTTCTCTTCTCCAGACTCAGAAGTGTGCTACAGCACCCCAGCCATGTTAGAACTTTTCTGCTGGACTTTTTCTGGTGTCTCAGACTCTCTTTTGTACTGGGGAGGAGGGGGGACACAGAAGAGGACAGACTTACCCTTGCAAATACTGACTTTAAAGCAATAATCCCTTCCCTTGACTTCTTGCTAATGCAGCCACATCATCACTACAGGGCACACTGTAATTTCATCTAAATTCTTGTCTAACATCATCCCAGGCTATTTTCTGCAAGACTAATCCCCAGTCAGCCACAGCCTAACCTCTATTCCTGACTTATTTGGGACTGCACATCCTTTATTACATAGAGGTAATAAAGCACACTAGTTGATTAAGAAATAAGATAATAAAAAAACTTTACATTTTTTTAAGTAAGTCAGCTCTAGTTGAGATTCCAAAATAGTGCCTCATTCTTTTACTGAGACTTTATCAAATAATTTTCTGGGTGATAAAAGAGCAGAGAATTTTGCAAGAGCAAATCAGACTTTTTCTCCAGATTATATTTGAAAATTCTCTAATTTTAATTTCAGTGTCTTGACAGATCATAATGACAGTAGGAAACTTTGTTACAGAACACATATTTTGTTAACTAGATTTCATAAATACAGCTTGTTTTTCAGGAAAATAGAAATTGCACTATTTAAATGAAAACTTACAGTTTTAGAGTTACAGCTGAAAGCCATTTCTAACCACTTGCTTCACAGTTCAGCAAATGTGTTAATTCAGATGGCAGGAGCTTGTACATTGTCCTGTAAAACCTTTATTTGTACCAAGCCATGTGTTTGTGGTTTCGCTTGTAAAACCCCAATTTGTATCAAGCCAGCTGCTCAGCAACAAGGCTGTGCCATCAGCTGGGTTGGTATAGCAACAAGTGTTCAGGAACCTGGATAATCTTCCATTCAAACAGCAGCACCTTGGAACTGGGACAGTGAGAAAAAGCTGCTTTTCTGCACTAGATGAGACCATGGTAATGGAAAACCAAAATATGTAATGTGCACGTATGAAGGAAAGGCACTTGCACTGATTAGATCCATAGGTTTGACTTGGCAAAATGTGTAAAAGTTGAAAAATTTGCTTGAGTTACTGAAACACCTAAAATTTTGGGGAAGGAACAGCAACAGTTTCAGCGCTAGAGCAACTAGCACATGAAATTCTTCCTAGTGGTATCAGGCCAATAAATTCACTCAAGCCCATAGTTAATTCTTTCCAAATTGCTGCCTACATGGAAGCACCTAAAGCTAGCCTGAAGGTTCAAAAGCAGCCACATCATGAGAAATGAAAAAGTTGTACTGTAACTGTGACAACTTGTTATCTTTGTTATTCCATCCCTGAGTATAAAATCTATTTTAAAGTATGTTTTTCCTGCCCTCCAGAAATTCACCCTGCTGCTAGTAAAGGTGAAAGAAGTTCAACTCAGTGAAAAATAACTTCTTAGTATGGGAAGTCATGCTCGAGTTGATTTAAAGATGTCAAAATAAGGGATATCTGAGAAATAATTGTCTAAAAAAATTTTGTCTTCCCACATACATAATGGGAAACAGACTGGATACAGACAAAAAAATATTAAAGGGGGAAAATTAATTTTAAAAAATCTTTCTTTGATGATTCTAACTAACAGATAAAATTATTTGCATACCTTCTTGTTCCAACCTTCATAAGGGATTTATTAAATTATATACTTAGAGATATTTATTTAAATATCTCTAACTATTAAAGGTAAACAAGACTGAAAACTGTAATTATACCCCTTCAAATTCTAGCCTTAAAGAAATGTTCTGAAACAGCACTTTCAAACCCATTCTTTAAAAACAAAACAAACACTTAAATTGAAGATCATTTTTGAGAAATACGGGGAATATACTGTAGTAACATAGAGTTTGCAGAAAGGAGCACAGATAGGAGAGACAAAAGTGGAAGAAACAGCATTGCTCTGTATAGCTATGGCTGAAATATAAACTGAGTATGTGCTACTGTCACAAGTCATGACTAAATACAGATTTATGGTTACATACATATTGTGTGAGCAAACCAGACCTCTTTCCCTCAAAACTAAGTAGGTAACCAAAACCAATTAAAAATCTGTGTCCTACTTCTGCATGTATTTGATCTAAAAGAGCTAAAAACCTGACCATTTACCTAAAGTTAAATTTTACAACAAAAAGTCAATTGAATGACTTTTAGAGTTACAAAAGATTACTGAAGAGAAAACTTTATTTTATCCATTTACAAGTAGAACTATATTTCACAGTGGAAGTATTTAAGGATTTCTTTAAGGAACAACATTTACATTATTAATAAGAAATATGTCTTCATAACAGAAAGGTATGCTACATGATTTTAGTGAGGCATTCACATGCTTTCTCAGTATCTGGTGAATATGTTCAGTGAGTGTTTCATACTGGCTTGAGAGGACCTTAGAACTGCACGTTAATGTGAGCAGAAATAAATCATCTTAGATTGTCCATCTTTTACTTGTTGCCAGGAGATTGCTGCTATTTTGAGATATGCAGTCTTCAAGACAATTCAATAATCATATCAAACAGCAGGAAAAATGAAACGTGCAGAAAAACTGAGTCTAAATCAAAGTACAACTTTAAGCAAGATAAAAGAATGTTATTAGGAGTTATATAGTTCTGGAAAATAAAGATGGCACAATATCTACTCCATATTAATCTTTGCACAAAAATATGCTCAGGGAAGAAGACAGCATGAATTAATATTAATATCCATTTCACCATATATATATGTATTTAGGGAAGTCATAGTTCCAGTTGTTCAGTAAAACATACACCCATGAAGTCTGGAAAGAAATGGAACGAGGGAACAGGAACCTAAGAATTCTTTGATAATTTTGTTGAACCTTTTATGTGCATTTGGTTTTCCAAATATTTGAAATGGAAATGCAGAATCAGGAGAGGATCCCATTAGCTGGCTGCTTCTTCTAGGATGATAAGTGACGAAGCAATGTGCAGTATGAACCTTAACATCTTCAAATTTCAGTGTTGGTGTTCCATTAAAATTCATTCACAGTTCACAGCTCTCAAAGGATAATTTCAGAAGGGGAGATTCACCAGCACTTATACCCAGCTCATCATGATGAAGGAAAATCGTGAGCTTATACTTACATATCTTTGAACGGTCATGTCAGCTGTTGCTCCAGTTCATTGCTTCATTTGCACCACGACATGGAGCTGGGTGATAGGCAAAGAACAGGGACAAATTAAAAATAGCCTGTTTTCACTACTGGTTTAATTTTCAGCCATGAATTTTCTCTTCCAGTTGATCACAACATATTAATAAGACTGTGGGACAAGAGCAGGGATCAGGGCTGGAAGCAGCCTATTCTTTTATTGCAAGAAATAACTCAATATGCTGGTAACTGTCCTTGGAGGTTTGGCACAATTTGACATATGGAATGTACAAGACATGGGAATTCCTGTTTGAAACACAGCTTCAATTCTTCTGCTTGGGAACCTGGTAAAAATGTTTTCAGGTTGCTAATTTTCTCCGCTAGTATTTTTCACCCCTTGAGATCTGCCTATACAACTTGATCAAATCATTTACCCTCTCAGAACATGACCAGGGAGATTACAGAGGACACAGTGACTGGGTTTATAGGGAACTGAAAAATGGAAATCCCATTCTGCAGAAAATTCCAAAATTAATTACTTTTACTTTTGTTCTGCATCAAATCCTACCCTAGCTCAACCAGAGGAAAAAGGTCATGGTACACCGAGGAGCTGCATTTGATACTTAGCAAGCTGGGACAAATTGATCTCTTGGAAGACTGAATGTGTGAATGAACAACAATTTTCATTAAATACAATAGCAAGTGACCTGGATATATTGATTAATATTGATAAAATATAAAATTCAGACTACATTTTGAGTCAGTACAATGCAACATTTGTGTCATTTCTTAAGAGGAATGCCACTGAAACATTTTGGAGTTTTTTTTCCATATGAAACCTTATTGCTATTATTAATGAAGAGGGGAAATTATTAAGTAAGAAATTAGCAGAGATCTTATGGTAAAGAAGTTACATTATCTCTCTTCTTGTTTTTATTTGATTTTTTTCATGCCTTTCAAAATGCATAAATAGAATGTTTGCACATAGGCTCTACTATCTGCTTTAGCTATCTAAAGCATCATTCAGATGGTTTTGAGTTTGAACTACTTTTCCTATAAGTGTTTCAGAGTTCTTCAGGAAGAACTGAAACCCTCCAAAGGACAGCTTGAATCTTTACCTATCCTGATTTTATGTCTATAAACCATATGCAAGGCTAAGTGTGTGTGTTGTTACTTCCTGTGGTGGAGCTGAACAGGATATGCTTTACCAGGTCCATGTAAGTGACTGACAATGTCTCCATGGGGAAAAGTACTCCTGTATATCCAGGCAGCACCTCTCTTGTTTCACATTGTGCCTATACTCTCTCGTACTCCCATTTCTCCATTATGAAGAACCAGTCTCTGTCTTCTCGGGATGGTATCTTGGGTATTATGTGTGAAAGTAAAGAACTTTTTCTCTATTTGTTGTTAGTGTGAAAATGTACTGTTTTTATTGTACATATGGTTAATGCAATCACATTTCCTGTGATTTTTGATGATGGTGCAATTTTTGAAGAAGACTAGGAATACATAGCAAATAGTAATTCTATTATTTCCAGGGGACCAAAACAGACTTGCCTACTGTTAGATATATAGTGCTATTTGTTAAATAACTTAAGACTTCAGCCTAAGCTCGCTTAAGTCAAGTTTATTTTCAGTAAGGAATGCTGTTAAACCTTTTCTACTTCGTCTTTGATGAGAGGTGATACAGGAAAGTACAACAGGTCTCACAAGAATACTCCTACTGAACAAGTGAACGTTAAGATTAGATGTTTTATTGAGGTAACATTCCTAAAAGTTACCAAAAAAGTAAACATCAAATGTTTCACAATGTACAATTGAGAATTAAACTATACCTCCATGCTGGAGGAAGTACAGCAAGGCAAGAACCTTAGAATCATCAAGGTTGAAAGAGACCTTCAAGATCACCTAATCCAGCTGTCAACCCAGCACCACCACAATCACCCCTAAACCATATCCCCAACTGCCGCATCCAGGCGCCTCTTGAACACTTCCAGAGATGGTGTCCTCACCACTGCCCTGGGCAACTTATTCCAGTGCTTGACAACTCTTTCAGTGAAATGGGCTTTTTTTGTACTATGTAATCTGAACCTCCCGTGGGACAATTTGAGGCCATTTCCTGTCACCCTTTCACTTGAGACATGGCAGAAGAGACCAACCCCCACCTCATTGCAATCTCCTTTCAGGTGGTTGTAGAGAGTAATGAGGGCACTCCTAAGCCTTTGCTTCTCCAGCTTAAACAACCCCAGTTCCTTGAGCTGTTCCACATAAGACTTGTTTCCTAGACCCTAAAGAAGGTGCCTTGATTTCAGGCTTAGCTTTACCACTGCTCAATCCATAACTTTCTAAAGGTTAATAATATATGTGTTTTTCCGAATACTCCAGTTGTAATTTCATTCTGAAGATTGTGCATAAGCAAGAAACATAATGTTGACATTAACTTCAGCTTCTTAGAGCTCTGATCATGTAATACAATTCAGCCAATCTGTCTGATGAGTCAAGAACATATCAGTGCGTGGATGTGTTTAACCAGACACACTCTCTGTGTGAACCAAGCTGTAATGCCCCTGAGATTGGCAAGAGACTATCCACTGCAAGTGCTGAATAAAATGTTCTTGTTAATTTAACTTAGTTAGGATATCTCTTTAAAATAATATAAAACCCATTAACTTCAATGGTGGGTGTCTGTGTGTTGGAACAAGAAAATTAGATGAGTCTCACACCATACTGTCTAATTGAGTGTGGGTAGAGAGATAAATTGTATTCACTAAACCAAGTTAGGATTGTTGTAGGCTTTGCTTCCCTGTAACTTTTTGTCTGTCACTGAAAATTGTGGGGATGAAAATGCTTCAGTCAATCAGATCTGATTTTTGTTTTCTGAGCAAGTAGAAGATTAGCAGTTTTATTAACAGTTGCAGACAGGTGGGCTAATCCTTTAGTTCTCCCTCATATATATATTTTGCGTTTCTAAAAAACTATTTACATTGTCCTGCATATTTTCATGACAAAATTAATGACCACTTGCTGTTAAACAATTACTCCAATACCCAAATGTCGACATGCTGCTGCTGAATCTGGAAGCTGAAAACTGTTTTTCAATATGGTCAGTAAAAAGTGAAAAGATGGTTAATTTTTAATTTAGAAAGACAAGCCACAACTCAAGGTGAATGATTTTTTTTTTTAATTTACCACAGAAGTGTACAAGACTGAAGAGGAGGAAAAAAAATTATATAAATGTGACTGAAAAAGGGGAATGATTTTAAAATATTTTAACATGTTCCAGAGAAGGAAAGTGCTTTTAATTAAAATCTGTACTTGCTGAGTTGAAAAGAAAATTGTGAGAAAACAAAACTCCAATACATAGCACATGGGAAACAGAGGCAAGAAATTCAAACTGATAACAATGAAATACAAATAAAGTTGACGGTTACAAAGAGAAATACATGAAAATTATGCCCAGGAAGGTCAAGAATAAGGTATTTTTTAGTATTTTAAAAACACTAGAGTCCAATTGTAGTACAGTTTCAATAGAGTTGGCACCACCACAACTACATTTGAAGAAGGAGCTTTATGTAGGGTAGATGGAGTAGCTCTTTGTCCTGGTTCCAGCCAGGACAGGGTTAACTTACAAATAAGGCTGATGTGGTTTAGGAATGGTACTCCCCAATTTAGTGCTTCCCCTGAGACTCTCCAAACCATGTGTCCCCCACTTGCACCCCACTCCCCCTCTCTCTCCCTGAAGTGAGCTGGAGAGGGGAATTGGAGGCACAAAGATCAGGGGTTGAGATAAGAACAATTTACTGGAAACAATGAGATAAGAAAACAAACAGCAACAGCACCAATACTAATGAAGAGGGTACAAGAAAGAGGCAAATGATTCTCACAGAAACCCCCACAATACCTGACCTCTCCCTCCACCACACTACACCACCCAGAAGGGAGCCCTTCCCCATCCAGGAAAGTAACATAAACTGGTATAGAATAACCTTTGTGTCCCAGCCATGTCCCCTCCTTGCTGCTGCAAACATTAATCCTGTCCTGGCAAGAATCAGAACAGTTTTCAATGTGCTTGAGAAAACAAGTGAAGGCACAACTATACATTTGTGTACCCTTGAGAACTTTTCTTGCAATGATTCTGACTACAAGAGCTTTCCCCATAGCATGGTTTTAGGGATTTTAATATTGGTAGGAATAAATTGACTTGATATGTCAGAGGAATCAGGATCTATTTTATCCCTAGAGACCTTTTTAAAAGATAACTGAGTGTTTCTGAAAACACAAGGCTGCAATAGTGCAATAGAATCGCAATGAAAATTCCCAGTGCTATTAAAATTCCACTTAACCAGAACTTCCATCATCCCATTCATTTCTGAAGTAGACCCATTATCTTCTGCAGCTTAACCAGATGCTGTCCTGTCATGAAATGGCTATGAGGCTTCTATTTCTTCTCTGGCCTTCAAATAAAATTCCTGTATTTACTGTCTCTTTCCTTATTCCTAGGAACAATTTTAGGTTATAGCATGTGCTTTTATGAGAGAATCCTTCCTGCAGTTCATGCTGTTTTCCATCTAAAATTGGACAAACATGACTTTTTTTCTCTCTTAATTACAATTACTTATAAAATCTTATTACTATTGCATGTTGATGGTACCATATCTTTCTAAGACATCTGCTATGAAATTTGGACAGGTTTCACATGAGCATGTTTTACAAGGCTCAGTGAAAGCTGAATTCATGATAGTGCTGATGCATCATTCAACACCCATCCCACACTTGGAAAGCTCAAAGAACAGCCACAGACCATGTCTCTTGCCTGTGCCAAAAAACTCCACACTTTTAAAATGGAATTTAAATCCACCATTGCCAGGCGGAAGGATGATCAAAAGTCATTATTCCATTTTTGATGGATAGTATTCCATTTTTGATGGGAACATTCACATTGCATAAGAGTGTTCATTTATAACTTAGTCTCATTCATAGTGTCATCCTCCCAAGTCCCATCATTAAGACATATTTGATGTCTTGTGAGTTTCTCCAAAAGGAAAAAGAGAACAAAATGTTAGCAAAGGATTGGGGGGGGGCGGGGGGGGGGCAGGGGAGGGGTATTATTATTAAAACATAAAACTTGTTCAGCAAGGACTGAGTAGGCTTAGTTTCATTTCAAGCCTTTCTCGAGTGCTTCTCAGCAGAACTAACTTTCCAGTCATAGCTTCAGATGATCTGAAACCTCCCTGGAGAGGAACACTACATACCACAGCAAATGTGCACTTTTTGCTTCCTCTCAGTACCTTCTGACACCCAAAAAGGTACAAGATCCTCAGTCTACAGGTGTCGACTGTCCAGATGTGTCCAACTGCCTCAGTGAAGGATTGTGACAAATGCCTGCCAGATCTAAGTCTTGTTCCCTGTGCTTCTCCCAAAGAGAGCACATTAGAGGTAACAAATATAGACTTCAAGGTCAGGTTGCACAGGCTTTGAGCAACCTGATCTAGTTGAAGATGTCCTCACTCATTGCAGAGGGGTTGGACTATATCTAAAGATCCTTTTCAACCCAAGCCATTCTATGGTTCTATGATTCTATAAATCTTCCCAAAAGGCTTTGTGTTTTAGTACTTGCTATGGAGTGGGGGATGGAATTTTTCTGTAGCCAGAAACCCTTTCTACACATTCTTTTGCAGGACTTTGCTGCTTGTTGCAAACATGCTGCTGCTGAAACAAAAACGCATCAAAACAAACAAAAAGAAATTGTGTTTACCTACAGTCTCCCTACTAAAAGCTTCTTTTTGCTTGCATAGTTGTTTTCTTAGGCAGATCTTACCCGAGGCCACAGCTCTTTCAGACTCAGCGATCTTGTTACACAAGAAACTGAACTGCATTTTCACACAGAGAGACTGTGGCAGGGGCAGCCTGTGTCAGTGACTGCCCTCCCTGCAGCTCTGCCCACATCTTCCCTGTACCAAACACATCAGTTGTCTGGGCTGGCTGGTGCAGACAATCAGACAAATTTCTCTTTAGAAGATGGTGCTTCCTGTGAAGCAGACAGCTAAAATGTCTGAAACTGTACATAAACGGTTAGCTTTTCACTGCTGCATGAAATGTCTTTGATGAAGAAGTTATTGATTTTATTTTCTCTCTGAAGAATAAAATGAGGACCAAAGGAGATTCTCATAGGCACAAACCTGAATTTAAAGGCAACAGAAGTGTTAGGTTTCACACAGTTTTGTACAACAAACCTTTTTAACAGTATTGTTAAGAGGAATTAATAAAATTAAGTACTCATTTGAATTGCTGAAATGCATCAGTGATACTATAAGCTAGAAGTTTAAATAAAAGGTTAATAATAAAAGAATTTGCATTTGAATTGCTTCTTACCGTTCAGTGGAGGAATTGTCTTAACTTATGGATTTTGCATAGTTTTTTGTGAATGTCCTTCTAAATATTTTTAAAGTTTCAGGCATGAATTTCTAATTCTGGCTAAAGAATTACTTTATGAAAGAATTTTATTATCTTTTCCCATGCAAAAGTAGTGGCAATTTACTAGATGCAAGAAATTTAGCCTTAGAGACTAAGAGGGAGGAAAAAAGAAGAAACCAGCCCATCTGCTTTCATCCATCTGGTGAAGTACTATTATATCTGTGAATAAGTGTAGTGCTGTCACCAAGAGCATGAGGAGGGAATCGGCCTCAAAAAATGGCCTCAAGGAATGGCAAGTCAGCTTTTCAGATCTACACAAAAGATAATAAAGGAAACTGAACGTAAATGCATTTGTATATTATACATATATATATTATAATCGAATGAAGACGTAATTTCTAAATGAAATTATGCTTCACTGTAACTGAAATTTTTATAAAATTACCTTTATGTAGGCATCAAAATGCAATAGAAGAGTACTGTGACAATTACCTTTGTGTGACTATTGCCTTCTTTAATGATCCTTGTCCATTAACATTTTCCAAGCCAATGCCACAGCATTTTATTATTTGAGTTAGGCATGGATCCAATGCACTTAAACACATGCAGTGTTTCAGGACTGAATCTTGCCTCTTTCTTGCAAAGGCTTTGTAAACTAAACCCCTCTAGAGGGAGCAAATTACGGATGCACATCAAGTTAGTTGACAAAGGCAATATACATATACCAATTTTGTCTGTATGTGGGGTAGTTATAAAACCATGTACACTGAGTTTTTGAACACACCCAAAGAAAGCTAGATGAGCCTGAAAAGCCAAGGTGAGGGTCCCTAGCCAGTGCATGAAACCAGAAGCACCAAATCTACATTTCACAGCAGAAAACAGTAATTTTCACAGAGTAAGCAAATGTCCTGTGTGCTCTCATTAACTGTCACAAATAGTAGTGAAGAAGAAAGCTTAACAAAATTCAAAATAGGATAAGAGATACTGAAAAAATATGAGAGTTACAATGGTAAGAAATGGAAAGAAAAATACCTAAGGTGTCTGAGGGGTCCATGCTTCTGTGCAAAACAGTGTCTTACCGTCTGCCACAAGGCATGGTCTCACTGGGTCTGAATTAATGTTACTGAAGTAGTGTTGCACTATCCTACTGTTCCTATGAAAATGTTGAAAATGCCCCAGCAGTCCTCTTCTCACAGAGCAGTTTTAATTCTGAGCCTTACAAGGGATATTTTATTACTCATCTGCTTCACTCAGATGCCACCTTTAGGCAAGCTGGCTGGTATTTTACAGAGAGCATTTAGGCACAATACTACATGTGCACCCTGCCAAAGACAAAGTCAATGCTACCACTTAAATACACATTTATAGACCTGAGACATTACAGCATTCCTTTAATTTTAAAATTAAGGGGCATTATATGAGGAAGTTAGAAGTGTATCTTAACTAACCCTTCTTTAGCACCTACTAAAGCCAAAGAAAAAGTCAGAAGTTCTGACTTATCTTCAGATAAATCTGATGCTTTGGATGTTGCTTAAGCCAACCCTTAAGCTGTGCATAGCACTGCCTAGCACATTTTTAAAGGTTTGTTACCATATGATGCACAGTATTGGAAATTATACAAATGCATAAATGCAACTTTTTAAGCCTGATTTAAACCTGCATATCTCAAATCACCTCTTAAGTTTTTACTAACACTGGTCTGAATGCAACAAAAAAGGTCTCTTGACCCCAAGCAACAAAATTTAAGGAAAAGAGAAGGAAACAGATTTTGCAGGAATTGAATTATTTAGTTTGAATATTTTTTCCCTAGAAAGACCATAAAAATCAGATATAAGATTTGTCATGTTTTGTGGCTTTTCCCTTTTTTAGTTGTGGTATCCCTGAAAACCATGTGTCACGGCATCCCATTTTTCTGTGTTAGTCACTGATAGATCAGCCTCAAAACAGTTTTAAAAGCACTCCCACAAACACCAGAGACCTAATAATCTTCAAAAGCTTTAAAAAGTTTTATGTTACACCTCTTTTGGTGATCATCAATTCCAGAAAAGAAATATTTTTCACTTTGCTTTTTCGAAGTTTTGTTTTGCTCATTCCAGTTTAGTCACTTGTGAAAAAAAAAAAAAAGAAATCAAACAATTCTGTTGAATTCTGTAGGATTTAACGCTTTCTAACAACATTTTGTCAGTGAATTGGCTTTTTCTATAATAGGCTCTTTTTTCTTTTTTTTCTTTGTTTGAAATATCAGTCCCCACATGACGACTAAGCCCTTGGCCAGCTGTCCTACCTTTCATCATGTTAGGCAGTGTGTCTCGGATAGCGCCCTTATTCCAAGCTCACTCCACAGATGCAAGTCAAAAGGTTTGTTTTACAGATTCCTGTTTTCCATCTGCATCACTGACACTCCTCAGAGCCCTTCTCTTTTTCTGCTCCAACTATTTTCTTGTTCCACTTGAACAACTCTTGGCCATCTTATTCCATTAAAATATATTGTTTTGTGTCATACTGATCTGCAGTGCAATTTGCAGCTGAAGAGCTAATAAAATGAAGCACCAAATTAAATACTTGAGAAAAAATTACTAAAAAATTATTTATGGTTTACATAAATTTTCACCTGTAAAGAAAAAGGAAATTAGCAAAGCAAGCAAACAACAGTTACAGATTACTGCAGTAATGGAGTACTTTAAATTTCTTAATGTCCATTTGAATTATATCCCTCACTGTATACAGCCTAGGTATTTAAACTTTCACATTTTAGTGAATATTACTTATCAATATTGTATTAAAGGTTTTCACAAAAAAACAATGAAAAATTTTAATAGATGCTTCAGGCTC
Source organism: Coloeus monedula (assembly GCF_965178545.1). Lineage (NCBI taxonomy): Eukaryota > Metazoa > Chordata > Aves > Passeriformes > Corvidae > Coloeus > Coloeus monedula. Next base: position 119,132,236 of record NC_138781.1, read on the forward strand.
TCTTCTATTTGGAAAAGTGTTCCGATGGGGTAATTTTCCTTCTGGTGACTTTTTAAAATAGGAGTGAATTTGTAAATACTCAGAAGAGATTTATAGCCTACGTAGCTTTCAGGCTCCAGATTAGAACAGGCTGCAAGGTCTTGTGATCAATTAAAAAGACTTTTAGTGGCTCCATTTTGGCACTGCACAAATTTAGTCCACTAAATCCATGCCTTTACACTGAAAAACCCAACTGGGATATGTTTCAATGTCTGCGGATATTTTGGTGGATAACATCAAGCTTGGCTAACCTCTGTTTATTTATTGGACATTCAAGATATTACAGCAATAAGCTTGTTAAAAGTGCATGGATCAATTCAGTATATGTGTAATCAATACAAAATTACATACAAAGACAAAAAAAAGGAAAATTTTAAAAGGTCATTTGGATGGAGAACAACAACTCTTTCTGCCAGATTTTTGTAATCTAGTCTTGGCAGATTTTTTCTCTATCATTTGAAAACAAAAACTGATTTTAAAAATTTCCAAGAATTTCTCAAGCACAATGAAGTAAATGACAAATAAGGATGTTGTGTTTAAATGTGATCCAGTCCTATGCAGTTGACCAGAGTCTGAAGAATCTTTCTGCGGTGTGAAATGAATTACTCTGAAGACTACCTGAATTTACCAGCAACAGGCTAAAAAGACTAAGCAAAGTCATTGATGTGAATTGAAAGTACAGACAGTATTTTAGAGACTCTGATTCTAACCTCCCCATTAGGCTAGAAATTATGGTTCATTTCTTTCTAGTTTTCAGAAGTTTAATGCTTCCTGGTGAGGTATTTGATGCTTTGTTTACAGGATTTCTCTGTTCTCAAGAAATCCTGCTGTTTTGTTCTAGTATTTTCATAAAAACCAAGAGCATATAATGCATAATACAATTAATTTAATTTTCACTAATGACTGCCTTCCATATTAACCAGTGCCCAGCCCTTTTATTTTATGCAGTCCTGCTGTGCTCAGAAATATGTTATATATGTGTGTAAGAAATAGACCAACAAAACAGAGAATTGAATTTCCATAAACATCTGGCATAATTAGGATTTCAAATGAAACATATGCTATATTACCATGGCACTCATTTGATGGATATATGAGTAATTTAAAAAAATCAAATTTCTAAACAGACTTATTGTGGAAGACTATCATTGAAATAATAACAGCAGTGAAAGAATGAAAGATGTTTTGTCTTGTTCAGAATGCAGTATTTGAGAGCAAGAGAGGCTTGGGGTCTAAATCTGTGTCTAAATAAAAGGCTTTTGTCTTCTTTTGAATAAACTTAATTCTTGATGTTACTTTTCTTCTTGTAGAAGAAAACCAAGAGTTGGAACATCACTTTTTTTCATTAAACTGGAATTCTGCTTTTCTGAAAAGGCTATTTGAAAGTGGTTTTGGAAATTGTTTTCCAAATTGAAAAATCTTTTCAAAATTTAATTTCAAATCATCAAGTTGAAAAGACAGTAGATTCTATCAAATATACCTAAACTAAACTAAAATTTATCCAAAATCAATGGTTTTCTTTTCCCTCCTTCCTCCTCCCAAGTTGTGTTTAAACTTCTTTTCATCCTGAATCAAAACACTTCATAAAATCATGGTAATGAATGGTTTGGGTTGGAAGGGACTTAACTGATCATCGAGTTCCAACTCCCCCATTATGGGCAGTGATCCCACTAGACCAGGTTGCTCAAAGCCCCATCCAAATGGGCCTTGAACACCTTCAGGGCTGGGGCATCCACAGCTTCTCTGAGCAACATGTGGCAGTGTTTCACCACACTCACAGTAAAGAATTTCTTCCCAACATCTAATCTAAATCTCTCCTCTTTGCAGTTAAAACCATTCCCTCCTTGTGCTATTTCTGTACTTTCTATATGACTGCTGCTCTACAGTTTCCATTCTTTTCATCCTATGACAGTGGCAAGTAGAAAAAAACATCTATTCAATTTAAATTACATACTCTTCTACTTTGAGTAAAGAGGAATGCTTGACAAGAGGATTGTTTTATGTATTTCCTCCCACACACACTGAGATTTCAGGACAATCACATCAATCAGCTTTTTAACTTACCTCACCTCCAGCCCACTGCCTAATAGAATAGTGCATAACGAAAGGCACTGCTCATTGTTACTGATCTATCACAGTCTGCACCCAGGGGTTTGAACAAATCTTACCCTGATCCTTCACCTACTTTGACCTCAGTGTGAGTGTCACTTTTCACTTTGGTCTGCAGGAGTCTGAAGGTCATCAAATCCTCTTCCCCAACTAAGGCTCTTAATCTTGTCTAGAAAACAGCAGGAAAGGACTCACACTTCTGAATCTTTCAGTTTCAGACCTGATACACTAACAGGAAGACTCCATTTCTTCCTTCAGTACTAATATCCGTTTACTTTTAAGAGAGACAGATGAAATTTTTACTAGTTGATTCTAATTCTTATTCTACACATATATAGGAAGATATCCTTCAGCAACTCAGAAATGATGACAATCTTCTCTGTCCTATCCCTGAGCAAATATCCTTGTAGTGACACAAGAAATGGGAACATGTGCTTCTACCTTGCTTTCCTAGTTGATGGCTCAGCAGCTTCATTTCATCCACCTTCACCAGTGGCAAATCTAATTGAGCAGGCATTTAAATGGTGCAGTGAGATGTGGGATCACAAATCATTCAGGCAACCTGTAGTTTACCCAGTGCAGCAGGGAGGTCAGCTGGGTGCTCAGCCACACATTTCTCAGGGCCCTTAGAAAATGTCAGAAGATTGTCCCTGAGTACCTCATCAGCAAATCAGCTGGAGTGGCAACCTGCACTGTGGCAATTAACAGGTCATTGTAATTACTTAAGAATTCAGTTTATCCACTATTTTAAATTTCCTTTTAAAGGGCAGAAAAGAAAAACTTTACAGCTGATTATGTTGCCATCTACCTAACTGTATTCCAGAAACAAGCTCAAATGCACTGAAAGTGAGAGGGAGTTCTGCCTCTAAAGTTCACCTTATACCTCTCTGGTATATGTAACAGTATTCAGCAGTAACATTGCTGAACAAGTAACTAGCACATTTAAACCAGTTGGAGATCCACTAAGGGGTCTTTTCTCCCCCAGAAGGGTTCTGTCTAGAATAGCCTGCCTCAAGCTGTAACATATTTGTTGGAACACTAATCCAAAAAATGTCTCTTTACCTTCTCTGCTTGATTTACTGTTACATCTCCCAGATTCCCAGCACAAACCTAAACAAAGTGATTATATTATATGTTGCGTGGGATATACCCAGCCACTGCCCTGGAGGGATGTCTGCTGAGATAAAAGACTTCGCAATCGCCCAGCAGGACTCCCTGGAAAGGACTTTTGAGTCATGGTGAGGAAAAGTAGACCCACAATCCTTTGGGAGACCCTATGCAGATCATTCTGTAACCCACTGGTCTATCTCAGACCCTCTGTAATCCATTGGTCCCCTTGCTGATCCCCTGTATCCCTATAAAAGAAGACCAATTCGCCTCTGTAGGGAGAGAGCTCGTCCCTGGCCTTCCCTTTGCCGGAGGGGACCTGCAATAAAGCTCCCTTCGTGCGGAACCAGCCACATGAGCCTCTCGTCTCTCTCTCCGGTCTGGTTTGGCCTGGAGGCAGCCCTGCAGAGCTGAGCTGGAATCACGAGCTGACAATCACTAAAGAGCTGATAGCTTCTGCAAGGGCTCCTCTGCCAGCAGCTGAGGGAAGACACCGGGCCTCGGGAAGGCGATTCCTTTCGGGACCATCTCCCCGGACCGGTCACCTCTTCCTGGGTCAGAGCCACTGACCCCACCGCCAGCTGTAATAATGTTGTTTCTCTAACAACACATCACTACTCTTTCTTCAGCTGAGGGACTTTGAAAAAAGAAATTGAACATTTTTTGTAACCTCTGGGTTTAGGGACCCACCCACTGCACTGAGAATCCTGCCCTGGCTGACCTAGCTTTGAACTGGGGGCTGGGTTGTCTCCAGAGCTGCCTCCCAGCTCAGCCATTTGGGGCTTGCAAAATAGAGAAGACCTAGATTCAGGCCTCTGGTTTGAAGATTATCTCCATGTTTTGCAATAGGAAGATGTGGTTTTAACTTCCACATCAAGATGACCTGCCATGCCATGTTATCAGAAATCATAAGGAGGTTTGTTCATAAATATACCTCCAGAACACCAAACAACTTATTGGGGTCACTGTTAAAGTGAATCAAAATTGTTCTTCTGTTTTGTAGCAGTCACACCTGTCTTGCCTTCATAGAGTTAGAGTGCAAATAGATGCCTTTCATCCAACCATTTGTGTTTGGCTCTCTGAATGACTTCCTGTTATCTAGCCTACAATCAATGTATACATGAATTTTATTTCAGACACATCCACGTTTTCAAGGTGCAGACTGATTAATTTAAGATTAATTTGCAACACCAAGCAGATGATAAATTAAATGTGGGTTACACCAGGATCTATATACATCACTCATTTTCCACCGAAGTGTGTCTCAGTGTGAATGGAGGATTTTCTCCTGTGTATCCCTTAAAGAGGACACAGTAAGCATTAGCTTGTGCTCTTGGGTTACCTGTCCTGTGGGGGCACAGAGAGAGAGAGAGAGAGGGGGAACAAAGAGAATTTTCTAACCCTTATTCTGAAGATGACAGCTGAAAATAAAGGCAGTATTTCAGTCTGTTATACCCTTAAAACTTACTCTTCTAACACAAGGGCTAACATTAGGAAACTAATGAAATACAAGTCAGCTATTTCCTTACTATGTCCATGAGCCTTGGCATTTTGTGACACATATTTTTCTTCTTTATTGCCATTTTCTTTCTATTTCCTCCTTTACTCCTTGCTACTATATTTCCAAATGTCATGCTTTTTGTTTGCATACATGTGTACACATAGTGGGAAGGGAAAAACTTTCCAAAGGTTTTAGAACTCTTCCATTTTCCTTGATAGCTACCATAACTAACATGGAAATCTTGAGATCAGCAATTCAATTTCCCACATCCCTCATGTTTTCTTCTACATTGTCTCCAAGAAAAGAGCTTTGGGAAACCTTCCTTCTCTGATGGTCAATTCCTTCATACAATAAAGGTTTCTTCAGAGTTAGTGACCTTCCTTCTCCACCTCCTGGTCATCCAAGAAATCTCCTGTGGTCCAACAAAGAAAGAATTACTGACATATTTTATTCATTTTATTCAGTCTTATTATTTATCAATGATCTAAGAAAGGATTCTGTTTTAGTCTAATAAACCTATTTTTTTTCTAGGACTGGTCTCTTAAAATTCTCTATTTTTATATTCACAGAAAAAAAAAATCTTTAAAAATAAAAAAGGCAGTACTGCAATCTTCTTGAGGTCTGGCAATTTCTTACACTTAACAGCATATTTTCTTAAGACAAAGCAAAGTTTACAACTTTTACCTAAGTTAATTACATACTTAAGATATGCACCTCTAAACATGACGTGACATCTAAATTATTCTAACTTTCTTATTTAACCTGGTTTAAAATTTGGTTCATCCCTATGTCAAATTTCATTCCTAATGGGTTTTGTTTACCAGTACCATGGGAAGTGTATATTGTCTCAAATGATCAATATGAGCAATGTTTCCAAGTACTCCTACACCTTCCCTTTAATGAGATATAATTCACCTCCTGTTTATTTAGACTCTCAATATTTATGCATAGTCTTCTTTCTTATTGAGTCATTTATATTCATGGTGGTGCAGTTTCTTCTTTCTAGGATGTACCACCCTGATGCATTTATTGATTTCCCCTAGATGCTTTGATTAGCAAATCACTTATTTCCTTATTCAGCCTTTCTTAATTTTCTGTCTCCCCCTGATAAGTGTTTAATTACAGCTAATACTTCCATTTCCTTGCTATACATTAAATTGTCATCTTCATTTCCTCTTTTTTGTTCCATGTTCATTTGCTCCCCTAATTTAAATTTTTGACCACCTCTAAGCTATGATATCTATTTTAGTCTTCAATATTCCCACCTCCCCCCTCCAGACAAAACTTCATCCTACTGAATACCTGTTGTGCTTTTTTAGGAACCTGCCAACTTTTTTTACCATGGTAGCTACTAATACGGTTAAGGGGAATAAAATTATTCTTCCCCTCATTCTGAGTGTGCATGACCAGTTCAGCATAAAAACCTTTTCCTGGGACATAACAATTAAGGCTAGGATCTATTAATGTAAACCAGGCCTGATTTCAGTACCTAGCTTTCAGTACCTCTTCTAGGTGTCTCCAGTCTAAAAGAGCAAGAAGCTTACTATAAACATACCGTAAACCCTTGAATTTCTGGTGGCTTCTCCCATCATCAGGGAGTCACTGTTGAGTCTCTGCACATGAAGGTATTCCCACCACAGAGAAGCTGTATTACAAATACAAGATACTTTAGCTCCTCTAAACAAGAACATGTCCCTTTTCTCTCTTAAGACCCTTAGAAGTTGTACTGAGTAGTTATCTACATGCTTTAGTGTTTGCAAAGAACATAGGATAAGCAAATATTAGGAATTCATTTTCACATCCGGAATTAGACAATGAAGTTGCAAAGGTTTAACGAATAGGTTCATAGAAATAAAACAAATCTGCAAGTTTTCATCAGTATCAGTGTTAGATCTCCCCCTTCTTGTCATCTAACCACAAGCTCAGCTCTGTGTCTGCTCTTACATAAACCTTAGGACTGACATGCTAAAACAGCACTGCAATCTGAGGACACAGGTAAATTCTAAACCTACATCTCTCACTGCATTTTTTTTCATATTTTTCCCTTTTCCCAGCATCAAGATTTCTGAGAACATAAATCAACCAGGACTTTGAACTTGACTTTTCCTTGGGAAAACATCCTCACATACCCAAAAATTAAGAAAACATTATTGTCTAAGTGAAGCCGTATATAACCAGATATAAGCAGTTCATCAATCTTCTGAGAGCAAAATGTTCTTTCCCTCCTGGCAGACAGAGACTGAGCTCTCAGGACAAAAGTACGTGGTTATCCACCAATCTATTTATAAATTGTAAATCTGTTACATGCATATATATATATACATATATATATACATACATATATTTATTTATTTATTTGTTTATGAGATTATATGGATTTTTTTAAATTGAGCAATGGACAATAGCAATAAAATGCATTTTTGGACTGATGACTTCCTGACCCTGGTTTGAAGCCTTCTATGGCAGACACCTCACATTTTCCTACAAAACAGTATCTAATCTGTTTCACTTCATTGTCTATGGCCAGAGGAGCAATACTTTCATTATGCTTTCATTGGACAAACACTTGCTGCAGAAGGAGTGTTTCTCTGATCCCTTCCTTGCTAGCTAAGTCACAGAATATTCGAGATGGCAGGGACCCACAAGGATCATCAAGTCCTACTCTTAAGTGATTGGCCCATATAGGGATGAAACTCATGACCCTGGTGTTATTTCTGTGCTCTAACCAGCTGAGCTAATCTCATGGTGTATCTATTCATACCTGCCTGTTCCTGCCCATTCCCAGGGCCCAAAACCTCTAACACGTACTTAGAAATCTGCCTTCTTTCCAGTACCAAACACAAGTCATTCATAAGCAGTTAGAGAAGAAAATATTTCTCAGCCTTTTCTTAGAGAATCAACCACTGTAAATGTTGGTGGTGCCAAGAAAATCTGCCAACCAGTGATGAGTGAAATGATTTATATGTAAAATAACTGGTAGCTATAGCCCATGACAACAGGAGAATTTTCTGCTACTCCAGATGCCATCTCAAATGGGAATTTCATTTATTACCTATCTTCTTTATTTTGTAACTTTCCAATTGCAGTAAGAAAACCAAAAGCAGTTACAAGCAATTAACATTTATTTTACTTGATTCTGAAAGTTTGATCACACTTGCCAATTTAATCTGCATATAAACTGATGGCCTGGCAAAACTGGCCTTTGCAAAAAAACATACGGTAGAGTTAATCACTGTGAAATCCTCAAGGCTTTGCAAATCATTGGAAAGGCATCCAAGCAAGCTGCTCAGCAACATTAAATCTTTGCAGCTATATGTTAGGTACCAAAGCCATGTTCCAATATTTTATATCACCTTAAACTAAAAATCATCTGTCATTGATTTTGAAAAAAAAATTATTTTGTATTATTCTGTAGTTTTATTACTGTCAAGTTCTTTTATTTGTTATGCATAGGAAATCAGAGCTTATAAGTGGAACAGTTTCTCCATACTGTTCTCTCAAGTAAGTATTTAGTTTTATATATAAAATGCTTACTAGGAAATCAGTGATTACTGAATTTCTCAAGGTATTTCTCTGGTGATAAATTTTTCTCTTGGTAATTATGGTAAAGCCAAAGTTTGTACATAAGGCCTCTCACACTGTATATGAACAGAGACATGTCTATGTAGACACTGGACTGAACTGGTTCTTCTGAATCTCATAAAAACCTAGGACAAATTTTTGCCAGGTCTATACCAATAACAGTGTCATGTGAAACTTCCTTCTAAGATGTATTTGCTTAGGGTAGTAGCAGATTTCTTATCCCGGCTTCTTGTTCTTTATAGCACCATCTAAGAGAGGAATGTTGGATGCTTCCAATTTAAGCATTAATCATAAAAGCAGAAGATATGGGTACTACCAGTCTATTTTTTAAGGTGGGGTGAATTGTATTTTGCAGTTTCTTAAGGATTGAACAACACATGATTGAACAACTCAGTTTTCAGGCCTACAAATTCAGCTTTTTCAGAATCCTTCTCAAGCTTCACTGCATCACCTCTCAGAGATGATTTGAAATTCATGCACAGTCTACATTTTCTCACCTTCTCACAAATCAGACAACTAGAGTTTGAAAATGCAGCTACAGAATTAACTCTTCCTAAGGAGTTCTCTGCTGGCAACTGGAACTGGTAATAAATAAGGGAAAAAAAATAGTCTGGGCAGGTTTTGGCCATTTTAGTAAACAGCATCCAAAAACCAAAAATGTATGTTGGCTAGTAACCAGGTAATTTGCTCTCCTAGTGACAGGATTAGAGGCAATGGACACAAATTGAAACTCAGGAGGTTCCTTCTGAACAACAACAAACACTATTTGACTGTGAGGATGACCAAGGAGAGTCACAGGTTAATCAGGGAGGTTCTGGAGATTCCATCCCTGGAGAGAATCAAAAGCTGACTGGACACAGTCCTGATTCTAGGTCACCCTGTTTCAGTCAGAGATTGGACCAGAAGCTTTCTAGAGGTCCCTTCCAATCTCAACCATTCTGTGATTGTGGGAACCATTAAAGAATTAAATACAGTTTTGTCTAGCCTGTGGCCATTCTCCCATTTCTCAATTCTGCAGGAAACACTTCAGTCTAGATTTCTCATGAAAGTCCTGAACTCTCCTTGGTTTTATTTTCTAAAGGCAACTGGAAAATTTGTACCTGTCACACCACCAGAATTATATTTTCAAAGTTACATGTATTTCCCTATACCTGCAAGTCAAAATACAAAATCTTCAAGCAGAAAGGAATCTACTGCCAAAACCTACAGCCTGGATAACAAAATTTTTAAAGAAAATAATTATTCATATATTCTGAAAAGACACTATTCAGCTCCCTATGTCAGAAAAAGTTCCTAGAACACAATTCTTTGTCCAGTTCAGTGTTATAACTGAAAGTTGCTTCCATTAGTCAGTGAACTTTTATGCAGTTCGATAGACCTTACCATTAAGCATTTTTTCTAGCATTCAGCCTAGATTGCCCTTTGCTTCATTTCTTTCCATCAGTGTTAATTATAAGTGTTTATAGCCACCAACAGTTTTTCTTCCTTCCTGGTGCACACAGTCATTTAATAGCTGTGTAATGATTTGGGCTCATTTGCATAATGCTCAGTAACTCTTTGCTCTATCAGAAATCCCACTGACTTCAACAGGCTGTAATTATTGAACCAAATCTTCCATTATGACATTCACTCTTAATACCAAAAAGCTCAGGAACTGCATTTAAATCATGGGAATTAACTCAGAGTGGCTCACTTTGGGATCAAGTCTGCAGGAGTTTTATATTGTAGTTGAGTGAAGGTCTCCCGAGCAGGGAAGATGAGAAGAAGGTGGACACCTTGCAGAAGAGAGAGCTGAAGTGCCACATTTATCAACTTTTAAGTAAACAGAATGATGTTTGGAAGTCCCTGATAAATTGCAGCTGCATACAGCGGTTTTCTATCTTGGAGTCCTGAAGTAGATTTAAGTTTTGTATCTGATGCTGCTACTGATAATCTATTTCCCTGGACTGGAAATAATTATCGCTATCCAACAGCTAGGTTTTTTTACTTTAACACTCACAATAGCTGGGAAAAATATTTTAAGCACTGTAATTAACGTAGTTTAATTGACAGCCCAAATGCTAAAATCTAAACAATTGAAGATTCAACATCAGTTTAATCAGGACTCAGACCTGCATTGTGCATGTCTGTAATTATATTCTGAATTTAATGGATAGTTATTATAGCAGATGCTACTTAAAACTTATGAAATCTTTGTACTTTTGAGTTGATATGCCTAATTGAAGTTAAAAACTATTGCACGGAGTGTTATAAAAGACAACAATAACCATTTTATTTGTTGAAATATTGACATTAAGAACAATAAAGGAAATCCATCAAGTACACAAAATGTTTAATCACTTAAAAAGAAAAAAAAGACAACAATAATTTTTTTAAAAGGCTCTCTTTATACCCTATAGATAGAATTTTGAAAAACTATACTAGAGTTTTCCATGCACAGAGAAAAATGCAGAAATTTAATGACAAATTTAAAAGGCATCACTAAAAAGCAACTCAATAAATTATTTTCTGTCTTTTTCCTGAGAAAAGCCTCACAGGGTAATAACTCTCATCTATCTGGGAGGCAGAGAGCCTGTAGGCTGAAATTACCTACAAGATGATATGAACTATAGTGTTTTTTACTCCAGAAAAATGGCACTTCGATCTAAAAAGACAGTATTGAGAAATTCATAAAATATAAACTTCATCATTAGTAATCTTAATGAGTGCTGAGCTTTTTTTCTGAGCTGTAGCCAAAGTCAAATTGAATTTCCAGACAAACCATTTCTACCAACTCAGTATTGAATGAAAAACCATGCTGCCAGGACGGCAGAGCAAAATGGAGGTAATTAGCCTTCACAAAGAGGGGTCCTAATAATGCTTACTCATTGTTCTAGGAAGTGAACAATTAGATGGGTATGACCTGATATGAGTACACACGACACAGCTTTCCACATGAAAGAGACTCCTCTGATGAAGAAATCCCATCCATCTTGTAGAAGACTTCATCAAGCAGTGAAAAGGCTGGATAGCTTTGTCCTGTCCTTGACACCAACTATTGTTTCCTTGTTTATAAAGGAAACAATATTTATATTTTATTTGTAAAGGCCAATACCTCTTGTACAAGAGGAGGGAAAATGCCACTCTTCCCTTTCTCCCTCTACACACCTCTCAGACCCTGTTACCTACTCTTTATTCAAATAAGCTGTAACAACCAGGGTCCTCAGTAGGGGTATTTATCTGCACTACACTGTGCAAGGAAGGAGTATTTTTGTAAGTTACAAAATCATGCTTACAAATACCTTACCAATAACCTTGCAAGTTTGTCAGACCAGTCAACTTGTACCATCACCATAAGAAAGTGGAAGAAAAGAGTAGACTTTAAGGAAGGAAGCTTAAGAACTCTTTACTTGCCTTTAATAATCAGAGAAGCTGGAGGCCTTAGGACTTGCTAAGAAAATTCTGTTCTAGATGATTTACAGAAATACTGCAAATAAAAAAAAAAATCTCTAAGTCTGCTTCAAAACACAGTCCTGAAATTCGGCTTTCAAACTGGCAGCAGTTGTATTAGATGTCATCTCATCATCTCTTAAAAAAAAAAAAAAGGCCAGGTGTTCAATATTTGGGACCAATTGTATTCAAAAGCTTGATCCATGTTTTGAAGTTTGTGATCAATATGGAATCACTTTAGTGTGCCACAGCTTCAATAGGCATTTGGCAACTTCACAACAGTCTTAAAAACCAAAAAAAAATTAGATATGCAACTGTGAATCCAATGGTCAGAAAAGAGGTGTTTGAAGTAAACAAATAGATGTGGTTTTTGCCTGTAAGCCAGAATTTTGTTATCACATAGTCAGAGACAACCTGGCACAGACATTCCATTTAAAACTTCAAATCATGTATATTTTTATCCTATTGTGTTCTTATTTTCATGTCTCATTCTGCTTTCAATAACCAAACTTTTAGTCTTTAATCAAGCTTCTGGAAATCAATGTCTAGCAAAATGATTTTTTGTTTTAAAACAGATGCATGCAAAAATGTTAAATCTTCCTTCTGGCACTTTATTCAACAAATATTAAAGAGTATCACAGCTTTCTTCATGCCTTCTCTATTTTTTCTCAGCAAAAGCAAGCTATGCTAGACTGACAAATTATAGATAGTGCCTTTATAAGTGATCTACTGTAGGAAGCATAAAAATACAATTAGGATAAATCATTTGAACACATTCCTTCATCTAAGAATGATAAGCTGCAATATCTCTCCATCTGTCCTGTTGACATCTATATCTTTCACACACTTGTATCTGAAAATTATTTCTTTCAAGATTAATCTGACTACATTACACATTGTTTAAACACAAACCTTTAAACTTGATTCTGTGCTTCAAAGTATAAAATCAATGTTGTCCTTCAGAATTATTCAGACATTGAGAGGGAGTTTCATCTATGAGCAGATGAATCTTCCCACTAGAATTTCTGAATATTTGTTTTCCATCAAGCTGGCCTCTTAACCACCTCTCAGTTTTCTGTTGATTGCAGCATTATGCCACATTTCACAAGTAATTTATTTTATTCTGTCAATATTTACCTGTGAGACCGTTCAAGCTTTCCAGTATTTACTCAAGATCTTAACTTTTCTGGGAACAGAGACAGAATGTTTACTATCTCAAAATCTTTGAAATAGGTTACTAATCAAAATAAACATATGCTAAAAAAAATGAAAGAGTAATATTTACCTTTTCTGTCAAAACGAACACACGACTTCTCTCACGCTTATTTCAAAGGGTTATGTGCACTTTCAGAGTTCCAAAAAGGGGTAGTGACTTAATAGTAGTAACAGGAGCCAACTGGGAAACCATGTCCTTGTTTCCAATGGAAAATATTTGTCTTATTTGTTTTCTGGAAGAGAGTAAATACTTTAAATGAAAGGCAGATTTCCCAAAGAAAAAAAAGATAATAAAATGTGGAAGAAATGTAAAATATGTAGGAAACCAGAAAAAGTATGGATTGGCAATGACTGGTATTTAACAGTGAATTATTTGGTGGGATGAAGGACAACACTGAAAAGAAAAACATCTGCCTGAAGAGACTTCTCTATCACAGCTCCTGAAGGGTGGGAATTGGGATGGATCTGAATATTTTCGTCTGTATTTTTTGCATAAGACATGCACCATGTTGATGTCAGTGATATTTGCTGATAAACCTATGCAAGGAGCACTGTCAATACAGATGAAAATGAAAATATTCCATAGGAAAAATTAAGGGGACTTGATATTTAATTACGTTTTTGTTAATGCTATAAATGCCCACAAGTTTGAGGTAACTGAGAATGACCTGGATATGGCAGGCAATTTCCAACCACAAGTCAGTATTATGATCAACCTGTGAAAAAAGACAGATGTTATTCTGAGTTGCTTCCAAAGACTCAGTCATGAAGTTCAACATGTGATGTGCATTCAAATTATTACATACAATGAGATCATATAAATTCAAATTATTGAATTAATTGAAATTTAAAAATACGAGACCTATTAAAAGCCACAAAACCTCTCATAATTTGTGTGGCCAAATGATGAGAAATAAAAACTTCCAAATGTAGAGTGAGGAGCTAATATATTGAAGATACTATTTCCATACCTGTTCCCAGAAAAATTTTGGAAACACTTTTGAGGCAAAAATTCAAGTCACAGTTCAGGCCATCACTGAGCAGGATTAAGCTGAAAAAGAAAAAAGAATCACAAGCAAATCAAAGCTGGATTTTTCTGGGGGAATTTTTTATTTATTGTCTGCTGGGGGTTGCTGTATGAAAGCAGAGACTGTAGGAAACATGAAGTGCAAGTTTTCAGTAGGCAGCTAAGAAACCACTTCCTGAGACCTGTTACTATACAGAACATTATATGTTGGAATTTTATTGTTGCCCACAGTATTGCAAAATTACATTCCCTGGAACATATTAATTTATTTGGAGTTATATGAGGAAAGAAAACTAAGGTATTGCGTGTTTTTTGAACAATGGTATATTATAGAAAATTGCTGCCTTTGGGAAACATTCTGTCAGAAATTCTTCTAATATTCAATAACATCAGGTGGGGAACAAAACCTTTGAGGCAGGAATGGGTCTGAGCTCAGAGCTACACTGTGAAAATAACAAAACTGGATTTCATTGTGTAATGGCTTCCCTGAGCCATTGTAATACAAAGTTTCCCAGATGTCATCTATTCCAACACAGGCTCTCTATTCCCACCATTTTCAAATAAGCAAAGGAAACTCATTAAAGCAATATCAATTTGATTTTAAGCATTTGATTCATCTCTTTTAGAAGAATATCATGTGGAAAAATTTGTGCAACAGATTTGAACTTGGCAATTGGCCCAATTCCAACATAAAGAAAGTCTGGACATCTAATGTCATCCCAGAATAGGTAGGATGTATCTTGGATATCAAAGAAGATAGGAGACAACACTTCCTCCAGTTGTTACACACTAATCTAGTTTGTATTCTTGGGCTCCTTTCCTTCACTACTCTCATTTCACCATAATAACTTTAAAATCTGTGACTCTCTGACAAACATTAAGCAATAGTTCAGACAAATCCTCCATTTTCACTTGTTTCTCTGTAGTGCTTGAATCCCCAAGTCTACCTCAGTCTTAAGCATAGTCCTGTGCGATTTCCGACTGTGTACTGGTACAAAAAAAAACCCCAAAAGTGTCAATGAAGTTTTAGTGGCAGACCTTAGCTTTGAAGACATTTTTCTGAAACTACAAGTAATTTCAAATACACCTGCATACAAATTGTTTATTGATTTCTCTAATACTCCCATGCAATTTTTCAGACAGTTGGAGTTAATGAACTTATTTCCAAGGAATCCGAACCTATATTCAACATATGAGACCCAACAAATAAGTCTTTTTCTTGCCTTTCACATTTCTTTTTTTTATGTGTCTAGAAACAGTCTTTCCAAAATATTTTCTTTTGCCATGGTCTGATCAACAGAAACCAAGGTAGTAAGTAAAGTTTATGATTTTTCAATGAGCTGAATACACTTCAAACTAGTTTTTCAGGTGTATGAGACTAGGAGAGATGTTCAGATCTTACCCTGTAGTATCTCACTGTAACAAAGCAGCATTCAAATGTAATTTTGTCAGCTTCTGGTCATCCAGATCTGGCCTAATCACGACAAATTAGAGCTCCTACTGGAGCTGGAGTTTGTTTGCTCCAGCAGGCAGTGATTCCATGGGTCATGTTCATGTCTGAAATGATGAAAACATTTGTGAGAAGCATTGTAACCAGCTGAAATAAGCTTTATAGATAATCTAAAAAAAATTATTTCATCCTAGTAATATGACAAGATGTTACACCATTCCACTTGTAAAGAAACTCTGTAATAAATGACCTGTGATTCACTAGAGAACCTGAAGTTCAGACAACTGATTCAAATGTTATTTTGAAGTCTTGTTTGACCTATTGCATTGGATTGGAGAATGGAAACCCTGGCCTGCACCTGCTCCTTTCTTCTGAAGGCAATATTTCTTTTGCCCCTTAGTACATGTGACAATATGAAAGTTACATTAATATTAACTCTGTTGGTGTTAAACTTCAAACTTTAATTTAGGCAAGCCAGCCTGTGACTGATGACTGGTGAACCCACTTCCATACATACTCTGAATGGTGGTTTAATTGCATTTCATTAGATTGAGTACATAAATCAAAGCCCCTAGGATTGGAAAAATTTTATTGAATAACCTACTTCATGCCCAGGTATTCTGTAAGATAGGACTGATTTCAATTAGTATCTGCAATAAAGGAAAAACTGTGAGCAAATCGACAAGGCTGCAAAATCAACTATAAGGATATCTTCAAAATATTTCTCCTGATATTTTCCTAGCAAATGTTTTGGATAAACAAACAAAAGAGAAAAAAATGGTTATTTAAGTTTGTGATTTTCTGGGTCTGAAACCATCTCTACTTCTGGTCATAGTACAGACTGAATGAGAGCCTCCTTGCTTTATTTAGGTGACAGATTATTACAGTAACAAATGTGAAAACTGACCAAAAATGTCTGGAGATGGCAGAGGCTGATGGAGCTGGAGCACATGCGCTTGTTTCCCTGTTTGTTACAAAGTACATTAAAAGTCAACGGAGGAGAGAAAAGGTGGAGAGCATCATCCAATGTGTTGAAACACATCACATCTCCTACAAAAAGGTTGTCTGTCTCAACATCCTTCTGCATTTCCATTTCTCACGACTATATATGTCCTTACCTGTTTCCTTATCTGTATGCAGTCAAAAAATTGACTGGTTTCTTTTATGCTGAGTCTCTTTTAAACCAGTTCTTCTGCTCACACTCCTAGGAAAAGCTCTCAATACCTCACTTTACAAAGATTAGACAGAGTCTTTGTGTATTCCAGATTTTTTGTCTGTTTCTCCCTCATCTAAACTCCCTCCTTTAAATGTGTGTGATTAGCCTTCAACAGTACCATTACCCTTACTTCTCTTGCAAGTAATCCTTCTCACTGGACATGGTCCTACTCTGAGGCTCAGACCCATGACTGATTGCCTGAAAAGCTGTCTTACACAACAGGAAAATTAAAAGCTCACATTTTCTCCTGCACTGTGTACCTCCTCCAATGTGGGGGAAAAAAAACTGGAGTGGCAAAATCAATAATGAATAGTTTTGCAATTTGTTCAGATGCAGAGAATTTCTCTCC
Organism: Coloeus monedula; assembly: GCF_965178545.1. Taxonomy (NCBI): domain Eukaryota; kingdom Metazoa; phylum Chordata; class Aves; order Passeriformes; family Corvidae; genus Coloeus; species Coloeus monedula. Next base: position 119,149,260 of record NC_138781.1, read on the forward strand.
CAGCACCAGGAACAGAACTCAAAAAACATTTTTTAATCAACATAATAAAGCTTGGCCTCATTATTCTGCCTCTATGAATTCAGTGTTTTTGGTATACTGGCATTGTTGCTGTTGGCACCTGCAGCTTAAGAGGCTGAATTATAAGACCAGCTATTAAAAACATGAGAGGACACAGGATCTGTACTTTTTTTCCTCAATACATTCCTATATTTTCCATTTTTAAAATGTTTTTATGCTAATTATTCCTTGGCCAAAGCATTGAAACAACTTATTTTCTCCACTCCACAGTGGTTCCCCAAACAGAAAGCCGCAGTCCTGCTTGTTTTCATCATTTGGCCCTCTCTGGTTTATGGAATTTCAGTCTGTAAGGAAACTGCAGTCACATAAAAGTCAAAGTTATTACTCTCTATCAAAAAAAAAAAAAAAATTCAAAGGCAATTATGCTATTTTTGCTGTTAATGATCTTAATTCAAGGTTTTCATCAATGCTATTATACTGTAGATACAAAATTCTTCCTATGGGCTCTCCAGTGGCTTTCTCGGAAGATAAAGAAATATGTAAAGACTCCGGGGATAAACTTTGCCTCAAAATTACAGTCAAAACTAAATAAAAGTAATTAGCAACCTTTTACTGTCTGTTAGGTCTTCACATATTCTGACTTGAGCCACAAGAGATGGCCAAGTCTATTTGTCATTATCATTTTGTCTGAGTGTGTCTGTGGTTCTCCCAGTCTCCAGATTAATGCATTGTGTTTGTCAAGTATTAGCTGTCCTCGGTGGATTTCAATGCCCTCGTCTTAGAATTCAGTTAATTAGCTCAGGGTGCAGGGGATAGGGAAACAAAAAAAGAAAAAACTAACAAATGGGGGGGAAAAAAAAAGAAATAAAAAAACCCAACCAAAAAAACCTTGTGAGAACCTTAAGTGTTGGAATTGCAAAAAGACAAGAGGCCCGGTGACTCTGGCAGGGGGAGTTACTTGCAGACCAGCCAATATGGTTGATAAGAGCAAAACTCCATTTATTAGCAATCCAAAGGCACTTATATAGTATACCAGCTTGTTAACTCTTAAGTGGCTTAAAGCTTATTAAAGCGAATTTCTACTTCTACATAATTGGACTTACATTGGCAAGCTTCTACAGTTATGTTATGATTAAAAGAATTCAAAGTTTATCTTCCTTCTCTCTCGGTCTTATCTACACAGCTGTACCTTCTCAAAACTCCCTTCTTGTTCCCAGCTTGGTTCTCACAGAGATTTTTCTCATGGAGAGTTTTTCTCACACACAGGCCTTCTGCTTGCAGGCTCTTGCTACAAAAGTTCTTTTATTGATCCCATAATTCTATGAATGATCCATGTCTCTGATCCTTTAATAATTCCCAACACTTAAGAATCCTGTATTTTATAGCATCCTTTATACATATATAGAGAGAATGTACTATATATATATACTTTATACATATTTTCCATTTTCAGTTATGTTCCTGATTCTGTGTTCACACCGTAATTTTCCTGTAAACGAAGTATTGCCAGTAGAGTGAATATTCTCAATTGTAACTAAAAGAGTGAGTTGTATGCTTGAATAGTGTTTTGGGAGTAAGAATCAATATTTAAGGCCAAAAAGTTGTCTGGTTTTTAAATTCTGGTTTTGGTTTTATGCTGCCATACATGTAAGAGGATTTTCACTATGATTAAATTATCCCAGAGAAAAACAGGATGTGAACTGGACCACATGAATTTCAGAGCAGACAGACACAACCATCTGATACCCTACACAACTGTGACCCAGTTATTAGGTGGAGGAATGAACTTTGTGCTTGTGGAGCCCCAGAATTTTCCAGATACTGCATTTATGAAAAAGTTGGATCTTCTATTATGATCTTTTGAAAAGGGTAACAGGACAATTTACCACCATTTACTCCTCTACTATGGAAACTATGAAAACTGGGACACACGAAAAGTTAAATATTCCTAAACATAGCATATAAATACAAAGGCACCTGAATGGAGCATGCCATTTTCTATGAAGCTTCTCAATAATTCATTATATTCTTCAAAACTTGTTGCAGAACTGTGAGGTTTCAATGCAGAAGTTGATTACCTCATTAAAGAAAAATGAGGATTTCACTAGAACTCCCCATTCAAAACCTTATATAAAGTTATATATAAGGGATAACTTTAAAAGTAAATCAAACTTCCAATTTATATCAAGTTGCTCAGGGCCATGTCCAAGCAAGTTTAAGCATCCCCAGTGGATGAAGGTTGTACAGTCTCTCTGGTTACCTGCTCCAGTGATTGTCCTATCTCATTGCCAAAATATTTTTTTCTTGAACACATCAGAAATTTCCTTTCCTGCAAATGATGATTAAGAGACTGAAATTCCTGCATGTCCTAGTTTCAAAAATCCTTCAGGGCTCTCTGCTCTACTGCTGCTAAACCTGTGATAACAGTTGAGAAAGGTTTTAATAAAAATAGAGAGAAAAGAGGCAGAGAACTGGTTTGAGGGCACAGATGATAACTGCATGTTTCCTCATTTGCTCCCTGGTGGGACCATACACACACAATTGGGTAGCTACCAACAAGAGAGATGTGAGTAGAAATTGGCGTTTCAAATGTTGACTGTTTGACTCCAGAGAGTTTATGTTATCTATTTACCACGGGTTTTTTTGAAGTCCAGCAGACTGTGGAACCCAGAAGAAGACAAAGGTTCTGAGATGCCCCTCTAACCCCCCTAAGTTTTTAGCCTGGTGAAGTAATTCTTTGACGTGTAGTGAAAGAGCTTGTTGCTGTGACACTGATTGCACAGATTAGTGTACAACCACTGATGCAGCAGCATAGATCAGTAGACTTAGACCTTGGCTCCTGATGTCCAGCCACAGTAATTAAGTCCCAAGAAATTCAGGGTATGTGCCTAGCAAACATGGAAGCTAACACACATTCAAAGTTTCAGATTTTAAGTGAGTAGAAAATAAAGACATATTGTATCTACAGCCTAGATCAAAAGATCACCGGTTTTACACAGTCTCAAAGTACTTAGTGAGTTACATGTGCCTATATTAGATACACAGATAGACACAATACTGTAAGGAAATTAAAATTACATTAGTGTGTGTTGTACAGATTTATTGTATTTCAATTTTAACTAAATTTGAAAAGAAATTAAATAGAAATAATGAGAAACTTATTCCAACATTTGTCCCATTAGATACCTCGTAATTCTTATTCTGTGATTTTAATATTGACATGTAATGAACAAAAGTTACTTCTCAAGGTGGTTATCTAATACCACTACACCCTCAACAACGCCCCTAAAGTAGTTGAGGCTCGTGAAAATTATGTATCTAGTTCTATTTCTTGTGTCAGAATAAGAAACACTCCAGAACTTTCAAAATACTGAGAAACACATGCTACATTATTCACAAATATTTCTTTCAAGCCACCAGCTCAATTTATGCCAATTTATATCATACAGCCATTTCAAAACTGTGCAAGTCTCCCCCCAGTGACACTCCAGTCCCAGAAGGGAGAAAGGCTTGAAGACCAAACATTTAAAGCTGAGCTCAGTTTATGCTTCACAGGAGCACAGGGCTTAGAAAACAGTATGAAACTCTGGCAACAGATCTGTTTGCCTGTGAAAACATGACTGAATCTTTTGAATTACTGAAGAATAACAACATGGTAAATCACTGCCTGTAGGCAGTACTTTATTGACCTGTGGAGCAGGAGATGGTGTGACTGTGCTGTTCAGCCTTAGAGTGGGCTGTGACAGATGGGGGCTGTGGGGAAATTAAACCAAATGATGGTTTGGTGCCTGAGCTCTGAGTGCTGAGATGAGCACATCAGAGTAACTTTTACATTAGCTGAGGGGAGTGCAATAGATCTCAGCATTGCACCCAATGATGCTTTTCACCTTTTAAATTTTATTCCATGAACTACTTTGGCTTCTAATGAGAATTTCTTTTTTCCTCAAACAACATAGTACAATCTGTTCCTGCAAGTCATATTGAAAAATCTGTTCATAGGAATTGTTCCGCAGCAAAGGCAGAATGTTCATGAAAGCCCCAGCCACAGTGAGATGTTCTGTTTCACAGGAAGTCCCATTAAATTTCATTTTTGATACAAAGAAAAAGTGTAAATATAAAGATTTGTAGCTGGGCAATAAAGAGAATAGAAAGACACATAAATGTAGCAATAGACAAATATGTATCTGACTAAATTATGGTATTATATTCTTGCCACACTAAAAATATTGCAAGTATTTTATGCTGAAAACTCAGGTGATCCTTTGAGAAAAGTAATGCCAACATTCAGAGGAACTCCTGCTTTGGTGATGGATACTCACTGAGAATTCAGAACATCCAGGAAGATGTCAATGAACTATTCCAGCTTAAAAACAGCAGCACTGGTTTATTGACTGGTTCTGTGTAAGAGGCCTCCCAACAACCAGGTTAGCTGCAAGTCCTACCAAAACAGCCAGACTTACTGACTCTGACTGGAGTTTCCAGGAGTTAATATAATTGCTTGTAGAAAATCCAGACTGCCAGTCTTTTCCAGTCCCATATGAGTACCTGGGTACTACTTTCACCTAGCTACAGATATGATGCTGCTCAGAAAAAAACACTCAGGCAACTAATCTGTTGAAGTTGAAGGAAGAATTCTGCATCTTCCTGCTAGCAAACACCTGCTACTGGTCACCTCACAGGACTCAGAGTAATCCCTCAGTGTCAAGTTTAGCTTCATAATTAAAGAAAGAAACCTATTTCCGTGATTCTAAAGCTCTGGTATTTAGTATGATAAACTAATATTCTTTTCTGGCAAGTGTTCTTCATTTTTAATCATATAACAAAACAGTAGCTTGTTTCAACAATAGGAAGGCTAGATATGACAAGCTGTTGTTCTAAAAATGAGTCACTGTCCTATTATTCCGGTTCTGAGGCCTGAGGACAAAAATATGCCATTCATTCTCTATAGATATCCCAATACTCTTCCCAGAAGTATCAAACCAGATAAGACTTCTTTTCTTTGTCAAAATACTTTGGGAAGATGTCTTCTAGTGACTTTTTTATGACCTACTTTTTTTTTTCCCTCTGAGGCCATGAAGAGGAAGAATGAGCACACTGTTTAAAGTGTTGCCCAAGCAGTCTAGAGGGGGCTCCAGCATCACTTGAATGCTTACACGTTGCACCAGTGCACAGGTAAAGGTGCGGAAGAAAAATTTCCTCCAACAACCCCACTCTAAGTGCTGCTGTTGGACTCTGGACATTTTGCATATCTGGAAAAGAGCAAACCAAACTGAAATGATGACACCTTGAATGATGGGTTCTTGGTTTCAGTTCTATGACAGTATAATAGCCTGAAAGGAAAAAGCCTTCATTTTTTAACCATAGAGCAGTTTGTGTATTTGACTATCAAACTCTTTTTTATTTACCAGGTTTCCATTTTAACTATTTTCTATCCACAGTTGATTGCTGAGCAATTGTTCTCTGGGGCATACGGATAAGAAGGGTTTGGTTTCCCATACGGCTCCATAGTGGTGTTGATAACTTGCAGCCTGTGGAACAGCTATGGACACTACAAAGAACATTCAAACAAAGCTTTGCTTTCCTTGCTTTTCAACTTGCTCTGAGTAAAATCCAACTATAAGTAATGCCAGAAAACACAACTGTGACAAATGATATTTTGGAAAAGAATTTGTAATGCTACTAGAGAATATCACTATGAGAGAAAAACATTGGAAGTCTGAAGAACTGTCATCACCCAGCTGCCTATTCGGGCATCTCCAGCATCACAACTTCTCCATGAAATGCTATTTGAGAGCTATTGTAAAGAAAATGAGAATATCTGCAAAATACTTCACTGTAGAGCATATGAAAAGTTTCAGAGGACCATTCATTTGCTGCACAGATAGAATGATCAAGGAAGCAAATTACTTTTAATCAAAACCACACTAAAATATCCTATAACAAAAGGCTGGGGAAAAAAAGGTAATCTAAGTGCAGACAGAGAGATCCTACACTAAAAGACTGATGTCTGTATTTTACCAATCTTTACCTTTTTATCTTTGTTTTGGAGATAGAAAATCATCCATTTGATTTGAAAAGTGATTTTAAAGGGCTCTAGTTATCAAGTTACAGCTTGCTAGAAACATGTGTAGCTGGGTGGTGATAAATTTGTCAGGTTCAAATAGCCCTGTTTATCTAGACACAGACATTGAATTCAGAGTTGCAAGCCAGACAGTGCAGACTTAACAACCTTTGCTTGGCAGCAATCTACTCTGTACTCAGGAGGCTGATTAAATTGGAGTGGTCAGCCTGCAAGACTAATAAGATTCAAAAACACAGTCCTGTGTCTAGGCTTCATCAAGGGCAACAGTATTTGTTCCTCACTTTTGCATTTTTATTTTACAGAAAAGCTTGTTTAAATTCTGGATTAATAAATTAATAAATAAATGGACATTTCAATTGCTATTGAAAACTGCTCTATTTCACTGCAACATCATCTGTAATTATGGAAGAATAAAATAACAAAAAGTATAGCCATATCTTTATTTTCTCAACATCCACTGATGTAAAAGTGACAATTTCTCATTAACTAGTATCAATACTGATCTCTATTTTTGTAAGAATAATAATAAAATGACCTATTCTAAATTCCCCTTTTTAGAATTTTTCAAAATTGCAGCATGAAATACTTTCTTCTACTCAAGTTCTAAGCTATTTTTGGTTGTATAATAATGAGTGAGAAAATGTAAAAGGCAGAAGTTTCGCTTCCCTTGAAAATACATAAACTTCACAACCACCATCATCGTTTTTAGATCTTCATGCTACGAACCCATAGTTGAACATTAATCTATGATTAATGAAAAAATTATTAATAGGGTTATATAATTCTGAAGAACACCTTGTTTCTGTTGCTTTGCTGAAGAGATGTTCATTTGCATAACTGGATATTTAGGAACAAGGAGTGTAAGTGCAGCTGGGTTTGGGTCTGCTCAGAGGCCTGTTCAGCCTGGTAACGTGTCTTCAGCATGGCCATAGTTACAGTAAGGAAATTACATCCTGTGGTTCTCACACAACAAAAACCAAAGGTTTAAAATAATCTTTGCATGAATATAATTCCAACAGGACCACAAAATTAATATGGACTTGAAAGGATGATTCAGCTCTGTCATCTTCAGAATTTGCAACCACTCTGCAGCTAAAAGGAGGAAACTGCAGATATTCATGTGAATATTCCTTAATCCTGTGCAGATTGTGAAATTCAGGCTTGACAGATTTCTTAATTTTTAGCTTTTAATTTCTTAATTTAAAACAAGCCAAAAAAAGAACAAATAAAGATGTCGGCAACTTACCTCTCCCTATAAAATACCTCGCAATATCTTGTTTGCATTTAGAATGAAAATATGTTATCAATAACATTATTCCATTGAAGATGTTGGTTTGCCAGAAATGAGTTAAGCTAATACTTTTAACAAGTCATTTATGGTATTAATTAAGTAATTTAAGTATTTTAAAAACCTGGTTCTAATATATTGCAGTTTATCTTTGTCTCATGAAAAAGTTAGCTATTAGGCAAAACAATTATTTTACTTTCTTTGAAGGGAAAACTGAGAACAAAAGATGGTAAATTGCTGATCACCATGGATACATGCTCCCTTGACAATACAGGTACTTTTATGGTACTCTCTTTGAGGAAAAAGTGTAAATTTTCTGATAAGATGCTGTTCTTCGGGGAAAAAGAAGGCAAAATTTTAACATCTCCCTAAGCCTCAAGAAACCAAGAATAAATTATTTTTCACAACATGGTGAGTGGAAAAACTCTGAGATGTATGGGGTGGGTGGGTAGGATTTCAAGATTTTTCAATCATTTGACTTTTTTTTAAGATTAAAAATTCCAGTGGTATGCAATTACCATACTAACAGAGCTAAGTATTGCTGCTTTTGGGTAAGGTCAATCTAGATGTTCTAGAAACAGAAACACTCCCTATGAAGAGTTCTAGATTTTCCTAGACTATAATATTTTATATTTTAAAAGGTGATTTTATATTAAAATAATTGGACATGAGAGAAGGCAAATTTTCCATCAGGAAAAGAAAATTCCAAAGACAAAAAAGTAAGCACAGCCATGTCCCATCCAACAGCAAGTAGTTATGGACTACTTTGCTTCTTGCTAAAGAATAATGTTGGTTTTAGCACATGACAGTTTCCTTTGCAATCTTTTCAGGACAAGAGGATTATTTATTTCTAGTGTAAATCATCCAACTGAAAAAGTAGAACCTGTTAGTGATGAGCAAACAGCACTGTGTTTGGGCATGATTAATGCCATGAATCCCTCCTTATTTTATTCATAAAAGGGAAAAAAATAGATGTATGAAAGACAAGAGAAGGTACAACACACTCTAAAGTGAATTTTTAAATGTAGGTCTCATGCTGCCTTGGGCCAAGGATGAGTTCTGCAATGTGCTTTTACACACAGTGACTTAGCTAATTCCAGGACTTTTGCTGTTTCCAATCCTGGAAATACGAATCCCAGCATGCATGGCATGGGTAACTGTGACATTCAAATGGATTTACACAGACCACCTTATCTGCTTTACCAACTGTGTATGGTCTTTTACATCACAGTGCATTCCAAGGCAAGCAAACTTCACTTCCATCATAATTGGTGTAGAAAAGGGAGTGTACATGGGCAGCATCTGTGCAAGGTGAATAAGACATGAACGGGGCCAAGTCTGAAATCCACCCAGAATGTGGCTCTCTGATATTCTGTATCTAAGGCTAACCCTCCTCAAGACTCACTGAAACCCTTAAAGTTTCCATTATTGTTTATTTCACTCTGTGGAAGACTAACATCAAGGAGCATTATCAAAAGCATTAATTAATAAATCAGAGTGGAAGACAATAAAAACCACAGAGAAAATCAAATTGCAGAATATTAAAAAGAGCTTGGCAATGTGGTAAACAAATGTCACTATCACTTTACATGAGGGACATTGCATCTGACTGTTCTCACCCTGGATTAATGGTGTACTGGGAGGCAACTGTGGAAACACTCCATCAGTCCACATGCAAGGTGATAAGGATGGACAATGACAGAGTGCACACAGTCACTGCACTGGGGGACAATGGATTAAAAAAAAGCTGGTTGAAGAATGGATCCCACTGATTTCCTTTTGCCTCAATCCAAGTAGGGTACACTGAGATTCAGTGGGCATGTGAAGCTCAGTGAAGTTCACTGGAGATTTTTACAGGTGTATAGAATGTCTGTCCCCATAATAAAGTTCTTGAGTTTTGTTTGTTAAGGCTTTGTGTTGTTTTGAATGGTGCAAAAAAGAATGTTTTGAAAGATTATTTGTTTCTTTGTGGTTTCAAAATATGAAACAAATTCCTAAACAAGGTATTTTTAAAATAGTTTCTCCTTTGAAGATGGCAAGGTTTTTTGGTTTGATTTGGTTAAGAAATGAAAATCAATACCTTCAGAACTAGTAAGAAATGTCTAATTAGTTAACAGAAAGGCTAGCTTCAGAAGAGATGTATTTTTGCTAGTGAAGCTAAGGGGGTCTAATGTCTTCCTTCACAGTTTTACTGACAGGAGCCAGCATGGTACAGTGCATGCTAGTTTCCTGATGCAGAAATGTTTGCACAACTGCACAGTTCTTCAGGATTCCCATATTTACTGAAATCTCATGGATTTTCTAGTCCAAATTAGATGTGCTCACCACCTAGTGCAGTTAGGGTTGTCATTACTATTATTAACCTTAGGAACGGGTATTGTTCAAGAGAAACAAGAACTGCATCCTGGGGCTTTTCAGCACTGCAGTCCATTGCCCTGTCCCCAGGCGTTAAATGGTACTGATGGAAGTGGGGCCTCACAGCAAGTAGCTAATTCCTACTTGGCTCAGGATTTTTTTCCCCCTAAGTACTAAAATCTATGACTTGCAGAATGCAGAAATTGGCATGCAAGCAAAACTGATTTGGGATAAGCAGTGTGTAATCATTTCGTCTGCAGAAGGAAAGTTAACTGTTGTCTGGAATTAGCGCGCTATCTGAAACCGACAGTCAGTGCGCAGATCCACAGTTTAGTATTTCTACCTCTAGAACACACTAAGCCAGAGAAATCACACCTTAACAGTTCTGTCTCAAAAGATATCTTACTGTATTATAAACAAATATCAATATATATTTGTGGATTTATTTCTTAGGCACTGTCTTGCTGCATTTCACAGCATTATTTAACCAAAAGCATAAAACTAGAGACTGTCTAGCTTTAACCACCATTCAATAATCATACAAGTATTAAAGGCTACATCCTTACTCCCCTTCCCTGAGGATTGTATAAGTCTGTTCTGGTATTTGTTCCCAAAGATTGGCAAGCACAAGGATGGGTTCTTGGGAAAAGTAAGAATGGATTTAGGGTAAGCTTTTTAAACAGCTTTGAACTACTGCAGTCTATGAGGACTGAGATTCAAAAGGCACAATATTATGCCTTCACATATCTTCACATTTTATGTAAAGATGTACTGGCTGGTGCTTGTCAATATTTTTTCAGCTGTTTATGGATTTATTTTTATCAGATAATAATAATAATAATAATAATAATAATAATAATGATTTATTATCAAGAAGTCCTCTGGAAGAGTCTATGTTGGCCTTAAAGTCACTACCAGCCTATGTTGGAAACTCTGGTTTGGTTGATAGATTAAACAAACCATGAATTTTCCTAGTTGCTGAAGTGCAGGGTAAATACTTTTACCTGATCATCTGTGCCTCATTGAAGTCACAGACATTAGTAATTTTTTTCATTAAGCTAAATTTAAGCATGATTTTTTTTCTCCCTACCTTCACACACTCCAAAGGAGCTAAAATTTAAGATACCACGGACACACTCAAGCAACAAAAATGATTATTCACTGGTATTCTCATTCTGCAGCTGGCAAATGCGAACATATGAAATGTGTAGTTGCTGATAATGGTACTAATGGAACAGATGTCTCTTCATATTGAATCTGGCAAAAAAGTAAAAAAAATGCTGGATTTTTTCATCTGCTTCTGTGTGATACATTTGATGCCCCAGTGGACACGTTAAGTAGCAACACTTTTTGAAGATTCCTTGAGAATTGGCATCCTGACCACGGGAAAAATACATAATCTTGGAATGAAGAAAACTCTTGGTATTTACCACCTTAGCTTAATTTTCCCCTTCTAAGACCTAATTTATTCTAAGAATAAATCCCCAGCTTCAGCTAAACTGAACGTATTCCCCATTTTCCCTCTGTGCCTTCACCCAAGTCTCCTGCCATCTTCCTTCACTTCCTCAAGTTCACAGGATACCATTTGATGAGCAGCTCTGTGGGACAGGCCCCTGGTTATCAGCACCTGTGCAAAGCCACGAGTCTTGCCTGCCCCAGTGAATTGGGTAGACCACACCCTGCAGTGGCAGAGCACTGATGCTGCGCTGGGCACCAGCCAAGCCAACGCAGCAGCCCTTCTGGGCAGTGTACTCCATGTCTCCAAAGCTACATGGCAACAAAGGGCTTCTTCATGAATTTTCATATCAAATTCCATCAGAACTGAGAGCTGAGCATTCCTGTGGAACTCTGGCTCACTGGAAACATGGCTAAAAAGTGGCAGAAATAAGGTAATGATTTTTTAAGTATATGTAAATATATGCTTTCCCCTCTAGTGAGACAAATCTGAGAGGTCTGTAAGGTTCTTTTATGTTCCTGGTGAAGTTCCAAAGACTGTAAGTATGTCTTACTGGTTAGAATTAGCAGCCAGAGAAAATTAAGAGTTTCTTATGGCAATGTTGTGGGCATTGAGTAGGGAATATCCTCCTTAGGATTACTTGGAGGGGGCTGAAGCAAAGTTTTAGAAATTATGAAAAACTTGAGACTTGGTAACACAGAACACATGAAAATACATGAAAAAAAGAAAGTGCTAAAATGAGAACCAGAAAGGAAGATAAGCAGATTTCAAGGACTGTCAGAGTGAAGGTAGCATTTCCAAGGAGCCTCAGATTCACAGAGAAACCTTACTGTTCTCACTGACTTTTGATCTAAGTTTCATGCAGCAGGTTAAGAAGGTGAGACCAAGAACAGCCATGGACATGTTGGAGAGAAAGATCTGGAGCAAATACTCCCTCCTGCTCAGTCATGTTCCTCCCTGACCTATATCCCCACTTCCCACTCTGAGACACTCTGGCATCTCTTCTGCCTTCAACTTGCTTCATTTGCAACCAAAAAAAAAAAGGTGCGAACAGATGCTTTTGGCATGAGAAAGCTTCCAGACCACCTCCTCCACAATCCCAACTGTGATCAGCCTGGGTCTTCAGGGTTCAAGCTGCTCCCATTACCTACTCCCTATACAATTTTCAAGCTGTTTTTAAGCTGTTCACATAAGCACTCTCAAGTAACCTCAAAAAAACTTCTGCTATTGCAGTTGACTAAACAAGGCACCATTGATGTGCTCTACAGTATTATAGTCATCATGCTGTTCACTATAGAAAAAGGAAAGAAAAGTTCATGTTACCTACTTTACAATGCTAAAATATGATGTGGACATATTCCAGGCATACAAGAATCCCACTTCCTGTGACTGAAATAAATGACAGCTCAGAATTTGCAAGGAACAAGTTCGGCTGGCAAAGAGACAGAACTGTCAGATTTCTCACTTGGGTTCATTGCTGACAGAAATGGACTCCAGGCCTATGGCTCCACACACGGACACATGTAAGCTAAACAGCACCCAGAAAAACAGTAATCTCACCAAAATTAATTATTCCTTTTAGAAGGTGAAATAGTTCCACCAACAACATTATTTTTTCAATCTGAAGTTTCCCTGATGTGATGCATCATTATGAACTTTCCCTGATGTTTTGTCCACTTGGGCCAGCCACTTTTCCAAAGCAATTCCCTGGCACTGCTCAGGAGAGGCCAAGGACCATTCTTAGTGGGCAGCACTCCTCAAGCCAATGATTTGGAGACAGGATTTAGCACTAAGGATGCTCACTGTTCACTCCTACAGGCCTCAGTGTCTGAAAAGTAATAAGTAACTCCAGATAACAGTTCATTTTCCTCATGCAGACACAAAAATTACACATTGCCAAGTCCCACATTAGGTTTGCTTGCATGCCAATTACTGCATTCTGCAATTTAGTTTTATATTTTAGTACTTAGGGAAAAAAAGAAAGGGAGTATTCAAAACCTGAGTATTCAATATGAGGCAGAAATAGCTGAATGCTGGGTTCTACTGCAAATCAGAATAGTTAATGACGTACCCATTTTTCACAGTCTTGGCCACAAGCCTGACTTTTTTGCCTCTTTATACTGGCTGGCAACATTATGGGTCCTAAGGACAGATTTAAATCAATTCTGTGCTTGCTAGCCCTGAGATATTCTTTCCAGAAGAATTCCTGGCTGCCTGGCACTATCCAGATTGAGTTGAGGATGTCATGAATTTCTCATTTTTTTACTAAGAGAGGAAAAAGCCAACTATTTTGGGAAACTCCATCTGTGTTAGTGCTACCATGATTAGAGATGGAAGTGCTTGAACTGTCTCATTCCTTGTCCTGTAAAAAGAGTTATCAGCAGAAAGGGCAGCATACAGGTTGAACATACTCCTGTTTCTGTATCAAGAGGTTGACTGAGGCAGGTCCTCCTGTTTGAGCTGTCTCTGAGAAATGCTAATGGTCCAAATTGACTCCTCTGGCTCTCTACAATATACTAGTTTTCACAATTAACTGCAAGCCTCCCCACAGTACCTTGAAAATTTCTAAGTTTTATTTAGACATTGAAACAGGCAGCACAAGAAGAAACACAACTTAAAATTGATCACAGAAATTACAGAATGGTTTATATTGGAAGGGACCTTAAAGATCATCTAGTTCCAACCCCCTTGTTATGGGCAGGGGCACCTTCCATGTTGCTCAAATGATAGGACAGGTTATATCCCAGGACAGAGGGGATAGAAGTACTCCTAGGCTAGGGCAGTCCAGCTGGCAATTTAGGTATATTAGTCCATCAGCAAGCATATTGCTCTGTGTTTACACATGGTGGGAAGAACAGCAGGCTGGAATAATGTATCCCATAGAAACCACAGTTTACCTAAAACCACCGTCGTGCACACAAGGCTGCGTTGGCCTAGCCCCCAGCAGCTGAGAATGCCAGTGCTCCTGTGAATATATGGCAAACTGAAGAACAATAGTCTGTGTCTAGGCTTGGCATAGACCTAGAACTGGTCAAAGAGGTGAAAATTGATGTGGGCTTAGTTACCAAGCGGCCTCAGGCTACAAATACATGAGCCACTTACCAGAGCAATTAAACTTGTGACTGCCAGGCTGAAGCCACAGACACACAACAGAATTACAGTCAAGAAGTAATGAAAAGTTTTCAGTCAAGGGCACTCGTCACAAAATAGGTAATAATATTCCAAAACTTCAGAATCTTGGAAACATAAGTAATCAACAGTGCATGCACAAGCAAAGCATGAAACAAGAAGTATGGTGCTTGCTATTTGCATGGCACAAAGTTTAATGGTAACATGAAGAGTTTAGAAGAAATTATTTTAGTTTTCTGAGGGAAATGCTAGAAAGTCCTTGCATTTCAGCTCACATACAAAAATCATTCATTAGCTGTAGGGGTTTCCAGCCACTGGGAGCTGGCAGAAGGGGGTTTTACCCCTTGTGTGCCGACACGAAGAAGTCTGGAGGTCAACGCTGAAACCCCTCTGGAAGGCGGCACTCAGTGCCCAGCACACGATGAAAACGGGGCAGAGCTCCTCACCCAAAGGGGCTGGATCCTCCTGTCGCTGTCAGGCAGGCACACAGGCCAAGGCAAAGAAGAAAGAGAGGGGACTCTCCATATGTGCTCCACACAGGTTTATTCCAGCGAAATGACAGGGATGAAGAGGCCAATTGGCGGGAGGGTCCAGGGATCTTATACTGGGTCCAGAATAGGTGGGGAAAGGGATCTCAGCCAATGGAATAGAGACAAGCAGGTAACAGGAAGGGAACCAATGGGAACAACACATAGGAGGGACTCAGGGAAGGATCCAATGGGGCGTCGAGGAACAAGGAACTTTCTAGAACTAATACATATTTAAAAAGGAACGTGAATATACATAACTTCATACATAAAACAGGCAGGCAACATACTAACCAATGAGGGGAAAATGTGCAAAAGACAAAACAAGGGACTCATGGGTTCTCACCATGACTGAGTTACATGCTAAACTTGGGTTGCTAACACCACAGCTGGTTGCTTGTGTTTTCCTCAGGAGACAGTGGTTGAAATCACCTGCACCCCCGCAATTAATCAGCATCTAAGCAGTAATCTAGGCAGGAAATCGAGACTATCTGTAAGTTCGTCTGTATGTATAAAGGCACTATGATTTCCTTCCTTTTTTGTTTTCCTGTTTTATGTTTGTCTAAGATGTAGATGCTGCTTCTTCATTTCACTGTTCAAATGATTTCTTAGTAGGATGTCTTTTATGAAGTTGACCTTCTGTCTTTCCCATCCCACAAAAATCAGACTGTATGTGATAACTTCTTTTCATAGACCTCTTTTCTTCTAGTTTTTTTCCAGTCCTCTCTGCCTATGAATTGGTTTTTTTGGGAGGTTTCTTGTTTGTTTGTTTGTTTGTTTGGGGGGGTTGGTGTTTTTTTTAAATTTTATTTTACTTTGGGGATAGTTCAAAAAAGAAATCTCTGTATTGCTTTTAAGCATCTCTGAGGTTGGTTTTCTCGCTAAAAGCCTACAAGAGTTTTTGTCTTCTTCTCCTACATTGTATTGCCAGAGCATTGCCTTAGAGGTACATAGACTTGTTCTTCATGCTTTGTGATGCTTTGAATAGCATGGGCTTTCTGATAATGTTCCTGATTCTGGGAAGGCTTTTTGCAGCCTGAAAGTGGTAATAAACACACCATGGCTAAGGCAGATGAAAGCTAAGCATCAGCCCAAGACCAGAGTTGGCTTTGCCCCAGCAGAGATGACTCTTTGCCTCTGGAAAGGGAGTAAAACAACTCACAAAGTGCCAGATGTTGGTGGTTCACAGACTAAAAAAAGCTTGGAAGTATTTTATTTGAACACTTAACTAAAGGGAAAGCAATGGGAGAGCAGTGGGGTAGAAAAGGTTTGAAGGAAAACTCAACTCTCTGAGACTGATAACTTTGGCTCTATAAATGTTGTAAAGAAAAAACCCACACCATGTAGTTTCATCATTATATCCAATAATCAGTATTTGCTGCTCTGCCCAGCTCTCTGATTTTTATTTCAGCAAGCTTTTCTGCAGTAGGAAGCTTTTATTCGCCTTCAGCCCCAAGCAGTCCCACTGATGTTTTTTTCACATTTAAATATCTTTATTATGTGTATATTTAAAAGATATTATTAATTATTTGCACTATTTCTTAAATAAATGTCTGCAATAATAAAATTGTTCTCCTGCAAAATTACTTATTGAGACATGAAGTACTGGTGTCTTCCTGCTCCTGTGTCGTGTTTAATGCAGCAAGCCAATGGTTAAGAGCAAAGGCTCACCAGCAGCTTGTCTTAGTGTGCAGTTGGACACGACAGCTGCCAAAGGTCTAATTTAGGTGTTTTCTTTGAAGATGATGTAGCTTAGTGGTGGGAACTTGTGGGAAACTTCACTTACTTAAAAACCAAATGATAAAGCAGCAGCCACAGCTGCAGAACAGACAGGGATGAAAGAGAGAAGCTCGCAGACCCTCCTGGCTGGCTTTCCTGCTGCAGGCAGCATCATCACACTGTGGACCTTGAGATAATGCACCACTTCTTGAGACTGTATGGACATCGATGCAATCTTCCCTATATAAAGTGGAACACACTATTTAGACACTTAGGGATAGTTTCTAGATAGTTTGAATGAAGGGCTTTCCTCATAGACAGCTGTGTACTTGTCCCACAGGAAACTGAGGTTTAAATGTCATGCTTGGAACAGCAAGAAAACACAGAGAGAGGGTGTAAGCTGGCACCTACTGGACTGCCTGGGGAGTCATCAAGAAAACAGACATTAAATGCAGCAAGTACAGAAACATGGGCCTTACACAGGTGATAAACCTAAGATCAGAACTGTTTCCAAAATACATGGACAAGTTCAATAATAGCAGCCACATTAGTACTTGGCTCAATAACATGTTGTGGTTTAGGAATGGTATTTCCCAGTTTAGTACTCCTACTAAAAAGAAAACCACTCCCCTCCCCACTCTGGCTCAATATTTGCATTTGACACACTTGTCATATATCCTTTTGATATATCAAAATTCTATTTATCCTTTCCAACAAGATTTACATATCTATATATGGATTTTTTTTCCCAATCCAGTCCAGAAAAACTTTGTTCCTTATTTGAGAAAATTTTTTTATAATTGTATAAGTAAAATGAAATTCAAAATATTATGAAGGTTACATTGAGTGTATTCTTAGATGCCTTGTCTTTGAAAGGGTGTTCTTGAACCTGAGGTTTCTCCCACATGTTTTCTTACTCCTTTTTATGACTTATTAATTTGGAACAATCTTTGTAGTAGTAACACCCATATATAAAAGGATGTCCCATTCTCTATGTTTGATCAGCATTCCAATGCTGATCAAAGATGGAGATTTTATTACCTCTTACCCTCAGTTTTACAGATTGCTTTTTAAAAGATGAATCCAAAACACACCACACTGGTTTCATTAATACGATGTACTGACTTTGTTGGTCCTTGTGCCTTATTATACACTCAGTTAATATAGACATGCTTGGAATAAAAGCCAATATAAAAATCAAGAAGATGTATGTGAAACTCTAGACTGAAGACACTAGCTATGAATAATATCAGACAATTCAAAGTGCATGCTGTGGAAATTTAAACAGCATGTTAAGAAAGAAGATCTGGTATGCTATCAATTATGGAGCTGCACTTCAGCAATTGCTGATCAATCTTTAACAAGTTTATCACCTTTCTGGAGTAGTTTTACCAAATAGCTGCCACATTTCAGCAGCAAAATTCTCCTTAGGAGAATTACAAAGGTTATGTGACAGTTACACACTAATTCAGTCCTATAATCTGAGAGCTTTAATAGCGAGCTAAGAAACCCAGCTGCACATGAGAAACAGTTTAAGAGTGCGAGTTTGCATGCAATGACAAGTCTGGCAGAAGGAAAAAGCAAACTCATTTGTCTGTGTTTCCATCAGGTAGGAGGAGGAGTGATGCATCATGATAGACTTGATATATAAGAAACCTCATAGTGCCCAACAGTGTTCTTTAAATGCCAGAGAGCCTGCCCAGGGAGCCTTGATTGTGTGCTGAAAACAGTTAAGAGGATTGGCTGTGATGTCTCACTGCGGCAAAGCTAAAAATTTGAACAAGTTTTTTGGAGCTTGTACAGAGGATCTTAAATATCTTACAGTTTCGTTGGGTTTTTATTAAAGATCTGCCTTGGAGAACAGTAATTCCATAAATTAGTGACCTTAATAGCAAAGATAAAAAGCAGAATTTCTATTTCATCATTTGTAGGCTGAAGAGCACTCAAGTCTTCCAAAAGTTTTGATCAAGTTTGGACAGCTGCATTTTGTATTGAAGTTACTTCTGTTCTGTTGCTAATCTTTTGTCTTGCAAGTGGATTCCTTTTCCCTGATAATTTAAATGTCCTTCCAATTCTCATGTTAGAATAGCAAAGTCAATGAGGAATTTATGGAACTAATTCCCACTACAGCAAGCACAGAATCTAATATAAGCCCATCAATAAGTTTGTAAGAACCTATTGAAATGAATGGATTTAAAAGAATTGCTAAGTTCATCTGACTTAGGCAGGAAATTCTCTTTCACAAATAGATAACAAAGACAAAGACATGTGAGGAATACATTGAAGTTCAGTGAATTTTTTATTACAAAAAACCCCAAACCCCAAAGGCAACAAAAACATGCACATAGGGGTTTTTGTTGGATTTTTATTTTATTATTATTCAGCTACTGCTTTTGCTTCTCTTCAATTACCCTTGTTATGCTTCACTCATTTTGTACTGATTAACTACATGTACGCACACAGATATATATATACACACACACACACTTGGGTTTAGAACAAGCTGTTTAGTTTTCTTTTGTTTTAAAAAACTCACTGCTACCAATCACATTTTAAAAGAGCTCAGAATTTATTTCTAAGGCCTGCATGGTTCAGCTGCTCACCACCTGCGTGCCCTTCCAGCACACTGAGGTCTAACACTTATTGACACTGATGCAGTGCCAGAAGGCAGCTGCTCCCACAGAATGCAGCTGTGGGGAACACAGGCAGAGAGATTAGTTCAGTCTGTGGGACACAAGCTCATCTTACTGGGGTGATATTGAATTGAAACCAGTAAGATGTGATAGACACAGGTTGATTACTTGCTGAGTAATGCAGTGCAAAAGACACCATGCACATATCCTCCCATAACAGCTTCCCAGTGTTCCAGTCCTACCTCACAGGACTCTTTATTTCTCCAAATACTGAGTCTGCAGAAGCCTGCCAACCCTGGCTAAATCAAAACAATCTGAAGCTTTGCCAGAGGCCTTGTTTACTGATGCGAAACTTTGCTTTGATACTATCACAGACAAAGGGCATATAATAAATACCAAAAAAACCCAGTAGAACACACCATGAAACAAAAAACAAAAAACAAAACAAAACAAAAAAACAAAAACAAAAAAAAAAACCCAAAAAAAACCCCAAAAAACCAACCATGGACCAAATGGAAATAACTGGTCCTCTGATCTCAAACAGATGAGGCAAAAGGAAAGACAGTAAGAACTGTGTTTGTCAGCTCTAGCGAAAAGACACTGCAGTGTTCACACATGGAAAAGCTCATCACAGGGGACAGAAAATGTTCTGTTCTGAGCTTCCATTTGGGGCAGGAAAACAACCAAAGTGTTTACAATCACAACAAAACGTCAGGATTTGAAGAACAGATTTTATAGAGCAAATTATCTGGAGAGGCTGTGGTTCTGCCATCACTGGATGTTTTTTGAAAGGATTCATGCAAGATTGAAAAGATTGATAGAATTTGTGAAGATTGGTGTAGAGAAGTCTGATCTTGATGTCACCTGGCAAGTTTAGTCCTTTATACCTAATGAATAGCTCTATTAATCCAACATATTTTCTCCCTCAAGGGCAGGAGTCACAGGAGACTCTCACGTGAAAATTTTTGAGCTCCTCCACATCTGTGCATTGTGTTGGCAAATAAGTCAGTCCCAAAGGCAGAAAATGAATGCATTGCAGAAGCCGCACCCTAGCTCCACTACTGAGCTATTTTCTGTACTGATTGATGAGGCACTCCTGCAAAGAAAATTATGTGGCGCCTTTTTCCCCACTTGGGATGATGGAAGTTCTTCAAAACTGACCCAGTTCACCACTAAAATGGATCTCTCTCACATGCATTTAGCCCACAGGAGAAAAGGATATACTCTAAAATTCAAACATGGATCAAATGAGCAGAGAAGGTACGTCATCATTATGATGAAATCTCAGCTCTTAGTGGCAATTCATGAAGTAATTTTCTCGTTTGTTGCTCATCTAGGTCACCAGATAACGATACTTAAATACAGCAAAGAGCCAATTATGATTTAAACTGCTCAAAGAAAATGACATATGACTTCTTTTAACTTGGACAGCATAAACTGCTTAAAGTATTCAGAAGGAAACACAGTCAGAGATATTTTGTACACACATATGATGATGATTACAAATCACTGTCTTCTCATATACAGTGAATGTGCCAAATGACCATCTGGTACAACTTTGTCAGCAGGCACAGTTCCACCAGAGGTAATGGGGTCATAGTTAATTGGCCAAGAGCTGTATTTGGCCTACAGTTTTTAATGACTCCTAGAGAAGCTGCTGTGGCTATCAGTCTAAACTTCCCAATCCTGACAGTCTCAACTTGTAGAAGTCATCAGGTTATTCCTAACATTTCTCATTTCTCTTTGCTTTCAGCTGAAAGGAAATGGTCTGTGTACCTGCTGAGACATTGAGATACATGCTGTGGCTTGGACATATTCACAGAAAAATAGAATTTCTAGGTTTACAGTAGTCAGCTATAAACTTACAAAGCCCTTTGACTGCCTTTCTGGGAAACTGATGTTATAAAAGGGGGAAATAATTACTTTGAGGGCTGTGTATAAAACCTGATGTCTTTTGATGCCTTCAAATATTACATCAATATCAGCAATGAACACCTGACAGTAGAGGCAAATTGTTTATAGGTGTGCTGTACAGACAGCTACAATTCCCTGAGTAATGACAGCAGTCCACATAAGCATCAGAGGTTTATTAGGCCCAAAATCTATTTCTTTGGCTACCAAGAGAGAGGAAAAATGCAGATTCCTCCTAGTCAGATTTCTATTAGAATTGCATTTTTGACCTGACACAGTCAAAAAACCCAGACATTAACTCCACAGAGTAAAGTTATTGCTAAAGTTAGGGGATCTTTTTCTGGGAAGAAGAAGATTCCCAGTTCAGGCAATGATAAACTGAAAGGTGGGTACAAACACTACTGTGAAAAAATTTTTGCACACATTAAGGTTAGATCACCCCCAGCACTTGCATGTTACCAAGAAAGTGCCTACAGAGGACCAGTATGGGAGAATTCCCCAAGAAACTTCTCGGTACTCAGCATGATAGGGCACCTCTGTCATACTACTGCTGCAGTATGGGGAATAAGCACGTTGAGTTTCCAAAGCTATGTTCACTTTCAGACAACTGTGCCTAAGACTTTAGGTCACAAAACCTGACTCAAATGCTAGCTTCTAATAAACTCCATAGCAAAGGTGACATTTTCATTACTTGGATTGTGAAACTATAGGCAAAGAAGGGAAGCAAAACTCCATGAGGAGCCTGCAGCACGGTATTTATGTCATTCTCATGGGAGCACACAAGAGCGTGAACACCTTTTATTCTCAAGTATTTCTGTAAAGGAAATAAAGAATCACAGAGCAGAGAGTGTGCTCTGTATGGTGAAGTATCATTTGCTATACAATGTAGCTAGTAATATGAAATAAGACAGCTACAAAAAATCATAGTTACAATGAATCAAAGGTACTTTTCTTGTCCTTTTTCATGTATTTACTTAATAATTTATTTGCTTGGGTTTTAAGATTGGTGATATCCTGCTGATCTAGGTAATTATGCACCGGAATATGGGACAATCAGACCCAGGCTGTGTTTATCTCTTTCCATGGTATTAGCTTACAGATAATAAACAGTTATGCCAGTTTGCCAAAAGATGCATATATTACATTATTAGTAATTTTTTAGTAATTATTGACAATGAATGTGGTCAGTATTGCTTGTAGCATAAAAAAAAAAAAAGAAAAAAAAAGAAGTTGTTTGCACTTCTGATTTTAGGGATGCAAAAATTTTGTCAAATGTATTGCAAGCCCACAGAATTCTGTCATTGAAAAGGCAACAAAAATGAAACTAAAGTTAGATAGATTTTATACCATGTACTTTTCAGAAAAAAAAAAACAAAAAAAAACCAAACATGATAATCAGGAAAGCTGAATTATCCTCTTGAAAAAGATTGGTTTCCCAGGGTTATATTCCAGTTTATTGCTAGCACAGCATGAAGGAGTCAAAGTGTCAGGCAGATGCATAGGGTCTGTTGTTCATCCATCCTGCCTCTGAATCCCGTGAAAAATACCTTTTCCTGGCAAGATGCCAGGATCATAGATTAGTTTCGGTCAGAAGGGAATTTTAAAGGCCATCTAGTCCAACCCCCCTCAATAAGCAGGGGCATCTTCCTCTCGTTCATGTTGCTAGAGCCTGATGTACAGCATCACGCTGCCCACGCCCCGCTCCGGGACGGTCCCGGGGCCAGGCAGGCGCTCAGCACTGAGGTCTCAGAGACAGCGAGACCAGCAGATGCCACCTACAGCTGGGATTTTTCTCCCCATTGCTGCACTGCCAGACCTCGGGAAGAGATGTGACTTCAGGTAAAAGCACAAGTCTCTTTCCAGCGCCCCAGCTTCCGACTTTTAAACCATCCTCTCTACTGTTCGCGTTACCTGTCTCTTGCTGCCCAGATCGAGACGGACACGGCTGTAACTCTCAGGATCGAGCAAAGAGGTGCACCGGCACATCCGTCCTGCACGGACCCAGCACCGCATCCCGCCGCTCAGGGAGCCGCACCGCCGCAGCCGGGCTGAAACAGGTCAGTGCATCCTTGCTCCACTTTCAAAGTGCTCTGTGCCGTCGGGAACGGGGTTTTGCTTTTTGGGGAGCATACCGAGGACATCGGCTCCCCCAGAGGGCAGGACTCCTGCCGTGGGCGCCCCGAGGTCGGCGTGGAAGGCGACCGGGTCGGACCTCTGGGCTCCCAGGCGAGCGCTGTCACCCTGCGATGGTCGGTCACTTCGGAGGAACCCGAGGCTGAGCGCTGACCCTGCACGGCACTCACCTGTGTGGGAGGAGGGAAGGGGCAGCCTCTGGGTCACTTGGCTACTGGATAAGCCCTTGGTAATCTTCCTTTGCTCCCAACAGGGTGGCGGTGGGCAGCTCATGTGAGATTTTGGCTTTTGGATGTGCCAGAGGAGACAGCCTTGCAAAGAGCAGAGGTCACACCTATTTTTCACCACTTCCAGGTCATCCTCAACACCACTGATCCTAGCCATCCTCTCCTGTAGCCATGGAGAGTTCCTCCCTCCCTGAAATCAATTCCTCATGTGCAGACTGCACTGGGAGAGGACATAGGGGTCTGAATATGTCCACTCCTCCACTTAGCCCCAGGTACTACATCACGGTGCCTGTCATCTACTCAGTCATCTGTGCTGTGGGACTGACAGGCAACACTGCTGTCATCTATGTAATCCTCAAAGCACCAAAGATGAAAACGGTAACCAACATCTTCATCCTCAACCTGGCCATTGCTGATGAGCTCTTTACCTTGGTGCTGCCCATCAACATTGCTGACTACCTGCTCCTGCAGTGGCCCTTTGGAGAGTTCATGTGCAAGCTCATCATCTCCATAGACCAATACAACACCTTCTCCAGCATCTACTTCCTCACTGTCATGAGCATTGACCGCTACCTCGTTGTGGTGGCCACCACCAAGTCCAGGAAGATGTCCTACCGCACCTACCGAGCAGCCAAAATTGTGAGCCTCTGCGTCTGGTCCTTTGTCACTGTCATCATCCTGCCCTTTACTGTCTTTGCTAAGATACACAAGGAGCAGGGGCGCTCCCAGTGCGTCTTCGTGTTCCCCCACCCCGAGAGTGTCTGGTGGAAAGGCAGTCGGATCTACACTCTTATTCTAGGCTTTGTCATCCCAGTGTCCACCATCTGCACCCTCTACACCACCATGCTCTGCAGACTGAGACATCTGCAGCTCCACTGCAATGCAAAAGCCCTGGACAAAGCCAAAAAAAAGGTGACAGTGATGGTGGTTGTTATCCTGGCTGTGTGCCTGTTCTGCTGGACGCCCTTTCACCTTAGTGCAGTGGTGGCCCTCATCATGGACATCCCACAAACTCCACTCGTCATTGAGATTTCCTACTTCATCACCAGCCTAAGCTATGCCAACAGCTGCTTTAACCCTTTCCTGTATGCCTTTCTGGATGACAGTTTCCGGAGGAACTTTCGCAAACTGATAGATTGCAGATCCGCCTCATAAAGCCAGCCCAACCCTCTGCCCTGTCCTGTGTCCCTCCTAGAGTCACCTGCTTCTCCTGGGTGACTCCAGTCTAGAGAGTGCTTTCTCTCCAGTCTCCTTGTGATGGCCCACAGGGCTTCAGGTTGTCTCACTACCCAAGACACGAACTGGGGCGTGGTGCGTCTTTCTCAATTATCCTGCACTCATTTCCTTAGCACTGCTTTCCTTGCCCTGTGTTTTTGGTTGGTTGGTTACTTAGTTAGTTAGTTAGTTAGTTAGTTAATTAGTTAGTTAGTTGTTGGGTTTTTTACATTCCTTCTCTCTAATGTGCTTTCTGACCTAGGTTTGGAGCTGCCACAGGTCTCTTTTCCCTTTTTCAAGGCATTGTTTTGTGAACTCAAGACACATGACTGTCTCAATCACTGGTGATTTGTAAAGCTCAATAAAAGTGTGTTACCAACTGTCCTGCTTAATGATTCCTCAGTCTCTTTCCGTACCTGCAGGACCTGCTTACCCAAAGTCTTGCAAACTTAGCAATATTGAAAAGGCACAACTCCAAAGGATAAGGAATAAACCAAGGTATTGAGCTCATTACGTTTTACAGGGGACTAAGATAAGGTAGTCAAAATCCATGATAACATGTAACAGAGCTATCAGTCTGGATTTAAGGAAAAAAGAGCAAGTCCTCCCTAATGAATAAAATACACAGGTGTGGGTTTGGAGCCACTTGCTGCAGAAAATAGCTTAACAGTACACTTGGTCATAGTTTGCAAAAAAATGCAGCTTTTGTTTATATCAGAAGTGGTGAATACTTTATCATTTGTCATGTGTTTATGGGCTATTGCACTTACAGATATTTAGTTTGTGGTCCTAGAAAACAGAATCAGAGGGTATCTTCAGAACCAGTTGCCTTTTAAGGGTTTGAAAAGATCCTTCTAAAACATGGAGAATATCCTGACTTCTTCCCTTAGAAATCACAAATAACTTGCAGTGGTTAGGCTACTTTTAAACTATCCCTCACATACTTGTATTCCACTTTTTGGTAAGATTTATTAATATTTTTCTTAAGAAGGAGAAGTGAAAAAATAAATTTAAAAAAATACCCAAAATAAGGTTTAATTTTACCTGAAGCAGGAGAGAGAGGGTGAAAGTTTCACTAGAATTCATATGTCCAAACACTGCATGAGGAGGTTTTTTCCTCCTGTCTCATCTCCTCTTTTAGTCCTCTAAGGAAATCTACAAAAATGTTGAGGACTGAGAAATATCTGCAATCACTTAACATTTCTCTTCTTAGAGGTGCTCACTGCACTTCCTGCAGCAGATGCTAAATCAAAGTAACACATTTTTTTACATATTTTCACCTCCTCTGAAAACAGAGAGATAGGGAATGTGGCTAAGGAATTGCATTTCCACTTACACAGGAGGGCATGATGGTTTTCAGGAGGTGCATAAGGATTTGTATGGCATGTCCTCAAGTTTGCAGGTTGCTCCTGGGAGACCTTGTACCAGGTCCTTTCCCACTGCTGCAGTTTAAAGATCTGCCATAAGCATATGGAAAGTTTCCTTTGAGAAATCCTTCCACAGAAACTCCAAATAAAAATTTTACTTGCAGATTATAGCAATTATGCACCCTGATACTTTATAATAACATATAACTGGGTTGACACTTAAATCATTTCTCCTTATAAGACATTGATATTCCCTGCTAATAGTGCTAAGTTCAACACCCAGTCTAGCTGTTATGGAAATGGAAGGACTCCTTTCGGGAATGACAGTGTTGTTCTGTTTCATTGGAGGGTGGATGATTTGACTTCCATCACACACAGAAGCTGGCCTTTGGAAGAGCAAGCCCAAAAGGTGTGGAGCACCCATTTCCACAGTGCATAGAAAAAAACGTGCTTCGAGAACCAGTGTCCCACACTTTATCTTTCTGCCTGAAACAAAGCGTAATTAAGTTTTCCCACCAGCTGCCTGGTGGTCAGTCACTTGCCATGGAGAAAGAATTTAGTCTTTATGGGCCAAGTAGCAAAATCTCTCTTTGTTTAGGCTGCTGCTACACACACCACCTCTCTTTTATTCTTCAGTCATCATGTCCACAACAACATTATTTGCTTAAAGACTGCATGCAGTTTAAAAAGTAAGCATCTTTATTCTCCAAAAAGACATTTGCAGCACCGTCGTGCCCTCTTTGGTGGTGGTCCTTCCCTGGAAACTGATGAATGCCAGTGAAATAAAATTCTCTGTCTAACAGTGACCATAGTGGCACAGATTTGAACATTGTTTGTGATAGTGACCACCTAAGTGCTTTGGTCATGCTGCTATGCAGTTACATTTGTCTCATCACCTGTCAGGGCTTCTTTTTACCCCAGAAATATTACTGAAACTTTGGTAGCTTTGTTGTGCTTCTGAAAAACCTACTCTGTTCCTATACATCAAACACATCTCTGAGATGCCGACTGATAGTTACAATAAGTTATAAGAACAGTCAGATTTGTATTCCATTTTTATCTAGCTTTGAATATCAAAATTGTAACTGTTCCTGAAAAATATAATCTGGTTCAAATTTTTAAATAAATAAACAACTTTCTAGTCTAGATCAGTGTGGAGAGGGTTCTTTAAAATCTTTGTATTTCTCAGGAAATGGGAAAGCATTTTAAAGTATGCCTTTTCTCTTAGCCAATGTTTCATTTCATTGTCTTCCCCATGCTCATTTTTTGTTTTCCTAAAGGGAAAATATGAGAAGAATTATCTATTAGCAAATTTCACTTCAAAGTAACTTGGATTGCTTGTCTTTTTTCTAGTAGAATCATAAAAATGCAAACAGAATACCACCTGTTGTAGGCACAATCCTTCCCTAAATTCCTTCTCATTCTGAAGCCACATCTTACCTATTCTTCACAGTAGGGTGAACATCTGAGAAGAATTCACTGTTTCTCCAAATGCTGGAGTTTTCCCAGCATTGTTGGTCACAGAGCAGACTGAGGCTTGAGCAATGCCCAGCTCTGACAGGGGTGTTCAGCTCAGTTTCCTGCACTGGGCAGCCCCCACCTTGCACAGCTGTGCTGTCTGTGGTGTCTGTGACGTGTCTGGGAGCCTATCCCACTGTAGGAATTGCAGAGGAAGTTGAGTCTGGAGAGCCTGAGGAGAGTCCTGAGTGCTAAGTAAGGCCTCCTGGCACCTTGCAGACCTTCGATATGAAAACACAACACTTAGTTCTTGCTTTAGCATATGCCTGTTTTGTTTGGGAGACAGAACATTCTGGCAGAGTCTAAATGTGACCCAAACCAATACTCAGCAGGAGAGGTTCAATTTTCAATCCTGCTGGTCAGCAAGGATGGCTTGGTGTTGTATAGATGCTAAACTTTGGCTCCCAGAGCAGCAATAGATGATAATATAACAATAAATTTGCTCCCCTTAAGTATTTCTTTTTTCTTTTTTCTGGAGGAGGAGTTTATGCTCCTGTTCCGCCCATGTTTAACCAGCAATAATGAAATTTAAGAGTGTCACATTGGGAGACAATAGAGTTGCTGTAAGGAAGTATTTTATATATGTGGAAGTATTTTATATGTATGAAAATGAGTAAAATAAAAATGAATTCATTTTTTCCACAGCATAACTATAACTTGCAACTGATATTGCAGATATTTGATACAGACTACCAGAGGGAAAGCAGAGAAAATAGAAAAACAGATTATATAAATAAATAGAATAGAATTAAATTTTTTGGCTACTTATGCCTTATCCTTTCCCTTGTTTGTACTCCTCTGACTGGTGTTGAATTTAGCATTTTGAACTGTTGGCCACTGCCCAAAAGCATGCATCAAATTTTGCCTGCGAGGGAGATTTTTGGCGGGGAACAAGGTGTAAGGGGTAGGAAGGGTTGTATTCTCGGGACTGTGGTTGGTTAGAGCACGAGGAGCATACACCTGTATAATGCCTGATGCCTTGCTCTGCAGAAAGCAAGGATGGGAAAACTTCTGGGACACAGAAGGGTCTGAGCCTTGGATAAACACAAAGGAGGACAACAGGTGTTTGCTGGTTTGATTGCAGTAAAGCCTCTTAAGTCAAGGCAGGAGAGAACAGTGTCATTTTTTTCTGTTTAAGTCAGTATTCAGCTTCCCACGTGCCAAAATAATGTGATTAAACAGAACCAGGCCTCCAGCTTGTGGCAGACTTGTCAGCACCAAATCTTTTCAATACTTTGACTTCTAAAAGACATGCACTGCTTCTCATTAACATCTCCCTGTAGTCTCTATATAGCAAGCTATAGAGACCCCGAGGGTAACCCTGTGTGTGACTGTCAAGCCCCCCTTCAGCCAGGAACCTGAGTCCATGTGTCCCTTGGTGGCTCAGACACATCCTGGGAGCTCTGGTTAAAGACCTCTGGCAAACAGATATTCCGTCAGGACCATGAGTTTTCTATAAATTGTGTTTAAAAATCACCCTGCATACATTCCCAGCAACAGCAGAGTTGCCTGACTATTCCTGAGCTAGCTGCCCTAAACCCAAAGCTGATGTTGACCACCACTCCTACATTTATGGTTCCAGAAAGTTTCCAGTTCCTGCTCCTTTTAATCAATGAAAATGATCCTTTTTTCCTAATAAAATGCTTGTGAGCAAAATCTTCAACAGTTTTCTTTACTTTGCCAAAATAAGTACTCCCATTTCTAAAGAAAATTAATACTCTATTTTTAGGTCTATTATTTTTAGTAATATTTTTGTCATAAGGACTTTATCTTAAATGAAGAATACACTAATTTTGCCTAGTTATGTTTGAGCAGATGGAGTTTCTCCCTATGAGTTCAGAAGTTCTGGAATTTTCAGGGCCTGGAAATACGATAAACATTCCTTTTCCAGAGACTATTCCCATGAGGCCCAATTCAATGGCATGATATCCAAAAATTTTAAAAATAAAACATAATTCAATTAATTGCTAATTAATCAAAGAGAAAAAAGGATCTTCTATTCACCCAGTGCAGACAGCAGATGAAAGAGCAGTTTACAGGCTGGAATTTAACAGACCAACATTTAGTCTAACATCAACATTGTTGTCTAATGCACACAGCGCAACATGCAGCTGGCAAAACCCCTGTATGTTCACATGTGCAAAGGAGGCAAGTTTGTATTAAAAGAGACTGTGGTTCTTTTTCTCTTTCTGTTAAGCAGCTTATATGAGCAGCCCAGTCATGACCGGGAAATATTTCTGTTCTTAACCCTGTCTGAGGGCTAATTGCTCACCAGTGTCAGTAAGGATCTTGCAGAAAAGCCCAACCCAGTTACAGTGGTCCCCAGCCCCTTCAGCTTGTTTGGCCTCTTTCTGCTTCAAAATAGTTCCCCTGTGGACAACAGAAAAATTTTCTTTCTCAATAGAGCAAGTTCTTTACGTTGTTTTGCCAATTTAAAGCATGATTGCAACACGAGGCAACCTCTTCTGCTTTACAAAGTAAAAGAAAAATTAATTAAACTCTGCATAGGTTTTATGTATTTTCCATTTTCCCCATCTTTTTTCACTTTCATCTTTAGGAAGCACGAAGAAGAAGCACAAACCACCAACTTATTGCTATCTGAGGCTCCACAAATGCTTCCAGAATCTTTTTTTACTTACAAAACCTTTATACCACCAGAGGGAGTTCAAAGACAAATTATTCAGTAAATGTACTGAATGGAAATAAATTTCTGCTGTCATGCCTGACACTTAGCATGCATTTTTCTATGTAAGACATATTTTCCTCAAATTTTATTCAAATTTATTATTCTATGATAAACAGAACTATAACAAAATAGCTTTAATAAAGGTCAGGATTTTGTAGAGGCGTGATCCCAAAGCTGCTTGCCATTTTTCTGTTTCTTTGTAAGCATCCTCTTCCAGTATATAGTAAGAATTCTCACTAAGAATGATGTCTGGATGCAGCTGAGGACACAGCAGGTCCTCACATTCCCACTCCCACTCAATCAGCCCCCCAGAGAGACTGGTTTGGGGGAGTGTTGGGCAGGTGTCACTGACATAAAGCAGAGCCTGTGTCAGCAGGCAGAGGCCAACTCTCCTCCACACCATTCCTCAAACCCGGGCAGCCCCAGCTGCCTCCGGGCAAGGATTTGTGTGTCTCTGTACTCTGCTTCACCCTATTTTCATTAGCTGGAATTTTTTTCTCCATTTGCCTTTTTGCTGTCCCTGGTTCCCATTATCCCCACACTGTATTTAATGTTTAGGACACTTCCCCTCCTTTCAGCTTTCAGCCCCGAGATGGCACTGGTTCTTCGCTGACAAGCCATCACTGTTTTCCTAAATCAGAGTTAAAGACTAAAATAAAATGTTCCCGAGCACTAATTAGGACACTGTGTTAGAGGATAATAAAAATTAGCAAGGGGAAACAAAAATATACTGAATTTTTTATTGCCAAATATATATAAAATATCATGAATTCTTATGCAATTTTTTTTAAATGGAGATTAGTACTTTCTAACTAGTATTGGTTGAATAAAGTATGCTGAAAGCATAGGAGTAGTTTGGGTTAAACCTAGATTAAAACTCCTTTTTGCTCCTAGATTCAAATTTTCAGTTCAGACACAAGACAGATCAGTAAGGGAACAGATTCTCAACCAAAACTCTCAAGACCTTAAACAAAACTGGGGATTTTCTTTAGAGAAAATATGTCCAAAATATTTTATTTTTTTAAAGTGTATATTAAGTAAAAGAAAATCTGTATGATTCTAATAAGGAGCAAGCAGCTTAATAGTTTAAATATCTGGCAGAATTCTCAGGAGCTGTAAGTGCAATGGGCTTGGATACAGTTAGTGTGATTTTCATAAATAAATAGCTAACAGTGTAATGTGTCTTTATAGAGTATTACAGGCTCAGGTGTTGCTACAGTTCCCTTCAATATTCCAGTGTATATTTATGTTTCTTGTTGCATGGCAGTCATACAACATGCCCGTGTGGCAGCAGATCCCTTTCCTGTGGGAGGAAATTTGGGCTACACCACCTGGCACCTGGTGGGTTAGCACTCCTCAGCTCTAGCTCTGAGGTGCTTTTCTTCTGCATTACATCCCTGCCTAATGAGGCCAACTCAAATTAGTAAGAAAATGTTAGAATAGTGGAGGTGCTGGTTGGTTGTTGTTATTTTCTGCTGATACTGTGGTTGCACTGAGATCCTAAGTAGCCTGGGTTGTCGTGGTAGACATTCACCCACCTACAGAAAATTAAGAGCTTCACAAGAGAATTTGCAACCTGACAGAGACAGACACTGTCTTACTTTTCTGGGGACACTGGTCTCCTGGAACACTGAGAGGACCATGAGCCTGCTTCCCTCCTTGTGTCAGGAGAGACATGTATTTCCCAAGGTGTACTTTTCATTTCTGCATTAGATTCACCTTAAAACTGAACCTGAAAAATTGTGCATGGGCTTTTATGCCTCACTCCCTGAATCTGTGTTACAAAATGGATCTTCAGCTAAAGAAATAACAAGGCTGATTTCTGGTTGGCATAGTGACATAGCAGCAGTATGCTATATAAAACTACCATGTGATTTATATTAGGTACCTATGGAAGCTATTGTCTTCATATTTGATGGGCCTTAGAGTTTGGCATTTGTTCTCTGTGATAAGCTAAAGCTACTCAACTATCAGCAAGAGTTTGTGTGACAGGTCATTGTTGGTTTGTGGTGCTGCAACATGTGATGAGAAATTTGGACAACAAAATATGTAAACTTATTATAAAGAGAGAAAGCACCTAGCTCTCATTTTTGGAGATACCTTGACCAGTTTGAAAAACCAAACCCAAAACCAAAAAACCCCTTTCTTCTAAGGAGCACTGAAGTATTAAAATGAAAAGATTCAAAATATTATGGTAATCTTTCCCTTCTTCTAAAGTTTTGATATTTCTCTGATGTTCTTGTTCATTCACAGAGGCTATATGTGGTAAAGAGAATAATAAAATGCTAAACATCTCCTCAAAAACTGCTATTCCCAAAAAGCACAGAACAAACTTCAACTCTCTTGACAAACTTTTTCAGTGTGATAAAGAGTTCTGCTGACTCTTACTTAAACTCCTCTGAAATCAAAAACACATCAAGAAATGTCATCTAGATAAATTAATCCTGGTATAAATAACTTAGCACGCAATTAAATAAACCAAGTCGAACCAGAATATATGACAGGAGAACCAATGCAGAAATCACTCTAACAGGCCCTAGTGGAGTTAGCAAACATATTTTGAATTTTTCCCTGTATCAGTTACAGGACTCTTATTCAAGGTTGATTAAATCTGAGATGGCCAGTCTCCATCTCTCTGTGACTAGGCAGTAAATGAGGTGGCCCTCGGTGGCTATACTACACAGTTAATTTTTTCCATGTTTTCAAGGACCATAACTACTGAGTCACAGTACTGTAGCCAGAAGCATTCAAGATGAAGAATAATATCCATTGTAAAATGCTGAAACAAATCCTCTATTTCAGAGTTACCATTCTGGATCAAACCAATGGTCTCTCATGTCAATCAGTCTATTTTTAATGGATCCTATATTATGTTTCCTGATGTGGTGATGCACAGCTGTTTTCAAGGACATTATTACATAATGTGTGTGGGCAGGTGGCAAACATTGTTACCTGTCAGAATTAAATCTGGCAAGGCAGAAATAGAAACCTTTTACAATTCTTTTTATTATTTGTACAATGAGAGCATACAGTGGGCCAATAGGATTCTCCTGGGTTGGGCATTCTGCAAAACACTGACAAAAAGATTTTGGTCATAATAAAATTAAAACTAGTCTCTTTAAGGCAAAGAAATAAGTGGACAAAGGAAGAAGTTCTAAAGGGTAGGAAAAGCAAATTATGGATAAACTTAGATTTCTTTCCAAAACATGGCCTGAAATTTGAGAAGAAAAATAACAAAAGAGAAGACAGAAACTCTCTAGCAATCTACAAGAGGTGAGCAGATGACCCTACATGCTGCATGTCAACAGGGCCCAATTCCATTCACCAGTTACATCTACTCAGGGAGGGAATGTTTTCCATCCACTCACCAGATTCAGAGGGCAAGGATAGGGAAATCCCTAAAGCAAGGATGAATACCATAGCATGTGAAAGACAAATGGGGTTATATACAATGCCAGTATTCATCCAATATGTAACTTTATTATCAGCACCTACATGCTACATTAAATTAACTCTTCAGAATAACTCCACAGTTAGGACAGATTTCACGTACTGCTCTGGGGAAGTCCAGGTTCTGCTGTTTTTTCTCAAATTCAGACGTTGTTCACTGAAGATGTTAAGTCAGGACTTTCTTTTCTTCCTCTGCCCTATCAGTCATCCCATCAATCTCTCTTTACAAGTTCACAGGTGCTCTGCAAAACTGATTTTTTCTACTTTTTCAGGGTCTTTAACATGTCCCTATCAGAGAGTCAGACTTCACTGTGCATTTCCTCTTGTCTTCTGAACTGCCTCAATCAAGTGTATGCTACCACTAAAATGGAAGGAAGTAACATGTTCTTTATCGAAGTGTCAGCTGCTTTTCTGTTCCTCTCTTGTGTACTTTTGGGAGACTCCAGGACCCTGGGCACAACAATTCCTCCCACTGCTCCTGCAAGGGGAATTTGTCATTTATGGCGTGCTGCAAATCTTTTAGGAATTGCAATCCACCTGCTAAGAAGTTCACACCTGTCAGGGGCCATGATGAAAAGCAAAGCAAAGCAAGGCAGCAGCAATGTTAATTTTTAGAGGATGTAAAAAGAAAATGTGGCATAAATGAGTAACTGCTTCCTTTGTTGTTAAAAGGTGTTTGTACTCAGAAAAACATCTTGCAGCAATTTGTTAAAAGAGAATCTGACCCAAAGTTAGCTGATATTAATAGGAACGGGGAGAATTATGGCTCTCAGATGCTTCCATGCTGCGGGTGCTGCACACTGTCTAAGGAACCCAATGCAATTCTCCGACAAGGGCTATGAACCTCCTTAATATGCAATGGTAAAATTACCAATGTTATACTTGAAATTATATGTATAAATCACTACTAAACACATAAATAAATGAAGCAATTTATGACATTAGATGAAGAAATTATGAACTTAACCATATAATTTCTGTTTTATAAAATTGCAGAGAAAAAAAAGAACGCTATGAACTAAAGATGTGGCTAAGCACTACAAGCTATAATACTAATATGTACAAGGAATCAAACAACCTAAATAATTTACTAAACTGATGAAAATCATACAAATCTTAATATTATCATTTCCAACCACTTTCCCAGCAATTTTATTGCAATGAATGGGTCCAAAAACTGTGTCTTCAATACTGTTCATAGTACATTATAGATGTATTATAACATAGTATGTTAATTCAGTTGCTCCAAATTTAAATTACAGAGTTTTTTACTCCATTCTAATTTACTTTCTAACAGAAAATTTAACTGGGCAGTATTTTATTATTAAACAAAAAAATCTGATTGTCAGGTTTTGTGTTTCTATTGCATGTTGTATGTGTAGAACAGTAGCTACAATATGCTAAGTAGAAAACTACAGCTAAAAATGAATTTTCTACATATTTGGAACTCTGCTTACAAAGTTAAAAGTAATTGAAAATGCCTGAGAAATTTATGCAGTGTGTAATTACAAAGTGCTAGAAGTACAATTATAGACTTGCTAATAAGCTTTTCATTTCCTTCCCCCTTATTTTAAATATTGCTTCATCTTAGATGATTTATTTCTTTCTTTCATAACAAGAGAAGGCTTTCCAAAATGAGGATTTTTATAGAGCTTTGCTATTTTGCAAGGGAATAAGTTTCCAGGAACTGTTTATATTCAGCAATAAGCTCTTACATAATAACATTATTTTAAATAAAGTTTATGCAAATCTCCTAGAGCACCTTGGTCCAATGAAAATTAAATCAGAGCTGTTCAGTATACTCCACTTCTTGGAATCAAAAGTAGTTTGGATGGGAAAAAAAACATGACCAAACAAAATAACCACCAGGTCTTTGAAATTATACATGCCAACCTTGGCAACATTTATCTGGAAGCAGCTACTTCACCACAGCCAGAGTAATGATGATTGCTCTTTCCATCACTAACCTTAAGATCAGGGGGAAAAAATCAATTCTTCAGAGAAACAGGGAGTAACAGGAAAGAATTTGCTCTAGGAAGGATGGCATAGGCAAAAAGCAAGGAAAAACCCCAAAGAGGAGTCCTTAGTTCTGTCCTTTCTTGTTCTCTTTGCACCTTTCAGTGAATAAATGGTGCATTGTTTAAGAAGTCTTAACTGCAAGGAAAGACATGCAGTTGAGGTGCTCTTTGCAGTCTCACTCAGTTACCTGTCCAAAGGCTGCCTAGACCTAACTCTGTAACAGTTTAAAGCAGAGAGGGCCTGCAGTAGGGATGGGCTTACGGAAAGCCTCCCTGAGGGTCCTCACCACCAAAACTGTGTTTATCTACCACAAAACTGATGATTTCCTGGGCTGCAAATAGATGTTTCCCAATCTAGCCACAGCCTGTTGTGTATCCAAGAGCTTTCTTGTTTTCACTGCAGCTTTCATGTCTGAATGTAGAAACAACAACTCTGCACTTATTAGGAAGTTACTTTAACAAAGTATTTCCAGTTGACTCTGACAAGGACTTTGTAAAAGCAATTTTATTTTTTCTGACTGTTTGCCTACATGATAACAGAGATAAGAGAACCATGTAGCACATCAAGCCTCATCTGTTGTTTGTCACTAAAATAAGCATGAGGGGCAGCACCTGGTCTTGAACCACTAATGAATACAACAAAGACACCTTGCAGGGTCAGATTAATTTATCTGTGGAAAAGAAGTGCAAGAGTGAGCACAATATTTTCTCCACTTTGCAGGTGGTTTCACAAAGTAACAGCAGAAGCCAGGTCTTTTCAGAAGTCATATTGTAATTGAGGGCAACATAGACTTTGAAAAAGACTCACCTCAGTAAACTCCCTGCAACACTGTCTCCTGTCAGTTCATGCTGGTATCACACAAATACTCCTTTCCTCATCAAGAGTATGGCTTTGCCTTATAATACACTTGTATGGTTTACTCCTTTCACAACAGCAGTGTATATATATTTAACAGCCTACTGAGTCATCTGTATCCAAAATAAACTAATTGTAATAAATTGGAATTTTCATTAAAATGAGGCAGGTATTGATATTGTGTGTGTATATATATATATATATACACACACACATTACTGCTTGTGTCTCCAAAGCAACATCAGCTCAAAAGCCCTTTCAGGACACAATACTGTGGTACTGCTGGGAACACATTAATATCTTTCTGCAAAGACCATCTGAACTCCCTAAAGTAAAATCTTTGCCATCTGAACCTAATCTTACACACCTTTCTATTTCCCATGAAAATCCTAGTCAGTGTATTGATTTTTTCCTTCTGCACAGATTAGGAACTTTTCAAATACACTGAACTGGAGAAATAACCCAAACAAAAAATAATTCTGAGAATTGATCTAACAGGTAATTTTGATTATTCCTCTTATGTAGTGGTTTGGTCCAAAATACTCATTACTGTTTATCTGCTGTGAGATAAGAATTAGGAGAAATGCAAAGCAGGCACCAAACTTGAAAGAATATAAAGAAGTTTATTAACAGACCTAAAAGAAGGGGAAAAAAAAAAATTATACCACTTTCAGAACTCTCCTCCTCCCCCACCTTCCTCCCTTCTACCACTGACAATGTGAAAAGACAACCCTTAAGATGTTCAGTCTGTTTACCACTTCCATAATAACCTTGTTCAGTCCATTTAGAAAGAGAAGTCTCTTCTTGCTCGTGCTATGAAAACATTATCACCACGAGACAGCCGCCCACTTCCAAATATTGTTCAGTCCATTTAGGAAGAGGAGTCTCTCTGCCTGCATGTGAGTCCTTTCCCCCGACTTGCAGCTTTTCCCACAACTGCTTTCGAGGGTCCACTCTTGAAGTTTTTTGGGGTACAATTTTAAGGTTGAGCCGTTCAGAAACAAAAACAGAGGCCCTTCTCCTTCCCTGGGAGCAAAGGGTCTTCCTCATCTTCATCTTTAGGACTATCTCTGGGAGCATCTCTAGGAACTGAGGTTTCTCCTCTCCCATCTGGAGCAAAAGCCCTCATCTGGTTCATCTCTCCCTGTCCAAACTTCTCATGAAATTACAGCTGCGTCAGCATCTGCCTATCTCAGTGCAGGTGCTTTTGCTTACGAGTTGAACACTCCACCCCCCATATCTTCATGAAATTACAACAGGATACTCTGATATATCATAGCTTCACAACAGAATTTCAGCTTTAAGCATCTCCTCTCTCTCTCTTCCCTCAGATTTCAGCTCTTCACAGCACTAAAAGGGTTAATCTCACCTCGGCCTTGCAGCCTTGCAGCTGGAATGTTGAATTTTTCTTATCGCAGTGGAGAGGGGGGAGAGCTGAGCCGCTCCGGCTGCCCACGGCAAGGCAGTGGGGGGGGTTCCATGGCTGGAACAGGTCCATGGCTCCAGGATGGCCGTGGCCCGGCCCGGCCTGGCCCAAGCAGGGCCTGGCCGGGCCCGCTGGCCCCCACACGGGGCCTGCAGCCACCTGTGCCAGCGCCGGAAACGAGAGAGAGCTTGGAGGGGGAGTTTGCCTATTCTTAAATGTGGATCACAGAGGTGTTCACAACTTTAAGTGGCTTAGAGAATTGTCCATATTCAAACTGGCCAGCTGATAGGTTCTATCAGGTCCCAGAGGAAACTGTAAGCACCCCTTAGCAAGGACATCCCTTCTGGGACTATGCTTGCTAACCTATGACAGAGAGATAGCTACTCACATGATATTCTACTGAGGGGA